>NC_056729.1:1976691883-1977311883 GCF_019279795.1 Protopterus annectens | reverse complement strand
ACCAGGCGAGGTGTTTCTTGGGGTTCATATGATACCGTCGACAACTGACTAAATCGACAACCGGCCCTGTAGCACCAATTTACCGAAACCGCACAGCATCGACACATGAAATAACCGACACCGACTCTACCAACAACGCGCTACACCGACATCGCGTATTACAGCTAACGGGTATTAACATGTGTGAGGTAGGGGATGTATTTATAATGTTAGACTGAGTGACATAAGTTTAGCAATACCTCCCCTACCTCACATGTTAATACCATAGCTGTAATACGATGTCGGTGTAGCGTTGTCGGTAGAGTCGGTGTCGGTTATTTAAAGTGTCGATGCTGTTTCGTAAATTGTACAGGGCCGGTTGTCGATTTAGTCAGTTGTCGACGGTATCATATGAACCCGTTTCTTGCAAGTCGGGGTTATCAATATGTTGTGTGTGATAGGAAGTTGTTGGTAGGACCACTGAGAGAAAAGCATCCACTGAAGAATTCTCATATGGAAGCGGGCTAAGGGAAGAAGGGGAATCGCCACTGCCATGAGGCCCAATGTTCTCAGTACTAACTTGGCTTGAACTTTGTTGGACTGAATCAGAAGGTGGACATTCTGCCGTTTATCTATCACTCTCTGAGGTGTTAAAGTTGCAGACATTTCTGTGGTGTTTAACATGGCGCCTATGAAGTTTATACATTGACAAGGTGACAAGAAGGATTTTGCAAAATTTATGGAAATACCTAACCTGTTGCAAATGTGAATGGTGTAATCTCTGGTTATGATAAGATGCTGCTTGGTGGTAGCGGTGATGAGCCAGTCGTCTAAATATGGAAACACCTGGAATCCTTTTTGTCTCAGGTGAGCCGTGACCACTGCCAAACATTTGGTGAACACCCGGGGGGCTGTGGTGAGACCAAAGGGCAGGGCTCTGAATTGGTAATGACTGGCTCCCAGCCGAAAGCGGAGAAACCTCCTGGAGCACCTGTGTATCTTTATGTGATAGTACGCATCCTGTAGGTCTAACGAGAACAGAGAACATCCAGTTGTCTCTGCCCAAGAAGGGCAAAATGGACTGCAGCGTTACCATCCGAAATTTTGTCTTCTGTACAGATTTGTTCAGTCTGCTGAGATCCAAAATGGTTCTCCAGTCTCCTGTCTTTTTTGGCACCAAAAAGAACCTGGAGAAGATTCCGGATCCTAGCTGGTCTGCTAGGACTGCCTGGATGACTCTTTTTTTTAACAGCTTTTCTATTTCCAGCTGTGCCTGACCCCTTTGTCCGGGTGGTACGTCTGGGAGGGGTCTTGGCAACTGGTTTGGAGGGGAAATGAAGGGGATTTTGTAACCCTCGGATATAATCAACTGTACCCATTTGTCTTGAGAGAGGGATTGCCAGGCTTCCGGGTACAGAGATAATCTTCCCCCGACTGCCTCCGAAGGTGGACAGTCGGGCAGCTTCTCAGGGATGCTGAAAGGGTTGGTCAGGGAAGGACTCCCTAGAACCCTGGTTCTGTGGACCCCCGCTGCCCCTGGGGCGGCGTCTATTGTTGTCCCCCCCTGCCTCTAGGGGGAATTTCACCACATGCAACAGGCGCGACTCCCTGTGGTTTATGGAACCACATCTTTCCACCCTTCTACCTTTGGGGTATGGTCTAGATGGTGTGGAAAAATGGTCTCCCACTGCAGAGAGAGTCTTACCGTCTTGCTTGCACTTGGTGAGAGTATTCTTCACCTGAGGTCCAAACAATTCTGAACCATCAAAGGGGGTGTTGGTGAAGGACGCCTTGAAGGGATCAGCAAAATTACAGAGTCGCATCCAGGCATGACGTCTCAACGCAACACCTGTGCCTGCGGCTCTACTCGCTCCATCGGCTGCATAAGAGATAAGCCGCATGGAGGAATTGGCATAAGAATTCAGGGTAGCCAGCTGGGAGTTAATCTTGTCCTGATACCCCACAGCAGAAGGATCCTGTACAGTTTCACCCAGTTCTTTGAGCAAATCTCTCTGAAGGCGGGTGAAATGACATAAATAGTTCAGCGATCGCATAGCAAAGGTCGCTGAAGCAAATGTCCGCTTACCGTACCTGTCCATGGTCCTGGACTCTTTGTTAGGAGGATGAACAGGTACAGAAGGATCAGCTAATTCCTTCTTAGTGGCAGCTGCTACCACCATAGCATCTACCGAGACACCTTTGGTGAGAAATGTCTTGTCCACCGGAGCAGAAATAAATTTTGAAGGCCTCCCAGGGGTAGGTTCCCTGGAGTCAGGAGCTGCCCACGCCTTTCTAGCCACCACTTCCATCAGTGGATCGAAAGGGGGGGACACCCAGGAGGTGGAAGGGCAAGATCCAAAGGCATCAAGGTAAACCGACTCGTCCTCGGAGGGTTTGAGTGTGGACCAATTACCCCTCTGTTTCAGGATCTCTACTGAAAAGGAGACATCTTAGATTTTATGAGTCTACTGACCACCCTCTCAATATCGTGGTCAGAAAGCCTAGACGACCTGGAGGAATGAGTCCTATGACTCCGCTCCGATAAACGGGGTGATCTTGGAGCCGATCGGATGGACTCTAATGAAGGGGATCTAGAGCGCTTGCATGCTGATGTCGGCTCCGATACAGGTTTCGGATCGGGTCCGATCTTGCTCACATCGGCTCCGGCTGGAGCCAATGTCGGAGTGATCTCAGTTTCGCCAGACCTCGACTCAGAAGCTGGAGCCGAAGGCTTGGCAGGCTTAGATGACTTCCCCGAGCCAGACTTGGACGGGGAGTCATTGGGCTTCAATAAGCCCCTCAAAATAAGTTTATTACGATGCTCCTGCAGGACTCTTGAACTAAATCCGTGGCAGACGGAACAAGAGTCCTGCAGGTGCAAAGGTCCCAAGCAGTAGACGCAAGAAGTGTGACCGTCTGTCAGAGACATTTTCTGACAGCACGAGTCACACTTCTTGAATCCCGAGACCTTAGCTTCTTTAGACATAGTTACCCTAAAAAACAGTAACACAGTTAGCACAACCACTCACTCAACTTTCACACCAAGGGGAAGTTAAGGGGCTGACTAAAACAACAACTCACACACACAATAATGGGGGAGAGAAAAAACAAAAACTAAGCCTGTAGGCCCGATTAGAAAGTTTAGCTAAAGGGGTGGGTAGGGCTTAACAAAAAAAAAAATTACTAATACGTAATTTAGGTAAAACTATATCAATGGAAACTAATCTGACAAAAACTAACCTCGAGTTAGAAGAATTTGCTAAAATTTCTTTTACTGACCTGAGCCGGCAAAAAAAGGCAACCTCGCAGCGAAGCGGCAAACGAGATCTGGGGAGTTAGCGCATGGTATTGTGGGATATAGGGCTGCCTCAAGCCGGTAAAAAATAGCTCCCGAGCTATAGTATAGGCCGAGTCGGAGCCGAGGATCGGTTCCGAACCCATCCAGCAAGAATGAAGGCGAGAATGACAACTTAACATCACTTGTTATAATAAAATTCAATAACAGAATCTGGACATTAGTAAATCTTTATTGGTTCCCAGGAATAGGAAAAAGTACGACAAAGAAACATCTAGCCTTTTTTTCAATTATAAAGGAATTCCCAATACTATTTTAGCATGTCCAAAGGTCAGTTGTCAATCTCCTCTCCAGTCCAGCTGGTGAATCTGGGAATCTTAAGGCAATGTTACAACTGCCTCATGTACACAGACAACCCTCTCCTCCTCCCAACAAATTCCAACACATGTGAGAGATGCAACCATATAGCCAAACTGGAGGCTAAGCTCTCTCAACTCAGGAATAGTGTAACCAGTCAGGAGGAGAAGGAAACCACACTCACTACGATTCCAGTCTCACATAGACCTACCACGACAGCAAACCAAACACATAAACACACAAAAACATACTCGGAGGCTCTAAATAAAAATCTGCCTAAGCAGCAGAGACCTCCAAAGCAGACACCCAAGCAACTGCTACCCCAAAACAAAACATGTGCAACACAGCTCACAAAGTCAGTGTGCCGAACAGTCACAGCCCTTAAGGCTAAACAACACACCTGATAAACTTGTAATAGGTGACTCTATTGTCAGGCACACTGACGTCCCGCTCACCAGGCTGAACAAGGAGACGGTCACGGTGAGCTGCCTGTCGGGCGCTAGGATCCTCCACATAACACAAGCACTCAGGTCACTCCAAGGCAAGTACAAATATGACTTGGTCATTGTCCATGCTAGTGTGAATGACCTGAGACGTACCTCCCTGGACTACATGAAAAGAGACATACAGGAGCTCTCTGAGCATGCAGCCCAGGCCAGTATGACCCTGACCTTGAGTAGCATCTTACCCTCACCAAGAATGATGCCACAGTATGAAGACAAGATGATCAATTTCAACAAATGGCTTAAGTATTGGTGTCATTCAAAGGGGATCCAATGCCTGTCAGCCTGGGATGACATGCTCGACAAACCACGATGCTTTGCTAGGGACGGCTTGCACCTGTCACCCCTGGGCTTTCGGATATTGGCAAAGGCTCTTGCTTCCCCCATAGTGCCTTTTTTTAGGCAAGGCTCAAAAGACAAACCCACCTCCATAGGTATCACAAGGGATAAGAAACTAAGAGTAATGCTACTCAATGCCAGAAGTCTAAACCTCAAGATGCAAGCACTCGAAACTCTCCTTAGCATGGAGAACATCGATATCTGTGCAGTAACAGAAACCTGGTTCAAGGCTCCCGAGAGCACCCCAGCACTACCAGGTTATACCTCATACCATGCTTTTCAGCCCCAAAACTTGGACCGAACCACAAAAGGAGGGGAGTATCAATATTCACAAAGATACCCACACCTCCAGGTTGGTGGCACAGCACGAAGCATCAGAGACTATCCATGTGCAACTAACAGTGGGTAAAACTGCCTTCCAGTTTAAAGCCTGCTACAGACCACCCTCCCAAACCCAGGAACCCCACTCGGCCTTCCTGAGAACACTGGAAAATATGAAGGTCTCTCCAAACACCATTATATTGGGCGACTTCAACTACCCAAGCATAGACTGGGAGCATTACTCTAGCTCCAACACCCTAGCCCAAAGGTTCCTAGAATTTATAAACTCAAATGCTATGGAACAAGAGGGGAAAACATACTGGCTGATCATCACCAACATGGGGACTCTATGCTCCAGACCAGAAGTGTATCCCTCACTGGTAAGATCAGACCATAAACTAATCTCACTGGATATTCACATCCCGACCCCATCTCCTGCCCAGAAAACCACAGTGAAAAACTTCTCTAAAGCAAATTTCACACTCCCCAAATCCAAGGTGGAATCCTTCAAAGCCCCCGAGCCTGTGGAAAATACGGCCCAGACCGTAGAATCCTTTATAAACGCATTCTATGAACACCTTCAGGAATGCATGGATCATGCAATCCCAAATAAAACCAAGACCCAATCCTCCAAAGGCAGACGTCCTGTCTGGTGGACCCCAGCCATAAACAAACTATACAATAGAAGGAGGAAGCTACTACATGACAGAGCAAAATCCCAAAAAGGGAAGGCATCTCTGATCAGTATTAGCAAAAAACTACGGGCACTCATAAAATCGTCTAAGGCCAGCTTCGAGAGAAAAATTGCACAGGACACTAAGGATAATCACAAGGCTTTCTTTAGTTATGTTAGGAACCTGGGTGGGAATTCCCAGATATGCTCAGAATTAGTCCAAAATGACAAAAAATTACATCGAACCCACAGACATTGCCAACATCCTAGCTGACAGGTTCAGCGCAAACTCCCCCCACCCATCCCCACCAAAAGGGCAAATATCTATCCCAGCAGAGTGCTGCCCCCCTAACATCTCAGATGCTCAGGTAAGAGCCGCCCTCTCCAAAGCAAAAAACACAGCATCAATGGGACCAGACGGTGTCCCGGGCTGCATCCTACATGAACTCCAAGAAGAGCTAAACCCAGACATAAAACTACTGTTCAATCTCAGCCTTACTACAGGATATGTACCCAAAGAGTGGCGTACAGCAACAGTCGTCCCTCTCCACAAAGGTGGTGCCTCAACGGATCCTGGAAACTATCGCCCCATAAGCCTGACTAGCTTGGTCTGCAAAGCTATGGAAAGGATCATCATGGACCTCATAAATAAAGATATTGGGGACCTACAGACACTGGATCCTACCCAGTTCGGCTTTATTAAGGGCAGATCCTGCCTCTTAAACCTGGTCGATTTCTTTGAAACAGTCACCAAGGCCATTGACGAGGGGAAGGTGGCCCACACAGCCTACCTGGACCTCGCAAAAGCCTTCGATACAATACCCCATTCGGGCATTATAGATAAGCTCACCAGCTTAAATATAAACCCCTATGTCATTTGGGTTGCAAACTGGCTCAAGGACAGAACCTACATGGTTAGAATTGCTGGAGCCATGTCAGACTCCAAACCAGTTACAAGTGGCGTCCCACAAGGCTCAGTCCTGGGACCTCTCTTGTTCGGTATATATTTCTCGGAGGTACAGGCCAACACGGAAGGACTGTGGCTGACCAAGTTCGCAGATGACTGCAAACTGGGCGCCATAATCAACTCTCCAGCCGACACAAGCATCCTCCAAAAGGGCCTCATAGAGACAGACAACTGGTGCCAGAACCATGGCCTCAAGCTAAACGCCAAAAAGTGTACAGTCATCCCCTTTGGCAAAAACAAAGTGCCCACAAATTACCACATAGGTGATAATCCATTAAGTACCGAAGAAGTAATTAGGGACCTGGGGACCCAAGTTGATAGCAATCTCTCATTTGACAACCACTTGGCCAAAGTGGTTAGAAAAACATTTTATATAGTATAGCTCACCTAATCATGAAGGGATTCACATCTAGATCAGGGGAGGTCATCGTGCCTCTTTACTCATCCCTCATCAGGCCCATAATTGAGTACAATGCCCCTTTTGGGATGTACCTTACCAGACACTTGCAGCAACTGGAAAGACCCCAAAAGTACCTCACCAAGAGGATCAAAGGGCTCAAACAGATGCCATATGCTGCCCGGTTAAAGAAACTCCAGCTCTACTCAGCGGCATACCGCCTCCTCAGAGGCGATCTGTGCCTGACGTATAAAGCCATGTCCAACCCGGAATTAATGGACATGCTGCACCTCAGAAAATCCAAATCCCATCAAGCTACGCGCTCAAGAGACTTGAACCTCAGCACTGAAATAAATAGGACATGCTGGAGGGACAGATTCATAACCCAGAGGCTCCCTTCACTCTGGAATAAAATCCCAGTCCAGGTTAGGCAGAGTCCCTCATTGACTCTCTTCAAGAGGAATCTTGATGAGTGGATGGGAGATCGTAGGTTTCCCCCGGGTATCACTTCTGTGTCACTGTTAGACAGAGGCACAGTATACTAACCTCGAAAAAGGGCATAGTAAAATTAATTTAAAATGGGTGGCGAAAGCCAAACACACTCTGGCTAGGCTTATAAATGCCCTAGGGCAGATAGCCTAGTATGAACCTATGAACCTATTAGTAAAACATATAAAGGTAGCTTGATATTAGGTGGTGGCTTTAATTGCATTCTTGATAATTCAGAGACCATCAACATAAAAAATTTACGTATAACTCCTATAGCAAAGCTACTCAAATATGGCTTGAAAATCACAATTTAATAGACACATTCAAATTTAGAGAAAGTAACTCACTGTTATTTTCGCACCAAGATCACAGATTTACAACCCAAACAAGAAGAGATAAATTTTTTGTTGCACAACACCTTGATGCGAAGATAAATAGTTTTACAATCATACCATGTTCATTATCAGATCATAGAGCAATCCTTATAAATATTCAAACAAATTTTAAAAAAATAATACAAATGACAAGAATTCCAGCATACATTATGAAACTAAAAGAATTTAAACCTTGGCTACTCACAGAGTTGAAATTCTTTCTAGACACTAATCTCAATAATGAAATCAGCATAGTTATGATATGGGACGCTCTAAAAGCCTATATTTATGGTAAAATTATCACATGGTACAAAAATAAACTAAAAGAATGGGAATCAGAATTACTCAACATACAAAATCAAATCATAAAAATAAATAATAATAATTTAATAAATGCACTGACTAATAAGAAGAAAATTAATGATCTGCATGAAAAGTTTAATGAAATTCTAACACATAAAACTAATCTAGCACTAGAAAGATTAAAATTAAACTCATATGCTGTTTCTCCTAAACATATGCATAACTTGGCGATAAGAGTTAAAGTACAATCTAAAAGAAATAACATTACTACTATTATACATGAAGGAAGGAAGAACAAGAAAGTGTCAAATATAAGTGATTTATTAGATGCTTTTAAATACCATTTTACAGAACATTATTAAATGGAAGGAACTCAAACAAAAAACTTTAATTTAGATTTGAAACCCAAGTTGATTAAAACAGTTCCAGAAAATGTAAAATTAGAACTTCAAAAACAAATTACTCTTAAAGAAATTTCAGAGAAAATCAAAGAAAGCAAAAATAATAAAGCTCCAGGAATGGATGGTATTATAGCTGAAATATACAAAATCTTTCCATCATCTATAATCTCAGTCTTCCAAAAAACCTTAATAGAAATACACACACACACACAACATCATTCCACCATCTTGGAGATACTCATTAATTACTCCTATAATAAAAGAAAATAAAGATGCATCAAAATGCAGTTCCTATAGACCAATTTCATTACTAAACAATGATTATAAAATCTTTATGGCTATTCTAGTCAATAGAATAAAAAAATCTATGATAAAAATGATAAATGAAGATCAAACAGGATTTATACATAATAGGTGCACCTATGATAATATACAAAGAATACTAACTATTATTGACTATTTAAATAGAGAAAAACAAGAGGCCTTAATAGTTGCATTGGATACAGAGAAAGCTTTTGACTCCTTAAACTGGGATTTCTTGTTCAAAATATTAGACTATTATGAGTTTCCTAGCTCCTTTATTTCATTAATAAAGAACACATATAAAAACAATTTAGCATATGTAAAATTAGGACCTTTCACCTCTGAATCAATAATATTGACAAAAGGCACAAAACAAGGTTGTCCCATGGCCCCATATTATTTGCATTAGCCATTTAAATATTTGCCATCTCAATACGAAACAATCCCAAAATAGAGAGTATCATCATCATCATCATCTTTCGGCTTTTCCTGTTAGGGGTCGCCACAGCGGATCATCTCTTTCCATTTCTTCCTATCCTCTGCATCTTGCTCTGTCACACCAACCGCCTGCATGTCCTCTCTCACCACGTCCATAAACCTTATCTTAGGCCTTCCTCTTTTCCTCTTACCTGGCAGCTCCATCCTTAGCATCTTTTTCCCAATATACCCATCATCCCTCTTCAGCACATGTTCAAACCAACGCAATCTCGTCTCTCTCGCTTTGTCTCCAAACTGTCCAACATGAGCTGACCCTCTAATATACTGATTCCTAATCCTATCCATTCTAGTCACACAGAGTGCAAATCTTAGCATCTTTAACTCTGCCACATCCAGCTCTAACTCCTGCCTTTTTGTCAATGCCACTGTTTCCAACCCATATAACATAGCTGGTCTCAATACCCTCTTGTAGACCTTCCCTTTCACTCTTACTGGTACCCGTCTGTCACAAATCACTCCTGGCACTCTTCTCCACCCATTCCACCCTGCCTGTACTCTCTTCTTCACCTCTCTTCCACATTCACCATTACTCTGAACTGTTGATCCCAAGTACTTAAACTCGTCCACCTTTACTAACTCTACTCCCTGCATCCTCGCCATTCCTCTACCCTCCCTCTCATTTACACACATATATTCTGTCTTAGCCCTGCTGACCTTCATTCCTCTGCTCTCTAGAGCATATCGCCACCTCTCCAGAGTCTCCTCAACCTGATTCCTACTCTCACTACAGATCACAATGTCATCTGCAAACATCATAGTCCACGGGACCTCCTGTCTGATCTCATCTGTCAACCTGTCCATCACCACTGCAAATAAGAAAGGACTCAGAGCTGATCCTTGATGTAATCCCACCTCCACCTTAAACAGAGAGTATAAATTTATATAATCAATATAATTGAAAAATAATGTTATTTGCAGATGATATACTTCTTACCACATCTACTTCTAAAAATTCATTAAAATAATTAGATATACAAGTTGATAAATTTTATTCAATTTCAGGATTACATTTTAACAAAACAAAATCAAATTTTATGATATTGAATAAAAAAATTATTTTCAAATAAATGATAATCATATAATTGGTAAACAATGTCTCACTTTAAACTAAGTATAACATTAAGTACAACATTAGAAACAATTTTAAATATAAATTACAGGGAAATCATAGACACAATAAAGTCAAATATAATAAAATGGAACAAAATATATAAAACTTTTGAAGATAGATTGCAAGTAATATAAATGATATTACTTCCAAAAATTCTATATATAGCACATGCTATTCCAGTAATACCAGACAAATATTTTTTAAAAGAAATAAATACATTATTATTAAGATTTCTTTGGCATCCTAACAAAAACAGAATAGCTTATACACACCACATTAGACTATGGAAACTAGGTGGAATCAATTTCCCGGATATTGAAACTTCTATTAGAGCCCTTTAAAATAATTATAAATTGGATAGATCTGTGCTATTCTTCAAACTGGAAATCTCTCCACATTGTTATTTATTCAAATGAAAATACCATTTTAAAGAATTTAATGATAAACAATCATATTAATAAACCATGGCATATCTTATGCGCTAGCCTTCAATATAATCTAACAAAACCTACTAATCTAAAATACTTGAATGATATGTATAATTCATTTTGAAGATTTGTAACTTCTAATACAGATATAAAGTTATGGCTAGAACTTTTATATCCTTTCAACGTAACAAGAAATTTTCCAAACAAAATGTATAGGACAGTTTTAATTACTTGGGAAAAGAAACAATTAATTTGCTGGCAACAATGCATTAATTAACATAAGGTTTTGGATAGTCAACTTATAATAAAAACTTATAATCTCTCTACATCAGACTGGGTATTATTACAAAGCATATTACAATACTCACAAGATATAGGCAGAATAATTAACAATTCTTCTTTTAGAAATAAACCTACACTTATAATTCATTTATATGAAATAGTATACAATAATCAAAATTGGGAAAAATTGACATCAAAATTATATAAAATTTTAATAAATTATAAAGTTAAAATCAATCAGACATTTTGGAATCATATAACAAAAGGTCATTCAATAAATGTATCCCTGGAAAACAAAACCAAAATACTAAATTCTGTTAAATTGACATCCAACATACAATTTTGGAGAATTTACACATGGAAATGTTTACACAGATCTTTTTTTATGCCAAATAGATTAAAAAAATGTAATACTTCTAATAATGTTACATGTTGGAGATGCTTGCAGAGTTGTAAAGCAGATTGGATACATGTATTTCATGACTGTATTAAAGTTAAAAAATTTGGAGAAGATGTCAACAATTTCATACAAGCCATAGTCTCAGATACATTTGTAGTAAGTAAATCTCTAATTTTTGCAAAACAAACTAATACACACAAATATTAGCAAAACCAAACTCCAAAAGCATATACAGAGTCCAAACACAAAAGAACGAAGTGTAAAAAATCACGTTTTTTATTCAAATAACAGCTTTTGTTTAAAACGCTTGTTTGAATTTAACGCTCATTTTACTTTTTACTGTTTTTGAATTTTGCCTTGGATATTTTGGTGGACTGTTTTGACTCTGTATATGCTTTTGAAATCTCTAATTTTGTTGAATGTTAATGAGAATTTAGATGTAAATAATAGCAATCTCTACCTACTATGGAACATTCTAGCAAATGCTAGAAAATGTATTACCAGAAAATGGAAATCAAATCTGGAACCATCATTTAAAGAATTTCTGCTAATATTGAAGGAAACTGCATTACTGGAAACCAGAGTAAAAGAACTAAGATTAGCACCAAGATGATGGAACAAGAATCCATGGGAAAAAAATACTATGACTTATTGGGACACTAAACTTGAATTCAAACTCCTAATGAGAGTAAAAGAAAAAGGAACACATGATCTCTCATTAATATGATGTTACTCTGACTAGACTGATCAATATAATAATTTAATTTCAGGCCAACTGTAAATATTGTATATAGTTAATCATACTGTTTTACTTATCAGAAAATGTATTAAGATTATTATACAATGGAATTATTTGAAAGATTAATAAAAAACACTTGGAGTGAAAATATCCAAATGCAAAAAAAAAAAAAAAAAAAAAAACAGTAGAATTGTAAAAATACAATTACTTCCTTGGACTTAAATGCCATACCTTTGTTTATATGTTGAGCAACAAAGGATGATTTCCTCACCACTGTAGACACGTCATGGTGAAAGGCTAGATTACTATCTATGTGTATCCCTAAGTCCCTGACTACCGGGTCAACTCTAAGGGCTGTGTTGTCAATATGATAGTTACTAGAGGTTCAGAGAGGTTCATACTAGGCTATCTGCCCTAGGGCATTTATAAGCCTAGCCAGAATGTGTTTGGCTTTCGCCACCCATTTTAAATTAATTTTGCTATGCCCTTTTTTGATGTTAGTATACTGTGCCTCTGTCTAACAGTGACACAGAAGTGATACCCGGGGTAAACCTACGATCTCCCATCCACTCATCAAGATTCCTCTTGAAGAGAGTCAATGAGGGACTCTGCCTAACCTGGACTGGGATTTTATTCCAGAGTGAGGGGAGCCTCTGGGTTATGAATCTGTCCCTCCAGCATGTCCTATTTATTTCAGTGCTGAGGTTCAAGTCTCTCAAGCGTGTAGCTCGATAGGATTTGGATTTTCTGAGGTGCAGCATGTCCATTAATTCCGGGTTGGACATGGCTTTATACGTCAGGCACAGATCGCCTCTGAACAGGCAGTATGCCACTGAGTAGAGCTGGAGTTTCTTTAACCGGGCAGCATATGGCATCTGTTTGAGCCCTTTGATCCTCTTGGTGAGGTACTTTTGGGGTCTTTCCAGTTGCTGCAGGTGTCTGGTAAGGTACATCCCAAAATGGGCATTGTATTCAATTATGGGCATGATGAGGGATGCGCAAAGAGGCACGATGACCTCCCCTGATCTAGATGTGAATCCCTTCATGATTAGGTGGGCTATATAAAATGTTTTTCTAACCACTTTGGCCAAGTGGTTGTCAAATGAGAGATTGCTATCAACTTGGTCCCCCGGTCCCAAATTACTTCTTCTGTACTTAATGGATTACCACCTATGTGGTAATTTGTGGGCACTTTGTTTTTGCCAAAGGGGATGACTATACACTTTTTGGCATTTAGCTTGAGGCCGTGGCACCAGTTGTCTGTTTCTATGAGGCCCTTTTGGAGGATGCTTGTGTCGGCTGGAGAGTCGATTATGGCGCCCAGTTTGCAGTCATCTGCGAACTTGGTCAGCCACAGTCCTTCCGTGTTGGCCTGTACCTCCGAGAAATATATACCGAACAAGAGAGGTCCCAGGACTGAGCCTTGTGGGACGCCACTTGTAACTGGTTTGGAGTCTGACATGGCTCCAGCAATTCTAACCATGTGGGTTCTGTCCTTGAGCCAGTTTGCAACCCATCTAGTGACATAGGGGTTTATATTTAAGCTGGTGAGCTTATCTATAATGCCCGAGTGGAGTATTGTATAGAAGGCTTTTGCGAGGTCCAGGTAGGCTGTGTGGACCACCTTCCCCTCGTCAATGGTCTTGGTGACTGTTTCAAAGAAATCAACCAGGTTTAAGAGGCAGGATCTGCCCTTAACAAAGCCGAACTGGGTAGGATCCAGTGTCTGTAGGTCCCCAATATCTTTATTTATGAGGTCCATGATGATCCTTTGCAGCTTTGCAGACCAAGCTAGTCAGGCTTATGGGGCGATAGTTTCCAGGATCCGTTGAGGCACCACCTTTGTGGAGAGGGACCACAGTTGCTGTACGCCACTCTTTGGGTACATATCCTGTAGTAAGGCTGAGATTGAACAGTAGTTTTATGTTTGGGTTTAGCTCTTCTTGGAGTTCATGTAGGACGCAGCCCCGGACACCGTCTGGTCCCATTGATGCTGTGTTTTTTGCTTTGGAGAGGGCGGCTCTTACCTGAGCATCTGAGATGTCAGGGGGGCAGCACTCTGCTGGGATAGATATTTGCCCTTTGGGGGGGGGGGGGAGTTTGCACTGAACCTGTCAGCTAGGATGTTGGCAATGTCTGTGGGTTCGTGTATTTTTGTCATTTTGGACTAATTCTGAGCATATCTGGGAATTACCTCCCAGGTTCCTAACATAACTAAAGAAAGCCTTGTGATTATCCTTAGTGTCCTGTGCAATTTTTCTCTCAAAGCTGGCCTTAGACGATTTTATGAGTGCCCGTAGTTTTTGCTAATACTGATCAGAGATGCCTTCCCTTTTTGGAATTTTGCTCTATCATTTAGTAGCTTCCTCCTTCTATTGTATAGTTTGTTTATGGCTGGGGTCCACCAGACAGGACGTCTGCCTTTGGAGGATTGGGTCTTGGTTTTATTTGGGATCGCATGATCCATGCATTCCTGAAGGTGTTCATAGAATGTGTTTATAAAGGATTCTGCGGTCTGGGCCGTATTTTCCACAGGCCCAGGGATGGATGACTTCCCAAAGGATACTATTATGCATTTATTGGGATTTAGTTTTAGTCCATGGCTCTGACACCAGTTGTTTGTCTGTGTCAGCCCCTCCTGGGGAACATTTATGTCAGTGTGAGATTCAATGACAGCTCCTAATTTGCAATCCTCTGTAAATGTAGTCAGCCAGAGACCACTGACATTGGCCATGGCGTCTGAGAAGTAAATACCAAAATGGAGTGGTCCAAGGACTGATCCCTGAGGGACTCCACTTGTGGCTGGCCTCTCTGTAGAGGTGGACTCCCCAATTCTAACTTCCTGGGTCCTGTCTCTGAGCCAGTTGGCTATTCACCGGGTGACATACAGGGTTGTACCTAACCTCTTGAGTTTGTCAACAATGCCCGAGTGGGGTATTATGTCAAATGCCTTGGCCATGTCAAGATAGGCAGTGTGAACAATTTTGCCCTCATCCATTGCTTTGGTGACCTTCTCAAAGAAGTCCACCAGGTTGAGTAGGTATGATCTGCCCTTGACGAAACCAAACTGGATTGGGTCCAGTGTCTGGAGGTTTACGATATCTCTGTTGATCATCTCCAGGTTAATTCTTTCCATGGCTCTACATATAAGACTAGTGAGACTTATGCGTCTGTAGTTTCCAGGGTCTGTAGATGGCCCATCTTTGTGCAGAGGAATGACCATTGCCTTTCTCCATTCATGAGGCACACAGCCTGTTTGGAGGCTACAGTTAAATAATAATTCCAGAGGCCCTGATAGGTCATGTTTCATGCTATTTAGAAGGTATCCTGGGATACTGCCTGGGCCCACTGATGCAGTGTTCTTGGTCTTAGAGAGTGTATTATGGACCTGTTCCCTAGTGGTAGTAGCGGGAGTTATATTTTATGATATAGGTTCATAGGTTGGTACTGAGCTATCTGCCCGAAGGCATATATTAGCCCAGCCACATTGTGCGGTATTCACCACCCCTTTAGTAGTTCCCTAGATCCTTGTACTAACAGCTAGTACCCTTGGCCCCTATCTAGTAGTGCTGTTGGTGTGATCCCCGGTGTGAACCTTCTGTTACCCATCCACTCATCAAGGTTCCTCTTGAAGAGTGATAGTGAGGGTCTCTGTCTTATGTAGATCGGGAACCTGTTCCATAGTAAGGGAAGTCTCTGCGAAGGGAATCTATCCCTCCAGCATGTTCTATTCATTGTTGTGTTGAGGTTTATATCCCTAGAGCGTGTAGCTCGAGTAGATTTGGTTTTGCTAAGATGGAGCATGTTCAACAATTCTGGGTTAGACATGGCTCTGTACGTTAGACAGAGATCGCCTCTGAGAAAGCGGGATGCAACAGAGAACAGTCTTAGCGTTTTCAATCGTGCTGCATAG
Organism: Protopterus annectens; assembly: GCF_019279795.1. NCBI lineage: Eukaryota > Metazoa > Chordata > Ceratodontiformes > Protopteridae > Protopterus > Protopterus annectens. The sequence continues at coordinate 1,977,295,811 of NC_056729.1, read as the reverse complement.
GGCAACTGTTTGAGGCCAGTAATTCTCTTGGTTAGGTACTCTGTGGTCTCTCCAGCTGCTGGAGATGTCTAGCCAGGTACATTCCAATTGGTGCATTGTACTCAATAATGGGTCTGATGAGGGAAGAGTAGAGGGGCACCATTACATCCTTAGATCTTGATGCGAACCCTTTCATGATCAGATGGGTCACATAGAAGGATTTTCTAACCACTTTGGCAACATGGTTATCAAAGGAAAGCTGGCTATCTACTTGGGTCACTAGATCCTTATTTCTTCTTCAGATTTCAGGGGATTACCTCCTATGTTGTAGTTTGCGGGTACTCTGTTTTTTCCAAAGGGGATTACTACGCATTTTTTTGCATTTAGCTTGAGACCATGGCTTTGACACCATGCATCAGTCTCATTTAGGCCCTTCTGGAGGATCTCCATGTCGGCCGAAGACTCTATTATAGCACCCAGTTTGCAGTCGTCCGCAAACTTAGTCAGCCACAGCCCTTCCGTGCTTGCCTGTACTTCTGAGAAGTATATGCCAAACAGGAGGGGCCCCAGGACAGAGCCCTGAGGCACACCACTCGTTACTGGTCTGGATTCAGACATATATCCCGCTACTCTTACTTTATGGGATCTGTCTGAGAGCCCAGTTTGCGATCCATCTTGTGACGTAAGGGTTTATGCCCAGGCTGGTGAGCTTATCAATAATACCCGAATGGGGAATGGTGTCAAATGCTTTAGCAAGGTCAAAGTAAAACGTGTGTACCTCCTTTCCCTTATCTATAGCCTGAGTAACTTTCTAAAAGAAATCCACCAGGTTCAGGAGGCATGATCTGCCCTTGAAGCCGAACTGTGTGGGGTCCAGCGACTGGAGGTTCCCAATCTCTCCATTTATGAGTTCCATAATGATTCACTCCATAGCCTTACAGATCAGACTGGTCAGGCTTATTGGTCGGTAGTTCCCAGGGTCAGTTGTGGCCCCACCCTTGTGTAGCAGGACTACCGTTGCCGTGCCCCATTCTCTGGGCACATATCCTGTGGAGAAGCTGAGACTGAACAGGGTATTAAGATGCGGGGTTAATTCCTTTTGGAGCTCGCGTATGACACAGCCTGGGACACCATCTGGTCCCATGGAGGCAGTGTTTTTAGCTTTAGATAGAGCCTTGTTAACCAACGTATCAGTAATAATTGGACTTACACAATCCCCTGGAATGGTAATAGGCCCTGTAGGTGGTGGTGGTGGTGGGGGGGGGGATTTGCACTGAACCTGTCAGCCAAGATGTTGGCAATGTCAAAAGGGTCAGTGTATTCTGTATATTTCCTGAGTGAAGGGTGAGGGGGAGAGAGGGGTAAAGTTGGAGCTGAATTTATCAGCCAGGAGGTTTGCTAAACCTTCTGGCTCAGTATAGGTGGCTCCACTTACAATGAGCTCTGTACACAATTGTGTATTGCCTTTGAGATTATGGACATAGCTAAAGAGTGCTTTGTGTTTGTCTTTGGCCTGGGATACAAAACTTAATTTGGTTTTGGTAGACTTTATTTCTCCCTTGAGTTGTTTGTTTAATTTGATGAAAGTGCTTTTATCCTGCAGGGTGCTGCAACTCCTAATTTTTTGCCATGATTTTCCTCCTCCTGTTATATAGCCTATTGATTTTGTGATTCTACCAGGGTGGCTTGTCTTTTGAGTTAGTTCTGTACTTCTTCCTGGTGGATACAGCTGCCTCTATGCAGCTATTAACATGCTTGTACAGGGTTTCTGTGAACACTGCATATGCAGCAGTGTTCTTAGGGTTTATGGGGGCTTGAAATTTTGCCAGGTTCTCACTTAATAGCAAGAGGTTAGCCTTAGAATAGTTCCTGAATATTCTAGGTTTAGCTGGGGATCCAGGTTTTATTTTTACTTCAAAGGGGACCATTTTGTGGACTGACCTTACCAAGTAAGGCATTACAGTAGAGGGTGTGCAACAGTCTCACATATTAGTGCGGACCAGATCCTGTATGGATGCACCCCTGGTTGATGTACTGACTATCTGGTCCAGGAGGTTTGTGTTTACAAAATCCAGAAATCTCTGTGCAAGTACATTTGGTGATGTACAGGATTCCCAATTAATAGTGGGGTTATTAAAGTCATCCATGAATATGGTATAGGGTTGGATGGTTAATGTTTCTAATAAGTTTAAATACATGGTGTGGGTTTCCTTAGTCATAGAGAGGGACCTATAGCTTGTATGGAAGTGGTATTGGATTTTACCTATGGTGATTTGAACATGGAGCAGCTCAAGTGCATTGTCCTGTTCGACCAGCCTTTAAGTATATTTATTTTTGATGTAAATAGAGACACCCCAACCTTCAGTCCCTGCCTGTGAAGTAGCTCGCCTAAATGCTTGGAAGGCATTATAACCTTGCACTGTTGGTGTGCTCTCTGTGGCTTTAAACCATGTCTTAGTGACCGCACAGATGTCAGCATTCTCTAGCATAAACAGAGCTTCCAGGAAGTGGAGTTTTTTTTTGTTTAGACTCCTAGCACTGAGCAGTAATACCTTTAGATTTTCTTGGTTTTGATTTGTCATGTCAGAAGTACTTTCAGTTTGACATTGCCTAAAAAAAGGCACTATAGGGGAAGACAATATTTTAGCTAATATTCGAAAGCCTAGAGGGGAGAGATGCAGACATTCCTGGCAAAGCATCTTCTTCCATGCTGACAAATATTGTACCCCCTTAGAATGACAGCAGAAACAAGCCAATTATTAAAGTCAATCATCTTTTGTTTGTATTGTGGCATCGTCCTTGGAGAAGGTAAATTGCTGCACAATGCTAGGCTCATACCAGCCCGAGACAAATATTCCGAGAGCTCCATGATGTCTCTCTTCACATTGTCTAGGGAGGTACGTCTCAGGTCATTTCCTCCCATATGGACTATGACTCAGTCATACTGTTAACTGTGGTCCAATGACTTGAGTGCATGCGTGCTGTGGCAGATCCTAGCCCCTGATAAGCAACTGACAGTAACTTTCTCCTTACTCAGCCTGGTGAGACGGACATCAGAGTGTCTCACAATGGAGTCTCCAATGACTAGAATGTCTGAGTGTGTGGTGGCTTGCCTTTTGGGCTTAGAGGTAGAGGCTCCATGAGATGTAGCTCTATGTGTTGATGTAGGGTGTTGTTTTGAAAGAGCTCATTTGGGGGTGTTGAGGATATTTAGGGTCTATATCACATCGTCGAACCTGTATAAGTTCGAACAATGTAATATCGAACCTAAAAGTCCGAAATGCAAAAATAGCAAAGCCACGGCACATCGATTTTTTTCCCAGGGAAAAAAAATCGGTGGGCCATTTTTGGGCCTTTGCTATTTCCTCCACTGTGGGGCGATCTTGGAGTTTGTATATTTAAGTAGGGGGGGTGTGGGGGGCACAGCCCCCCACTTTAGTTTTAGTTTAAGGTTTAAGTTTTTTTTTTTTGTTAGGGAACAGTGATTTTTTTTCCCTGGGAAAAAAAATTGCTGTTCTGTGTGTTTGTTATTGTGTGGTTTTGGACTTTTCAGTTCAATATTACATCGTTCAAACTTGTATACAAGTTCGATGATGTGATACAGACCCGGATATTTGTTATGTGTACTTTGTCTAGATGGTCTTTGTGGTTTATTAAGGTTACATGTAAGCGCCTTAGCATATGTGGGTCAATATGTCTACTTTGAACTGTGAGTGATGGGTACAGTGTGTGTACTACTGACAACCTTATTGACATTTGGAGTACTTTTATGTGAGAGCTTTGCCTCCAGTGACATTGTGTAAATACATCTCTCACATACCATATCAGTTTGTTTGAGGAATTAACTGGTTGTCAGTAAACATGAGGCAATTTCCACATTGCCTAAGGATGCCCATATCCAGCAAGGTGGTAATGGTGACAGTAGGTAAGTTCGTATCCATGGCAACAGACCACTTTTCTATTGATTAGACAGCTGGAGTGAGAATATCAATCACTGTCAGGAGTATCCGGTTTTCAACTATGCGGACAGTGCTTGTCACTGCAAACTACTTGTCCTGTGTTCAACTAGGCAGTGGGGAAATTTCAGTTGTGCTTTTACAGGAAAAATGTCAATCAAGGTGTCTGAGTCTGTACAGAGCAATGCCAAACACTTGAGGTGAAACTAATCTGTAGACCCTGAAAATTTAAGGATGAAGTTAGAAACAAATCAAGCAGTACTTACTGAAAACAAAGAACAGGGGAATCGAACAGGGGAATCGCATGAATGGCTACTGCCTGGCTACTACTAATGCTGGTCTCACCACAGCTTCACTCTGTTGGTATACAATGCTCCTTTGCTTCTTCTCTCACCAGAAGCAAAATGTTAGCACCAATCTCAAGTAGAGAAGCAGGCCACAGCCTGTTTGGTGATCCACAGTCTTGTCCCAGACAATGCAAGGGGTCTGCAGGCTTGTAGCCCATTTCTTGTAGACACCTTGAACAGCAATCAGACCAATCAGGAATGTTAAGCACAGACACTCACTCTCCAACCATAAACAGTGAGGAAATCAATGCATTCTGCTCCTTTTCTCCCCAGGACCAGAATATAAGCACAGATTCCAAACTGTCACATATAAAGCAGTTATTAGGCTTTCTGGTGATTAGCTGTCTTCAGGAAATAATACCCCTGTACTCCTTCTCTCACCAGAAGAAAACAAAAGCACTAATTCCAAGATTACTGAGAGGCAGAATGTGGGCATTCAAATAACTGGTGGTATTGCAATAGATGTTTAAAGGTAAGATAAAAAAAATGGTTTATTCTAAACACTGCATTGTGCATTGAGCAGTTAGATATGAAAGTGGGTAACTTAAGTTTTAGCTGTCTAAGTGGAGAGCCATTATTTTTAAAACAGCAAGATAGACTGAAAGGGGGTGGGCACTTTTGTATTCTGGTACTATGGAATACAGAGGGATGGCCAATAAATTGAAATAACTGAAGGGGAGTGATTTCACAAAATGATAATTTTATGCTTACTCACACCAGCCAGTGAAAGGAGAGAGGGAAGGAGATATATGGTCAAATTAACATAAGGGGCAGGTAACTAGAAAGACAGTGGTGTAGTAACCGGGTGGGTAAGTGGAAACAATTAAATTATGTTTGACTCACAAGAGACACAGCTATGGTCTCTTTTCAAGTTTTAATAAGAAACTAAAAGCAGAACACAAATAGGGCACAGCGCAAAGAAAACAAATCACAGTATGCAAAATAGTAAAAGGCAATAAAATAATACAACAGTACAAGAAATCAGAAACAAACTAACCTTCCCTCACAGCATGCTGTGGCAGAGTATGGGTCACCTTTTCCAGTAAAGCTTTGAAATTTTTTATTTCACCCCTTAAATAGAAGGTTTAGTTCCTAGCTCCACCCCCACCCCCAGTTCACGGATGATTAACCTTAACTGACCTGTTCGAACTTCTGTATGACTCCTTAACTGATCTGTTCTAATTTCTGTCTGACGCACAAGAGACAAAGCTGTGGTCTCTTTTCAAGTTTTAATATGCAATTAAAAGCAGAATACAAGTAAAATACAGTGTAAAGAAAATAAATCAGAGTATACAAAATAGAAAAAGGTAACAAAGTAATACAAAGTACAAGAAATCAAAAGCAAACTAATCTTTCCCTCACAACAAGCTGTGGCAGAGTCTGGGTGAGCTTTTCCAGTAAAGCCAAACGACAATCTAAAGACAATCCTAGTTGCAAGCATTTTACATCACAAACCATACTGACACACTCCTAGTTGCAAACATTATACTATTTATACTATATATATTATACTATATATATTATTTTTTAGGCAAGGCTCAAATTCTAAACCTACCACCCTAGAAAACAAAAATGGGAAGAAACTGAGGGTAATGCTGCTCAATGCCAGAAGTCTAAATCTCAAAATGCATGCACTCGAGGCCCTTCTCAGTATGGAGAACATCGATGTCTGTGCTGTAACTGAAACCTGGTTCAAGGCTCCTGAGAGCACCCCGGCACTATTAGGTTTTACCTCATATCATGCGTTCCGGCCCCAAAACCCGGACCACACCACAAAAGGAGGGGGTGTATCCATATTCATAAAGGATACCCACACCTCCAGGTTGGTGGCAACACCTAAGCTTCGAAACCATCCAGGTGCAACTAACCATAGGCAAAACTGCTCTACAAATTGTAGCATGCTACAGGCCACCCTCTCAAACTCAGGAACCCCACACAGCCTTCCTGAAGACACTGGAGGGTATAAATGTATCTCCAAACACCATCATATTGGGTGACTTCAACTACCCGAATATAGACTGGGAACATTACTCAAGCCCTAACTTTCTAGCCCAACGGTTCCTGGAGTTCATAAATTCAAATGCCATGGAACAGCTAGTCACTGTTCCCACGAGTGGAGAAAATATACTAGATCTCATTGTCACAAACATGGGGACAAAATGCTCCACACCGCAAGTATATCCCTCATTGGTGAGATCTGATCATAAACTAATCTCACTGGAAATCCACATCCCGCCCCACCCCAAACAAAAAGACCATAGTGAAGAACTTCTCTAAAGCAAACTTCACACTACTCAAGACTGGTGTGGTATCCTTCAAGGCCCCTGAGCCAGTGGAAACCACAACCCAAGCTGCGGAAGCCCTTACAAATGCCTTCTATGAACACCTCCAGGACTGCATGGATCAGGCAATCCCAAATAAAACCAAGACTCTTTCCACAAAGGGCAAACGTCCAGTCTGGTGGACCCCAGCCATTAACAAACTTTACAATAAGAGGAGAAAGCTATTACATGATAGAACAAAATCCATAAAAGGGAAGTCACCCCTGATCATTATTAGTAAAAAATACGAGCACTCATAAAATCAACTAAGGCCAATTTTGAGAGAAAAATTGCCATGGATTCAAAGGACAATCATAAGGCCTTTTTCAGCTATGTTAGGAACCTGGGTGGAAACTCCCAGATATGCTCAGAATTAGTCCAAAATGATACAAAAATCACTGAACCCACAGACATTGCCAACATACTGGCAGACAGGTTCAGTGCAAACTTCACCCCTCTCCCCTAAAGGAGAGATAACTATCCCAGCCGAGTGTAGCCTCCCGGACATCTCAAATGTGCAGGTGAAAGCTGCTCTCTCTAAAGCTAAAAACACAGCATCAATGGGACCGGATGGTGTCCCCGGCTGTGTGCTACACGAGCTAAATGAGGAATTAAACCCGCACATAAGGCAGCTGTTTAATCTCAGCCTTACCACAGGATACGTGCCCAAGGAGTGGCGTACGGCAACTGTGGTCCCACTGCACAAAGGCGGCGCCTCTAGGACGCTGGTAATTACCGCTCCATAAGCTTAACAAGTCTAGTCTGCAAAGCTATGGAGAGGATCATAATGGAGCTCATAAACAAAGATATAGGGACTTGCAGACATTGGACCCGACCCAGTTTGGCTTTGTCAAGGGAAGATCATGCCTTTTGAACTTGGTCGACTTCTTGAAACAGTCACCAAGGCCATTGATGAGGAAAGGCAGTCCATACAGCCTACCTTGACCTTGCAAAGGCTTTCGACACAATACCCCACTCGGGTATTGTAGAAAAACTTACCAGCTTAAATGTAAACCCATATGTCACAAGATGGGTTGCAAACTGGCTTAAGGACAGAACCCACAGGGTTAGAGTTGCTGGTGCTGTGTCAGACTCCAAGCCGGTCACAAGTGGTGTCCCACAGGGCTCGGTCCTTGGCCCCTATTGTTTGGCATCTACTTCTCAGAAGTACAGGCCAACATGGGAGGACTTTGGCTGACAAAGTTTGCAGGCGACTGCAAACTGGGCCATAGTGGAAAGTGCATCGGACACGGATATCCTTCAGAAGGGACTCACGGAAACAGATAGCTGGTGCCAGAGCCATGGCCTGAAGTTAAACGCCAAAAAATGTATAGTCATACCCTTCGGGAAAAACAAGGTAACCCCAAGCTACCATATAGGTGGCAATCCACTAAGCACAGAAGAGGTTATCAGGGACCTGGGGACCCAGGTTGACAGTGGCCTTTCTTTTGACACTCACATTGCTAAAGTGGTTAGAAAGACCTTCTACATTGCCCACCTGATCATGAAGGGATTCACATCCATATCTAGTGAGGTCATTGTTCCCCTGTACTCTTCACTTATCAGACCAATGATCGAGTACAATGCCCCATTCGGGATGTATCACACCCTTCATCTGCAGCAATTGGAGAGACCCCAAAAGTTCCTCACCAAAAGGATAAAGGGACTCCAAAATCTGTCATATGCTGCCAGATTGAAGAAACTCCAGCTCTATTCAGTCGCATACCGTCTGCTCAGAGGTGACATGTGCCTGACATACAAGGCCATGTCCAACCCGGAATTAATGGACATGCTCCACCTCAAAAAATCCAAATCCACCAAAACCACTAGAGCAAGCGACTTAAACCTTAGCACGGATATAAATAGGATGTGCTGGAGGGATAGATTTATCACTCAGAGACTCCCTATGCTGTGGAATAAAATGCCGGTCCATGTGAGGCAGAGCACCTCGCTGACTCTGTTCAAGAGAAATCTAGACCTGTGGATGGGAGATCGTAGGTTTACCCTGGGAATCATCTCTGTGTCACTGCTGGACAGAGGCACAACAAACTAATGGGCACAGTATTTTTTCATATAAGGGGTGGCGTAAGCCACAAAAATTTGGGCTAGGCTTATAAATGCCTTAGGGCAGATAGCCTAGTATAAACCTATGAACCTATGAACCTATACATCACTTATAATCTACCCAATTGTTTTCAGTCAAAAATTATGTACCTCATTTAAGTCTTGCCTTCTTTTAAACCTCATTCCTCCCCTGTATGTATTGTTCTCAGAATTCCCATTTTTCCTATGTAGTTTGCTCCTCCCTTTTTCTAAAGATCTCAATTGAAGTTGTTTTATCTCGGTTACTATATTTACTATTTCTAATATAGTTGGTTTAGATTCTGATTTCCATTTTCTAGTGATTGCTTTTTTGTCAGCCAACATAATTAGAGACAGCAAGGCCTTACTATGTCTAGGCAATTCCAAAATCATCTCCCTCATCACAACAATCTGCACACCCAGAATGTCCAACACTGCATCCTACAGGGAATCCTGAAAGCCTGTCAACTCACTGCACTCCCAGAAAATATGTTCCCAATTACCTCTTTCTTCCCCGACACACCTCCAACATTTGCTGTCTATCTGAGGAAAAATTCCCTGGAGTCCACTTGGGATATAAAAATATCCATGTAAACATTTCCAAGCAAAAATCCTAAATCTTTTAGATTTTGTTGCATACTTGGGAGACATACATATATCCTCCCACTGTTTCTTTCTTAATTGCTTATCCAGTCTCTCTTCCGAATCTTTTCTAACGTCCTTTGACTGACTCTTATAGTTATCATGCAATATTTTATATGGTCTACTAATTATTCCTTCTTTAATGGCAGCTTCTTTTCTAGATTCTACCAAAAACTCTACCAGTGCTGGTCTTTTGTTTAGGACCCCCTATTTCTTTCTCTTTGTCTATACTCTATATCAATCCTTGATAAGGAAGGCAATCTCTAACCTGCAGCCAAACAAAGTCTTGGCATCCTCCGGTTCTATCATCTGTCCCTCAGTTATTTGCTTCCAATACCTTGGTTCCTTTGTCAGTTTCCTCCAATAAATTCTAGCCCCCTCTTGCCTATTGTCTATATCCCTAATTGCAGTCATCCCTATTGGCAGTATCTCCTTAGGTCTTAGAATACTTTCTGCTACTTTATGGATATAATATTCTGTATGATTATTGTTATTCTCCTTAAAGGCCTGCATCAAAAATCCCAGTCTCTCATTGTTTTTGGAGCTTCTCCCTGTTTCAACATCACCCCTTTCCACTTTGAATTATAGTTTTCTGCTTGTGTTATGTATAGGAGACTAACTGCATAGCTCTGAAATACCCCTTCAAATTGATTAATCCCTATCTGCCCAGTTCTTCTGGAAGAATCAGCTTATCCCACTTGACACTTGCCATCTTCCCCTCCCAGATAAAGTCCTTCAGCTCTTTATTAATTGCCATCCACAATTGCTTCTCCGGTTGACAAAAATATGCCTGACCAAATTATTCATGCGGACACCAGTAAATATTTACATACCGGATAGGTCGAGGCCCGGGTTAACAACGACCACCATCAGTACTGTTAGCCAACAGGGTGCTGGCGGAAATTGGGCTACTGTTGGCCGAAGGAGGAGAGGAGGTGGAAGGCATGGTCGAAGGCAGGAAGAGGAGAAAGGCTAGGACTGTGGTAGTGAGGGTCGGAACTTTGAATGTTGGCAGTATGACCCGTATAGGGAAAGAGCTAGCCGATATGATGGACAGAAGGAAGGTTGGTATATTGTGTGTGCAAGAGACCAGATGGAAGGGGAGTAAGGCTAGGTGTATCGGAGGTGAGTTCAAATTGTTTTATCATGGTGTGCATGGGAGGAGAAATGACATAGGAGTTATCCTGAAGGAAAAGTATGCTAAGAGTGTTTAGGAGGTGAAAACAGTGTCGGATAGAGTGATGTTTATGAAGCTGGAAATTGATAGTGTAATGATGAATGTTGTTAGTGCATATGCTCCACAAGTTGGGTGCGCGATGAACGAGAAAAAAACATTTTGGAGTGAGTTGGATGAAGTCGTGATGACTGTACCCAAGGGTGAGAAAGTGGTGATTGGAGCAGATTTCAATGGGCATATTGGTGAAGGGAACTGAGGGGATGTGGAAGTGATGGGTAGGTACAGTGTTAAACAAAGGAATGCAAAGGTCAGATGGTAGTGAATTTTGCGAAAAGGATGGACATGGCTGTGGTGAATATGTATTTTAACAAGAGGGAGGATCATAGGGTGACATACAAGAGTGGAGGAAGATGCACACAGGTGGATCATATCTTATGTAGGAGGGCCAGTTTGAAGGAGATTGGAGACTGTAAAGTGGTGACTGGAGAAAGTGTAGTTAGGCAGCATAGGATCGTGGTTTGTAAGATGATGCTGGTGATCAAGAAGAGGAGGAGGAGTGTGAGGGCAGTACCAAGGATCAAATGGTGGAAACTGAAAAAGGGTAATTATGAGATGGAGTTCAGGGAAGACTTAAGACAGGCACTGGGTGGCAGTGAAGAATTACCAAATAGCTGGGTAACTACAGTAGAGCTAGTAAGGGAGACGGCTAGAAAGGTGCTTGGTATGACATCTGGACAGAGGAAGGACGACAAGGAGACATGGTGGTGGAATGAGGAAGTACAGGAGAGTATACAGAGAAAGAGGTTGGCAAAGAAGACGTTGGATTGTCAGAGAGATGAAGCAAGTAGACAGGAGTATAAGGAGATGAGGTGCATGGCAAAGAGAGAGGTGGCGAAGGCTAAGGATAAGGCATATAAAGAGTTATAACACTAAGGAGGGAGAAAAGGACCTGTACCGATTGGCTAGACAGAGGGACCGAGCTAGGAAAGATGTGCAGCAGGTAAAGGTGATAAAGGATAATGAGGGAAACATACTTACAAGCGAGGAGAGTGTTTTGAGCAGATGGAAAGAGTATTTTGAGGGGATGATGAATGAAGAGAATGAGAGGGAGAGAAGGTTGGATGATGTGGGGATAGTGAATCATGAAGTGCAATGGATTAGTAAGGATAGCTATTAAGAGGATGAAGAATAGAAAGGCTGTTTGTCCAGATGACATACCTGTGGAAGCATGGAGGTGTTTAGGTGAAATGGCAGTGGAGTTTTTAACCATATTATTTAATAAAATTTTGGAAAGTGAGAGGATGCCTGAGGAATGGAGAAAAAGTGTTTTGGTACTGATTTTTAAGAATAAGGGTGATGTGCAGAGCTGTAGTAACTACAGAGGGATTACACTGATCAGTCACAGCATGACGTTATGGGAAAGAGTAGTGTAAGCTAGGTTAAGAAGGGACGTGATGATTAGTGATCAGCAGTATGGTTTCATGCCGGGAAAGAGCACTACAGATGCGATGTTTGCTCTGAGAGTGTTGATGGAAAAGTACAGAGAAGGTCAAAAGGTGTTGCATTGTGTTTTTGTAGACTCAGAGAAAGCACATGACAGGGTGCCTAGAGAGGAGTTGTGGTACTGTATGAGGAAGTCGGGAGTGTCAGAGATGTATATAAGAGTGGTACAGGATAGTAGTGTGACAGCGATGAGGTCTGCGGTGGGAGTGATGGATGTGTTTAAGGTGGAGGTGGAATTACATCAAGGATCAGCTCTGAGCCCTTTCTTATATGCGATGGTGATGGACAGGTTGACAGACGAGATCAGACAGAAGTCCCCGTGGACTATGATGTTTGCAGATGACATTGTGATCTGTAGTGAGAGTAGGGAACAGCAGGACTAAGACAGAATATATGTGCGTGAATGAGAGGGAGGATAGAGGAATCTGGAGGATACAAGGAGTATAGGTGGCGAAGGTGGAGGAGTTTAAATACTTGGGATCAATAGTTCAGAGTAATGGTGAGTGTGGAAGAGAGGTGAAGAAGAGAGTGCAGGCAGGATGGAGTGGGTGGAGAAGAGTGTCAGGAGTGATTTGTGACAGATGAGTACCAGTGAGAGTGAAAGGGAAGGTCTACAAGAGGGTAGTGAGACCAGCTATGTTATATGGGTTGGAGACAGTGGCACTGACAAAAAGGCAGGAGTTAGAGCTGGATGTGGCAGAGTTAAAGATGTTAAGATTTGCACTGGGTGTGACGAGGGTGGACAGGATTAGGAGTAAGTATATTAGAGGGTCAGCCCAGGTTGGAAGGTTTGGAGACAAAGCCAGAGAGGCAAGAATACGTTGGTTTGGACATGTGCTGAGGAGGGATGCTGAGTATATTGGGAAAAAGATGCTAAGGATGAAGCTACCAGGTAACAGGAAAAGAGGAAGGCCTAAGATAAGGTTTATGGATGTGGTGAGAGAGGACATGCAGGTGGTTGGTGTGACACAGCAAGACGCAGAGGACAGGAAGAAATGGAAACAGAAGATCCGCTGTGGCAACCCCTAACGGGAACAGCTGAAAGATGATGATGATGTATAAGACTAAAGGGACTAAAAACAATTTGACTGCTTGTATCTTACTATCCATATCCATATAACAAAGCTTCTATTTTCTCAATTTTTGTATTATCTTTTGTTTAGTCTCTTCCCACACATCCTTAGCTGCCACACCAGAATCATTTTTAATTCATACTCCTAAATACTTCATTTTATCATGTCCCCATAAATAAGGATATTGCTGAACCAGTTTGTGTGGGGCTACATAGTTTAGTGCTATTGCCTTTGTTTTAGCTTCATTAATTGTGTATCCTGAAAAGATGTGAACCTGTCTCAGAATGTTCCACAACACTGTAATGACTCTTTCTGGGTTTGTCAGGTATAAAATAATATCATCTGCAAACAGAGCCAGCTTTTCTTGACTACCATACCAATTATATCTTTGAATTTCTGAGTCCCTTATTTTCTTTCCCAATGGTTCTAAATACAATGCAAATAACAAAGGGAAAGAGTACAGCCCTGCCTGGTTCCTCTGCTTAAGCAGAAATTATCAGGAAAGGATCCTATCCACTTTAATTTTTCGCCTACAATCCCTCATATATCCTCCTAATCAACCTTCGCCTACAATCCCTCATATATCCTCCTAATCAACCTTATAACTTTTCAGGAAATGCAAATGCTTCCATTTCCCTGCTCATAAAATCCTAGCTTACTCTGTCAAATGCTTTCTCTGCATCAAGACCCGCCAACAACAATGGTATTTTCTTACATTCTGCTTCCCTTTGGATCATCAATGTTCTGTGGCAAAGAAAATAAGGGACTCAGAAATTCAAGGATATAATTGATACGGTAGTCAAGAAAAGCTGGCTCTAGTTTTGACAACACTGACAGGTCAGAGGATCTTGTCAGAATGGGCACACCCACACGGGTTCTTGTTAAGCCTGTTCCGCAATTAATTTTCCAACATAGTCTATGGGTGGGTGGGTGGGGTGGGGGGTCACAAATGATGCAGGTGGTGCCATCCCAAAAAGCCTCCTGAAGAATCTCCTCCTCTAAGGGGAGGAGTCACCAAGTCAAAATTCCCTCTATCTCATCAATTCAAGGCTTTCCCCAAAATTGGGGTTACCTGGAAGGGATTGTGGGAAACCTTCTATTTGTCACGATCTGCATCATGTGTTAAGAAGTTGACGGGGAAGTCCAGGTGACTCCTTTTGCACCTCCTCTTCCTAGTGATCTGAAGAAAGGTCTTCTCTCAAAGGAGGGGGGTCTTCAATGGTTTTTTACAACAAATCTCTTTGACTATGATTCTGGACTTAAGTTTCAAAATTGAATGATGTCCTGAGATGCATCGCAGGTTAATGAAGCTTCTAAAGCTACCAACTGAGGAGGTTGCTCAATGGTCCCATCTAAAAATGTAATGTACTAGACTGCACCTATTAAGTTTATGCTTCTTAAGTAATAACTACTCTGTATCACTTTGCAATATTCCTTTTCTTAGTCTATAACATCTCCAAGTTTCATCACTAGTCTGTATTGTTTCTAATGTTTGCTGTACTTTTGAAATTATTTGCTTGAATCTTTTACATTTGTATAATTATCATTAGTAACCTACTGTATGTACCTAGATTGTTTTTGGAGCTTTTCTCCCCAGGACTCCATTAAAAATGGGTTCATTTTGGCCCAATGGACTATCCTGGTAAACCAACTGCAAATAAATAAAATAAATAAAATAAATAATGTTCCTGTTGGAGCTGGCACCACGGGTGTAATCCCAAATGCATGAGGCATGGACACTGAAGGAGTGGCACTGATAGCACTCAGCTCCAAGGGCCTAACAGGCACCAAATTGATTTCGGCACTTACAGATCAAATGCTGCGGACTCTCAACACAAAGAATGGCCATGAAGGAAGGACACCCAATCACAGTACTGAAGCTTTGACACCAAGCCCCTGGTGCCTAGATGTCAGCATTGATAGAATTGGTGTTGAGAATGCAAGAGACGGGAGTTGTTACCAGTGGAACTAGCTCTACCAGTGCTATGAGAGAGAGAGAGAGAGAGTGTGAGAGAAAGGCAGTATTAGAATAATTCTTAGCTCCAGCATTCCCAGAGTTAAACCCAGGCCTGGGGAAGCAGTATAAAAACTTGAGGGAATAATCAGCCCTTTGTGGCTAACCTAGAAACTGTTGGAGAACAGAGGACACTCATCTTGATCTGAGCCTTAACCAAGGCCTGCATCATTTTGTCACAGACCATGTTAGCAGCAGGACTCCTGACAGACCTTGAAGACTTCACAGATAAAGCAGAAGATGGCTTAGATTCCACATAGTGCGATAACTTTTTCTGAAGAAAACCTCCAGAGTCTTTTTCCTTGGATTGTGATATCCAATAGATTGAAAAGGAGTCTGAGACAGTAGAGTTAGCTACTGGAGCTTTAGGGAACAAAGGACAGCTAAAAGAGTCAGGATATTCTAGTTATCTCTACTTCTTCTTCTTCTTCTTCTTCTAATATTTATAAGGTCTCCTATCCTTTTTTTGAGAGGTTTATTGAAAATAAGGTTACTGATGCATGCTTGTAATGTCTGTGACCCAGATGCTTTACATGTATCACAGTCCTGTCTAAGATGCTCCAGGCTCAGGCAAAGCATGCACAGGTCATGAGTATCCTGGTTTCCTGGGATGGAATTTTGAGGCTGCAGCAACCACACTTCTTAAAGTCCAAGAAGTTTTCCTATCCTTGTTTCAAGACAGCAATGGAAATCCTACAATGTCTACACAGAACTCTACATATTTCAGAACACTCATCTTGTTACAATATTTAGCAAAACAACAATCAATAAAACACTTTGGGGAACTCTTTTTCTCAAGAAAACGTAAGAGCAGACTTGTTTTCTGTAATGGGAAAGGATTGGTAAAATGGTTAAAGTCTTAACCTCACACACAAGGTACAGGGTTTGGTTTGGGCCTCTGGTTATTGGCTAGGCATGTAACAGTCTGCAGACTGATAGCCTAATACTCACCTATGAACCTATCATTTGCTACCAGTAGGGCTAACACCCAAAGGAGAGGGAAGACAGACAGGAAAACTTAAGATAAAACATGTTGGGGGCACAGAAAAAATGCAACTACTGGAAAGCAACCTCTGAAGCAAAACATCAGAAATGTTTGTACATAATAAAAGAAAATAGTTGTTCACTTATTGTGATCTCCAGAAAATGGCAGACCACATTCAATTGCTGACAGTGTTGTGGGAATAAAGGACAGCTCAAGCCCTGGAGAGTTTTACAAGTGTTTGCCACTCATGGCAGCCAGTCCTTCAGTATGGAAGTGTATGGACTACATAATGCAATACACATGGTTTCCACTTAGAACGACCTGACATCTGTTCAAAATGCATGTTAAAACTAATGTCCACAACATATATGTAACTAATTTCAATTATACCGGAGGCAGAGGAAGTAAGTGGCATGCCATAAACTCCTTCATGAGACATTTCTGCTAACTAGACAAAGAAGTATCACTGAAATTGTACTTCTGTATGGCTTATGGGCAGAAAACTTAGCAATTTCTTTAAAAAAACAACATTCATCTGGCCTGGAAGAAAAGCCTGACCAACCAACACTTCTGATCATGCACATCTTGCAATATACTTCACAAATAAAAGCAGAAAGTGGACAGCAAAAAAAAGAAGTTATGTCTTACCATAACGTTCCATCTGTATTGTTGATCCTCGTTCAGTCATTACATGTGATGTATCGGTTCCGGCCTCGGAACCAAGCCGGCCATCTTCCAAGCTCGCGTCAGCTACAAACTCTCGAGCTAAAACTCTTAATCAGAATTCCCCTCTCCCTGTTACCTCAGATTGAGTTTGTAAGTTAAAAGAAGGTAGAGGCTACCTCTGGTCAAATGATCTAAAAGAACCGGATGGTGAGATTCACTGGAAGCCACAGGAGGGGGAAGGAGGGAGGGTCGTAATGACTGAATGAGGATCAACAATACAGATAGAACATTATGGTAAGACATAATTTCTTTATCTGATATTGTTAATCCTCGTTCATTCCTTACATGTCGGACAGAGTCCCCAGCTACCTCTATTCCTGGAAGGCTCTCATGGAAGGACATTTCTGAGCACCATAGAACCAAAGGATGCTCTTCCCCTAAAGGCCAAATCCAATTTTAATGACTGATGAAGGTATGAGGCATAGCCCAAGTTGCAGCTGCACAGATGTCATGTAAAGAAGCTCTGGCATGGAAGGCAGCAGAAGTTGCCGCCAACCTTGTCGAATGAGCCTTTATGGTAGTCGGCAATGGAATATTACGTTGTGTATAAATGAAGGTCACACAGTCTTTCAACCATCTAGCCAATGTGACCTTAGCAACAGCACATCCTAATCTAGGTCCAGAATAGGCCAAAAATAACTGGTATGATTTACGAGAGGTCTTAGTCCTGTTCAAGTAGAAGCAAATTTGCCTGTGAATATCTAAGGTATGTAGGCAATACTCTCCTTTGTTTGAATAGTTGGGAAAGAAAACTGGCAATTCAATGGTTTGGTTAATGGACATTTCAGAGATCACTTTTGGCAGAAAGGAAGGATTAGTTCTCAATGACACTCTATCTCTATGAAAAATCAAGTATGGACTCTTGATGCATAAGGCTTGAAGCTCAGAGATATGTCTGGCAGAAGTAATGGCGACCAAAAACAAGGTTTTCCATAACAAGTATATGAGGTTGCAAGAAGAAGCTGGTTCGAAAGGTGGCATTGTCAGAGCTTTAGAACTAATGACAGGTCCCATGGTTGAAGAGATTCTCTAAAAGGGGGCTTCAGATGATTCACACCTTTTATGAAGGTCTTGCATAATTTGTGTGACATAAGAGAGGAGTCTTGGACATCCTCATGGAAATTAGATATTGCAGCCAAATGAACTCTAATGGTACAGGCCAATAGACCCGATTGAAATAGGTCGGCTAGATACTCTAGTACTATCAACACTGGTGCTGAAAAGGGATCTACTTGCTTTTCTTTCAGCCAACAGGTAAATCTTTTCCACTTGCTTAGATAAGCAATTCTAGTGGAAGACTTATGAGATGCAATAAGAATGTCCTGTACTAGCAAAGAAAGAACATTCTGCCTAACAATCAAGGAAATTGGAGGAGCCAAGCTGTGAGCTTCAGGCTGTCCAAGTTGGGATGAATCAGATTCTGCAGATGGGAGATCAACCCTGGGGTTGGATGGAGAATCCATGGTTGATCTAGCAGGTAAGGCCAAAGGAAGTGGAACCAAATCTGACGAGGCCAATATGGTGCTATGAGGATCACCTTGCTCTTCAACTGGCGAGCTTTCTTCAGAAACTGGGGAATGAGGGGGAGAGGTGGAAATGCATAAAGAAGACCTGAGGGCCAATCGTGGATTAGAGCATCCCTGGGTGACTGTCCAGGAGGTGGAATCAGGGTGAAGTAGTTGCTGCATTTGTAGTTGGTCGGGGATGCAAAGAGGTCACAGCAAGGAAGGCCCCAGCAGTGGAAGATCTCCGCCACTATCAAGGGATTCAGGGACCACTCGTGAGGTTGTAGAATGCACCTGCTGAGTCTGTCTGCTATCACGTTGGAACTCCCGGGAATGTGCGTTGCTAGAAGAAAACATTTGGAAGCCATCGCCCATTGCCATATCCTCATGGCCTCTCGACAAAGTGGGTAAGATCTGGTTCTGCCCTGTTTGTTGATGTACCAGACCACCGCCATGCTGTCGGATTGTATTGCAATAGTCCCAGACGGCAGCAGGAGATGGAATGCTTGCAACGCCAGAAGCACCGCCCTCAGCTCTAGAACATTTATATGCAGTTGGGCCTCCAATTTGGACCAAGTACCCTGGACTGTCTGTCCCTGACATAGCCCCCTACCCCATCAGGGAGGCGTTCATGGTCACTGTAGCCTTGGGCTGCTGGGAGGAGAAGGGGTGAGACCATTGTGACGGGTTGTGGGTCATCCACCAATTTAAATCCTGTTTGCACCTGTGAGTTACTCGAATCTTGGCTGAAATAGGATACTGAAAAGGATACCACTGGGTGAGCAGTAGCCAATGTAGAAGCCTCATGTGAAACCTGGCCAGGGGGACAATGGTGATGAAGGCTGCCATGGAACCCAACAGCTGTAGGACAGAGTGAGCTGTGGATTTCTCGCTTAAAAGGATTGGGATCAGTTGTTGCTTTATCCTTAGAATTCTGTGGTCTGGAATGGATGCTCTGCAATTCTTTGTATCCAAGATGACCCCTAGGAATTCTGTGAACTGAGATGGGGCGAGATTGGACTTTTGCCAGTTTATGGTTATGCCTAGCCTTTCTGCAGCGAGGAGAGAGTACGCCAGGGCTTCTTCCAAAAAATGTCTGCTGGCAGCAGAGATGAGCCAGTCGTCTATGTATGGAAACACCTGAAATCCTTGTAGTCACAAGTGAGCTGTGACGACTGTCATGTACTTTGTGAACAC
Organism: Protopterus annectens; assembly: GCF_019279795.1. Classification (NCBI taxonomy): domain Eukaryota; kingdom Metazoa; phylum Chordata; order Ceratodontiformes; family Protopteridae; genus Protopterus; species Protopterus annectens. The sequence goes on along the minus strand of NC_056729.1, from coordinate 1,977,276,304 downwards.
TCTGGGGTATGTAGTGAGTCTGAAGGGCAGTACTCTGAACTGGTAGTTACTGGCTCCCGCATGGAAGTGCAGAAATCTTCTTGATGGCCTGGCCACTTTTATGTGTTAGTACGCATCTTGAAGATCTATCGAGCACATCCAATCGTCTTTTTCCAAAAGCGGAAGAATTTTTGTACTCTTACAAACTTGTTCAATACACCGAGATCCAAAATTGGTCTCCAGTCCCCGGTTTTCTTTGGCATCAAAAATAGTCAAGTAGAATCCGGATCCTATCTGGTCTGGAGGGACTATTTGGATGACTCCTTTTCTTAGCAGATTTGCTATCTCTAATGCTGCTTCTTCCCTTTGACTGGGTGGAACGTCGGGTAAGTTTGTTGGGGGGGCAGGACAAAGATCAAAGGGAATATGGTAACCTCTGGTTATTATCCTTTGTACCCAAGAGTCAGTGGTGATGGTTAGCCAGGCAGAAGGGTACAAGGAGAAATGACCCCCAACCACCTCCAGAGGAAAAGAGTTGGGCCACTCTTCAGGAGCGCTGGTAGGATTGGCCAGGAAAAAAGTCCCTGGAACCCTGGTTACACGTACCCCCTCTGCTCTGAAAAGGGCGTCTTCCCTGTGAGTTTCCCCCTCTGCCTCTAGGGGAGAACTTGGTCTGTGTATCACAGAAAGGACCCTGAGATTTTTTGTACAATATCTTCCCACTCTTCTGGTTTCTGGAGAAAGCACGTTGACGGGAAGAATAACGGGCACCCACGGCAGGAAGGGTCTTACCGTCGTGTTCACATCTGGCAAGTGTGCTTTTAACCTTGGGTCCAAACAATGAAGAGGCTTTGATGGGAGCGTTATGAAAGGAAGCCTTGACGGGTTCCGCGAAGTTACATAAGCGCATCCAGGCGTGTCGTCTCAAAACAACGCCTGAACTCGCCGCTCTAGCTGCTCCTTCTGATGCGTGAGATATCAGGCGCATGGAGGAGTTTGATATCGATTCAATGGTGGCAAGCTAAGGGGCCACTTTGTCACGGACCTCATCAGACACGGCACCAGCCAAAGTTTCAGAGAGCTCAGAAATGAAATCCCTTTGAAGCCTGGTAAAGTGTGCCATATAATTCAGGACCTGACTGCAAAGGTTGCTGATGCAAAAGTAAGCTTCCCTATTCTGTCCAAAGCCCGGGACTCTTTGTTGGGTGGATGGACAGTCTGGCTTTCTTCTTCTTCCGCCAGGTCCTTCTTGGTTGCGACCGCCACCACCAGAGCATCTACAGGAAGACCTTTGGACCAGTAGCAGGAGGGGACAAAATTTTATCTGGCCCCTTGGGAATGGCCTCAACGGTATCAGGAGCCTTCCACGCACGCTGCACGACGAGCCGGACCAGTTAGTCGGCAGGTGGAGTAACCCAAGAGGTAGGGGGTCAGGCGCGAAAGGCTTGCAGGAACACAGACCCTTCAGAGGTCGGGTTAGAGGGCTGCCAGTCACCTCTCTGTTTAAGGATTTCGAGGATATCACCAAAGGATACCTCAGAGGATGGCCGAGGGGACCCTTCACCATCATCAAAGTCTGCGTCTTCAGTAAGGGACTCCTCTGTGTAGTCCCATGTGCTTCCTCTTGCACGAGCTTTTTCAATGAACTTCCTCAGAGGGAGAAGCTGGGGAAGACAACGTAAAAGGAGTTTCCTGTGGGAGAGAGGTTTCTGTGTTCTACAGCTAAGAACTGTAATAGTGTAAATTACTATAATTGTCTGTTTACAGTTGAAAGCATTCTCTAGAGTCTGTTTAAAACTTTCATTCTGTGGCTACAGCTAGGAACTGTAATAGTGTGCATTACTATAATTGCATTTTTATTTAATTACTAAATTGTAAACTGCTTTTTCATACTGAGACTTGTATTTTCTCTTTGTGGGTGTTCTTTCTATGCTTTTAAAGTGAGGTTTCTGTGTTCTGCTCAGGTGGCATAATCTTGATAGAGGCCTGTTGTCTAGGCTGGTAGTTTTGTTTGAGTTTCCTGTGGTTCTGGCAGCCATTTTCTGCTGATTGTCTTCATTATTATTGAGAGTAACAAGGCTTCCTGACCTTCTGTAGTACGAGTGATTGGGTAATAGCAGGGGCTGAGTAGTAATTTGATCTTCCAACTCTTCCATTCTTACTGCTATATAAACCCTATGTCTTATAAAGGTTGTGCTTGTATTGCTCAGGCTCTGGACTGCATTGCATAAGTGGAAATTCCTTAAGATTCCAAGAGCAGGATAAGTTATTTCTTACACTTATTTCACTGAATTGCACTTCTGAAACGCTTATAATTGTGCTATACAGTTGATCTACTACATTTTGCACTGTTATAAAGCTTTTTTTTATTGTTTCACTGCATTTATGTACTATACTGTTTAACTGTATTTTTCATTGCTAGATACTGTTTCATTACTCTAATTGCATGTTTACTGAATTACTTAACTGTAAACTGCTTTTTCATACTGAGAGTCGTATTTTCTGTTTGTGAGTGCTCTATCCAAGCTTTTCTGTGCATTTTTTATTTTTTGAGGTTTCTGTGTTCTACAGTTAGGAACTGTAATAGTGTGCATTACTATAATTGTCTGTTTACAGTTAAAAGCATTCTCTAGAGTCTGCTCCTTGATCTGTTTAAAACTTTCATATAGTTAATTACAGATAGGAACTGTAATTTTTCTCACCCACCCTGCCTAGTGTTGTGTGTTTTTATACTTGGTGGCTTTGCAGTTTCCCGCCCATACTGTATATTTGATCTGTGACACTCCTCCCAGTCTAGTGTCATTAGTTCACTCAATCTAATAGAGAACATTTGTGAGGGCCAACCCACTCAGATTCGTAACGTTGAATTAACTTCTGTTCCAGCTTTCTCCATTTCCACTTTTACTAGGAAAAAAAAATTCTAAGCTTGACCCCCCCCCTTTCCTGTGGCAGGTCTTGTCCAGATACAGATTTGCTGTGTCCAGGACTGTTTGTGAGCTCCTAAGCCCCCCCCCCCACACACACACACACACTTAACTGGGGTTAAACTATTCCTGGCACCATAAAATCTGTTCTTCAAAATTTCCCTTGCAACTAGCCAGCTTTTTAGTTTTAGCACTCAAATCTGTTTCTTTGAGCTCAGCACTTGTTCAGAACTCATTGTAAGCACTAAATAAGTTACAAATTACTACAGCACTCAACTTTCCTCACTTGTCTACAGGAAAACAGTTTTTAGTACTTAATAAATAAGCACCTATTCAGGCATGTCTAAAGGTCAGCTCCCGGTGTTTTCTCCTGTCTACCTGATGAATCTGGGCATCTTGGGACAATGTAGCAATTGCCTCATGTACACAGACAACCCCTTCCTCCTACCACCCAACACTACGACCTGTGAGAGATGCACTTATATAGCCAAACTGGAAGCAAAGCTCTTTCACCAAAGACGGGCCTAGACAGTCAAGAGGAGAAGGTAAACACTTGCACCGCACCACACTCATCACATAGTCCCTCAAAACCTACACAACCAAAACACACACAGAAGCACAAAACACACACCTACATTTGCGGAGGCTCTCAGTACAAATCTGCCCAAACAACAGAGAACTCCAAAGCAGAAATGCAAGCAACCTCCACCCCCCAACACAACCCAAATGACACACAGCCCACATACTCAGTGTACCACTCAACTACAGCCCATAAGGAATAACGTTCCCAACACTCTAGTCATAGGTGACTCTATAGTCAGGCACACTGATGTTCCACTCACCAGGCTAAACAAGGAAAAAGTTACTGTCAGCTGCCTGTCAGGTGCCAGGATCCGCCATATAACACACGCACTCAGGTCATTCCACAACAAGTACAAATATGACTCTGTCATTGTCCATGTTGTTGTGAATGACCTGAGACGTTCTTCCCTGGACAACATGAAAAGAGATATGGAGGAGTGCTCCAATCTTGTAGCCCAGGCAGGTATGACCCTAGCTCTGAGTAGCATCCTGCCATCACCCAGAATGATACCACAGTACAAGGACAAAATGATTGACTAACAATTGGCTAACCTTCTGGTGTCATTCTAAGGGAATCCAGTATCTGTCTGCCTGGGATGACATGATCGACAGACCACGCTGCTTTGCCAGAGATGGCCTGCACCTGTCGCCCTTGGGTTTCCGGATACTGGCAAAGGCTCTTGCCACCCCTATAGTGCCTTTTTTAGACAAGGTTCAAATGACAAATTCACCACTGTAACAGGTACAAGCAAGCAAAATCTGAGGGTAATGCTACTCAATGCTAGAAGTCTAACTCACTCGAGGCACTCCTTAAAATGGAGAACATTGACATCTGTGCAGTTACAGAGACCTGGTTCAAAGCTCCAAAGAGCACCCCTGCATTACCAGGCTATAATTCATACCACACCTTTCGGCCACCAAACCCGGACCAAAATACTAAAGGTGGAGGCGTGTCCATATTCATTAAGGATATCCACACCTCCAAGCTAGTTGCTCAGCATAATGCATCCGAGATTATCCATGTTCAACTAACTCTGGGCAAAACCGCAATCCATATTGTAGCTTGCTACAGACCCCCCACCATGTCCCAGGTTTCCCACTCCTCTTTTCTTGATACACTGGAAAATATTAAGGTATAACCCAACACTCTAATAATGGGTGATTTCAACTACCCTACCATTAACTGGGAAAACTACTCATGTACCAACTCTTTTGCTCAACGTTTTCTGGAAATCATCAATTCCAATGCCTTGGATCAACTTATCCACACCCCCACCAGGGGCAGCAATATCCTAGACCTGGTCATCACCAACATGGGTGACCGGTGTTCCACACCAGAGGTCAGTTCCTCGTTGGTCAGATCTGACCACAAACTAATCACCCTAGACATCCACATCCCGCTCCCACCCCCCATTAGGAAAACAACCGTAAAAAATTTCTCCAAAGCTAACTTCACGCTTCTTAAGACAGAAGTGGCAAACGTCACGACACCCATGCAGACGGACAACAGAGGTATGACTGCTGAATCCTACACAAATGCAGTTTATAAGCACTTACACGAGTGCATGGATTGTGCTATCCCTAACAGAGCCAAGATGCTATCTTCCAAAAAAGGAAGCCAATCTGGTGGTTTTCTGTCATAAACAAACTCTACAACAGAAGAAAGAAACTGTTGCAAAAAAGAGTAAAATCCCACGATTGGAGGAACTTGCTGGTCAGCCTCAGTAAGAAGCTGAGATCCCTCATAAAATCCTCCAAAGCTAGTTATGAAAACAAAATTGCCACTGATTCTAAAGACAACCACAAAGCATTCTATAGCTATGTCAAGAATCTCAATGGCAACACTCAGATCTGCTCTGAGTTACAGCACAATGACACTAAATATACAGAACCAACTGATATTGCCAACATCCTAGCAGATAGGTTCAGTGCTAACTTTACCCCCCTCTCAACCCCTAAAGGACCCATCTTTATACCGGAAGAATGCAAAGTTCCTGTAATCACGGCTGCACAGGTAAAAACCTCACTCTCCAAAGCCAAGAACACAGCATCCATGGGACCTGACAACATCCCAGGCTGCCTTCTACATGAACTACAGAATGAACAGGCACCCCACCTAATTACCATGTTCAGTCATAGCCTCACCTCAGGCTTTGTGCCCATTGAATGGCACACCGCGACAGTTATCCCACTCCACAAAGGGGGGGGGGGCCACAACAGACCCCGGGAACTACCGCCCCCATTAGCCTGACGAGCCTGGTCTGCAAGGCGATGGAACGTATCATCATGGAACTCATAAACAAAGACATTAGAGATCTCCAAACTTTGGACCCCAGACAGTTTAGGTTTGTAAAAGGCAGATCATGTCTCCTAAACCTGATAGGCTTCTTAAAAGTAGTCACCAAAGCCACAGATAAGGGTAAGGTGGTTCACACAGCCTATCTAGATCTCGCCAAGGCGTTCGACACCATCCCCCACTCTGGAATTATAGATAAACTCACTAAACTAGGTATAAATCCCTATGTCACAAGATGGGTTGCCAACTGGCTTACTGACAGAACCCACACTGTGAAAGTAACAGACTCCAAATCAGACTTCAGACCAGTGACAAGTGGAGTACCATAGGGTTCAGTCCTGGGTCCTCTCCTGTTTGGTGTCTACTTCTCTGAAGTACAGGCTAACACAGAAGGTCTTTGGCTAACTAAATTTGCAGATGACTGCAAACTACGCGCCATAATCGAAACTCCTAACGATGTGGACATCCTACAAAAGGGCCTCACTGAGACAGATGCCTGGTGTCAAAGCCATGGTATCAAGCTCAATGCCAAAAAGTGCATTGTTATCCCCTTTGGTAAAAACTCTGTACCCATGAACTACCACATAGGTGGTATTCTACTTAACACTGAAAGTGTGATAAGAAACCTTGGGACACTGGTGGACAGTAGTCTCTCCTTTGATAATCACATCGCCACAGTGGTCAGGAAATCCTTCTACATGGCACACCTCATCACAAAAGGGTTCTCATCCAGAAAAAAAGAGGTCATTGTTCCCCTCTACTCATCACTCATTAGACCCATTATAGAGTACAACGCCCCTTTTGGTATGTACCTCACAAGATATCTACAACAACTGGAAAGGCCGCAAAAATACCACACAAAGTGGATTACTGGCCGCAAACAGATGCCTTACACAGACCGTCTCAAAAAACTCCAGCTTTACTCTGTCGCATATTGCCTACTCAGAGGCGATCTCTGCCTAACATACAAAGCTATGTCAAACCCAGAGCTGTTGGACATGCTCCACTTAAAGAAATGCCAATCCCTCCGAGCTACACGCTCTAGGGACGTAAACCTTGTCACCACAATAAACAGAACATGCTGGAGGGATAGATTCCTGTCCCAGACACTTCCCATACTCTGGAACAGACTACCTATCGATGTCAAACAGAGCTCCTCATTAGCACTCTTCAAGAAAAACCTTGATGATTGGATGGGTAATAGGAAATATACCCCGGGGATCACTTCTGTGGTTCTGCTTGACAGAGGCACAGGAAAATAATTTTCTTAAGTGGCGAAAGCCAGGGTACCTTTTTGGCTAGGCTTGAATAGGCCCTAGGGCCAATAGCCTAGTACCTACCTATGGATCTATGAACCTATGAGTACATCCTGAGGCCCTTGTGCCCGGTGTCCGCTAGGAGCGACTTGTGTACATTGTGGTCCAGAGGAGGGCGGGGAGATTGACAGCACAGTATCGCCAGCAGACGCCAAAGCCTTCTCCATTAGTTGGAAGGCCAGTCCACCTGAAGAGGGGTGAGTGTCCAGGACAGGGGTCACCCCTCCCCTAAGTGGCTCAGCCTGCCGACTCAGAGTCCCTGGATGGCTGTGAAACACCAAATTACATATGCCACAGCTGACATCCTGGGTCGTAGCAAAACTCTCCTGCCACGAAGGCAACTGAGGTTCCTTAGTGAAGTCCATAAAGGGAACCATAGAGGGGGAAGACTGTGTTATATCAAGGGGCTTCAAAGGTAATGAAGGAGGAGACTAAGTAGGGGTCTTTGGCAAAGGGTGATCACCTCCCAAGGAAGGATAGGTCCTGGGGGGCGGGATACTTCTAGCCAAAAGCACTTGATCAGCAAAACGCAACATGTCGTGTTCAGAGAGGCTTCTAGTGGATTTCACGGGAATGGCTGACGGAGAGTCAGGTCTATCCAAAGATGGGGCAAGCTAGGTGCCCACCTCACCAGTCTGCACTGAAAACAATGGGGCCATAAGGGACTGAACTACAGGTGTCTGCACCGAGGAAATCATCGGTGCCGAAGTCAGGGTCTGCACCGACAATAAGGTCGGTGCCGAAGTGGTTGTTGCCGAGGCTGTGACTGAAAAAATCTGTGTCAATAACTGAGTTGTCGGTTCCAAGTAAGGTGTCGAAGCCGATGTGGTAACAGTCTGCATCGACTGGATAGTTGGTGCCGGTGGAGAAGTCTGAACCGAGGAGACCCTCGCTACCGATATGGTAAAGGGCAAGCTAGTTGGTGCCGAAATCACAAATGGCGCCGATGGCCTCGGTGCCGAAGGTCTAGGCACTGAATGTGCTAGAGCCAAAAAAGTCAGATCCGAAGTAGAAAGCTTAGCCTTCTTGGGTCTCGGTTGGTGGGAGTTCCCAGCCGGGGACGAAGGAAGAGACTTGGCCTTTGTATGTTCATCAGTCTTTTTCTTATGGGATCATGGAGGGTTGAAGCCTCCGACCCAGAAATAGCCTCTGAAAAAGGAGATTTAAGTAGCCCCTTCAATAACAATTTATTTTTCCTTTCAATCAACGTTCTGTTAGAGAAGTTCTTACAAATTCCACAGGGCAGGTCAACTGATAAAAGAGGCACACCCAAGCAATAGACACACAGAAAATGTGCATCTGAAGTAGGTAATTTATGGCGACAATCTGAACATCTCTTAAATCCTGGACTACCTTTTTTATCTGCCATGATAGGAAAGAAGGAAATCAGAAAGAATACCAGCAATGGTACAAGAAATACCCGAAGGTAAGGAGGAAAAGGGGTTTACCAACGATAGCAAAGAAGAAAATACCTCGCGGTAAATAGGATGAAGGGATTGAAAAAAAAAATTCATGAAGGGATAGTCGCTAAATGCGATAAGGTAAGAGAAAACAATTTCGTAACTTTTCTGAGAGAATAAGTGGTTTTAGACTAGTATGACAAACAAATGTTGTACTTAGTTCAAGAGAAGTAGCTTGACACAACCGAATGGTGACATGGCAAACGAAATCTGAGGTAACAGTGAGAAGGTAAGAGTTTTAGCTCGAGAGTTTGTAGCTGACGCGAGCTTGGATGATGGCCGGCTCGGTTCTGAGGTCGGAACCGATACCCCACACGTAAGGAATGAACAAGGATTACCAATATCAGATGAAATGTTGTAGAATATGCAGGTAGAAGATCAGGGATTGGACATCATCCAGCAAGGAAAGCTAATCCAAGCCAGCCAGACCATAACTGGCAAACATCATTCAGAGCTGAAAACTCTGCATTCAAAATTAGATCAGGAGAACTGTCAGTGATGATGTACCTTCTGACTGGGGGATCTGAAAGAAAATCTAGAGAGCTCTGATGTAATTGCTTGTCTGCAGCAGCATCTTCCCATATCTCTAGGTCTTAGTCTAGAAGGACCTTTGCATGCAGAAAAAGTGCAAAGAGCTCTTCCAAACCAAATGGCAAAAGTCATCAGTGAATAATATTTAATTTGCTGGCTTTCTGGAATAAGCAGCTCTTATTTAAAGCAGCAAGAGAGGAGTAACCTTTTATACTAGCTGGAAATGCTGCAATTATATTTCAAGATTTTGCCCTCTCCATGAGGAAAAGATTACAGGCTTAATAAGAAGTACATAAACAGTGTTTTATTAATACTATAAAGCGCTATTCATGCTATCTGGCAGATTTAGCAATAAAGGTGGACAAATCTTGTAAGTCTTTTCATATGCCAGAATTGGCAATGACCTTTTTTGTTAAGCAAAGAGAATGTACTTAATGGTAAGTTGTGCACACCATGGAACTACAAGAAAAATCAGTCATAACTGAAGAGTGCTCTGTACTCCATACACAACCAGATAAATTCACTTTAGCTAGCAGATCTGTGAGACTCTCTATGATACAATTCCTGTGGAAGGAATAAAGATGCCTTGTTGAATTTTCAGCTAGTTTATTCAGAGAAGTAGGTAGATGGATGAGTGTTTACACAACCAGGGAAATAAGTATCATTAACAACTGAGTAGTCAGCTAAAAGTGCAATCAGGGAAAACAAGAATGATAACAGGTGTCTAGACTCATTTGAGATGCAATAAGGAACTTCAAAGTACCAGTTAGATTTCTGAATAAAATCTAAAAGTAAGTAGCAGTGTCTTGTTCCAAAAGACTCAAGTGAAATTGAAGTGAAGTCAGGTTATACAGCTGGAAAAGTGAACAATTCATAAGCTATAAGCAACTGCAATACAAAAAAAATATCTAAGTCAAAAAGCAAGAAACAACAGCAAGACCTCAAAAGTGTAAAAAGGAACCGTTCCACTTACCCAACAAAACTAAAAGTTAATGCACCTAAGACTTAATGTATCTTTCTGTGTGGGCTAAAAAAGTTATGTTCTTGCCATAACGTTCCAGCTGTGTTGCCAATCTTCATTCATTCTTGTCTGATGGGTTTGGTTCCGAACCGTCAGAACTGACTTGGCCATTATACAAAGCTCGCGCCAGCCAAACACTCTCAAGCTAAGGCTCTACCCATACTGCCTCTCTTCCCATTACCTCAGATCGCGTTTGTCTACTATGAAGAAAATATGGAAGCTCTGTCTGAGCAACAACCCTATAAACCCCAGGACTATATTTGAACATCCAGGAGTCTCTAGGAGGGGGCAGGAGGGTGGGATGTCAAGAATGAATGAAGATCGACAACACAGATGGAACGTTATGGTAAGAACATAACTTCTTTATTTGATGTTGTCAATCTTCATTCATTCTTGACTGATGGGACAGAGTCCCCAGCTACTTTAGATCTTGGGAGACCCTAGGGAAGGATATTCCTGAGCACCATAGAGCCAAAGGATGTTCTTCCCCTGGAGACCATGTCTAATTTGTAATGAGTGATAAAGGTATGAGGGATAGCCCAAGTTGCAGCTGCACATATGTCTTCCATAGAAGCTCTGGAATGGAAGACCACTGAAGCGGAAACAGATCTTGTAGAATGAGCTCTAACTTTTGTTGGTAGTTTGAGTTTATTCTGGTTGTGTGAAAACGTAATGCAGTCTCTTAACCATTTTGACAATGTGACCTTTGAAACTGGTTGTCCCAATCTGGTGCCTGAAAAATAGAGCACAAGTTGGTCTGATTTTCTAGAGGCTTTTGTTCTAAGTAGAAACATATCTGCCTGTAGACATCCAACATATGCAGGCAGTACTCTCCTTTGTTTGAAAAATTTGGAAAGAAAACTGGTAAGTCTATAGTCTGGTTAATAATGGACTCTGATACCACTTTAGGAAGGAAGGAAGGAAGGAAGGAGAGATTGGTTCTGAGTAATACTCTCTCTCTGTGGAAGATGATGGAGGGATAATTCATGCACAAAGCCTGTAACTCTGAAATTCGCCTAGCAGATGTGATAGCTACTAGGAAGAGAGTCACAAGTGTCTGCTGGCTCAAAGGGTGGATGAACTAGGCATTGCAAGACTAAAGTCAAATCCCAAGGCATTACTGGATCTTTGAAAGGCGGCTTCAAATGTTGAGCGCCTTTAAGAAAAATTTTACAAAGACGGTGGGACATTAATGAGTGAAAATGTTATGAAAATTCGAGATGGCAGCTAAATGAACTCTAATGGCTGAGGTTGAGGCTCCCAATTGAAATAAGGTGACTAAGTATTCCAGGACCTTATCTACAGGACCCGAGAAAGAATCGGGGCCATTTGCATCTGACCAAATAGAAAATCGTTTCCATTTGTCAAGGTAAATTTTTCTAGTGGACAGTTTATGAGAAGCCAGAAGTATCTTTTGCACTGGGGAAGACAAACTGTTCTGCTTGGCAATCACTGGAAGTGGAGAAACCACGCCGTCAGCTTGAGATGTTGGAGGTTGGGATGGACCAAGTCCTGAGGGTGAGATAGTAGGGCCAGAGTTGGATCCAGAGTCCACGGGTGGTGAACCAGATGAGGCCAGAGAAAGGGAAACCAGACTTGATGGGGCCAGAAAGGAGCAATGAGAATTACTTTGTATCTCAACTGTTGGGCTTTCCTTAAAAATTGGGGAATTAGAAGAATTGGCAGAAAGGCATACAGAAGTCCTGGAGGACAATCTTGAAGAAGTGCATCTCTTGGGACTCCCCAAGAGGTCAAAGTAGCTGCTGCATTTGTGGTTTATGGGGGAGGAGAACAGGTCACAGCAAGGCTGATCCCACTGACGAAAATTTTTTGTCACTATGTTGAGATTGAGAGACCACTCGTGAGGTAGAAGGATACACCTGCTTAGTTTGTCCGCAATCATGTTGGAGTTCCCCGGAATATTTGTTGCTATTACAAAGTGGTTGGAAGCAACTGCCCATTGCAAAACTCTTAGGGCTTCCCTGCATAGTGGGTAGGATCTGGTTCCCCCCTGTTTGTTGATGTAGCAGTCGACTGACATGTTGTCTGACTGCGTAGGAATTGTCCCAGATGGAAGGGCAGATTGAAATGCTTGCAACACTAAAAGCACTGCCCTCAGTTCTAGGGCACTGATGTGAAGATTGGCCTCCTGTGAGGACCAAGTATTTTGGACAGCCTTTCCCCTGAAACCCCCCCTATCAGGGAAGTGTCCATGGTCACTACGGCTTTGGGCTGAGAGGGGGAGAAGGGACAACTCCATAAATTCTCTTCTGGCTTTATCCACCAAGATAAATCCTTTTTGCAGCAATTTATTAAAATTAGATGAGACATGGGGTGAGTTAGAAGTGACCATTGTGATGCTAGGAGCCACTGAAGCAGTCTACTGTGATACCTCGCTAGGGGGACTAATGTTATTGTTGCTGCCATGGATCTGAGAAGTTGTAGAATGAGATGAGCAGGGACTTTGTCTTGAGAAAGAATCACTCGAAGTTGTGATATTAACTTTAACAACCTGTGATGATGAAGGGAGGCCACGCAGGTTTTCGGATTTAGTTTTTCTCAGATGAATTTCAGGTCCTGTGCAGGAGATGGTTGTAATTTTTCTTTGTTGACTGAAATGCCTAAGAACTTGGCGAGGGGTATAAAGTACAGTTGTGTACACTTACCATAAATGTAGATGTTTAAGTGTATTCACTGTTGCAGTCATTACATTTGGGTAATCTGCTGGCAGGTTGCCCTCAATCGGCCTGATTAACAAAGTCTTGGGTCCTGCGTCGGTTGCTGTCCCTTCTTCCATGACATCAGGTCGTCAGGGGTATAAAACATGCATCCCACGCCATTACATCAGTTTTCCTTGCCCCAGATGTCAGGTGCCCCCCTAATGGGGAGCAAATAAAATTAAAAACGCAAAAATATACCTCCAACCAAAAGCAAATACACCAAAAAGGCTTTTAAGCATAGTAAAAGAAAGTAGAGGTATAGCCAGAGAAAAGTAGGGGGCTAAAGGGAGGGTAACCAGGACTGCAACAACAATGAATACACTCGAACATCTACATTTATGGTAAGTGTACACAACTGTACTATGCTCTTCGTGTTTCACTGTTGCAGTCATTACATTTGGGTAGATTCCCAAAACTATGGTTGGGAGGAGGAGTTTATACAGCATTAGGACCAGCTATAAGGCCCTGCAAGACAGCAGTGGCAAAGCCAGCTCTGGATTTAGAGAAAATTGGTAAATGATAATGTTTGGTGAAAGTATGTACAGAACTCCAGGTAGCAGCTTCTCGAATATCCCTGGTAGGAACACCTCTGAGAAAGGCTGCAGAAGTAGATGCAGCCCTGGTGGAATGAGATCCGATCCCCTGGGGGATAGGTTTTACATGGTGCTTATAGCAGAAATGAATGCAATGGCTTATCCATTTAGAAATGGTTTGTTTTGAAATAGCCTTCCCCTCTGCACCTGCAGCAAATGCTACCAGCAATTGTTCAGATTTTCTTAGAGATTTAGTCCTGTCCAAGTAGAATCTAAGTTGTCTGTGCACATCCAATGAATGCATAATCCGTTCCCCTTTGCTTTGTGGATTGGGAAAGAAGGTTGGCAAATGAATGGACTGATTAAGAGCCACACTGGAAACCACCTTGGGCATGAAAGATAGACTGGTCCTCAGAGATACCCTGTCCGCATGAAAAATTATGAAAGGCTCCACTGCCATAAGGGCCTGTAATTCAGATATCCTTCTAGCGGAAGAGATTGCTAAAAGGTAGACTGTTTCCCAAGAAAGAAATTTTAAGGCTGCAGTAGCAGCTGGCTCGAAAGGAGGTAGAGTGAGCTTCTCCAAAACAAAGTTAAGGTCTCAGGCAGGGGTAGGAGCTCTCCTGGGTGGTCTCAAGTTCTTTGCCCCTCTGAGATACTGCTTGAGCAGGGGATGACAGAAGAGGGGTGGTTCTGTATTATAGTGAGCTGAAATAGCTGAAGCGTGGATTTTAGTAGAGGAAAAAGACAGGCCCTTGTGAAGCAACTCAGTTAAGCATTGCAAAATCTGAGGTAAATTGGGTGCTGCTGTGCTCATCCTTAAAGATTGGTTCCCGGCACAGAGTCTTTTCCATTTGTCAACATAAGATTTTCTAGTACTAGGTCTTTTCGCCTCCAAGATGACATCCATCACAGGTTTGCTGAGGGATGATAAGGGTGCATTTAAGTGATTAGCCAGGCTGCAAGGTTCAATGCTGGAAGCTGAGGGTTCAGAATTTGGTTCTCCTGCTGAGACAGCAAGGAAGGGGTCTGAGACAGGTGCCATGGAGATATTTGCGACACACTGCTCAGGAGTGGGTACCAGTGTTGGCGTGGCCAGTCTGGAGCAATCAAAATCATTCTTGGTTTGTCCTGTTTGACTTTTAGCAGAACTTTGGAGAGCAGAGGCAGAGGGGGAAAGGCGGAGACTGACAGGTTTTTCCAGCTGAAGGACAGAGCATCCACTTTCCAGGCTTCTTTGTAGGGAGTTCTTGTGCAAAACTTGTTCAACTGGTAGTTCTGGGGAGAGGCAAATAGATCTATGTCTGAGCTCCCCCATTTGTTTGTCAACATGTTGGAAATCTGTGGTTCCAGTTTCCACTTGTGTGGGTCCATGAGATTTCTGCTTAGTCCGTCTGTCAGTGTATTCAATTTTCCTGGCAGGAATTGAGCTTGTAGGTACACTTGGTAGCTCAAGGCTGTGTTCCACAATGCCATGGCTAGTCTGCAGAGGGGGTAAGAATGTGTACCCCCCTGCTGGTTTATGTACCACATAACAGTGGTGTTGTCCGTCTTTACCATTAGTTGTCCTGGAAGAATGTAGTCCTTCAAGGCTGTCAGAGCATTCTGTACAACTAACATTGATTGATATGTAGGTGCATTTCATTTGGGTTCCACCTGCCCTGAATGCACTTCCCTGCCAGGTGAGCCCCCCCACGCATAGTCTGATGCATCTGTAGTTAGGGTTTGGGTGTCAGGGCGTAGTGTGAATGGCAGTACCTTGTTTTGGTGGCAGGCCTCTGCCCACCATAGGAATTCCAGGCGTAGGCAAGGTATGATAGGAATCATTGTTTCCGGGCTGTGACAATGTTGACTCCATAGACTTTTTAAGTACCACTGTAGTTTCCTCATATGCAGTCTTGCATATGGAATTAGAAGAATGCAGGAGGCCATGAACGCCAAGGCTTGCAGTACTTGTCTTGCAGATAGCAGGGTTTTTGTGGCCACTTGTTTGAAGTAAGTTACCAAATGAATTTGCTTCTCTGGCATGAGGAAAGCCATCTGGGCAGTTGTATTCAAGCTTGCACCCAGGAATGTTGAGAGGGTACCAGTTGTGATTTCCTTTCGTTTATGATGTACCCCAGACAAGTTAGAACCCTTTTTACAAACGCTAGATGATTTAGAAGTATGTACTGGTTTTCTGCCTGAATTAGACAATCGTCCAGGTATGGACATATTTGAATATTTCTTTGCCTGCAAAATGCAATAACTGGAGCCAGGCACTTTGTGAATACCTGGGCGCAGTAGACAAGCCAAAGGGCAGTGCAGAGAACTGATAATGGGAGTAGCCTGCTTTGAAGCGTAGGAATCTTCTTCAAGATTCCCTGATTGGGATGTGCAGGTATGCTTCTTTTAAATCTACAGTTGCCAACCAGGCATCTTTGCCTAGCATAGGAAGAAACTGGCGAAGAGTCAGCATCTTGAATTTTGGAATGTCCAGAAAGGTGTTTAGAGTAGACAGGGCCAGAATTGGATACCATGATTTGTCTTTTCTGCGTACTAGAAAAAGCCTGGAATAGAAACCTTGTCCCTTTTCCTCTTCTGGTACTGGTTGAATAGTCCCTATGTTTAAGAGGGAAAGTACTTGTTCTTGAGCCTCTGCCCACTGACTTGGGGGCAGGTCTGGCCACCCGTTTGGTGTTGGCAACGTGTGGAAATTAAATCTGTATCCCTGGGACACTATATTTAAAACCCATTTGTCCTGGGTTATGAGTTCCCACTTCTTTGCATGAAGAGTAATCTTCCCCCCCAAAGGGGTGGCTAAAAGGTAAGTGCTTGGTAATTTTAAAAGGAAGTCATTGAGACTGTTTACCATAGGGGGTGTCTTGTTATTTCCAGATTTGGAAGTGGAGGCCCCCCATTGCTTACCTCTGAGAGTCTCCTGGGACTGAAACCTGGTGCTTTTGGTGTGTCTGGGTTTGGCTTGAGAGGATCTGGAAGGAGCTGGAAAAGACCAATTCTTAGTAAGCCAGTGCCTATCAAATCATGGAGGTTGCACTTGTAAGAAATCTTTAACAGTTTGCATTGATTTAGCTTTATATTCCATCTTTTTTAGAACTTCTTCAGCCTTATTGCCAAACAGGCGGTCCCGATTTAAAGGAGCATCCAACAATTTTACTTTAACATGATCAGGCAAAGATTGCTCCTTAAGCCAAGCATGCCTTCTAAGCACAGACCCAGTAACAGCAGCCCTGCAGGAGGAATCTAAAGAATCAAAACCACATTGCAAAGTATGTTTTCCAACTTGTTCAGCAGAATGCAATAAATCCTGTAAATCTTTATTTTCCACAGTCAGGAATCAACATAATTTTCTGTTTAAGCAGTCCAGTAATATGCCGTTGATATTTTAACATATGAAATTGGCAGTTTAAAGCCCTGATTGCCAAGGTTGCGGAAGTATAAACCTTCTTACCCCATCTATCCAGCGCCCTGGGTCTCTTTCAGAAGGGGTAGGATTTTTAGCAGTAGAAGCTTTAATGCCCTTGGGCCCCTGAGAAATGGTTTCTGGATCTGCAACAGGATTTTTGAAAAGGAACTTGTGGGACTCAGGTTTACTAGGAACAGGAGGCAGCTGATCAGGGGCCATATTGGATTCCGAAAACACATCATCAACAATGTCTAGTACAGGAGGTATAGACAAAGGCCTATGCTGAATTAGAAGAAGGAAATCCCTAAGCCTCTTTTTTGAATCAGAAAATTCCTGACTTTCCCAGTGGAAATGCTCCCTTAAGGTATGTAAAGTTTCCCCATAAGAAAAATCCTCAGGAGGGGAAGCAGAGGGAATGGAATCCTCTGCATCAGAATCCTCATAAGTAGGTATAGACAAATCCAGGTCATTATAAGAATCCGAAGAAACAGAATCCTGATCAGAAGATTCATAATCAAACTCAGCCCTAGGCCTTTTGGGGGGGGGGGGGTTGACTACCCCTGATTAGAGTAATTAGATCTTCAGCCATTTTGATCATTTGTTTTTTAGGCATAGGGGCCTGAACATGTGGCCTGGGCATTGGTTTTTTAGACACAGATCGAGATTTAGGCCTTAGTAATGAAGGTGGAGTCGATTTAAAATGCAAGTCTGTAGGCCTGAATACACACTCAGTAGCCGGTGCCTGCACAGCAGCTCCAGACCCATCCAAGGGAGAGACATGCGCAGGTTTCATAGATGAAGCATCTCGTGGCATATCAGTCTCCGAATGAGTCTCAGTAGAGGCCTGCAAATTAGAAGTAGCAGGTATCAGGGGCTGCTAAAGCGCCTCACTGAGTACCGGCGAACTGGCGACTGGCTTAGGAGAAGTGTCGTCATCAGTTTTGGACCTTGGCGGCCTGTCTCTGTCTTTATCTTTGCGTTTTTTTGGAATCTCAGTAGTCGGATGGCTAACCGACGACATTTCTGGATAATTAAACTGAGAATTTAGAGGCAAAAATGTACCGACAACGGATAGTGCACTGATTAAATAAAGCACAAAATCGACAGCAAGGTACATCGTGGTCAGGGCCTAGGCAAGGAATACAGTACGAATGAAAATCTTTGTGAGGTATTTGCTTTCCACAAGTAATGCAATTATTAACTTTTACTGACATCGGTAAGGAGCAAGAAAAAGTTTCCCCAACGGGGTATTTAGCTTTAAGTTGAAGACTTCAGTTCTGAAACTCAAAAACGAAAATTTCAGGAGTCGGCCGACTGGCACTTGCAAACTGCTTCTGCTTCGGGCACCGCACGGCAAGAAAGACTGATGTAATGGCATTGGATGCATGTTTTATACCCCTGACAACCTGACATCATGGAAGAAGGGACAGCAACCGACGCAGGACACAAGACTTTGTTAATCAGGCCGACTGAGGGCAACCTGCCATCAGATTACCCAAATGTAATGACTGCAACAGTGAAATACGAAGAACATCAGAGTCTGCAGTGCAAAGCAGGAGATGCCTGGTGGGGGCGGTGAGAAGCCAGTCGTCTAGATATGGAAACATGCGGAATCCCTGTAGCCTTAAGTGAGCTGCTACAATTGACATGCATTTGGTGAACACTCTGGGGGCTGTGATGAGACCAAAGAGCAGTGCTTGAAGTTGATAATGACTGGCTCCTAGCTGGAAGTGGTAATATCTTCTGGAGCGCTTGTCCATGTTTATGTGTTAGAAATTCCTTGTGTTCTGACTGAAGAGTGCTCTCAAACAATATGGAAATATAATCACCAAGTATAATTCTTGGCACTTTAACTTTTCAGAGTTCTACATTGTCTTCATTTTTGCTTGATTGAATTATTTTATATATTTGCTGACTGAATTATTTTATATATTTGCTGGCATTGTTTTTTTGTTTTTGATCTCTTCTGAATCCCCCCATATTTCTGTGGTGGTGTTAAAGTTTATAAAACTAGTCTAACAGTTTTTTTGTTATCTGATTGCTTCAAGGCTTGCTGATTTAAAATAGCCCCTGTTTGTAAATTCCTGCATACACAGTTAGAAACTCATTGAGTTCTGACTGAAGAGTGCTATCAAACAATCTGGAAATATAATCACTGATAAGTATAATTCTCGGTACTTTAACTTTTCAGAGTTCTGCATTGTCTTAATTTTTGCTGGATTGGATTATTTTATATATTTGCTGACATGGTTTTTTTGTTTCTGATCTCTTCTGAAACTGGTCCCCCCTATTTCTGTGGTGGTGTTAAAGTTTATAAAACTGGTCTAACAGCTTTTTTGTTATCTGATTGCTTCAAGGCTTGCTGATTTAAAATAGCCCCTGTTTGTAAATTCCTGCATACACTATTAGAAACTCCTTGTGTTCTGACTGAAGAGTGCTCCCAATCTGGAAATATAATCGCTGGTAAGTATAATTCTTGGCAATTTAACTTTTCGGAGTTCTACACATTGTGTTCAATTTTGCCTGATTGAATTATTTTATATATTTGCTGACTGAATTATTTTATATATTTGCTGGCATTGTTTGTTTCTTTCTGATCTCTCCTGAAACTGGTTTTCTCCCTCCCACCCACACTATTTGTGTGGTGTTTGTTATAGTCGGTGGCTTTGCTGATGCCCGACCCTACTGCAAATTTGATCTGGGACACTCCTCCCAGTCTAATGTTCATTCTACCTAATACAGAGAGAACATTTGAGAAGGCCAACACACTTAGGTTCTTAACCTTGAATTATTTTTTGCTCCTCCTTCCTCCCCTTGCACTTTACTAAAAAAAAAATATCCTTGTGTTCTGAGTGGTGAGTGTGCTTCTCAGCTGATAAGTAATTTTTTGGCACTTCTTAACTGTTCAGAGTTAAAAAAAAAACAAACAACTGAATTTAGTTAAGAATACATTTTGAATAAATTGCATTTATTTAAACTGTATTTAGGTTCATAGGTAGGTACTAGGCTATTGGCCATAGGGCCTATATAAGCCTAGCCAAAAAATGTACCCTGGCTTTCGCCACCCAAGAAAATTATTTTCCTGTGCCCCTGTCGAGCAGAGCCACAGAAGTGATTCCTGGGGTGAATTTCCCATTTCATATCCAATCATCAAGATTTTTCTTGAAAAGTGCTATTGAGGAGCTCTGTTTGACATAGACAGGTAGTCTGTTCCAGAGTATGGGAAGTCTCTGGGACAGGAATCTATCCCTCCAGCATGTTCTGTTTATTGTGGTGACAAGGTTTAGGTCCCCAGAGCGTGTAGCTCGGAGGGATTGGGATTTCTTTAAGTGGAGCATGTCCAACAGCTCTGGGTCTGACATAGCTTTGTATGTTAGGCAGAGATCGCCCCTGAGTAGGCGATATGCAATGGAGTAAAGCTATAGTTTTTTGAGACGGTCTGCATAGGGCATCTGTTTGAGGCCAGTAATCCTCTTTGTGAGGTATTTCTGTGGTCTTTCCAGTTGTTGTAGATGTCTTGTGAGGTACATACCAAAAGGGGCGTTGTACTCTATAATGGGTCTAATGAGTGATGTGTAGAGGGGAACAATTACCTCTTTTTTTCTGGATGAGAATCCTTTTGTGATGAGATGAGCCACGTAGAAGGATTTCCTGACCACTGTGGTGATGTGATTATCAAAGCAGAGACTACTGTCCACCTGTGTCCCAAGGTCTCATCACATTTTCGGCATTAAGTAGACAACCAGCTATGTGGTAGTTCATGGGTACAGAGTTTTTACCAAAGGGGATGACAATACACTTTTTGGCATTGAGCTTCAGGCCATAGCTTTGACACCAGGTATCTGTCTCAGTGAGGCAGATTGAATTATTTTATATATTTGCTGACTGAATTATTTTATATATTTGCTGGCATTGTTTTTTTCTTTATGATCTCTCCTGAAACTGGTTTTCTCCCTCCCACCCCACACTATTTGCTTTAATACTGATACACACTCAAGTGTGCTAGCTTGCACTCCACTTGAATTGTTTTTTAGTGCTGTTTTAGCTGCTTTCTGAAAAACAATCTAAGCTTGTTTCCTGCCTTTCCTGTAACTAGTCTAGTCCACATACAGATTTGCTGTATCCAGGACTGTTGGTAAGCTTCTGAGCCCCCCCCCCCCAAGCCCTTCTGTGTTGGAGGGAAGCCTTCTAGCTTATTGGTGGGAGTGGTAAGCACTAGGAAGCCTGTCTACCATAAGAGGAGTGGTGTCTGGCCCAGAAATTGTAATTATTGGCCATTTGGGAAGTTTTTCCATCTCTTTCAACTTTCTGGTTTAAAAGCCCTTGTTTGCGCTTGTTCCCTGCCTTTCCTGTAACTAGTCTAGTCCAGGTAGAGATTTCCTGTACCCAGGACTGTTGGTAAGCTACTCAGCCCCCCCCCCCGCAACCCTTTCTGTGTTGGAGGAAAGCCTTCTAGCTTATCAGTGAGAGTGGTAAGCACTAGGTAGCCTATCTACCACAAGAGGAGTGGTTTCTGGCCCACAAATTGTAGTTTATTGGCCATTTGGGCAGTGTTTCCATCTCTTTCAGCTTTCTGGTTTAAAAGCCCGCGTTTGCACTTGTTTCCGGCCTTTCATGTAACTAGTCTAGTCCAGAGACAGACTTGCTGTATGCAGGACTGTTTATACGCTTCTGAGCAACCCAAGCTTTTCTGTGTTGGAGGGAAGCCTTCTAGCTTATCAGTGGGAGTGGTAAGCACTAGGTAGCCTATCTACCACAGGAGGACTGGTTTCTGGCCTAGAAATTGTAGCTTACTGGCTGTTTGGGCAGTTTTTTCCATCTCTTTTCACTTTCTGGTTTAAAAGTCCACATCTGCACTTGTTACTCACCTTTCTGGTAAGCAATCTAGTCCAGATACATATTTGCTGTATCCAGGACTGTTTGTAAGCTTCTGAGCGGTGCCAAAGTCTGCTCTTCAATTTTTCCATTAGATCTACTAGTTCTCTCCTCTCCTGCACTTTTACTAGCTTATTAGTTTAGCACTTTACCAGACTTCTTGTAGCAATTATTGTAGCACACAAAAGTGCTACCAGCACTAAACTTTCTACAAGGAAACAGCTCCAGTATTTATTAATGCCCACCCCTCCAGGCATGTCTAAAGGCCAGTTCCCTGTGCTTTCTCCTATTAACCGGATGAACTTAGGCATCCTGAGGCAATGTAACAACTGCCTCATGTACACTGACAACCCTCTCCTCTTACCTCCCAACACTTAGACTTGCGAGAGATGCACTTATATATCCAAACTGGAAACCACGCATTCTTCAGCCAAGACCGGAATAGCTGGTCAAGAGGAGAAGGTCAACACTTGCACCATACCACATGGAACACATAGCCCCCCAGAACACACAACAGCACTGCCTTCACATAAAAATACAAACCACACACCCATCTACATGGAGACTCTCAATAAAAATATACCCAAACAGCAGAGACCTCCAAGGAATAAATGCACCCAACCACCACAACACAACACTAATCACAAGACACATAACTCTAATAAACAGTGTGCCACTCAACCAAAGCCCCTAAGGCAAAACATGCCCAACCCACTAGTCATAGGTGACTCGATAGCGAGGCACAGTGATGTCCCACTCAATAGGTTGAATAAGGAGAAAGTAATAGCTGCCTGTCAGGCGCCAGCATCCACCACATAACGTATGCACTCAGGTCCCTCAAAACAGGTACAAATATGACTCTGTCATTGTACATGTGGGTGTGAATGACCTGAGATGTACCTCCCTGGAATACATGAAAAGAGACATGGAGGAGCTCTTGGATTATGTAGCCCAGACGGGTATGACCTTAGCCTTGAGCAGCATCCTATCCTCACCCAGAATGATACCACAGTACAAGCAGAAAATGACTGATTTCAACAACTGGCTAAGTTTCTCGTGTCATTCTAAGGGGATCCAATATCTGTCTGCCTGGGATGACTTGATTGACAGACCTCGATGCTTTGCCAGAGATGGCCTGAATCTGTCACCCCTGAGCTTCCGGATATTTGTCAAGGCTCTTGCCACCTCTATAGTACCTTTTTCAGGCAGTGTTCCAAAGACCAAATTACCACTGTAACAGCTACAAACAAATGCAATCTGAGAGTCTTGCTGCTCAACGCTAGAAGTCTACATCTCAAAATGCACTCACTCGAAGCACTCCTTAAAATGGAGAACATTGACATTTGTGCTGCAACAGAGACCTGGTTCAAGGCAGCAGAAAGCACCCCTGCACTAACAGGCTATAGCCCATTCCACACCTTTTCGGCCCCAGAGCTTGGACCGAAGCTCCAAAGGCAGTGGTGTTTCCATATTCATAAAGGATGCGCACACCTCTAGACTGGTAGCCCAACATAACGCATCTGAGATACTTCAGGTGCAGCTAATAATGGGTAAGGCAGCAATTCAGGTCGTAGCCTGCTATATGTCCCCAACCATGTCCCAAGACTCACACTCCACATTCCTAAGCACCCTGGAGAATATTAGGGTCCAACCTAACACTCATACTGGGCAACTTCAACTACCCCTCCATTAACTGGGAAAACTACTCATATACCAATACACTTGCCCAATGCTTTCTGGAATTCATTATTTCCAATGCTCTGGACCATCATGTTCTTTACCCCCACTAGAGGTAGCAACATCCCTGACCTGGTCATTACTAACATGGGCGACCATTGCTCTACACCAATAGTCAACTTGGCCCTAGTTAGATCCGACCACAAACTAATCACCTTGGAAATCCACCCCCCGCCCCCCCCACAAAGGTAATCATCATGAAAAACTTCTCCAAAGCTAACTTTGAGCTCTTAAAAACAGAGGTGGCTAACTTCACGGCACCCATGCAAATGGAGAATAGCTGCATGACCGCCGAATCATACACCAGTGCACTGTATGAACACATACACAAATAAACGGATCTCACCATATCCAACAGAACCAAGATGCTCTCCTCAAAAAAAGGAAGCCAATCTGGTGGTCCCCTGCTATAAACAAACTCTAGAACAGAAGGAGGAAACTCATGTAGAATAAGGCGAAAAACTCCCTTATCAGCTTCAACAAAAGGTTGAGATCCCTCATCAAATCCTCTAAAGCTAGCTATGAAAACAGAACTGCAGCAGATAGTAAAGACAACCACAAGGCCTTCTATAGTTATGTAAAGAATTTTCACGGCAATACCCAGATTTGCTCTGAGCTACTGCACAATGGTACCTCCTATACTGAGCCAACAGATATTGCCAATATACTGGCTGACACATTCAGTGCTAATTTTACCCCCCCCCAAAGGACCAATCACAATACCAGTAGATTGCCAAACACCCAGTATTACTGCTGCACATGTTAAAACAGCACTGTCCAAGGCCAAGAATACAGCTTCTACGGGACATGACAATATCCCTAGCTGTGTTCTACATGAACTACAGAGTGAACTAGCACCTCACCTGTGTGCTCTGTTCAATCACAGCCTCACTTTGTCCCTACCGAATGGTGCATTGCTACAGTCATCCCTCTCCACAAAGGAGGAGCGACTACAGACTAAGGAATTATCGCCCAATTAGCCTGACAAGTCTGATATGCAAAGCTATGGACTAGATCTATCATCATGGACCTAATAAACAAGGATATAGGGAATCTCCAAACTCTGAATCCTACACAGTTTGGTTTTGTGAAGGGAAGATCATGGCTGCTCAACTTGGTCGACTTCTTTGAGTCAGTCACCAGAGCTGTGGATGAAGGCAAGGTAGTTCATACAGCCTACCTTGATCTGACCAAGGCCTTTGATACCATTCCCCACTCAGGAATCATAGAAAATCTCACTAAGCTAGGCATCACCCCCACTAGGTGGGCTGCAAACTGACTCACAGATAGAACCAACAGTGTGAAAGTAGCTGACTCCAAGTCAGACTGCCGAACAGCCACGAGTGGAGTCCTACAGGGTTCAGTCCTGGGTCCTCTCCTGTTTGATAATTACATCTCTGAAGTCTAGGCCAACATGAAGGGACTCTGGCTGATAAAGTTCGTAGACGATTTCAAGTTGGGATATATTATTAACTCCCAAAGTGATGATGATATCCTACAGAAAGGCCTTAATGACATCAACGACTGGTGTCAGAACCATGGCCTTAAGCTCAATGCCAAAAAATATGTCTTCATCCTCTTTGGGAAAAACCCGGTTCCCTTGAATTACCACATTGATGGTAGTCCACTGAACACAGAAGGCGTTATAAGAGATCTGGGAACACAGGCTGACAGAAACCTCTCTTTTGACCACCACATTGCCACTATGGTCAGAAAGACCTTCTACGTGGCACATCTCATTACTAAGGGTTTTGCATCCAGGAAGAAAGAGGTCATTGTCTCCCTCTACTCTTTCCTCATTAGGCCAATCATCAAGTACAATGCCCCATTTGGCATGTACCTCACTAGACACCTGCAACAACTGGAGAGGCTGCAAAAAAGCTCACAAAGAGGATCCTAGGCATTAAACACTTGTCCTATATGGACAGACTAAAAAAACTCCAACTATTCTCTGTCTCATATCGCCTACTTAGAGGCGATCTCTGCTTGACTTACAAAGACGCCTCACCCAGCTCTGTTAGAAATGCTACATCTAAAGAAATCCCAATCCCTCCTCACCACACACTTCAGAGACCTCAACCTCCTTATCACAATTAACAGAACATGCTGGAGAGACAGGTTCATAACACAGAGACTGCCCATGCTATGGAATAGACTTCCCATACATGTCAAGCAGAGCACCTCAGTGGCCCTCTTCAAGAGAAATCTTGATGAGTGGATGGGAAATAGAAAATTCACCCCAGGGATCACTCCAGTGGCTCTTCTCGACACAGGCACTAGGAACTAAGGTCGGGTGGCACGATGCCGGGGTAATCCTATGGGCTAGGCTTGTAAAGGCTCCAGGGCCATTAGCCTAGTACACACTTATGAACCTATGATATGCATCCTCATCCAATCACCCTTCTCTAGAAAAAGGACAGACTAAACCTTGACCATATGGAATTTTGTCTGTTGTACAAATTTGTTCAATACACTGAGATTCAAGATTGGTCTCCAGTCCCTGTCTTTTTTGGCACTAAAAAGAATTATGAGTAGAATCTGGATAATATCTGATCTGGTGGGACTGCTTGGATGACTCTTTTTTTGAAGCGGCTTTTGAATGTCTAAAGCTGCTATATCCCTCTGACTGAGTGGAATATCGAGGATTCGCCTTTGTGGTTGGGAAACAGAATGAAGGGAATGCTGTAACCTCTGGGGATTATTGTCTGCACCCTGGGGATTAATGTCTGCACCCAGGAATCTGATGTACTGAGAGCCAGCCTGAGTGGTGCAGGGAAAATCTTCCCCCGACTGTTTCCAGAGGTAAGCAATTGGTCCGTTGCTCAGGAGTGCTGGTAGGGTTGTCCAAAAAAGGAACCTCTGGAGCCTGGTTGCATAGACCCCCTCTGCCATGGGAGGGGTGTCTTCCAGATAGGTTTTCTCCTCTGCCCCAGGGGGGGAATACTCACCATGTGTGTCCCGAAAAGGCCCTTGGGTCTTCTTGAACCACATCTTTCCACTCCTCTCAGTCCTAGAGTAAGGTTGTTGTGGAGCGGAAAAACACACGCCCACAGCAGAAAGGGTCTTTTCGTCCTCCTCACACCTGGCTAAAGTGTCTCTAACCTTTGGGCCAAACAACGAAGTAGCGTCAACCGGAACAGTGACAAAGGATGACTTAAAGGGGTCTGCAAAATCACACACGCACATCCTGGCATGATGCCTAATGGCAATGCCTGAACCCGCTGTTCTGGACATCCTTTCGGCTATATCTGCAATAAGCTGCATAGATGAATTAGAGATAGACTCCAGGGTGGCAAGCTGAGAGACAACTTTATCTCGATCCTCATCAGACACTGCTCCTGGCAATGTATCCAACAGCTCAGTTATCAGATCCTTTTGGAGTCTAGTGAAGTGTGCCAAAAAATTCAAGGACCGAATAGCGAAGGTCAATGAAGCAAAGACCTGCTTCCCACATCTGTCCATCGTCTGGGACTCTCGGTTGGGAGGATAGACAGTTGAATTCTCTTCAGTGAGTTCCTTCCTTGTGGCCGCCGCCACCACCACCATGGCATCCATTACTAAACCCTTAGACCAATGGGGCTGATAACATTTTATCCAGTCTCTAAGGAATAGGGTCTATGGCATCAGAAGCCTTCCACGCACGCTGTAAATTAGTTTAATTAGTTCATCAGCAGGTGGGGTCACCCCAGAAGTAGATGGCTGGGCACAAAAAGCTTGCAAGAAAACAGATTCCTTGGAGGATGAGTTTAAGGGCTTCCAATCACCCCTCTGTTTTAAAACCTCCAGTATGTCTCCAAAGGAGACATCTTCAGGGGTGACAGTGGGGACCCTTCCCCTTCATCGCAATCTTTATCCTCAGTGGCTGATTCTTCTGAAGAATCCAAGTGCTTCCTCTTGCATGATCTCTTATGGGGTGGGTCCTCAGGGGGATGATCTGAGGAGGACACCAAAGACAGGGGACCCTGCACTTGGGTATCTTGCTGCCCTTGTCCCTGCTGTCCCAAAGTAGCAGATTGTGGCAGCTAAATATGACACTCCGATGGGGATGGTACCAACTGGGAGCCTGCTGATGCTAGAGCTCTCTCCATAATCTGTAAAGCAGGCCTGCCTGAAGAGGGATTGGAGCCTGGAGCTGAGAAAGACAACCTCAGAACCGGGGGCACACCCCGATCTGACAAGTTGTCCCCCAGATTAGGAGCCAAGAGAGGACTTGAAACTGTCAAGGCACCAAGAGCTGTAGACGGTATCACTGAAAAAATCAGAGCCGGCAGCCAAATCTCAGTCCCATGGGCAGTTCCGATGGATCTGAAGACCACAGAGTAGGTTCTGGTACAGAGGTGAGATCCATCGTCAGTACCGAAGTAGCTGGCACTGGGAGCGTCGAAGTAGTGGGCTCCAAGACCTGTGGAGAGGCTGAAGGAGGAATACATGTAGGAGTCCTGGGAGAGTAAGCTTCGGCTCTGGGAGTGAGGTAAGTCCGAGAGGGAGCAGGAAGGCCTCTGGCTGCCAAGAGCTGATCCACCAATCTAACTACATCCAATTCCGATAGACTCCTGGAGGAATGGATGGACACTGCCGAAGGAAATTCAGGTCTTCCCACGAAGGAACTCAGCTGCTGACAAAAGAAGGGGTCTATTGAAGGGGAGTATCTAATCCTGGGGTACTTAGGATCTCAACCTTCGGCACAACAAACTGTTGTTTGGCAGGAGAAGATGGAACCGAAATATTAGAGGTGGTAAGTATTGGTGCCGGTCAGGTTGTCAGTGCCAAAGATATGGTCAGTACCAACGATGTCTGGATATTTTCAATGGTAGATGGCATCATAAAAGATTTTATTGGTCTCAGTGCCGGAGCAGAAGTCAACACAATCTTTGGAAATTTTGATTTTGTTTCCGAGGAAGGAGTCGGGACCTGAGATTTTAGAGTCCTGGATTCATGTATCTTAGGGGAAGATGGTACTGAATGGCTCCGTTTTTTAGAGTCAGTCTTTGGAGATTTTGAAGTCTCCACCTCAGAGAGAGCTTCACCAAAAGGACATTTCAATAAGCCCTTAAGAAGCAACTTATTACATCTTTCTGCAAGAGTACGAGCAGTAAAACCCTTGCAGAGTTTGCATGGAGGTTGAATTTCCAGATGACGGACACCCAAACAATAGACCTATGAAAGATGCCCATCTGAATTGGGCATCTTTCTGCCACAGTCTTTACATTGCCTGAACCTGGAGGTTCCTTTTTGTTTTTCTGCCATTTTGTCTAAACAAGTAAATGGCATGCGCGCGCGCGCGCACACACACACACACACACACACACTTGCAAAGATAAAGGGAAAGATAAAGATAAAGCTTTTTTTTTAAATATACCAACAATGGTATATAAAGACTACCCAAAAAAGGGGTAAAAAGAAAAGAAGAAGGAAGGGGTAGGGAGAAAGGTTGATACAATGGTATCAGAGTTACCAATGGTAAGAAGGGAAGAGAGGCCTAATACCAATGATGGTAAAAAAGAGATACCTTGAGGTAAAAAATGGAATAAAAGATTAAAATAGCGTCACCCACACCAAAAAAGAGGCCTATAGAGTTGAAAATACTACAGAAAGGGTTGAAAGAAATGGCTAAATAGCAAAAGATTTGAGCACTTAGCTGAGAGCAACGGCTGATGTGTCCAATTTTCTATGTGGCAAACGAGATCTGAGGCAATGGGAAGAGAGGCATTATGGGTACAGCCTTAGCTCGAGAGTTTATGGCTGGTGCAAGCTGTGTATAATGGCAGAGTCAGTTCCAAGGTTTCGGAACCGAACCCATCAGTCAAGAATGAATGAAGACTAACAACATCAGATTGGTGATTTCTATGCTTGGCTAAACAAGGACTGGACTATTAATTTTCAGCCTACACAGTGGTGCCAAGTTATACTTACTTGATTTACCAACTGTATTGACATGACAGTACCCATTCTAAGTTCATATACTGCCTAAGTATGTTTATTAGTTGCAATGGTTGACAATTGTTTGCAATTTATTACTATTAGTGTGAGGAAAATATACAGTATATCTAACTTTTTATACTCTATCACACTACACAAAGCTATGCTACAAAAACAGCACAGAAAAAACACATTGCTTAGCTAATTTTTGGAAAAAATATTTACTCAAAAGTTTCGTATCTTCCCAAAGAGGGGGGGGTATTATTAATGGTCAAGGTTCAGCTTTGATGGAAGTTGTTAGATGCTGAACAAGACAAGGTGGGACAGCCTTCGAGAAATTTTCAACCCTAAAGGTCAAACAAGTAGCAGGATCCATATATTCCCCAATGAAGCAGAGTTCTCTATTTGGAGTCATGATAATGACAAGGGGTGAAACTTATTGGCTATATTGGTGGGGACTGATTATAACCAGGTGATTAATCAATGCACTGACAGCTTTGTGTTCATCGCAAAAAGACAAGTAAAGGCACAGAAGATAGCTGGCTAGTTCATGGCAGAGTTTGTGCAGAAGTATCTATTGTGGAAACTGTACCTTTCACATAAGAGTTTTACTTTTGTAAGCTTTGTATCATGTACAAGCAACAGATTAGGCATGCCCTTGGGATCAGGATAGCTTACCAATAGTTAAGATACGAAAAATGCCTCCTATACAAATAAAGGCCATGCAGCTGTACATCTTCAGTTAACACCCCCAAACCAGCTGAAATCTAACTGGGCATGGAGGATGGACCCTCTAATTTTGGTAATGCAGCAGCCAATGCATTCATTAAGTGTGGGGAAATAATTCACAGAACTGAAGCCCACAAGTTCAATGTCACCAAACGTTTGATGGGAGTCATTTAAAATATGTGGCAGGCAGCAGGGAGATTACTGAAAATGAAGAAGGATAAGGAGGTCACAAGTTTTAAACAGGAAATACATTTAGCTTGTGGGAGCACTGTAGACAAGAATAGGTTCAAAGTGGTGAGATTGTATAGCAAATCCATGGCTTGTGGGCCTCGCTAAATTGAACCTGGCAATCTCTTCCATGTGTGAACAGCGACAAGAAGTTGTGTGCTAAGCAACAAACAAAGAGAAGGCCTGGCCTAGTACAATAAACACCACAAGCAACAAAAAAGAAGTTATGTACTCACCATAACATTCCATGTTTGTAGTCCATCTCACCCTTCATTCTTACACATGGCTCCAACTTGGCCTATTAGCAAGCTCAAAGTCTTCTAGTTAGCTCGTGGCTAGGTAGGTATCCCATGGTGCACCAGTATAATCCCCAGATCTTGTTTGCTGCTAACTATAGAGAGAAAGTACAAAAAACTATCCCGAAGGAATAATAATAAAACGGTCTCCAGTTGTCAAGAAAAAAAAAAATTTCTGTCTCCAGATCTTTCCAGGAAGGAGGTAGGAGGGTGGGTTCGTAAGAATAAAGGGCGAGATGGACTACAAACATGGAACGTTATGGTGAGTACATAACTTCTTTATGTTCTGTAGTCCTATCTCGCCTTAATTCTTACACATGGTACAGCGTCCCTAGCACCTTATTCTTGGGTGGTTCACGAAAAATACTCCTGAGTACCATGGAACCAAAGAGGGTCTACCTCTAGAGGTCAAATCCAATTTGTAATGAGTAATAAAGGTGTGAGGGCCCATGTTGCTGCTGCACAAATATTATCAATTGGAACCCTGGCTTGAAAGGCTGCAGAAGTAGACTAGGATCTTGTAGAATGAGCCTTAATTTTGAACGGTAAAGGCTTACCATCGGAAGAATAAATGTAGGATATACAACTGGAGATCCAGTTCGAAAGGGTCACTTTGGAAACCGGGAGACCTAATCTGGAGTCGGAGAAGGAAACAAATAAGTGGTCTGACTACCTGAATTATTTGGTCCGGTGTAGATAGAACCGTAATTGTCTGTGAACGTCCAACTGATGGAATCTGTATTCTGCTGCGTTGGAATGATTAGGGAAGAACACCGGAAGCTCTATAGTTTGGAGCACACCTTGGGGGCAAGGATGGATTAGTACGAAGAGATACTCTATCTTTGTGAAAAATCAAATAAGGGGGCTTGACAGACAGTGCTTGTAACTCTGATACTCGTCTAGCAGATGTGATTGCCACCAGAAACAAAGTCTTCCAAGACAGAAACTTCAACAAACACGAATAAGCTGGTTCAAAGGGTGGAGACGTTAATTTGGATAGAACGAAGTTTAGATCCCATGAAGCTACCAGTTCCTGAAAGGGAGGTCTCAACAAAGTAGCACCTTTAAGGAAGATCTTACACAATCTGTGTGACATCAGATTGGACTCATGTTGATCCAAATGAAAATTTGATATTGCTGCCAACTGAACCCTAATTGTGGCAGCAACCCTGGTGAAAAACTTGAGAAAGAATTCCAATACCACTGGAATAGATGCGGTATAAGGATCAACATTCCTTTCCTCAGCCCAGATAGAAAACCTCCTCCATTTGCTAGTGTATAACTTTCTAGTGGAGGGTTTGTGAGAAGATGTAAGAATGTGGGTCACAGCGGGTGAGAAATCATAAAGCCTGACTAGGGATGGAACTGGAGCAGCCAAGCTGTCAAATTGAGGGTGTGGAGGTTGGGATGAAGAGAGCCTGACTTATGCATCAATAGATCTGGCACCGAGTCCAGAGTCCATGGGTCATCTAGTAGATGAGGCCCGTGAAAGGGGAACCAAACCTGACGAGACCAGTAAGGAGTGATGAAGATCAATTTGCTTCCCAACAGTTTCGCTTTCTGAATTACCTTGGATATGAGAGGAAAGGGTGGGAAAGCATAAAGGAGACCCAGGGGCCAATCGTGAACAAGTGTGCCTCTCAGTGACTCCTCCGGAGGGGGGATAAGGGAAAAACAGCTGCTGCATTTGGAATTGATCGGGCTGGCGAAAAGATCGCAGCAAGGCTGTCCCCATCTGTGGAAAATCCGTTCTGCTATTTCCTGCTTCAGAGACCACTCGTGAGGCATCAACATTGCCCAGCTTAGTTTGTTGGCTATCACGCTGGTTGTCCCAGGGATGTGTGTTGCCACTAGAAAGTGCTGGGAAGATATAGCCCATTTCCAAACTTGTTTGTTGAGATACCATACTACCGACATGTTGTCTGATTGTACTGCTATCGTCCCAAGAGGAAGAAGGTCTTGGAGTTCTTGCAACGCCAGAAGCACCACCCTCATCTCTAGGACACTGATATGCAGGTGGTCCTCGTGATCTTGCCATGTGCCTTGGACAGCCCTGCTTAGATAATGCCCCCCCCACCCTATCTGTGAGGCATCCGTGGTCATAGTAGCAATGGGTTAGCGAGGAAGGAATGGAGTGCCTGTCATTAGCTGGTTGGGTTGAATCCACCAACAGAGGTCCTTTTTGCAAGACTCTGTTAACAGCATATGGTGGTATAGAGGCAGTTGTTGGAAGGACCACTGGGACGATAGAAGCCATTGAAGAATCCGCATGTGTAGTCTGGCAAGAGGGACTAGTAATATGGTGGAGGCCATGGTCCCTAGAAGTTTCAGCACTGTCTTTGCTTTGACTTTCTGGAGGGAGAGAAGACGTAGAACTTGTATGAGATTCTGTGCTCTTTCTGCTGGAAGACGAGCCAACATGGAGACTGTGTCTATTTCTGCGCCTATAAATCACCAATTGAGAGGGCGATAATGCAGACTTTTTCCATTTTATAGTAATCCCCAACTGGGCACAAAGTTGGATAGTGGAGTCTCTGGTTTGAAGAAATAAATGCCTGGTGGAGGCGGTCAGGAGCCAGTCGTCCAGATATGGAAACACTTGGAATCCTAGACGTCTCAGGTGAGCAGTCAATATTGCCATACACTTGGTGAACACCCTAGGGGCTGTGGTGAGAACAAAGGGCAGAGCACCAAACTGGTAGTGACTGTCTCCCAGCAGGAAGCGTAGATGGCTCCTTGACGCATCTTGGAGGTCTATTGAGCACATCCAAGTGTCTTTCCCTAACAGAGGGAGTACAGACTGTAGTGTCACCATCCGGAAAGTACAGTTTTGTACCTACCATAAATGTAGATGTCCGATAGGAATGCATCTGCAGTCCTTACAAATGGGTTGTCCTGTCGTCAGGCAGCCCTTCGGTCGGCCGGATTCCACAGTCTGGGTCTGGCTTCGGCTGGTGTCGCACTTCACCCGACGTCATTGCTGCAGTTACTCGGGTATAAAGGCATCAGCCGACGCCATTTTCCTCAGTGTTTCTTGCCCCAGATGCCAGGTGCCCTCTAGGAAGGCTAAATTTTGATAAATGCCAATGATTCAAAATATTAGAGAGCAAACAAAAAATAAGCATGTATGTACATATATACAAACAAATACACCATAATAGATTCCCCAGCTAGCTATAAGAGGGCAAATACCCTAGGAGTACCACAGAGGGAAGGAGGGTGGGTAATCCTGACTGCAGATGCATTCCTATCGGACATCTACATTTATGGTAGGTACAAAACTGTACTATGTCCTTCAAGGATGCATCTGCAGTCCTTACAAATGGGTAGAATACCATAGCCAAACTGGGGGAGGAGGAAAGATAGAATTATGGTGTAGTTAAGATCCCTTGCAAAACAGCAGTGGCAAAGCCTGCTCGGGATCTAGAGTATAAAGGTAAATTATAATGCTTGGCAAATGTATGCACGGAGCTCCAAGTAGCAGCCTCTAAAATGTCTTTGTTAGCCACTCCTCGTAGAAAAGCTGTGGTAGTGGCTGTAGCTCTTGTAGAGTGAGGCCTGATGTTTTCTGGAGTTTTCTTTCCATGGTAGGAGTAACAAAATCTAATGCAATTTCCTATCCACTTAGATATTGTCTGTTTTGAAATTGCTTTCCCTTCCATTCCTGCTGCATATGCTACCAGTAGCTGGTCAGTTTTTCTATTGCTCTTGGTCCTGTCCAGGTAGTAGCGTAATTGTCTGTGTACATCCAAGGTATGCAACAGTCTTTCTCCCTGTTCTGTGGATTGGGGAAGAATGTAGGTAGGTGGATAGCCTGATTTAAAGATACTCTGGAGACCACCTTAGGCATAAAAGTAGGATTTGTTCTCATGGACACTCTATCTTGGTGGAAGATCAGAAAGGGTTGTACTGCCATTAATGCCTGTAGCTCAGAAACCCTTCTTGCTGAAGTGATTGCCAGCAGGAAAGCAGTTTTCCATGATAAGTATTGCAATTCTGCTGTTGCTGCTGGTTCGAAAGGAGGTAGTGTCAATTTTTCTAGCACAAAGTTCAAGTCCCATGCAGGCAATGGTGGCTTCCTAGGAGGTTTTACATTTTTAATTCCTCTCAGAAACTGCCTGAGCAGAGGATGTGAGAAAACTGGAGGATCCAAGTCGTATTCTGCTGAAATAGCTGAGGCATGAATCTTAATGGAAGAGTAGGACAGGCCTTTGTGGAATAGCTCTGCCAAGTATTCCAGGATGTTGGCTATGTTTACCAGTGACACATCTTCTCCTTTAGCAGTACTCCAAATGAGATATCTTTTCCATTTTGCTGAATAGGTTTTCCTTGTTGAAGGTCTGCGAGCTTCCAAGATAATGTCCTTAACCCTTTGGGATAAATTTGGGTTAATTTGTCTTATGCAATGTTCCAGGCAGTCAGCTGCAGAGTTTTCAGGTTTGGATGCAGGGTGTTGTAATTGTTCTGAGTTAACAGCAAGGGAACTAGGGGTAAGGGCCATATCTGTTCCCGAGACATGCTCCTCAGTAATGGGTACCAATGTTGCCTTGGCCAATCTGGAGCTATCAGAATGATCCTTGGACAGTCCTCTTTGATCTTCAATAGCACCTTATCCATCAAAGGAAGTGGTGGGAATGCATATGCTGTCAGATTTTTCCAACTGAAAGATAGGGAGTCCACCTTCCATGCCAATGGGTGGTACATCCTGGTGCAGAATTTCTTTAATTGGTGATTGAGTGGGGATGCAAATAAGTCTATTTCTGGGAGACCCCATTTTCTTGTAATGGTTTTGAAGATGTCCGGATGCAGCATCCATTCGTGGGCATCCGTGGCAGTCCTGCTTAATATGTCTGCTAGAGTGTTTTCTTTTCCTGGTACAAAGATTGCTTGTAACTGAATGTTGTAACTCAGGGCCACATTCCAGAGGTCCAGGGCCATCCGGCATAGAGGGTACGAATGTGTGCCTCCCTGCTTGTTGATGTACCACATAACTGTGGTGTTGTCTGTCCTTATCATCAATTGGCCTTGTCGAAGAAATGGTTTGAAAGTCTGAATTGCCAGTTTTACTGCCAACATTTCCTTTAGGTTTATGTGTAGGTGCAGCTGTTCTTGAGTCCATAAACCTTGTATGCATTTGTCCATCATGTGGGCCCCCCAACCGAGGTCTGAGGCGTCCGTTGTGATCGTTTGGCTTGGTTGAGTGCTGTGGAAGGGCAATCCTTCGTTTAATTGACAGGCCTGAGCCCACCATTGGAATTCTTGCTTCAGGCATGGAATTATTGGAATTTGAGTTTCTAGGCTGTGCTTGTGCTGAGACCATAAATTCCTTAGGTACCACTGTAGCTTTCTCATATGCAGTCTGGCATGTGGGACCAATATTATGCAGGATGCCATGAAGCCCAATGCTTGTAGGACTTTTCTTGCTGTTAGATGGTTTTGTTGTGTTAATGCCAAGAAGTAGAAAGGGAGTTGCTCCTGTTTTTCTACTGTTAGGAATGCCATTTGTTTGGATGTGTCCAGCTCCGCACCCAAAAAGGTTATCTTTTGGGATGGTATCAGCCTTGACTTTTTTATACTGACTGTGTATCCCAGGGCTTGTAGAAGGTAAATGACTCTTTTCAAGTCTTCTGCTAGCTTGTTTTTGTTGTCCGCTTGTATCAGGCAGTCGTCCAGGTAAGGGTAGATTTGGATACCCTGAAGCCTGCAATGAGCGATTACTGATGCCAGGCATTTCGTGAACACTCTGGGCGCAGTAGATAAGCCAAAGGGCAATGCTGAGAATTGATAATGCTCTGATCCTGCAAGAAATCTGAGGTATCTTCTGCAATTTGGTCGTATGGGGACGTGCAGGTATGCCTCCTTGAGATCTAGAGTTACCAGCCAAGACTCCTTGCCCAGCATGGGAAGAAGCTGCTGTAGGGTCAGCATTTTGAATTTTGGAACAATGAGGAATGTGTTTAAAGCGGACAGATCGAGAATAGGTCTCCATTTGCTTTCTTTCCTTGGTACTAGGAAGAGCCTGGAGTAAAGCCCTTTCCTTGCTCCATATATGGTACCTTTTCCACAGCTCTCATCTTTAATAATTGATTTACTTGTTTTAGAGCTTCTGCCTTTTGATTTGGAGGTAGGTTTGGCATTCCTCTCTTTCCTGGTAGAGTATGGAAATGAAACCTGTAACCTTGGTCTATTGTCTGCAAAATCCACTTGTCTCTTGTGATGTAATGCCAGTTCTTTGAAAATAAGGCTAGCTTCCCGCCTAAGGGTGCTTCTAGTTGTTCCCTGGTAGGCGGTGCCAGAGCCAAGTCACTGTGATTGTCCTGTAGTAGTGGTGGTGGCTGTGTCTGTGCCTCGCTGGTTGTTACCCTGCCACTGGCGTCCCCTGTAGGCACCCCTGGATTGGCTTCTGCCTCTTGAACGCCTATTCCTGCCTCTCTGTGTTTTGGAGGAGTCTGGAAAGGACCAATTCTTGGAGGGCCAATTCCTGCTAAACCTTGGAGGTTGGACCTGTAAGAAATCTTTCACTGTTTGGACAGATTTTGCCTTCTCTTCCATCTTCTTCAGCACCTGTTGTGCAGGAGAGCCAAACAAATTGATCTTGTCCATGGGAGCATCTAATAGTTTTGATTTGACATGGTCCGGTAAGGCCTGCTCTTTTAACCATGCATGCCTTCTGATAACTGTGCCAGTCATGGCTGATCTAAAGGAAGCCTCCAGTGCATCATAGCCGCATTTTAAAGAATGGTTACTAACTTGCTGAATGTTATGTACCATTTCCTGAACATATTTCTTGTCTAAAGGTTCATCAGAGGACAGTTTTTTGGTTAACTGATCTAGCATAAATTCTTGATACTGGATCATATGAAATTGACAGTTCAAGGCCCTAGCTGACAGAGTAGCAGAAGTGTAAACTTTTTTACCCCATCTCTCTAAGGACCTGGATTCCCTTTCAGAGGGGAGGGGATTTTTGGCAGAGGTAGATGCTACAGCCTTAGGCCCCTGGGAGATAGTCTCGGGATCTGCAAAAGGAGCCTTGTATGAATGGTGATGTTTGTCCGGGACCCTGTAGAACCTATCGGGCTTAGCAGGGGCCGGAGGTAATGAATCAGGAGCAGTACAAGCATCATTAAATGCATCATCTACAACAGAAAGAACTGGAGGTATAGCTAAAGGCCTATGTTGTGGTAAATGCAAAAAGGTTCTAAGCCTTTTTCTGGAGTCTGAAAAATCTTGGCCCTGCCACTGAAATTGTTCCCTCATAGCATGCAAGGTTTCCCCAAAGGAAAATTCCTCAGGCGGAGAGGCAGAAGGATGGACTCTTCAGCATCAGAGTCTTCATAAGGGAAAAGGAGCCTCTGGAGGGTCTGTATTATCTGAATCATCAGAGGAATCATCTGTGGAAACTGGCTCAGGGGGCTCTGCTCTAGGCCTCTTCTCTGGAGGTGGGTGAGAGGCCCTGTCTGGGTGAGGTTGGGATCCCCGGATTAAAGAAATGAGATCCTCTGCTAGACTAAGCATTTGGGAACTGGAGCTAGGCCTGTGAGAGGGGGACTTAACAGGCACAGATTTAGTAGCTTTAGCTGCTTTAGCCCTGGCAAAGGCCTTAATGGACATGGCTGCAGGAGGCCTAGCAGCTCCACGTGCAGGGGTTGAAATATCCAAGGGAATAGTGTCAGATAATTCCTGACAAACCACAACTGCAGGTTGGATTTCAGAAGCCGATTCCACCAGGTTGGAAGAGGCCTCGGTAGAAGGTAAGCTTTTGGCTGAAGGAAGAACCGCTTGCTCGGTTTCAGCCGAAACTGAGACACTCGCGGTTGTCTTAACCGCGGTTTTGGCTGAAACCGCGGACTGCGAGTGTCGGTCCTTTTCCTTGCGTTTTTTGGATATTTGTGAAGTCGGAGGATCCGACGGCATAATATAAGCAAAATCAGAGCCGTAAAACTGCTCAGCAAATTCCGACCGACGTCTAAGCGTCCGTCGGTTAAAAGAAGCACAGGCTAGACAAGCTGCTACGTCGTGGTCTGGGCCTAAACAAGGTAAGCAGTAAGAGTGGAAATCTTTATGAGGTATTTGTTTCCCACAAGTTAAACAGTTATTCACTTTCTCTGACATCGGCTGAGGCAAGAAAGAGTCCCCAACGGGGTACTTAGCTTTTTAGAAGTCTTCGGTAGTAGTAGAAGTATTCGGTAGTAGTAATCTCTGGTTCTGACCGACCAGCACTTGCGAACAGCTTCTGCTTCGGGCGCCACGCGGCAAGAAAGACTAAGGAAAATGGCGTTGGCTGATGCCTTTATACCCGAGTAACTGCAGCAATGACGTCGAGTGAAGTGCGACACCAGCCGAAGCCAGACCCAGACTTTGGAATCCGGCCGACCGAAGGGCTGCCTGACGACAGGACAACCCATTTGTAAGGATTGCAGATGCATCCTTGAAGGACATCTTGTCCTTCTTTACAGATTCGTTCAATTTGCTGAGGTCCAAGATGGGCCTCCAGTCCCCTGTCCGTTTTAGCACTAAAAAGAATCTGGAGTAAGTTCCGCATCCTACCTGGTCTGCGGGGACGGTTTGGATGACTCGGTTTGCGAGCAACTTGTTGACTTCTACAGTTGCTTGATCCCTGTGATTGGGTGGAACATCCGGGATCCTCTTGGGAACATGAGGTGGAAGAGAAAAGGGTATGGTGTAACCCCTTGGCTTCTGGGTACAAAGAAATGTGACCCCCGACTGGCTCCAGAGCAGCACAGCCGGGCCCCACATCAGGAGCGCAGATACGGCCTGCCTTGAAACAAATCGCAGCCTCCCTGGTTTTGCGGTCCGCCCCTGCCTCTAGGGCGATGTCTACCATTTGCTCCACCTCCTCTGCCTCTAAAGGAGGAGTCACCCTCTGCATCCTGGAAAAACCTCTGGGACTTCTTGAACCACATTTTACCACCTCTCTGACCCTTGGAGTATGGTCTAGAGGGGGCGGTAAAAAGTACTCCCACGGCAGAGAGCATTTTCCCTTCTTGCTTGCACCTGGTGAGTGTGTCTTTTACTTTAGGTCCAAACAAGGAAGAACTGTCAAAGGGGGCATTGGTAAAGGTA
The DNA here is from genome assembly GCF_019279795.1 of Protopterus annectens. Lineage (NCBI taxonomy): Eukaryota > Metazoa > Chordata > Ceratodontiformes > Protopteridae > Protopterus > Protopterus annectens. Next base: position 1,977,236,668 of record NC_056729.1, on the reverse strand, counting down.
GACGAACGGTTCCACAAAATTACACAAGTGCATCCAGGAGTGCCTCCTAAGGGAAACTCCTGAACCTGCTGCCCTGCTCGCTCCATCAGCTGCATAAGAAATCAGTCTTATGGATGAATTAACAATGAAATTCAAGGTGGACAACTGAGCAGACAACTTATCAGGGACTCCTTCAGTAGCTGTACCTTGTAGAGTCTCTCCTAACTCCTTAAGCAGATCTCTCTGAAGCCTCGTAAAATGTGTTAGGTAGTTCAGCGATCTGAGAGTGAATGCTGCTGACGAAAAGATACGCTTCTCGTACCTGTCCATCATTCAAGACTCCTTGTTCGGCGGATGGACAGATGAAGAAGTCTCAGCTAGCTCCTTCTTAGTGGCCACCTCCACCACCATGGCATCTACAGAAACACCCTTGGATAAAGATTCCTTCTCCTTAGGGGCTGACAACAATTTATTGGGTCTCCTGGGGACTGGCTCCACGGTATCAGGAGTCTCCCACACCTTTCAACTAACAAGATCTAGAAGTTCGCCAAAAGGTGGAGACACCCAAGAGGCTGAAGGTTGAGACCTAAAAGCCTTCAAGTACACTGACTCCTCATCAGAAGGGGTAGCAGTGGGCCAGCCACACCTCTGCTTAATCTCTAAGATGTCAAAGAAGGAGACATCATCAAAGGATGACTTGGGGGACCCTTCTGACTCCTCGAGATCGGTGTCGGAGGTAAGAGACTCATCCTGGGAGTCTACATGCTTCCTCTTGCATGTCCTCCTCCGAGGGGGGCTCCTCAAAAGTGTATTCCGGGGAGGTCTCAGAAGAGTGGGGGCCACCAGCCGGGGGCTCCTGAGGCTGTGGGTCTCTGCTGTCTGCTGAGAGGGAGTAGGTGCTGAGATGGAGGTCGGTGCCTGAGAGGGAAGAGTGTTGGTACCCCTGGGTGGAGCTGATGATCAGGACAGCACACTCCTCATCATCTCGAAGGCCGACCTCTCCGGCTCTGAAGATTTCCCCAGCTCTGAGGAGACAGAGGAAGTTATCAGCTCCGAGACAGATGTAGGGTCCGAGCTCACCCTAGCCAATGCACCGAGAAGGAGACTCGGAACCAAAGAGGTCCGGTTCCTGGCATTCCTGTCAGGGCCAACTGGGGAGCTTCAGCTCCTAGACACCATGGACGGCACCGAAGGTGTCAGAGTGGAACTCGGCTCCGAGACAGCCTCGGGGGGAGCTGGAATCGAGAGTTCCACAGCCAGCGGTACCAAGCACTCTGACTCTGAAAGCCCAGCATGGTTCAGAGGAGGAACCAGAGAAGGGGAAATGGACTCAAGTGGCTCCGGGACCCACTGGGTCGGAGCCAACAGCATTTTGGGTAAGGGAGATGACTTCAGAAGTCTCAGCACTACTCTCTCCACATCTTCTTCTGATAGGCTCCTGAAGATCTTGAAGACAGTGTGGGAGATCTAGACCTCTGTAAGATAGGGGAATTTAAAGTTGGGGAGACTGGGAAAGGATCTCTGGACCGGCTCAGAAGTCTGCTATCAGTGGTCATCTCCGAACTGCCTGGGGCCGACACTGTAGTCATAGTAGGTACGCCCTCAATCTGTTCCGAAATCAGTAGAGCCAAGGAGGGAGAAGACTTGTCTGGTTTTGACATTTTGGGAGGCGGTTCCGAGGCAGCGGATGTGCCAGGGAATGCCTCTTGGAAGGTTTAGCCTTTTCTTTTTTAGATACATGCAATTTAGAGGAGGAAGACGAACTGGCCAAGTCTTCCTCAAAGGAAGGCTTAAGGAGACCTTTTAATATTAATTTATTCTTCTGCTCCAGTAATACCCTGGCACTGAAAGAATGGCAAAACAAACATGTTTCTTGTAAATGGATGGCTCCGAGGCAGTACACACAGTTACTGTGGCCATTGGTAATAGATATCTTCTGCGAGCATTTCACACATTTCTTAAACCCCGAGGGTTTATGATCTTTTGCCTCTTTAGACATGGCACTGAAGATGCAGCAAAAAGACACTAGCTAAATACCCAGAGAGGACTAGGTCCTCTAACTTAAACGGGCCTAGCCCTTATCACACTAACAATCACACAACCACGAGGACTAGGTCCTCTAACTCAAATGGGCCTAGCCCTGGGTAGAGAAGAAACGGAAAAAACTAGGTTCTCTAACTCAAACAAATCTAGAAAAGAGGATAGTAAAGGTCTGAAACTACCAAATATACTGACACACACACACACACACACACACACACACACACACACACACACACACACACACACACACACACACACACACTCAAGGTAGAGGCCTCTATACAAATTCTATGCCATAGACTCAAAAAGGGTTGAAAAGTTAAGAACCCTTATAAACTAAAGGTAAATATCCGACAAATAACTCGGTGGATTACTCTAAAATTAACTGGCTAAGCTAATAATACCGCACACTAAAGAGCACTAACTAGCTGAGCTAATAACACCGCACACTAAAGAACAATATATACAGAATGATAAATTGAGCGCAACGCGCACCTTAACAGCACTAAATATAAAACTTTGTCAACTACCAATGTCTAAGCTAATCTAGCACAGTAAATAACAAATAGGGGGAAACGCCCGTCAAAAAGAACAAACTGGCACACAGGATACCAGGGAGAACTACAAGGCCAACGGCCATACAGTTCTCAACAATAATTCACTAAATAAAAGAAAAAAGGTATTTGAGCAGATTAAAACTACTCTAACGATAGTAAAACGCTAGCAAAGGCTATATAACTTGAAAAGTTAAGCTGTAATAGAGAAAAAGTAGCAAAATGTGTTAAACTTAGCCACGGCCAAGAAGAAGCACATCTGAACTCGTCGACGCAGCAAACGAGATCTGGGGATTATACTGGTGCACCATGGGATACGTACCTAGCCACTAGTCAACTAGAAGACTTTGAGCTTGCTAATAGGCCGAGTCGGAGCCAAACCTATGTGTAAGAATGAAGGTGAGATAGGACTACAGAACATCAAGAATTATTGTTGTCAATCAAAGAGGAGGAAGAGAGATCGGGAACAGTGAAAACATTAATAAGGCATTTTTGAGAATCTTATGAAGAGTTGTAGTGAAATGGAAGACATTGGTGAAGTGGCACATGCAAAGAGATACATTTTTACTGAAATTGCAAATAAACTGTACTTCTATATGTCAAGGCAAGAGGCTGGAGCCTGACATCACAGACAATGAAGTTAACAGTGGCAGACATCTCACCCAAGAAATCAAGATTAGATTGTCTCTCTGCTGAAATATTCTAAATATTGGCAAAAGAGATAGCACCGACCCTAACCAAGGTCTTTCAGAACAAACAGAGGGGAGGTACACCTTTGGAGTTCTGCAGATGCATGACTATTGCAGTCTTTCCAAAACTAGGGAAAGAGTACACTAAAATTGGTAATTTTTACCTGACATCATTGCTGATTATAGACATTAAGTTACACAGCAAAAAAACATGGTGAACAGACTTAGGGTAATATTGCCAAACCTCATCTCCCCCAAACAGAAAAGATTTGTCATACAGAAGAGCAGCATGGACCACTTTAGAGACCTGATTAATTTCAGGCAAGTCCAATAGATAAGACACACAGGACTAACAGTTGCAGTGGGTTTGTGGATTTTGAAATGTCTCTGACTCCATCTCCTGGGTGTATCTTTAAAAAAATATGTAACACATGGTCTCTCTCCCAAAAATTGTGGGTGTGGTCAAGGCCTTGTATTGTTCTCATATAGCAAGGGTACTGGGAAATGAGATGATGTCTGAAGAATTCTGGTTAAGTAGTGGGAAAACAGAAGGGGTGTCCCCTTGCTAACAGATCTAAAATCAAGACAAATTGGCAAACAGTGGTGCTGAAGTGAGGTGGAGGTGAAAAAAGATTTTTTTTTTTTTTTTTGTGGGAGAGTTTCTCTTCCTTACTAGATATCTGGTGTACGATTCAAAGGTATATAAAGAGAAACAGCTGAGTTTTCATATAATATACCAGGAACCCGATTCCAGAAGACTTGCCCCCAGGGTAATTAATTTTCTCCAATGTGTTCAGTGGAGTAAGTCACTTACTCTGAGAGCAAGTCTTTTGGAATCTGGTCCCTGGTGTAAGTAAGCATGCTTTACACATAGGCTTTACACAGGAGTAAGTCACTTAAGCAGAGAACAAGTCTTTTGGAATCAGGGCAGGCTTACTAAGTCACGTACACTTAAGAGCAAGTCTTTTGGAACTGGGCCCTTTATTTGTTATTAGTTCAGATACACAGTAATGAACTCTACTTCTATTACAACTCACTTACTGTTACTTTATATGTCTCTCTCAATGATTACAATTACCATATTCATCTGTTTTACCAGTATTCTAACACTTTGTGTTTTACACAACTTCTGTAGTTTCTTCTTCTCGTCTATCTTAACCATAGCTATCATTTTCTATTGGATCAAACAGCTCTTCCCATAGAGCATTCTCTTTTTGGCTATGAATGTCCTCTTTAACCCAACCCCTCTTTTCAGCTAATGCATGAATCCATATCATCTTGGTGAGAGTCTATGAACAACACGGTCCACCATATGAAGTTACCCATACAGAATTGAAAATGAATTCAAGTCCAGAAAAGTTATTTTATTTTCTCACTCATCTCTCCATCTGGGCCCCGATATCTGTAGGTCTCAGTGGTTACCAAAGTTACCAAGAATTATCAAGATATGCTTTCCTATGGGTGCAACATAAAGTCAATGATATCTGCAGATTCAGTGGGACAGTCATGACTTTGTAATGAAAAAACAAAACATCTAGTTTCAGATGCCGATAAATGATACATTTACAGACCAGCCAGCTGAAAGAACGGCATGCTTGGTCTGAGCAGAATGCAATTAGGGTGCAAGAAAGTTTCCTGCATCCTAGCAACCAGATTCCTCCTCTCACAGTTAGACCTGGACACAGGCTTTGGAAGGAATGGCAGAGTTTCTCAGAAGTGTGCAGGACAAAGTCTACAGATTAAATCCATTACTAAGTAAGACCCACTCAGGATTATGTGAAGTGAACAAACTTTGTAGTCTAGTAAACTTACTCTGCTACTTAAAATGATGGATATAGTTTGCAGTATTTCACTTTTGCACATGAAATACAGTGGAGACCTGTATTAGATTCACAAACATTTGCTTGCGTAAGAGTTTCTAGTGAAACTAACAAAATTAGACTTTGAAGCAGCTCTGAGTTGGGTCCGGTACACTGATATATTCCAGCATACAACATAATGAGACTTGAATGACTGACAATGGTATGGTAGGATTAGTCCACAAGAGATACTTCTGTAGACTGAGGCAGCTGTCTGAAAAGGCAGGTTCTATGAATTAGTAATAAGTATTTTTGTTGACAGTTAAATTTTAGGTAGTTGAAAGTTTTGTCATTAAAGGATTACATACCGGAGTGATAAGTGCCATAAACAAGTAGCACTTCTTTTTCCTGTCTTGGCTGAGAGGGCATAAGCAGCAGGCAATTATGTCATATGGTGTCCTACAAAATGCAACTTGACCTTGATGTGGGCAGACATCAGGAGATGGGCCATAGGCCACATACGTCTTCTTTGTATGCAGTGCTGCCAGGCCTTTAGCCTCTTCTTAGTAAGTTTGTGGCAGGTTTTTTTTTTACAAATGCTTTGCGTAGCAGGGAAGCAAGAATCTGTTAGAAAACCAGAGAGAAGGATTTTACAAGCTAAAACACTGCAGGTATAGCACCACGGTAAACACATACTGCTGTACACCTGCAGCACTGAAGGTAAAGGAAGTACAGTGCAATCTCTTTTTTCCATTCAACAAACATGAACATGCCATCCCATTTTCCTTCTGAACTGTATTCACAACATGACTTTCCTTATGAGAAATGTTTTAGGAAGCAGTATCGTCTGCTTTCCATATAATGGTGGTTGCCCTCCTGTACCCCTAAATTTAATAAAAGCTACTCATGCTGCTGCACCTCAGGGATAGGGCAAAACCTCTGCATGACGGTCTCTTATGAGCAACGTTCACTGTAGCCAGGTGCATCCTATCTGACACTTAACTGTCATGGAAATGTCTGGGCACTTAATTTGAAATATGCAGTCACACAACTTAAGCAACATTTAATACATCCACCCATAATTACATTGCATACACCATCACAGCACATCAGGTCTAAGCACTTTTGTACCATAAAAGAAAAAAATTGCATTTACTGTGTGAATTCATTTCACAAGAATTGCAAACAGATATTCAGCACTGACAAATGTGAGTTTAGCTTTATTTCAGTGGTTTGTATGTCTTCCAAACCTTAGTTTATGTTGGCATTTATTTTTAGGCTTAACAGTAGCTTAGATTTATGGTGTATTTATCTTTCACGAATAGAAAGTCCTAATTACACTAAAAATGTTTTTTTATAATCAAGAAAAAGTGCTTTCAGTGACTTTCAAATTTTACAATGCAGTTGAAATATTTGATTTATTCTTTTCATGATTATTTCTGAATAGACAATATGTACTGGATTTGAGTGTTAATTATCTCACAGGTAATTTAAATAAAGGCCTATGATTCTACATATAAAGTCAGTTTCTTGGACAAAGGCACAACATAACCAGTGACCGTCTGAATACACTTTCCATAAGCTTTCATGATGTACAGTTTTATAACACTATATTTTATATATAAAGTTAAAAAAGAAACAAAGTGTTGCTTGAAAAACATATTTCAGCAACATCTCCACCCCTAGACAGACAAACAGAGAGACAAACACACACAAAACCATATATCATTAGTAAACTATTGTACAGCATTGTCAGTTATGGTGTATAAGCATTGTAAACATTATGCTCATACAATTTACTAAAAAGTATATTTAAATTTTACATTATTAATAGGTTCATATGTTCATAGTTTAGGAATAAGCTAACTGCCCTTGCAAGCCATTTTAAGCCTAGCCAATTATCCCTTGTGAGACTCAAGCTCTGCACCTTGCGTTTGTAAGGAAAACACCTTAGCCATTAAGCCACCCTCCCAATTAAATTAAATGGGTTACATTGTGCTTCAGTTAGTCATACAGGTCTGCAACTACTTACAAATGAATTATAAACAATTACTCCTGTCAAATTCAGAAAACTGTTCATCTATCTGTATCTATCAGTATTATCTTGAAATTTGTATATTTTCAGCAATTCAGATCATTACTTTAGTTAATAATATGAATGTGTATTCACTTACCAGTACACTTATAGACTTCAGATATTTCTATATGTAACTTTAAAAAAAAAATCTTTATAGGTTCATACATTCATAGCTGTATACTAGGCTAATGACCATTAGGGCTTTTATATGCCTGTATGTTCAATCCAAACATGTTCCACAATTTATATGTTTTAGATGTTTATATATGACTGACTACTGGTTATGACATGATTTACTAACTGCCTCAGTCCATTAGAGATGTGGGTGTCAAACCAGGGGTGAATTTTCAATTTCCTATCCAACGGTCCAAGTTACGCTTAAACAGGGTTAGGGAGGGACTTAGTTTCACATGGATGGGAAGCATGTTCCAGAGAAAGGAAATTCTCTTAAGATACATATCTGTCTCTCCAACATTTCCTATCTGTGTTCTAAGCAAAACTTTGGTCTTTAGATCTAGTAGTTCTGATGCTCTTTGTTTTGTGTATGTGCAAAATGTTCATCGGAGCGGGGATCCAGTGATGCCTTGTATGTCAGGCACAGATCACCTCTCAGTAGTCTGTAGGAGACCAAGTATAGAGAAAGGGCTTTGAGGAGATCTGCACAGGACATTGTGTTTATGCCCTGTATTACTTCTAGTGAGGTACATACTGAATAGGGCATTATACTCATAGAAGGGTCTGATGAGGACCTAGTATAGTGGAACAATGACCTCCCTGAACCTAGATGCCATGCACTTACTTATAGGTTGAGCAACACAGAAGGAATTCCTTACTACCCTGAATACATGTTGGTTGAAGGCCAGGTTACTGTCTACGTGTGTTCACAGATCAATGACTAGTGGTTCAACTCTTCGGGGTGTTTTATTGATTACATAGTTTCCTGGGGTGGCTGAGTTCCCAAAAGGCACTACAATGCATTTCTTTGCATTGAGTTTTAAGCCAAGGCTTTGGCACCAGTCATTTGTCTGTGTTAGACCCTCTTGTAAGATGTTAATGTCTTGGGGTTGTAACATGGGGATTCTATAACTGCTCCCAGTTTGCAGTCATCTGCAAACATGTTCAGCCAGAGGTCTCTGATATTAGCCTTGACTTTTGAGAAGTAGATATCAAAGAGGAGTGGGTCCACCACAGTGCCTTGAATGACTCCACTGGTGACTGGCCTCTTTGAGGAAGTGGTCTTACCAATCCTAACTTCCTGGGTCCTATCTGTGAGTCAGCTGACTATCCAGTGTGTTATAAAGGGGTTTATGCCTAATTTCGTAAGTCTATTAATGCCAGAGTGGGGAATTGTAGCAAATGCCTTAGCCGGGTCAAGGTAGGCAGTAGGCTCTGTTTTACTCTCTATCTATTGCCTTAGTGACTTTCTCAAAGAAATCTACAGGTTCAGCAGGCATTACCTTCCTTTGACAAAGCCAAACTGGGTTGGATCCAGTGTCTGAATGTTTCCTATACCGCTGTCGATCATTTCCATGATATTTCTTTCCATGGCTTTGCATAAGACGAGTCAGACTAGTGGGACAGTAGTTTTTGGGATCTGTTGATGGCCTGCCCTTATGAAGAGGGATGACTACTACAGCTCTCTTTTCTCGTGGCACAAGGCCTGTTTTAAGACTACAGTTAAACAGTAACTCCAGTAGTCCTGACAGGTCATGTTTTAGACTATTCAGGAGGTATCCTGGGATATTATCGGGGCCCACTGAGGCTGTGTTCTTGGCCTTAGTGAGCAGAGCCAAGACATGGTCTCTATGTGTGTGTATGTGTGTGTGTGTGTGTGTGTGTGTGTGTGTGTGTGTGTGTGTGTGTGGTAAACTGGAACTGAATTTGTCAGTGAGCAGATTCTCTATATCACCCAGCTCAGCGAATGTGGCACCATTAACCACCAGTTCAGCACACTGCTCTGTGCTGCATGAAACAGATGAAGATGGTCATATGGTTGTCTTTTGCTTGGGAGACTATCCTGACCTCAAAATTGGAGTTATTGGACATAATTAGCCTTCCTTGCCACCTGTTTATTTTGATGAGAGAGTTCTTATCTTTATGGGAGTTACACTTCCTGATTTTAGCAATGAATTTTTCATTTTGTTGTATAACCTGTTTAATATGGGATGCCACCAGGGTGGTTTGTTTTTGGAATTAGTTTTGGGCTTACCTCTGGTAGGTAGAGCAGCCACTATGCAGCCACTGACATGGTTGCACACCGTTTCTGTGAACAATTCTGCATAGTCTGCTGTGTTTTTTTTTTTTTTTTTTTGGAGGAGCACTTTATTTTGTCAGATTATCTCTTAATAACAAGTCGTTTGCCTTGGATTAATTCCTAACTGTTACTGGGTTTACTGGGGTTACCAAGTTGATTTTGATTCTTCAGAAGATAGATTTATGATCAGACCTTACCAGGGAGGACGTGACATTGGGGGTGGTCCAGCATCCTTTCATATTTGTGAGTATGAGGTCCAGTATGTTGGAACCTCTAGTGGGCATATGCACTAACTGGTTATAGGTGTTTGTATTTACGAGATCTAGGAATGTATGTGCCTGCAGATTTGGGGCTGTGTAGGATTCCCAATCTATAGAAGGATAATTATAGTCTCCCATAAGTAAGGTGGTAGGCTGAATGGTGACTGTCTCCAATAGGTTTAAGTATGTACTATGAGGGTGACCTATACCTTGCTAGAATATGGTACAGGATTTTATCTATGATGACCTGCATCTGGACAAACTCTAGCTCATCATCCTGTTTAACCAATCTAGAGGTATGCTTGTTACTGATGTCTGTGCAGTTATTGGTCTAAAAGTGTGGAAGGCACTGAAACCTTGCACTGCCGGGGTACTCTTTGCACTTTAATCAATGTCTTGGTAACTGCACAGATGTTTATATTCTCTTGGGTAAGGAGGGCTTGGAGGGAGTTTAGCTTTTTGTTTAGGCTCCTGGCATTGAACAATAACATCTTGAGATTCAGTTCAGTTGATTTTGCTAGGTTGGTAAGACAGGAATTGAATTATCATTTATGACATAGGCAATTATACATTTATCTAAATGAAAACAAACTACATTGAAATATTTTTAACTGCAAACATTACATATCATATATAATATTCTACATAGTTATTGTCAATCGACCACTGCATAGCTCAATCAATTCCTGCCTTCCTTTAAACCTCCCTCCTCCTACAAAACGTTATTCTGTATGTAATGTTCCTACAATTCACATATTTTTCTATGCAACTTGTTTCTAGACTTTTATAAAGATCCCACTTCTAGTTCTTTTATCTCTGTTACTATATTCACTACTTTTAATACAGTTAGTTTAGATTCTGATTTCCATTTTCTAGTAACTGCTTTTTTGGCAGCCACCAGAATTAAACTCAGCAAGGCCATGCAATGTCTAGGCAATTCCAATTCTGAATCGCACCTCAAAAAATCATTTTCTTAGTTACATCAATTTGCTCATCCAGTATTTCTGACAGAGTAGTCTGCAGAGAATTTTTACAGACTGCAAAGTCATTATACAGCCTAAAAATATGTTCTCAATTACCTCTTTCTTCCCCATCGAACCTCCAACATTTGTAATCTGCCTGAGGAAAAACTGTTTGCAGTTTGATTAGGGTATGAAAATACCTATGCAAACACTTACAAACAAAAATCCTAAATCTCCTAGGCTTTGTTGCATATTTGGGAGCCATACATGTATTCTCCCATTGTTTCTTTGTGAATTGATTATATAATCTCTCTTCCCAATCCATTCTAACCTCCTCTGATTGATTACTATACTTATAAAGCAATATGTTTTTTGCCCTCTTAATTATCCCTTTTTTCAGCAGCTTCTGTTCTAAATTCTACTAAAAACTCTACCAGTGCTGGTCTTTCCCTTAGGATCTCTCTGTTCCATTCTTTGCCTACACTCTGATATCAATCCTTGATACGGAAGGCAACATCTAGCCTGCAGTCCAAATGTATTCTTAGCCTCTTCCTACTATATTACATTTTCCTCTCTAATTATTTGCTGCCAATACCTTGGTTCCTTTGACAGTTTCTTCAGTAAATTACAGCTCATTCTTGCTTATTCTCTGTATCCCTAAATGCAGTCATCCCTATTGACAGAATCTCATTTCTCTATTACCGTGTTGAGATTAGTTCTTAAAATACTTTCTGCTACTTTATGAATGTTTTTTCTTATTCTCCTTAAGGATCTGCATCCAAAATTCTAGTCTCTCCTTAATTCTTGAGCTTCCTCTGTTTCATCAACATCCCTTTCCACTTTGAATTGTAGTTTTCTGCTTGTGCTATGTATAGCAGTCTTAACTGTTTAGCTCTCTGAAATACCCCTTCAAATCAGGTAACCCCAAGCCACCTTGTGCTTCACTTCTGCTGCATTACACTGTGGATCACATACTTTCAGTTTATGCCAGCAGGTAACCTGAAAGAATATGAATCCTAAACTCTCTTTGTCTGCATCATACAAGACTACTTAATCATGTCAAGCTTTTCCAGCTGGTTACAGATGGCACAATAATCAACTCTACTGCCAAATCTTCTTCTGCCCTTGATGTGTTTATCACGAACATCTTTAACAAAGTATTACAATATAATATCTTTCCCAATGACTTTAGCATTCTTTGTACTATTATCCCCTACTGGACATTTGAAAATCCAAAAATCTGCTTATTGGAAGCAGAGTTACTTCTTATAGATTGAGCAGGTGTACTTAACTGTACTGATCCTTTCCCTGCCTTAGGAACATTCTGTAACTTACCTGGAACTTAGTAACTTCTATTTAAGACAAGCTACGCACACATCTAAAAGTTTTTTTTTTTTAAAACCTCACTCCCTCATTGGATTTCAGCAGATTTAAGATCCATAATCAGGATGAGAAACAAAGCTGGGAGAGATCAGAAAAAAATATCTCAAAACACCAGCACTAGAAGAAATAAAATGCTCTGCTAGACTTCAAACCAAAAGAGCAAAGGCACAACACAATACGAATGTGGAACTTCAACGAGTTACTAACCCAAACAAATTCTAGAGCACAGTTACATATAATAACTCCAAGAAAATCTTCATAAAATCCCATTCCACTTCTAACTTGTCTAATGAGATGATGCTAGCCATACGTTTCAGTATCTCCGCTTACATCCACCATACCTCTTTCTTTCTTTCCCTTTGCAAACAGCCAAGTCCCCCCTACACCACTGCATACAATACTAGAATATCCCCTAAATCTGTATTAACCATATATAAACAATAACACCCCAAAGCCCTCTCTTTCATTCCTTACACCCTAAAATCTTGAGCTCTGCTTCTTGTGACATCTCCAAACCTTCATTGCACAAATGTAGGCTTCCTTTTACCACTGTCACAATTGCTACTAATTTTACGCATGTCCTAATCATTTCACTCACTAAAGTCCCTAATCCTATCTCTACAACTAACTACAGACCAACTGCCAACCTCTGCCTTTTTGCAAAAATCTTAGGAAAACTTATCTATGAACAGTTGTTTGATTACATTCAGAAACACAGTGCCCAGACAGTCACCTTCTCTCTTACCATACAAAACTTTAGCAATTAAGGAGAAAAATATGCTCACTGGCCCCATTTTTCTGGACCTAAAAGCTTTTGAAACTGTGAATCATAAACAGCAAACTTACTGACTATGGTTTCTCTCATGATAAAATCCCGTGGTTTAAAAACTACATACATAAAAAGATCTTTTGCCATCTCCAACTATAATGTCCTCTGCATAAAATATTTCTAACTTGCTTATGACCAAGGCTCATTGGGCTGTTCCCATTAGCATTCTATTCCCTAGATGTAAGTATGCAACTATGCAATCACTAAACATAAGCTATAAAGATTTATTCACCTAGCTAATGTAAATGAAAGTGCAGTTGTGTACGTTTTTGTTAAATAAATACTGAAGGTTCAGTCGAGTTTTCATTTGGATCGACTCCTTGTTCCTTGCTGTAGTTTGACAGAGTTTTCCTTAATTATTACTTTGGTTTCTGTCTGTCTGGCTCTGTGCTTATATGTTGCACTTACCCATAACAGTAGATGTTCAAATTCCTAAATGCTGCAGTAGCCTTTCCACTATATGGGTTGTGCCTTGCCCAAGAGACAACAACCGGCTAGCTTCAAAAAGCTCTAGCTCCCTCTCACACTTCAACTCTGACTGGTGAATGGTCAGCCCTGAGGAGAGAAAATCAGTCACAGTGGAAATCTTCAGGACCTTCTTGCATAAAAATTAAGTAGCAGCAAACTCATCCGTAACTAAACTAAAAAAAATAACCACCAAACTGTTTCCCAACAATAAATATATACAAAACTAGGGCAAGGGTGGGTGCAATTACTGCAGCAGGGAGGAATTCAAACATTTACTGTTATGGGTGTTACTTATACAAGTGTACAGTGTTCATTCCCACTGCTACAGTAGTCTTTAGGCTATATGGGTTGATTAGCAAAGGCTATCCACCCTGGGACAGGGAAGGATGTGGATCCAGGATCTCCTGGAGAATGGTTCAAGCAAATCCAGTCCTAGATTTAAAAGAAGATTCAAGTTTGTAATGTCTTATAAAAATATGTACAGAGGACTATGCAGCTGCTTTTAAAATACTTCCAAGAGTCCACTCCTTTCCAATATGCCATTGAAGAAAATTAGTTCCTCATAGAGTACATCATGATACTGCATGGAACTGGTATACCATGGTGGGTATAACAAAAGGCAATAGCTGAGGATGACCATCTGAAAATAGTCTGTTTTAAAATGGGTTGTTCTTTCTTAGTCCTAACATAGGAAATAAATTGGTGATTAGCTTTTTTAAAGGATTTGGTTGTGTCAAGACAGCACCTGAGCAGCCAATGCATGTCTAGAGTACATAAAATCCTTTCTCCATGGTACTAAGGGTTAGGATAGAATGCTGGGAGACTGATGGCCTGATTTAAAGTAAACTCTGACACAACCCTGGGCATGAATGAGGGATTTGTTCTTAATGAAACCCTATCCCTATGGAAGACCAGATATGGTCCAACCACCATGAGGACGTGTAACTCAGATACTCTTCTTGCAGATGTCACAACAATGAGAAAATCTGTTATACATGTAATGAACCTTAAATATGTCTAATGTGCAGGTTTCAAATGGAAATGCAATTAACTTTTCCAGCAGATCCCAGGAAGGAGCAATCTCTTTGCATGATAGTCTCAGGTGTAGCATTCCTTTCAGAAAGTGTTTTACTAAAAACACTGAAGAAAGTGGAGAACACAAGGGCAGACATGATAAAGTGCCTGCAAGATTTATCGGGACAGAGGACTATGAAATGAAAAGAGTCTAGTAACGCACACAAATATCTGAACACTGGTGGTATATAATCCCATACAAAGCCCTGGTTATTGGCTAGGCAACAAGCAAAAAATCTTTCATCTGCCAATATCAGATTTTCGAGTAGCAGGTTTTCTTGCCTCAAGTGCCTGCTACACATTCTCAGAAAAGATGGTGCCTAAAAGGTATTATGACTGAAACATCCATGCAGTTAGTTAAAGATATTTTAGTCTGGGGTGTATCAAACTCCCCCCTGTCTCGTGTGAGTAGGCCCAGTTTGTGAGGAAGACTGTGGTAACTGCTCTTGGCTAATTTCATAAGAAGGAAGAGCCAATGTTGCCTGTGCCAAAAAAGGATCAGAGCAATTACTTTTGGAGACTCCATCTGAATCTTCAGAATTACCCTGGTTATCAGTGGAAATGGTGGAAATGCATAAAGGAACATTCCCATTCAAGGGGATGAAAAAGCATCTGTTTTTCCTGGCCTGTTTGAATCTGCTTAGTTGTCTGCTTTGAAAGGTGGCAAACAGATCTATGTGAGGTGTTCCCCATAACTGTATCAATTCCTCGAAGATCCCCTCATTCAATTTCCATTCATGAGGATGTCTTCTGGTCCTGCTGAGCTTTTCTGCCACTATTTTTGCTCTGGCAAAATGTAAAATGCTTGAAGGGTTAAAGAGTGCTGCTGAAGAGCCAACTCCCAAGTCACAGACAGTCTGCATAGAGGGTACAATCTTGTGCTCCCTTACTTGTTGATGTACCCACATCACTGTGATGTTGTCTGTAATCACCTGAAAAGGTCCTGGGGATCACAGATGATAAAAAGATGTTAAGGCGTGGATCACAGCCAATATCTCTTTTACGTGCATGTGCTTTGGTCTGTCTCAGGAATTCCACAAGCCTTGCACCTCTACCCCCATGAAAATTGCTCCCCAAGAAAATTCTGAGGTGTCTGTATTTATAGACTTGGAGGTATAGGAGAAAAGAGAAGACCTGCATTTGCTTGCATTTGTAGTCTCCACCCACGCAATTTCTTATTTTATAAAGCTCAAGATTGGTATCCGAAAATCCAGAGAATGGAAGTGTTGGGTCCAGCTGTTTTTTTTAAATGCCATTGAATATTTCTCCTGTGTAATATGGAGAGAAGAACCATAAAAATAATAGGTGCCATGAACCTATAATCCTTTGAAATTCTCCATCTGAAGTTTGAGATCGAGTTGAGAAGCTCAGTAAGGTTTCCACATAAAAATCATCTCGCTCATATTTTAAAATGGCTTTTTGCTACAGGGTGTCTATAAAAACACCCTAGAAAGACAATCCTGTGTGATGGACTCAAGGAGGATTTCTGAAAGTTTATCTGGAATCCCAGACTGGTCAGAAGAGATGAAACCCATGTTAATAACTCTTAACATTTGTCTGAAGACTCTGGTAAGACAACTAAGTGATCCAAATAACGAAAAAATATGAGTGCCATTCAGTCTGAAATAAGCTATGACTGGAACACAACTCTTCGTAAATGCTTAGAAAAACAAAAAGGACAACCGACCAAAAAATAATGTTAAGTGCTTTCGTTCTTTTCATTATTAAGAACTTCCTCAGAACAAACATCTCTTATGCACACCCCTTTACATACCAACCTCATACTGACATCACTTCTGGTTTCAATTAACAACCATTCACACCATATTACTTTAAAATTTAAAACCATTCATTTGTTATCAAAATGTATTAACTTCAAAATTATAACACTATAATGATAAAAAATATTTGAACTTCCATATTAGCTAAAAATGTTTATATTTCAAATAGTTCCTGACAGATATTTTATCATTCACACCCGGGGCTGTATCTGCCCTTAAAAAAATCTACCATTTTAATTCCACAAATTCTAAATAAGTATTAATAGAACCTACAAACTTTCTTGTATCGACTTGTTCAACAAAAAAGAAAACTTCCTAAAATCCTTACATAATACAGCATGCCTGGCTAACGCATTTGTAGTATCTTTCTTTTTAATAACCAGTAGATGTTCTCTCACCCTATCTGCTCTCCGAGTAGTTTTACCTATACAAAAATGATCACATTGGAGTAAACTGCTAAATAAACTAAATCATAATTTTGGCAGTTAAACTTTCCCTTTCCAGTTAACAAAAAATCTAAATGTTCAAAATAGTAACTACAAACTGCCATCATAAACCTACATTGTGAACATTTTTGACAAGGAAAAGTACCTAACTTTTTATCATCACTTGTTTTATTAATGACTTTGGAAGAACTATCAAGAAGCTGTTTTAAGTTTTTAGTCTTTTTATAGATGAACCTGGGTTTGTTACCTAAAACATCAGCTAAATCTTCATTACCTATAATTATTTTCAAATTGTCATCAATACTCCGCGGTAGTGGTGCTGCGGTAGCATTGTCGCCTCACAGCAAGATGTTGTCGCATTCGATTCTCAGCTAGAGCGTCTTCTGTGTCGAGGCATGCGTGAATGGGCGTGCCTTCGTTGAAGGTTGTGCGTCAGGGCTGGTAACTCTGCATGTAAAAATCCACTACCAAACATTAGCGGACCGGAGTTCCGCTGTGGCGACCCCTAACCGGGATAAGCCAAAAGACACAACATTTTCAAATTGTCATCAATAATTTTCTTTATCTGTAACCTATCAGTACTCATAAGTAAAGGGAAGGAATAATTCACTGTTCTTCGTAAATGGCCTAGGAGCAGCAGAAAACCCAAAGCTGACAGTGTACCGCAAACACAGAAAATCTGAAACGTATCCTAAAGCCTTTGGCTATGGGACTGTGTTAGTATGTACCTTTTAAGTTAGATGTTACCACAAAGCTTCTCAAGGGAATGAAAGGTAACATAATCTGAACAGACAACATTTTAAACTTTGGAACTTCCACATACAGATTCAGGAAGGTAAACTCTAGAACTGATCTCCAAAAAGACTTTCATTGGTACCAGAAATAATCTGGATTACAAGCCTTCATCCCTTTGCTTTAACAGCAGTGGTTCTATGGTTCTTAGGGTGAACAAGTGCTGAATAACCTGAAAAAAAATTCTAGTTGGTTCAGAAGATGGGGAGGAACTCTCCTGGGAGGAAGTTTTCATATCTAGTGCCAACTGTAGCCCTCCTGAATCACCTTTAACACCAATGAGCCTGTCACAATGTGTTAACAAAGAGGAATGAACACAGCCAATTGTTGGGACAGGTTTTAAGATAGTGGGGCAGGAGGGGAATGCAGAAGAAGGAAGGAAGAATGCAGGCATACTCATTCTGAGGTTGCAAACTGTCTCTTGTTTGGAAAAGATTATCATTTCTTATTGTTCACCTCCTGCCATCACCTTTTTGTTTCACTGTTTGGCCTGAGAGGGCAGGGATTGCTTGTTCTATTTCTTACGCATGAGCAAGGATCTGGGAGATTTCTAAGGTGTGTGTGTGTGTGTGTGTGTGTGTGTGTGTGTGTGTGGGGCCTTTGAAAAATCTTATAAACTCTAAATGAATTCTCTTTTCTCATTAAATTGTTTGAGAGCCTGAGTAGCAGATAAGCCAAATTAAACCTGAACAATAGCTGAATTTAAAATTTCAAACTTTACATCATCAGAAAACTTCTGATTTCATACCTAGGCATATCTCTTTAAAACAATAGAAACAGAGGCTCTAGACACAGTTTAAGTGACTGACCTGGAGAAGCAATGTCTGCTCCATCGAGAGGTCTCTTCCCTGGATACACCCAGCACCATCCTTCCCGTAAATTTCCATGCCACAATAAAGATGGTTCTTCCATGCCTCTCTTGGACACTGGAAAAACCAAAGAGGAGGTGGCTAACCCCTAGTTCATGGTGGCTGAAAGGAACACACCAGAGGAAGACAGAGATATAAATGGGTGGTTTGAAGAATGACTGTTGGCCACTACAGAGTCATTCACTGTTGGCTGAGGCAAAGACTGAGCCTGCAGAATTAGCAATGGCTCTCTGGTAAGTTGTTTTTCATCCCAGGAACAATGAAGTCGGACCAGCAGGTGCAGGGTAAAGTATCCATGCTATGCCCGAGGAGGGTGCTTCGGGCAAGGGTAAAATTGCTGGAATGAGTTGGTCTAAAGGTAAGTTGTCAAATAGTCTGTGCAAACAGCGCACTTACACTATCACACACATTACATGTCCGAAAACAAAGTAAAGCATAAGCAGCACATGAAAATCCTGTCAGAAGCCTGTTTAGAATAAAATGAGTCTAACAGAAAATAATGGGAGGCAAGTTTTCACAGTGTGAACACAAGCACTACTTCAAGTGTCTGATTCCCAGCTCCAAATGAAACACCACCCCTTACAAACCTTAGTTAAAACACACTAAAGTATATATAAGCAGTACATTTCTCCAAAAAATGTTGTTGTTGTTTGTCTTTCGGCTTTTCCCGGTTAGGGGTCGCCACAGCGGAACTCCGGTCCGCTAATGATTGGCAGTAGATTTTCACGAACGCCAAGGTGCCAGCTCGACGTCCAACCTTCAACTAAGGCACGCCCATTTACGCATGTCTTTCGAACGCCCACCCAACCGTGGAGAGGACATGCAGACTCCACACAGAAGGCACTCCCCGCACTCCAGCTGAGAATCGAACGGGAGAACCTCTTGTTGCGAGGCAACAATGCTACTGCTGCACCACTGCGGATGTACATTTCTCCAAAACATAAGCCCACAAATTAGCCAAAGCTAAAAATAGTGGTCCCTGATAGGAAACTTCAAATATTAAAGAAATATTTGATTTCTTAAAGGGCCAGAAATGCTAAAGTGAAAAAAAAATCTTTTTACAGAAAATATTAAAAATTACAAAATATAAAACTGCGGTGGTGGTGCTGCGGTAGCGTTGTTGCCTCACAGTTAGACGTTGCCCGTTCGATTCTCAGTTAGAGCGTCTTCTGTGTGGCGACATGCGTGAACGGGCGTCCCTTCGTTGAAGGTTGTGCATTAGGCCCGGCAAGCCAGCACGTAAAACTCTACTGCCAATCATTAGTGGACCGAAGTTCCACTGTGGCGACCCCTAACCGGGAAAAGCCAAAAGACACAAACAAACAAACAAATTAAAAATTACAAAATATACGTGAACGGTTCCCAAAAAGAGCTTATCAGCCAGAAAAGAGCTGAAATGCCAGCTACTACTCTTGTGAAGCTTCTGGGGTCTATATCGCAACATTGAACGCTAAAAACAGCGAACAATGTTTCATCTACACATTTTCAGCGAAAGCTGAAAATGTCGAATCCACAGAACAGCGATTTCTTTCCTAGGGAAAGAAATCACTGTTCCAACCCCCGCAAAAAAAAAAAAAAAAGAAACATTAAACACTTCCAAACACATACCCTAATCCTAATTATACCCCCCCCCCAAAAAAAACAGTAAACAACTAAATACACATATGCACATAACCCAACCATACATTTAATGAAAAAAAAACAGTAAACATTTTAAACCATATGCACTTACCTTAACCTGCACCCTAACCCTAGTAACTCTCGCACATTTACATAAACAGTTCCAAACACATACACACTTACCTTAACCCTAATTCTACCCCCCCAAAACAAAAGTAAACAGATGAAAACACATACACATGTAACTCAACCATACAACTAACTTTCATACATATGCACTTCTTTAACCTTAAGGTCAGTAACTGTTGCACAATCACGCTCGGGAGCTATACCGGACAACGGAACACACTACACTTCAGAACACGGCAAAACAACGAAGCGGTCAAGCGACTTCTTTCCCAGGGAAAGAATTCGCTGAACAGCCGCTTCACTGTTTTGCCTGTTTGCTCTACATGTGTCGACGAAAACACATTCGACAAAATGCGTTTTCGTTGTACTCATAGGAACCCAAGCCTCTGAGCAGCTTCTTTATGAGGCAAGAAAGTACTCAAGATTTTCGATTCTTGACTGCTGATTTCCCCTCCTCAGAGCTGATCAATTAACAGTCACAGAGGACATGTACAGTCACAGAGGACATGTGAGAAGGAGCAGTAGCTTTTGAAAACTGGCCAGTTGGGCAAAACACAACCCACAGAGCCTAAAGGCTACTGCAGCAGTGGGAATGATGAACATCAGCACTACATCTATGTTCAAAAGGAAAAACAGCTCCTAAATGGCACCCAGTCTCTGCACAAGCTACCTTTCTGCTTAACATTCTAACGTACAAATTGCTCAATGATAGGGATTCCCCACCTGCTAATAAGCTAACTCTACAAAACTACAATCACTCTATTTCATCTCCTCTCTCAGGTATTTTATAAACTTGCGTCTGCATTTTGGAACAAGTAACCTAAATAAATTATCCCTGGCTAACCTTCCACAATTCAAAATAAAGCTGAAAGTACACGTGACTAGTGAACATCAATGCACTTCCTTTAATTTGTGATCCATGGTATTCTTTGCTCCTCTGTTATTAGTTTTCTATCAGACAACGCATTACATTTGTTATTATTTTACGTATTTTTTTCTCTGAAAACATGCACTTATTTGAAAAGTAGTTAGTGTATACACTTTTTAATTAGTTAGGCAATGAAATTACTCATGTAAATGAAAGAGTGGTCAGTCTGAAAACTTCTATGTATTTTGAAAATGTTATTAATAATGTACATACAGTCTCATTAAGGTGGCGGTTCAGACACAGGTTGGTTTATCTAACTATACACTATTTATTTTTCTATACAGCTTATTTATCTGCCTATGTACATTCTATACATTCATCGATTCTGTTCTAATGTAGTTTCTTGTGTATATGTCATAAGGTGTGGGTAGTGCTTGAAAAGGATCATAAAGCAGCCTGAACACCCAGGTAACAAACAACAAATACGCATATTAATTTACTTTCTGCCCAGTCTTCTGGAATCTACTGTATAATATACAACAGCAGGTGCCTTAGTTTTAACATTTATTTATTTTATTTATCATTTGTTAACTGGGTTAGTCCAGCTGAGCCAGAGGCCCATTTTCAATAGACACCTGAGGAATATATCATACATTCATAGGCAAGAACAAATAGCATTTAAAAGGAAGAAAAAATAGTTATATCATTGCACATATTTACAGTAACAGTCATTAATATGAAAAAATAAATACAGAAGAAAAGAACTGACTGATGTACAGAAATTACGTCTGTGCGGGTCTATATTACATTCTCGAAAAACCTCTTCAGCGAACACCCGTTCGCCAACCAATAAACAGTGTAATCCAACTTCTTTGAATGGCCGTTTCAGCGAATTTTTTCCTACGGGGAAAAAAATTGCTTGGCCACCCAAAAACAAGACAAACTTTCAAACCCTTCCCCCCACACCCACAATGTTGGGGGGGCTATGCCCTCCATGCATCCCCTAACTAAATATACCAACTCCGAGATCACACTACAGTGAGGAAAAGGGCAAATTCTCGACAATGGCCAAGCATTTTTTCCCCCTAGGAAAAACTTTGCTGAAATGGCCGTTCGTGGGAGTTAGATTTCACTATTTACTGGTCAGTGAACAGGCGTTCCCTGAATAGGTTTTTTGAAGAAGTAATATAGACCTATCTTTGCTAGTAAATTCTAGAATTACAACAATCAGAGCTAGGTAATAAATGCATTAATAGTGTTACACTTACAGAGAGTATAAGTCTTCGATGGCTGATAGATTAAGAGTAATGAGTGGTACAAAGAGGTGAGGGTGAGGGTATTAAGTGGGGTCCTGGCATGGAAAGGAGATAGAATTAAGAAGGTAGTTTTCAAGTTCAGTTCTGAAACAGGTTGCACAGTTGATGTTACGAAGATTTGGTGGGTAGTTATTCCAGTCTTGGGAAACTGTGCTTTTATATAGAAGTTTACCAATGTTTTTGTTGGTTTTATAAATATTAAGAAAGCGTTGATCTGAGCTGCACAGGGTTCAAGAGGGGGAGTAGAGGGATATTGTAGAAATGTGAGTAGAGGAGAGTTGTACAGAAGACAAGGTACGAGAAAAGCCTGAACAAGAGAGGGTTTGGAATTAGAGTCAAGGAATTTTTTGTTTCTGTACAGTAAACCCATTTTTTGATTTGTCTTTTTAATACAGTGTTGAATATGGCGGTCAAATTTTAATTAGTCATCAATTATGATACCCAGAGGTTTAGGGTGAGAATCCGCTTTGATATGGGTATCATCATGTGATGAGATGGAAAAGGTTTTATGGTGAAAGAGAGATTTAAGGAGGAAATGGAGGAGTTTGTTTATTTGGGGGTTCAGGATGAGCTGGTTATCGGTTAGCCACTGTTTGATGTTGTAAAAAGTGTTTTGAGTGATTGAGTGGGGGTGAGAAATGTCATCCGAGCAGGAGATAAGTGTAGAGTCGTCTGCGTATTGTATCAGGGAGGAAGTGTTGCAGTAAGAGTGGAGGTTGTTTTGAAGATGTTAAAAAGAAGATGTCCCAAAATAGAGCCCTGGTGGATGCCAGTCTAGATGGGTAAGAAATGGGAGCAGACAGAAAGCCATCTGACTGACTGTAGAATATTTGAAAGGTAGTTAGAGAACCAGAGAATAGCAGAGGAGGAGAGGTTGAGATCAGCTAGTTTAGTTAGTAGCTTAGAGTGAGAGACCATGTCAAAAGCTTTTGAGAGGTCAAGGAAAAGACATGATGCCAGTAGGTTTTTCTCTCTGGTCTCTGCGACAGTATGTGTAAAAGACAGAAGGGCAGTGGATGTGCTATGGTTTGGCCTGAAGCCATGTTGAGTAGTGGTCAGAAGGTTTTTGTCAATTAGATAGTTCAGAAGCTGTTTGTGTATGCATTTTCCTAGAATATTACAGTGGCAATAGAATGGCTTTGGGTCTATCATTTGATGGACCGGTGGAGTTACCTCCTTTGTGTAAGGGTATGGTGTAGAAAGATTTCCGGATGTCAGGGACAGTAGATTCTTGGATTGACCTGTTTATAAGTACAGAAACAGGTTAGGCTATTGAGTATAAGAAGGGGGGGGGGTATCAGCAATGGAGGAGCATGGATTTAGTTTTAGTAGAAGAGATTTAATATAAGCAGTTGGGACAAGATTTAGAGAAAAATGGGTGGTATCTGTGGTGTTAGGAATGGTGGTTGGTAGATTTTTACTTTGTTCTGTCTGAGTTAGTTTGCAAATAGATTCAATGAAATCAAGAGTTTAGTAGAGTGGCGGTTCCTTGAGGCATATTTTTGGGATAGGGGTTTGGGGTAGTGGGTCTTCTAAGGTGTAGGATCTTGTTAATGGTGGACCATAATTTTTTAGGGTAGAGTTGTGAGCGAACTGGGCCACTTAGTAGAATTTTTTTGTTTTTGTTAATATGTTTTTTTTTTTGAGACTTCTGAGCTCGTTATATTTTTACCACAGTAGCTTTAGTTTTTAGCCAATGTTTACAGGTGCTATCCCAATTTATTGTAAGTGTGCGGGTGTCCTTTGAGACCCAAGGTTACGGGTTGTTTTAATCCTAACTTTCCTTAGTGGAGCTAGGGTGTTAAGGATATCAGGGAGAGTATGGTTGAAATCTAGAACTGCATCACTGAGAGGAAGGTTTTTGAGTCTGGATCAGTTTACAGACGTGAGCCTATTATTGAATGTTTGGACATCAGAAGAAAAGAGGTTACAGCATTCTTTGTAAAGATGGGCCTTGGGTATATGTTGTGAGTGTCCATGTACAAAGATGGGGAGGTGGTCACTCAGGGAGTCAGGGAAAGTGCCTGGGTTTTGGAGTAGGTCTGGTTCGAAGGTAAGGATTCAATCAACATTTTTTGAATCCACACGAAAAACTGAATGCAAGTATTTTCTAAACTGCTTTGACAAGTTTTAAGGACAAATAAGTGCAGTTGTTTTCTATGATATAGCACATTTCTTGCACCATTTGGATAATTTTTCCACATTTAAGAAAACATGCTGATAGAACAATTTGAATTGACATAATCTGAGAATTTCATGGAGAAGCTATGAAGATGCAACCAAAGTTTGGTACTCACCCAGTTTGGAAGGTACAGTTGTGTAAGAAAACTTATCATAATAGGTGTTCGAATGATCACTGCTCCAGTAGCCTTAGCTATATGGATCATATCCTGTCAAGGATATAACAGATGGCCAGCATCCAAAGCTTTAGGGCATCTTCCATGCATCCAAACTGTTAGTCAGCTTGAGCTGAGCTAACTAGACAGATACGTTTGGGTGCCAAGCCCTTCAGAGCTTTCATGACAAAACAGAAAAGAAGGCTGAGCCATGAAAGGCTATTGCTAGGAACAATAAAAAGTAAATGATCACACCCTGGCATAAAAAAAATGCATAAAAAAGGGGGGTCGAGGGAGAGAATGGTTGATTCAGCAGTGATCATTCTAACATCTACTGCTATGGTAAGTTTACTTACATAACTGCATTATGTTCGTCATATTGATCACTGCTGCAGTAGCCTTAGCTATACAGATAGATTATCCTAGCTTATTACATTTGGGAGTTAGAAGGAGAAGGGTCCAGGTGACCCTGAAGAATGGTTCTAGCAAAGCCAGATCTAGAATTAGAGAAAGAATCAAGCTTGTAGTGCCTTGTAAATGTATATACAAAGGATCAAGCTGCTGCTTCTAGAATACTTATAAAATCCAACCCTTTCCAAAAAGCCTCAGAAAAGGCCAAGACCCTGGTAGAGTGGACTTTTTTCCATCCTGGGACCTCTCCTGTTTGGAATCTACTTCTCTGAAGTAGAGGCTAACACAGAAGGCCTCTGGCTAACGAAGTTCGCAGATGACTGCAAATTAGGAGCCATAATCAAGTCCCCAAATGATGTGGGCATCCTACAGAAGGGCCTCGCTGAGACAGATGCCTGGTCTCAAGCTCAATGCCAAAAAGTGCAGTGTCATCCCCTTTGGTAAAAACTCTGTACCCATGAACTACCACATAGGCAGCAATCTACTTAACACCGAATGTGTGATAAGAGTCCTTGGGACCCAGGTGGACAGTAGTCTCTCCTTTGATAGTCACATTGCCATAGTAGTCAGGAAGTCCTTCTACGTGGCACACCTCATCATAAAAGGGTTCTCATCCAGGAAAAAAGAGGTCATTGTTCCCCTCTACTTGACACTCATTAGACCCATTATAGAGTACAACGCCCCTTTTGGAATGTACCTCACAAGACATCTGCAGCAGCTGGAAAGGCCACAGAAGTACCTCACAAAGAGGATTACTGGTCTCAAACAAATGCCTTACACTG
Organism: Protopterus annectens; assembly: GCF_019279795.1. Lineage (NCBI taxonomy): Eukaryota > Metazoa > Chordata > Ceratodontiformes > Protopteridae > Protopterus > Protopterus annectens. The sequence goes on along the minus strand of NC_056729.1, from coordinate 1,977,210,947 downwards.
ACCACCTCAAAAAACTCCAGCTTTACTCTGTAGCATATTACCTACTCTGAAGTGTTCTCTGCCTAACATATAAAGCTATGTCAAACCCACAGCTGTTGGACATGCTACACCTAAAGAAATCCCAATCCCTCCGAGCTACATGCTCTAGGGACCTAAACCTTGTCACCACAATAAACAGGACATGCTGGAGGGATAGATTCCTGTCCCAGAGACTTCCCATACTCTGGAACAGGCTACCCATCTATGTCAAGCAAAGTTCTTCATTAGCACTCTTCAAGAAAAATCTTGATGAGTGGATGGGAAATAGGAAATGCACTCCGGGGATCACGTCTGTGTCTCTGCTCGACAGTGGCACAGGAAAATAACTTTCTTGGGTGGCGTAAGCCAGGGAACCTTGTTGGCTAGGCTTACGTAGGCCCTTGGGCCGATAGGCTAGTACCTACCTATGAACCTATGAACTTTGACCCTCCCTGGAATAGCTTTGTTGTGGTGAGTATAACAAAAGGTGAAAACCTGAGGCAACCATTTGGAAATAGTCTGTTTTGACACAGGTTGTCCCTTCTTCTTATCTTCACAAGAAATAAACTGATTCAAAGTTCTGAAAGATTTAGTTCTGCAAAGATAGTACCTGAGTTATCTGTGAAAATGTAAGGTATGAAGTACCCTTCTCCCTCATTTTTAGTTTCAGGGAAATGGAAATCTTGGCATAAACTAAACTTGGATACCACTTTGTGCATAAAAGGAGGATAAGTTCTCAAAGAAATCCTGTCGCTTTGGAAAGTGAGACTGTGTTAATGCACCATAAGAGTTTGCAACCATTTTACATGTTAAGAACCTCAAGTCAACCAGATTAGCTGGTTCAAATGGAGCAAGTGATAGCCTCTCTAACGTAAAATTAAGATCTCAAGGAGGAGCCACCATTTTTCTTGGAGGCCTCTTAAGCAAAACCCTTTTCAAAAACATTTTGAAAACTGCCACTGCCATTGCACTCTCCCTCCTTAAACATTCCCTACTTCCCATACCTTAATCTACTTTTCTGCCCTTAACTCACTTGTCTCACTAGCTCTCTCTAATCTTCCTTGACTACTCTTAAAATCTGTCATCTAAAACCTATTAAGCTAATCACCTCAGTGAAACATTCTATAGTAATTATCTTGCCTTCATGCAACTACATTAAAATAAAACTGGGTTTTGTAATCACTTACCCAAAAACTATATTCATCTTAATGATATACTTTCTTTTTATACATCTTGAAAGAACTTTGCTATACTCCTGATTATTGTCACTGAATAACATTGTATTGCTACTTAACGTCTTGTAATAATCCTGTAGCATTGATGTTTAATGCTAATTTATAATATAAATTGTATAATATGTTGGAGCTTTTCGCCCCGGGCCTCCGCTGAAAAAGGGCTCTTCAGCTCAGTCAGACAAGCCCGGTCAACAAATGTAAAATAAATAAATAAATATTTTAATATGAGAATGCATTGAAAAAGGAGAATCCATGGGCAGACATGTGGCCATTAAATGAACCTCAATGGAGAAGTAAGGAAGGCCACAAGAGAGGAACGTACAGAAATATTGTAAAACCAGAGAACAACTAGCCCTGAATGGGTTCTGGTTATGTTGCTGGCATCAACTAGAAAACATTTTCCATTTGCTAATATGATTTTTCTAGTAGCAGGTTTTCTTGGCTCCACTAGTACCTGCTGCATGTCTTCAGTAAACAGGTGCCTGAAGGGAATTAAGACCCTATTATCCAGACAGTTAGTAGAAGTTGATTGGAGAAGCACCCCTGATTTTGTGTGAATAGATCCAATCTGTGAATAAGCTTGTGGTAATTTATCACCACCACCATCATCAATCCCCTTTCTTCCTATTTTCTGCATGGGATTGGAGTGCCATCTCAACTGTTGCCATCTCTCTCTATTCAATGCCACTTTCTTGCCTTCTTCAAAGGTTGGTACTAGGCTATTGGCCCTAGGGCCTATACAAGCCTAGCCATAACAATTCCCTGGCTATTTCTTCCCACACTATTTACTTCCCTGGACCCCTGTCTAGCAGGGCGACTGAAGTGATCCCCGGGGTGAATTTCCTTTCTCCCATCCAATCATCAAGGTTCCTTTTGAAGAGGGCCAAAGAGGCGCCCTGCTTGACATGTATGGGCCAGAGTCTGGGGAGTCTCTGGGTCAGGAACCTATCCCTCCAGCATGTTTTGTTTATTGTGATGACAAGGTTTAGATCCCTGGAGCGTGTGGCTCTGAGGGATTGGGATTTCTTTAAGTATAGCATGTCCAACAGCTCTAGGTTTGACATGGCCTTGTATGTTAAGCAGAGATCGCCTATGAGTAGACGATATGCGACAGAGTATAGCCGGAGTTTTTTAAGGCGGTCAGTGTATGGCATCTGCTTTAGGCCTGTGATTCTTTTAGTGAGGTATTTCTGCGGCCTTTGCAATTGTTGCAGATGTCTTGAGAGGTACATACCAAATGGGGTGTTGTATTCTATAATGGGTCTAATGAGGGATGAGTACAGTGGGACAATGACCTCCTTTTTTCTGGATGAAAAGCCCTTAGTGATGAGGTGTGCCACATAGAAGGATTTCCTGACTATTGGGGCGATGTGGTTATTGAAGGTGAAACCACTGTCCACCTGTGTTCCTAAGTCTCTTATCACACTTTCGGTGTTTAGTGTACTGCCACCTATGTGGTAATTCACAGGTACATGTTTTTTCTTAAAGGGGATAACTATACATTTCTTGGCATTGAGCTTGAGCCCATGGCTCTGGCACCAAACATCTGTTTCTGTAAGGCCCTTTTGTAGAGTATTGACATCATTTGGGGATTCAATAATGGCTCCCAGTTTGCAGTCATCTGCGAACTTTGTTAGCCAGAGTCCCTTAGTGTTGGCCTGTACTTCAGAGAAGTAGATGCCAAACAAGAAAGGTCCCAGGACTGAACCCTGAGGTACTCCACTTGTCTGGAGCTGGACTTGGAGTCAGCTACTTTTACAGTGTGGGTTCTGTCAGTAAGCCAGTTGGCAACCCCATGTGCCTTCAGTTTTGCATTCCATTCCCATATCCTTTGCTGAAGTTTTGATCAGAGTCTGCCTGTAATGCCACATTGTCTGCATACAGCAGCTTTGATGACCTATCCCCACAAGCTTGTTTGCTAATGAAGTCCATCACCAATATGAACAGTAGTGGGCTCAGAGCTGAACCATGATGCATACCACTCCCACTGGTAACCTCTATGTGAGACCAAACTGCTCATACTTGAATCATTGGGTCCTTGTACATAGCTTGCACTAATTCTACTGTTTGTGGGACTTCAAACTACCGCAAGACTGCCCAAATCAGCTTTCTTGAGACCTTGTCATATGTTTTCTCCAAGTCTAGTAATGCTGAGTTAGACTCCTTCCTCATCACTAACTTGTTCTCAACTATCTGTCTCACTGCAAACACTGGGTCAGTTGTGCTGTATCTTAATCTGAATACGAACTGCTCATCTCTCATCTTACTTTTTACTACTCTGCATATTCGTTTATAAATCACCTTCTCCAGAGTTTTCATGCAATACAACAGGAGTCTGACACCTCTGTTGAGGGGTGACCTGTGCCTGGTTTACAGGGCAGTCTCTGACCCAGCCCTGATGGAAATGCTACACATTTGTAAATCAAGCTGCATGAAGGTCACTCGGTCCAGGGATCTTAAACTAGCCTCTGACATGAACAAAGCATGCTGAAGAGACAGATACATCTCCCAGAGACTACTCTTTCTCTGGAATAAGCTTACCTTTCATTTGAAGCAGATCCCCTCCCTGATCCTCTTCAAACGCAACCTAGACCAATGGATGGCTGACCATAAATTCATTCCTGGGTGGTGCCCAATTCCCTCATGGACAGAGGCAGTTGGTGTTAATTACCATCGACTCACACTTCTATGAACTTCACTCACCTAACTACGGATAATTGGGACAACTCAGGATAAATATGGCTAGGCTTGTAAGGGCTCTTGAGCCATTAGCCTAGTAACCTCCTATGAACCTATTAACTTATGTACTGTCCACAATTATGAATGTCCCCTTAGTTCTTGAACACTGGCACTAGTATGCTTATTCTCCAGTCATCCAGGATATGCCTTACTCTCCACACTATTATGAGTACCCTCAGCAGCCATTTCTCCTCATCTCACCCAACATCTATCATATCTGCTGTGACCTCATCTCAGCCTACTGCTTTCCTTCATTTTCCTTAGCGGTGTTCTTAATTCTTCTATGGTGGGCTCCTTGTCCTCTCTCATTGAAGGCTGTGTCTAGGGTAGTTCAGCTTCTGTGGGCTTTTCTTCATTCAGAAGCTACTGGAAGTACTCCTTCCACCTACCTTTGATGTCCCATGGACTGGTGAGCAGGTTGTTGTTTCCCTTATGAAGGGTGTCCGACTATCTTAGTATCTTTCATTATTTGCTTTGCAACCTGATACAGTTTCTTTGTGCCATCTACTAAATCACTTTCCAGAAGCTGATAGAGTGCCTCTGATGCCATGTTCTTTGCTACTGCATCTCCTTTCTTAGCCTTTTTGTTAGCCGATCAGTATTCCTCCCTAAGCTAGTCCATCTTTTCTATCTCATCCAAAACAGAAACCAAATCCACACAGCTAAATAATCTATAAAAACAAACAAATACACAAACTGCCAGCACACAACCTTCAGTGAAGACTCCACAGTATAACACTTAAACTTCTACTGACTAACTTGCATACCAGTTTCGGCTATCCAGCCTTCATCAGTGTATTAAGACAAACAGCAAAACAACAGCTTAAATACCCAAAACTTCAACGGGATTGACTAAAAAAAATCATTAAGTCCTAGAGAACAATAAACCTCAATGTAATGCTCTATCCCTTTTCCTTTCATCTAAGATGGTATGCCATCCACACTTATTGTTCCTATTCAAATCTGATTTTACCAATAATTACAAACTGAAACCTGGCCATATTATGCTTCCTAGTATGTTTATATAAAGCATTTGACATAGCACACCTAATGTCACTAAGATGCTTCGGAATCCTTAATTTAAATGAACATGATGTCTACCCCACAGAGAAAGCAGAGCAGCTGCAAGTGACCAAATAAGCAGCCCAATTTGTGTTACAGTTTCCAAAATCATTAATGTGAAAAACCCTAGACGTGTTACATGAAAAGAATTGTTCAGTTTTACCCACATATTTGCAAAAAAAAGAAGTCATGTAATCACCATAACGTTCCATGTGAGTTGTTCATCTCGCCTTCATTCTTACAGATGGGTTCGGAGCCGATCCTCGGCTCCGAGTCAGCTTACTACAAAGCTCAAGGTTTACAGACAGCTCGAGGCCAAGTCCCTATCCCATGATGCACCTAGAGTTACCTAAGATCGTGTTTGCTGCGTATAATAATACCATGTGCCATTCTTATCACTCTTTATGAGAAAACCCTTAGAAAGATTGAGCAACCAGGATAAAACTAGCATCTCGGTCCTCCAAAAACCTGGAGGGGGTAGGAGGGTGGAAAGTAAGAATGAAAGCGAGATAAACAACTCACATGGAACGTTATGGTGAGTACATAACTTCTTTATGTGAAGTTGTTCTATCTCAATGTTCATTCTTACAGATGGGTAGTGTCCCCAGCACCATCATTCTTGGGTGGCTCACGGGAGTATGTTTTTTTAGGACAGTAGACCCAAAGGAGGCCCTGTCCCTGGAGGCCTTGTCAACTTTGTAATGAGTGATAAAGGTATGACGTCTTGACCAAGTGGCTGCTGCACAAATGTTGTCTATAGGAAGTCTAGCAGAAAAGGAAGAGGATGTAGACACTGCTTTGGCAGAATGAGCCTTAATTTTGTGTTGTAAGAACATATTAGCAGCTGAGTAAACAAATGTGATACAGTCAGATACTATTTAGATAGAGTTGTTATTGACACTGGCATACTTTTTCTGGAATCTGAAAAGGAAACGAAAAGCTGTTCTGATTTCCTGAACTCTTTTGTTCTATCCAAGTAAAATCTGAGCTGTCTATGAACATCAAGCTTGTGCAGTATATACTCTTAAGTTGTTGGTATGTTTGTTAAAGAACACTGGCAAATCTATAGTCTGGTTAAGCTTAGTTTCAGAACAAACTTTTGGCAAGAATGGGGTATTAGTTCGCATGGAGACTCTGTCAGCATGGAAAATTGAATAAGGACGCTTTATGGACAAGGACTGAAGCTCTGACACTCTGCGGGCAGAAGTGACAGCTACTAAAAAGATAGTCTTCCATGACAAATATTTCAAATTGCATGAGGAAGCTGGTTCGAAAGGTGGGAGAATAATGCGTGAAAGCATAACATGTAGATTCCATGGGGTATAAAGGGATTTCACAGGTGGTCTGAGATGAAAAGTCCCTCTGAGAAAGGCTTTGGATAGTTCGTGTGACATTATGTTCAATCCTTTAAATCCAAGGTTAAAATTAGTGATAGCAGCAAGTTGAACCCGAACTGTTGCTGCTGCAGCTCCTTTACTGAAAAGCATAGTCAAGAACTCTAATATGGAGGCAATAGGGGCTTGGTAGGGATCAATGTTATTTTGAGAAGCCCATATAGAAAATCTTTTCAATTTGCTAAGATATATCTTCCTAGTACAGGATTTATGAGAAGATATCAGAATCTGCTGCGTTTCATTTGAAAGGTTATGGAACCTAGCTATGTTGGGAATTGGAGCAGCCAAGCTGTCAACTTCAGGGACTGAAGAGAGGGATGAAGTTCCCCCGACAAGTGCGTCAGAAGATCTGGAAATGGGTCCGGAATCCAGGAAGGGGAACCAAATTTGGCGAGGCCAATAAAGGGCTATTAGAATGAGGGTCCTTCCCAGGGACTCTGCTTTCTGTAATACTTTGGGTATTAAGGGAATTGGTGGGAATGCATTGAGGAGACCCGGAGGCCAATCGTGTACGAGTGCGTCCCATGGGGCTTCTCCCGGACGGGGAATCAGGGCAAAGTAGCTTCTGTATTTCGTGTTCATGTGGCTGGGAAAAAGATCGCACCAAGGCTGGCCCCACCTGCAGAAAATTCTTTCCGTTATTTGTTTCTTGAGGGACCACTCATGAGGCAACAAAATTGCTCTGTTTAGTTTGTCTGCTATCACGTTGGATTTTCCAGTGATGTGCATTGCTAACAGAAAGTGCTTGGTGGATGTAGCCCACTGCCATACTCTTAGGGCCTCGTGACAAAGGAGGTAGGACCTGGTTACTCCTTGTTTGTTCAAGTATCAGACCACTGACATATTGTCCATCTGAATCGCAATTGTTCCCAGAGGAAGAGAATCCTGGAAGTACTGCAAAGCTAAAAGTACTGCTCTCATCTCCAGGACATTGATATGCAGATGTGTCTCTTGTTCGTTCCATGTGCCTTTGGCTGTTCTTCCCTGAAAATGCCCCCTCCACCCTATCAGGGAAGCGTCTGTGCTCACTGTGGCCGCTGGTGGGGGGTAGAACAAAAGGACGACCTATCATAACATGAAGAGAGGTCAACCACCACTGAAGATCCTTTTTGCATGTGTTTGTGATTATTATTAGATGAGACATTGGAAGCTCTTGGTAAGACCATTGAGTGAATAACAGCCATTGCAGAATCCGCATGTGCATGCGACCCAACGGTATGGCTAATACTGCAGCTGCCATCATGCCTAACAATTTTAGCACTTCTGATGCTGAAGCCTTGTCTTTGGATATGATATTGTGGACCTGCTGATGGAGTAATAAGACTCCTTCTGCTGGAAGTTTCAGAGTAGTGGTGGTGGTGTCCAATTCTGTTGCGATGGCGACAAGGCAGATTTTTCTGAGTTTATTGTAATGCCGAGCTGACTGCAGAGAGTAAGAGTGGTGTCGTCCCTGGCTTGTATTAGTTGAAGCCTGGTGGTGGCAGTGAGGAGCCAATCGTCTAGGTACAGAAACACCTGGAATCCTAAACGTCTCAGGTGAGCTGTGACCACTGCCATACATTTGGTGAACACTCTGGGGGCTGTAGGGAGACCAAAGGGCAGGGCTCAAAACTAGTAATGAATGCCTCCCAGCCAGAAGAGTAGATGATTCCTGGAAGGTCTGGCCATTTTTATGTGGTAGTACGCATCCTGGAGATCTATCAAGCACATCCAATTGTCTTTCCCTAAAAGGGGAAGTATCGACTGAAGCGTGACCATCTGGAACTTCTCTTTCTTGACAGATCTGTTTTGTCTGCTGAGGTCCAAAATAGGTCTCCAGTCCACTGTCTTTTTTGGAACTAAAAAGAATCTTGATAAGTTCCGGATCCTATGTGGTCTGCTGGGACTGGTTGGATGACTCTTTTTCTTAGCAACGTTTGGACCTCTACTGTTGCCTGTTCCCTGTAACTGGATGGAACATCCGGGATTTTTGTTGTCAGTGGAGGGGGTGTGGTGAAAGGAATGAAATATCCTCTGGAAATTATACTTTGTACCCAGTTGTCCTTTATTTTGAGCCAGGTGTCTGGATACAAATATAAGCGACCCCTGACTACCTCCAGAGTAGGATAGTCAGGCCGCCTTTCAGGAATGCTGGTAGGGCTTCCCAAAGAACTGATCTATGTCCCCCTGATTTTGCGGATCCCCTCTGCTGCGAGGATGAAGTCTTCCATTATTGCCCCATCCTCTGCCCCTGGAGGGGGGGGGTCACCATGTGTGTCCTGAAAGGCTCCTTGGGCTTTTCGGAACCACATCTTTCCTCCCTTTTGACCCTTGCAGTAGGGTCTGGTAGGAGTAGAAAAATGGACTCTGATGGCAGACAGAGTCTTTCCTTCCTGTTCACACCTGGTTAAAGTTTCCTTAACTTTGGGCCCGAAAAGGGACGAGCCACCAAAAGGGGTGCTGACAAAGGATGACTTAAAGGGCTCCGCGAAGGAAAACAAGCACATCCAGGAGTGTCTCCTAAGAGCAATTCCTGTACCCGCTGCCCTACTCATTCCATCAGCTGCATATGAAATGAGGCACATGGACGAGTTCACTATGGAATTGAGGGCAGCAAACTAGGTGGCAACTTTATCTGAAGCTCCTGCAGCTACTGTACCCTGAAGAGTATCTCCAAACTCTTTTAGGAGATCTCTTTGCAGTCTCTTAAAATGGGTGAGATAGTTCAGTGAACGCAGTGCAAAAGTCGCTGAACTGTACGTGTGCTTCCCGTATCTATCCATGATCCTAGAATCTCTGTTAGGAGGATGGACAGAGGAAGAAGTTTCCGAAATCTCCTTTTTGGTGGCTGCCACCACCACCACCATGGCATCAACCTTGGTAAGAAAAGACTTTTCCTGGGGGCAGAAATAAATTTATTAGGCCTCCTAGGAACAGGCTCCATGGTGTCCTGAGACTCCCACGCCCTTCGTCAGACCAGCTCCATGAGCTCATCGAAGGGCGGAGACACCCAAGAGGTGGAGGGTTGAGACCCGAAAGGTATCAGGAGAACCGACTCTTCAGTAGGGTTGGTGGACTGCCAGTCACCCCTCTGCCTAAGGATTTCTAGTATTTCAGAAAATGAGATATCCTCAGAGGGGAACCGTGGGGACCCTTCTGATTCATCCAAGTCGGTATCGGATGTGAGAGACTCCTGTGGGGAGTCTAAGTGCTTTCTCTTACAGATTCCCTTCCTGGGAACCTCATCAGTGGGAACTTCTGGTGAGGTCTCAGAAGAGCAGGGACCACCCAATGGGGCTTCCTAAGGCTCTGGGTCCCTATGCTTAGAAAGGATCTGTGAAGCAGAAGCGGACACAGGCACTTTTGGGGAGGAAGTAGTCAGACCTGGAGACACAGATGTCTTGGGAGACATAACTCTCCTCGTGGCTTCGAAGGCACCTCTGCCCCAATGAGAAGGGGCCGCTATATCCGAAGAAACCATAGATTACTGAGATAGTGGGCTCCGAACCAGAGGTAGGAGCCGAGCTCATCCGAGCTGAAGCCCCGAGAGGCAAAGTCGGAACCGACAAGTCAGTCCGACTATCCACCCCGGACCCGACCGGCGAGTGTCAGCTCCTAGACTTCTCGATCGGCACCAAGGAAGTCCGAGTAAACAGAACCGATGGCACTGGAACAGGCTTCGATTCCGAAGGCTCAACAATCATCAGGTCTGACTCCTCTGGCTCCGAAGGACTGGTATGGCTCGGAGGAGGAAAACAAGTCGATGGCAATACCGATTTAGGGCCCGAAACCACCTGGGTCGGAGCCAACAAAAATTTAGCAAATGCCGGTACCTGTAGCAACTTCTGCACCACACGATCCACATCCAAACTGGACAGGCTAATCAAGGACCGAGATGAATAGACGGATGGAGGTACTGACTGTAGAACAGGAGATTTAAGAACTTCGGACACCGGTTCCAAGACTGGGGACTGGCTCCGAGGGCTGTGGAGCTGACGTCAACTCTTTTAGATTTTTTTACTTCCGAAGAAGCAGAAGCCTTGGAAGACTTTGAAGACTTACTAGATGAACCCTGGTCACTCAAAGCTTCCTGAAACGATGGTTTAAGAAGTCCTATATCAATAAGTTTTCTTTTTCGCTCCTGAAGGACTCTGGATGAAAAAGTATGGCAAATGGAACAGCTTTCCTGTAAGTGCAAGGCTCCAAGGCAATACACACAATCAACATGACTATCCGTGACAGGCATTTTCTGTCCACATTTTGGACACTTTTTAAATCCTGACTTAGGATGCTTATCCTTATCCTGGTCAGTCATACTGAAAAATACAGTATACAAACAACTATGTACTGTACTATAAAGAGACACACCCAAACAATTAGCAAAGTGTAGGCTAAAGCTAAGATAAAGAAGTAATCCCTAAATAACAAATGGGCTGAATATTAAACTATTCAAAACACACACACACACACACACACACACACACACACACACACACACACACACACACACACACACACACACACACACACACACACACACACACACACTCAATAACTACTTATTTAACTACCTATATAATGATTTTAAAGCACACCAAAGGGAAAGGGAATCTTAAAGACCTATAGAAGAAACGAGGCCAAAAAAGAGAAGAAATATCTCTAATAACGAGCTATAAAGGCTATCACTATAAAAGATTATCAAAACTAACTAAAAATCTTTAGAACATTTTTTTAAATAATTTTCCTAAATAGTTTGATAAAAAGAATTATACTGGCCTGAGCTGTGCAAGGAACCTCTGATCTATTGCAGCGGCAAACTAGATCTGAGGTAACTCTAGGTGCATCATGGGATAGGGACTTGGCCTCGAGCTGTCTATAAACCTCGAACTTTGTAGTAGGCCACCTCGGAGACGAGGATCGGCTCCAAACCCACCTGTAAGAATGAACGGCGAGATAGAACTTCACATCTACAATTCTGACAAGGTTGGCATCCTTTAATAACTTGCACTCTTAAAGTAAGCTGACCTGAAACTAGGTAACACGATCACCCTTCTTATAATGATTGAACCAGCCCTCCAGTGTTTTGCCCCATCTAAATGAAAATAAACATTTAGCAGCCAGCAACTCCCTCAAACAGTCATCCAATAATAAAGTACTCCAATGTTTCTGAATGAAATCCATAAAAAAACAGTACTGCCACGAAAACTAATTGTAAATCTAAGCAAATCCTTACTTTTTTTTTGTTTGTATCTTAATAATTGTGTTCTATCAGTGTTTTGAAAAGATTTACAAACCCCCAGTACTTCAGGATATTTATATCCTCTATTGTGAAACATATTGACCCTATCCTGTTCATCATCCCTGAGAACAAGTTCAGACAAACAAATCCTTTTTAACATAAGGAATTGAGATTTGGGTATGTTTTTTATTGTGTGGAAGGTGGCAACTTTTAACATGCAAGAGTATGTTAACTTGAAGAAATTTCCTAAAGACATCACTACTTAATATACCATTCTCCTCCACCCTAACAAGCACATCCAGAAATACAATTTGACTGGGATCATGATGCACCATAAACTGGATACCCCATTTATTATCATTCAAATATTCTACAAACGCTGATAAATATGTAACATCAGATCTTCAGACAAGAAAACAATCATCCACGTACCTTCTCCAAATATCCAGACTCCAGACAGATATTATGGGACTCATCATAAATAATTTGATCTTCAATAAAGCCCATAAAGAGGTCAGCATAAATGGGTGCAAAACGTGCAACCATAGCTGTTCCTCTAAGCTGTAAATAGCATTCCTCTTTAAAATAAAACACATTCTTAGTCCATTATGTGTTCAGTAAGACACAATAAAAATGTGTTAAATCCTGGGCTATATAACAAGGCCCAGTTCAGCCAATAATCAAGAGCCATCAAACCGGTCCAGTGAGGAATGTTAGTATAAAGGGGTTTAACATCCAAAGAACACAGCAGCCAACCCTGCTCTAACTGCATCTGACTGATAACATTCAAAAATTCAGATGTTATGTTGTCCTATCTCGCCTTCATTCTTACTGGACGGGTTCAGAGCCGATCTTCGGCTCTGACTCGGCCGAATACACTACCTCGAAGTTTCTGACTTGGCTTGTGGCAGAATAGGTATCCCATCATGCAGTGGTGTAATCTCCCAGATCTTGTTTGCTGCCAGTCATAACAATGTGTCTAAATTAATAATGTGACATCAGGATAGAAATAACTAGGAAATTCAAAGGAGCTCCTTTACTAAAGAAGAGATCTCTCATCTAGGTCCTCTAGGAGTCCTTGGCTGAGTGAAGGTGGGATGGTCGTAAGAATGAATGGCGAGATGGACAACAAACATGGAACGTTATGGTGAGTACATAACTTCTTTGTTATGCTGTCCTATCTCGCCTTCATTCTTACTGGATGGGACAGCGTCCCTTGCACCATTTTCCTGGGTCGCTCAAGGGAGTATAATTTTGAGCACACTGGAACCAAAGGAAGTACTGTCCCTGGAGGCCAAATCAACTTTGTAATGAGTAATGAATGTATGGGGACTTGAGAGCCAATTTGAAAGTGTAGATTTTGAAACTGGCATGCCCTTTCTTGCTTCGGAAAAGGAGATGAACAATTGATCAATTCTCCTGAAATCTTTAGTTCTATGCAAATAAAACCTAAGTTGTCTATGCATATCCAATTGGTGAAGTTTGTATTCTGCCTTGTTGCTGTGATGGGAAAAAAGACTGGGAGTTCAATAGATTGATTTAGATTGGTCTAGGAACAACCTTTTGGCATGAAGAACGGATTAGTTCGTAGAGATACACTGTCCTTATGGAAAATCAAATATGGTGGCTTGACTGATAGAGCTTGCAGCTCCGAAACTCTTCTTGCAGTATGTAATGGCTACTAGGAGAACGCTTTTCCAAGAGAGGAATGTGAGATCGCAAGATGGCAATGGCTCGAAAGGAGGTAATGTTAGATGAGTAGACAAAATTCAAATCCCATGGTGAGAGAAGTTCTTTTAATGGAGGCCTTAATAAACAAGTGCCTTTTAAAAATGCTTTACAGAATTTGTGTGACATCAGATTAGGAGTAAATTCACCAATGTGGAAATTAGAAATTGCAGCTAGTTGGACTTTAATTGTAGTTGCAGCGGAGCCTCGCTGGAAAAGTTCCGCAAGAAATTCCAAAATTGAACCAATTGGGGCAGAGAAGGGATTGATATTTCTTGCTTGTGCCCAGCAGGAGAACCTCTTCCATTTACTAGAATACAACTTTCTGGTAGAAGCCTTGTGAGAGGATACCAAAATGTGCTTTTCTGCTGGTGTGAAGTCCTGAAGCCTCACTAAGTTTGGAAGTGGAGCAGGCATGCTGTCAAACTGAGGGTTTGAAGAGCAGGATGGAGAGTTCCTGACATGAGTCAGGAACTCTGGAACTGGGTCCAGAACCCACGGTTTCTCTTGTAGGTGAGACTAGAGAAAGGGGAACCAAATCTGATGAGGCCAGTATGGAGCAATGAGAATCAGCCTGCTTCCCAAGGATTTTGCTTTCTGAATTACTTTGTGTATGAGAGGAAAGAGGGGAAATGCATACAGAAGTCCCGACGGCCAGTCGTGAACCAGTATGTCTCTCAGGGGGATTAGGGCAAAGTAGCTGCTGCATTTGGTATTCATGGGAGTGGCAAATAGGTCGCAGCAAGGCTGGCCCCACTTTCGGAAAATCTCCTCTGCTATGTTTTGGTTTAGAGACCACTTGTGAGGCATTAATATCGCCATGCTGAGCTTGTCGGCTATCATACTGGATTTCCCCAGGATGTGCGTTGCTAATAGAAAACGTTGGGAAGAGACTGCTCACTGCCATACTTTCAGCGCCTCTCAACAAAGGGGATATGATCTGGTTCCTCCTTGTTTGTTTATGTATCAGACTACCGACATGTTGTCTGACTGGATTGCAATCGTTCTAGTGGAAGAGAGTCCTGGAGTGCCTGCAACGCCAGAAGCACTGCTTTCATCTCTAGAACACTGATGTGTAAATGGGCCTCGTGTTCTTGCCATCTGCCTTGGAATGTCCTTCCCAGATAATGCCCCCCACCCTATCTGAGAGGCATCTGTGGTCACCGTAGCTACAGGCTGTAGTGGCACAAAAATTCATCTGATAGTCACATGGTCGGACCAAAGCCACCATAGGAGATCTCCCTTGCATGATTCTGTAATTCTGACTTGGTGATACATGGGAAGTTCTTGAAATGACCACTGACAAATAGGAGTCATTGAAGAATTCTCATATGCATTCTGGCAAGGGGAACTAAGGTGATCATTGAAGCCATGGTTCCTAGGACTGTCAAAATCATCTTTGCCTTCACTTTGCTTCTGGGTAGAAGGTTGGCTATTTGTTTTCTGAGAAGTGTAACCCTATTGGGAGGCAGTCATGCCATCATGAAGACGGTGTCAAGATCTGCGCCTAAGAAAGTAATATGTTCCCAATTCAAACACCTCCTGAAATCCCATTATTCAAACAATTGGCTCTGCTCTTGCTACTCCCCAGGGTAAACAATAACTATGCACAGTTGCAAAGATTCTGCTTCTCTCTAACATTTTCCTTACATAGCCCTACTAATATCCTTGCTTTTCATACAAACTCAGCATCAGTACAATAGGATAAAACATACTATCACCTGTTCACTATAATACTAAAATCTGTACCTGATATAGGCTATAATCTGTATCTGAGAAAGGTATAAACCTCATCAGAGAATTTCATATTCTCATCTTGGTCTTACTTCAATACCTATATTCTTGATGTGTGGATATCAACATATATATATATATATATATATATATATATATATATATATATATATATGTCTCTACAAATGCTAATTTATTGTGAATGAGAATATACATAAAAAATATATATATATATTCTTGTTAATTTTCTACTACTTATTACTTCTAACAAATGCATTATATACTGTGGGATTTTCATTTTTGTACTACTCTAAATAATGTAACACCTAAATTTGTTCTTAAAACTTGCTTAGAACTGTATAAGTGCTAAGAGTGTAACATGGAGCTTTTCTCCCCGGGCCTCCGCTGAAAATGGACCTGTGTTCAGTCGGACCCTCCCGGTTAGCAAATGTAAAATAAAATAAAAATAAATAAATGTTGACAGGGCAACAAGGCAGATTTGTGTAAATTGATTGTAATCCCTAACCGAGAATAAGTTTGAAGAGTGGTGTCTCTCACCTGCTGAAGTAGATGCCTGGTGATGGCAGTTGGGAGCTAGTCGTCCAGGTACAAAAACACTTGGAATCCTAGATGTCTCAAGTGAGCCATGACTACTGCCATGCATTTGGTGAACACTCTGGGGGCTGTAGTGAGACCAAAGGGCAGAGCTCAAAACTGATAATGACTGGCTCCCAGCTGGAAGCACAAGTGACTCCTTGATGCTCTGTCCATTTTTATGTGGTAGTACGCATCTTGGAGGTCTATTGTGCGCATCCAATTGTTTTTCCCTAAGAAGGGAAGAACTGACTGCAGTGTCACCATTTGGAACTTGGACTTCTTCATGGATTAGTTTAGTTTGCTGAGATCCAATATGGGTCTCCAGTCCCCTGTTCTTTTTGGCACTAAAAAGAATCTTGAGTAAGTTCCGAATCCTATTTGGTCTGCGGGGACTTCTTGGATGACTCTTTTGTGTAGCAAATTTGGAATTTCTACGGTTGCTTGTTCCCTTTGACTGGGTGGAACATTCGGGATTGTTCTGATCTGTGAGACAGGATGGCAAAAGGAAATGGAATACCCTCTGGATATTATACTTTGTACCCACTTGTCTCTTGCGATATCTCACCAGGCTTCTGGGTACAAAGATAAACGTCCCCTGACTGCCTCCAGAGTACAGCAGATGGGCCTCCTTTCAGGAGCATTGGTAGGGCTGGCCGCAAAAGGAATCACAGTCACCCTGGTTTTGCAGACACCCTCTGCATCTAGGATGGCATCTACCATTATTGTCTCCCCACTGCCCCGGGGAAGGGTTCAACTCATGCAAATCTCCCTGGGATCTTTTTGAACCACATTTTTTCACTCTTCTGACCTTTAGGGTAAGGTCTTGAAGGTATGGAAAAACGTACAACCCGCTGTCCTGCTCGCTCCATTCTCTGCATAGGATATCAGTCTCATGGAGGAGTTAACGGTGGAATTTAAGGTAGGTAGCTGAGAGGTGACCTTTTCTGACACCCCCACAGCCAATGAACCCTATACAGTACCACCCAACTCCTTCAGGAGATCTCTTTGTAGTCTTGTAAAGTGCATAAGGTAGTTCAGCAATCTAAGGGTAAAAGTCGCTGATGAAAAAACATGCTTCCCATATCTATCCATCGTCCAGGAGTCCTTGTTCAGTGAATGGACAGATGAGGATGCTTCAGAAAGTTCCTTCTTGGTGGCTGCTGCCACCACCATAGCATCTACAAAAACACCTTTCATAAGAAATCCCTCGTCCGAAGGGGCTGACAAGAATTTATTTGGACTCCGAGGGACTGGCTCCATAGTGTCTGGTGACTCCCAAGCCTTTCGAATAACCAACTCCAATAGCTCGCCGAAAGGTGGAGACACCCGGGAGGCTGAAGGTTGAGATCCAAAGGCCTTCAGGTACACTGACTCCTCATCAGAAGGGATGATGGTTTTCCAGCCACCTCTCTGTTTCAGGATCTCTAGGATATCTGCAAAGGAGATATCTTCAGAGGATGACCGTGGGGATCTTTCTGACTCCTCGAGGTCAGTGTCAGAGGTGATGGACTCATCAGAGGAGTCTATATGCTTCCTCTTGCATGTTCTCTTTCGAAGAGCCTCCTCAGAAGGGTATTCTGGGGAGGTCTTGGAAGAGTGGGGTTCACCCAATGAGGCTCACTGAGGCTCTGAATCTCTGCTGTCCTGTGGATGAGGTGGTGCCGAGAAAGAAGCCAGTGCCTTTGGGGGGAAGAATACCAGTATCTTTGTGTAGAGGTGTAGGTTGGGACAGCACACTCCTCATCAGCTCGAAGGCACATCCCCCCAGCTCTGAGCACACCTCCAGTTCCGAGGAAACAGAGGGAATCCCCGGCTCCACAGAGATCAGTTTCGAGGCTGATGTAGGAGCCGAACTCAGCCGAGACAACGTTCCGACAGGTAAACTCAGAACCAAAGAAACTTGGGTCCGAGCGTCCCCCCCAGAGCAGACCAGAGAACTTCAACCACTAAACTCCCCAGATGGCACCGAGAATGTTTTAGAGCAGGAATCGGTTCCAAAATCTCCTGAAGGAGTCTCAGAACCGAAGAAACTACAGCAAGCACCTGGCATTCTGGCTCTGAAGATCCAGCTTGGCTCAGAGGAGGAATTGTCATGGATGTAATAGTCTTGGATGGCTTCGAAACTGGTTGGGTCTGAGCCGAAAACAGTTTAGCGAGCATCGGCGACTTCAAAAGTCTGTGCACTACCCTTTCCACATCATCGTCCAATAAGCTCCTAGAGGATCCGGAGGAGAGGGTTGGTGAGCAAGATCTCTCCAAAATGGGAGATCTCAAGGTAGGGGAGACCAGTAACAGTTCAGTGGACCGGCCCCGAAAAACAGTCTCTTTCAGTTCCGAAGGCCATGGAGCCGAAGCACTAAATTTGTCCAAATCTATGATCTCTCTCTCGGTTCCGAGGACTGAGGAGCCGAGGAGGTTGATGCATCCGAAGTCTTAGCTAGTTTTCGAGGAGGCTCAGAAGGAGCTGAAGAAGAAGGAGTTGGTCATTTCGTAGTCTTGTCACTTTTTGAAGAAGAAGGGGACCTACTTAAAGAAGAAGAGCTCAGTAGAGCTTCATCAAAGGAAGGTTTCAGGAGCCCTTTGAGGATC
This sequence comes from Protopterus annectens, assembly GCF_019279795.1. NCBI lineage: Eukaryota > Metazoa > Chordata > Ceratodontiformes > Protopteridae > Protopterus > Protopterus annectens. The sequence goes on along the minus strand of NC_056729.1, from coordinate 1,977,192,633 downwards.
AGTTTGTTCTTTCTTTCCTGTAAAACAAGGGAGCTGAAGGAATGACAGAACGTGCAAGTCTGTTGGAGGTGAATGGCCCCCAAACAATAAACACAAATATTATGCCTATCACTGATGGACATCTTCTGAGAACATTTCTGGCATTTTTTGAACCCTGAAGGCTTCAGCTCTTTCTCTCTAATTTCCTTTAACATTTTAAGAAGGAAACAACACTAGTACATCAACAAAAAAATAAAACCTTAATCACACCTCTATAAGAAAAGTTAGAGACACACACACTATTTAAATTTTAAGATAGACACTAAAATAAACAGCACATCTAATTAGCATAAAGGGAACAAGGGAACAGCTCTGCCCTCTAAGTTAAACGGGCACTAGGCCCTCTAACTCAAACGGACCTAATAGAGCAACAACAATAGAGACACAAGACATGTAACGAGCTAATTTACGCAGAAAAGGAAGTACACATTAACTAACTATTCTACAGGAACAACGTAAATACACAGAGGAAACGCAGTGCAGGCTCCTAAAAATACATTTATTGCTATACAAACTCGCTATGTTCATGTAATAAAATATCCAATTGTTTGTTACAACATAAAAACTTTCAACTACTAAATAAGTTAAGCGCTTTCACCAACTATATGTAGGCTTCTTCAGAACAATAATGCTTTGGTGCTCAGGTGTTTAAATAACTTTTTTGGCACCAGAATCTTACAGCTGCCCTTAAAGTGATATCACTCTATTTCCCCCCCCCACTGAGCATTCTCAAATCATTTTGTTAAACACTCCAAATTGTTCATTTCTTATATAATAATAAAAACATATTATGTTATACAGTTAACTCTTTTGTTGCAATAAAAATGTTAAAATTAGAAAATAATAAGAAAATAAAAATGAAAATAAAAATCTATTATTTACAAATCTAGTGGTGCTTAAATTCCCCACACTATTTATTGTAAAATAGCACATCATTTCTCATATTACTATTTTAGTGTGCATCGACGGTTTTGTTGTACAACCATGTATAATATAAACCTTTGACAATTATAATATTTATCCATTCTCTTAATAACCTAACATATATAATATGTATGTTATGTGTGTTTGTGTTATATTAACCCAAGTTTCCGTTCTTACATTCTTAACAGTCTGTTCACTAAAATAGGTTTAATCGATATATTTTCATTCAATCCTGGTGTATTTGAAGCATCAGTAAAAAGTTGCCACCATACTTCTCTATAACTCAAAATCTCTTTTCTATTACCTCCCTTTGGGTTATGTTTAATGTGCTCTAAGATGGCAAATTTAAAATTATGTCTTTCTCCTAACCTTTCTATATGTCTATATAGTGCATTGCTACCATCTTTTTCTCTTAATACTGTATAGGTGGTCATATATCCTCTTTTTAAACGACCTTTCGGTCTTACCTATATAGTATCCGGGACACTCACTACATTTTGCCATATAGACAACGAAGTTGGTGTTGCAATTACCGTACTTAAACCTAACTTCAGTCTTATTTATATTATCTAACGTTATCCCTCTTTCTTCCATTATAACCCCACACTGTTTACAATTGCCACATTTTTTAGTAGCCTTGTGGTGGTTATCTATATTATTACCATCTTTGTTCAACTCGCTGTTCTCTAGAAGTCTTTTTAAATTACTTCCCATTTTGTACACAAAATATGGTCTTTCCCCTACATATCCAACCAAATCATCATCCACCATAAAAACTTTCCAGTTAGATTCCATAATTCACTTAATCTGGTGTACATAGGGACTATATTCCAAAACACATGCTCGTTGATATTTCCCTACTGTATTGTTGATGTTATTAATATTATTTATAATACCTCTTGTTCCTTCATATTTCCCTAACAGTGGTAGGTATTTTTTACCCCATTGCTGAATAACATGCTGTTTTGCATCTCTCATCATTTCCCTGTCATAACCTCTTTCTTCAAATAATCTAGTTAAAAATTCCATTTCTTCTATCATTTCATCATATCTAGAGGTCATATGGGCTGCCCTTATGCACTGCCCTTTATAAATATTATATAATAATTTTCTTGGATGATTACTCGTATATTGTAAATAATCATTGGAAAATGTGTTTTTCCTGTATATCCGTGATTTAAATCCTTCATTGTCATGGGAAATGAATGTATCTAAGTATGTTATTCCATTAGTACTGACTGAATGTGTGAATTTTAAAAATTCACTACTTGAATTCAAAATGGTGATAAATGTACCTAATTCGTCTAAATTACCATTCCACAGAATCCACAGAATGTAAATGTCGTCAAGAAATCTTGAGTAATGCTTCACATGTTTAAACATACTATTAGGAAATACCACTGTTTCCTCCGAATCCAACATGACTAAATTTGCAAATATCGGTGCACATGCTGAACCCATTGCTACACCCCTATTTTGTCTATAATATTCTCCTTCATTGTAGATATAATTGTGTTCGAGTACCATGGACATGACTTTGTAACAGCATAAGGAAACATACCAACATAGATTTGGACAAGATAAGTTTGATTATGGACTGTATGTCCATGGTACTCAAACACAATTATATCTACTATGAAGGAGAATATTATAGACAAAATAGGGGTGTAGCAATGGGTTCAGCATGTGCACTGATATTTGCAAATTTAGTCATGTTGGATTGGGAGGAAACAGTGGTATTTCCTAATAGTATGTTTAAACATGTGAAGCATTACTCAAGATTTCTTGACGACATTTACATTCTGTGGAATGGTAATTTAGACGAATTAGGTACATTTATCACCTTTTTGAATTCAAGTAGTGAAATTTTTAAATTCACACATTCAGTCAGTACTAATGAAATAGCATACTTAGATACATTCATTTCCCATGACAATGAAGGATTTAAATCATGGATATACAGGAAAAACACATTTTCCAATGATTATTTACAACATACGAGTAATCATCCGAGAAAAATATTATATAATATTTATAAAGGGCAGTGCATAAGGGCAGCCCGTATGACCTCTAGATATGATGAAATGATAGAAGAAATGGAATTTTTAACTAGATTATTTGAAGAAAGAGGTTATAACAGGGAAGTGATGAGAGATGTAAAACAGTATGTTATTCAGCAATGGGGTAAAAAATACCTACCACTGTTAGGGAAATATGAAGGAACAAGAGGTATTATAAATAATATTAATAACATCAACAATACAGTAGGGAAATATCAACGAGCATGTGTTTTGGAATATAGTCCCTATGTACACCAGACTAAGCGAATTATGGAATCTAACTGGAAAGTTTTTATGGTGGATGATGATTTGGTTGGATATGTAGGGGAAAGACTATATTTTGTGTACAAAATGGGAAGTAATTTAAAAAGACTTCTAGAGAACAGCGAGTTGAACAAAGATGGTAATAATATAGATAACCACCACAAGGCTACTAAAAATGTAGCAATTGTAAACAGTGTGGGGTTATAATGGAAGAAAGAGGGATAAAGCTAGATAATATAAATAAGACTGAAATTAGGTTTAAGTACGGTAATTGCAACACCAACTTCGTTGTCTATATGGCAAAATGTAGTGAGTGCCCCGGATACTACATAGGTAAGACCGAAAGGTCCTTTAAAAAGAGGATATATGACCACCTATACAGTATTAAGAGAAAAGATGGTAACAATGCACTATACAGACATATAGAAAGGTTAGGAGAAAGACATAATTTTAAATTTGCCATCTTAGAGCACATTAAACATAACCCAAAGGGAGGTAATAGAAAAGAGATTTTGAGTTATAGAGAAGTATGGTGGCAACTTTTTACTGATGCTTCAAATACACCAGGATTGAATTAAAATATATCGATTAAACCTATTTTAGTGAACAGAATGTTAAGAATGTAAGAACGGAAACTTGGGTTAATATAACACAAAAACACATAACATACATTATATATGTTAGTTATTAAGAGAATGGATAAATATTATAATTGTCAAAAGTTTATATTATACATGGTTGTACAACAAAACCATCGAGACACACTAAAATAGTAATTTGAGAAATTATGTGTTATTTTACAATAAATAGTGTGGGGAATTTAAGCACCAATATATTTGTAAATAATAGATTTTTATTTTCATTTTTATTTTCGTATTATTTTCTAATTTTAACATTTTTATTGCAACAAAAGAGTTAACTGTATAACATAATAAGTTTTTATTATTATATAAGAAATGAACAATTTGGAATGTTTAACATAATGACTTGAGAGTGCTCAGTGGGGGGAAAAAAATAGAGTGATATCATTTTAAGGGCAGCTGTAAGATTCTGGCGCCAAAAGTTATTTAAACACCTGAGCACCAAAGCATTATTGTTCTGAAGAAGCCTACATATAGTGGGTGAAAGCGCTTAACTTATTTAGTAGTTGAAAGTTTTTATATTGTAACAAACCACTGGATATTTTACTACATGAACATAGTGAGTTTGTATAGCAATAAACGTATTTTTAGGAGCCTGCACTGCGTTTCCTCTGTGTATTTACATTGTTTTACAGAGAAGATAGCGTGGTTGTTGGACTCAACGTTAAAACTATTCAGTATTCTACAGGAACTACTAACTATACCACTACAAAACTGATGGGAAAGATATAAATGGCCTTCAGACTGACGACAGTCAACAAGCAACCACACAGTAGTAAGATTAAATAGGACTCGCTAACTACAGCACACAGTTAAACTATAGAACAACAACTATCTAAACAACTAACAAGTAATATTAACCCTAAATATACAGGAAAATATTGAAAAAATATAAGGTTTTTAAAGAACTTAGCCACGGCCAATGAGAGAACATCTGAACTCGTAAAGTGGCAAATGAGATTTGGGGGCTTACACCACTGCATGATGGGATACCTACTCTGCCACGAGCCAAGTCAGGGACTTCGAGCTAGTGTTTTCAGCCGAGTCGGCTCTGAACCCATCCAGTAAGAATGAAGGTGAGATAGGACAACACAACATCTGAGTTTTTGAATGTTATCGATCAGATGTAGTTAGAGCAGGGTTGGTTGCTGTATACTTTGGATGTTAAAGCCCTTTATACTAACATTCCCCACTGGGCCAATTTGATGGCTCTTGATTATTGGCTTAACCGTGCCTCGATATATAGCCCAGGATTTAATACATTTTTATTGTGTCTTACTGAACACATATTAACTAAGAATGTGTTTTATTTTAAAGAGGAATGCTATTTACAGCTTAGAGGAACAGCTATGGGTGCATGCTTTGCACTCATTTATGCTGACCTCTTTATGGGCTTTATTGAAGATCAAATTATTTATGATGAGTCCCATAATATCTATCTGGTATCTATGGATATTTAGAGAAGGTACTTGGAAAATTGTTGGCTTGTCTGAAGATCTGACGTCACATATTTATCAGTTTGTAGTATATTTGAATGATAATAAATTGGGTATCCAGTTTACAATGCATCATTATCCCAGACAAACTGTATTTCTGGATGTGCTTGTTAAATTGAAGGAGGATGGTACATTAAGTAGTTGTGTCTTTAGGAAATTTCCTGAAGTTAACACCGTCTTGCATGTTAGAAGTTGCCACCCTCCACACATAATAAAAAAATACCCAAATTTCAATTCCTTAGGTTCATCCGAATTGGTATTCAGGAATGAAGAACAGGATAGGGCAATAGGTTTTGCAATAAAGAGTATAAACATCCTGAAATATGGGGGGATATGTAAATCTATTCAAAACATTGATAGAGCACAATTAAGATACAAACCAAAAAATAGTTATAACGACTTGCTTAGATTTACAATTAATTTTGGTATTTTTTATGGATTTTGTTCAGAAACATTGGAGTACTTTATTACTGGATGTCAATTTGAGGGATATGCTACCTGCTAAATGCTTATTTTCATTTAGACAGGGCAAAACACTGGGGGAGTTGGTTCAATCATTATAAGAAGGATGATCATGTTAACCTAGTCTCAGGTCAGCTTACTTTAGGGCAAGTTATTAAAGGATGCCAACCTTGTGGGAATTGAAGTTTTTGCAAATATGTGTGTAAAACTGAACAATTATCTTTATGCAACACTGCTAGGTTTTTCACATTAATGTTTTTTAGGAACTGTAACAAGGACTGGGTTGTTTATTTGGTCACTTACAGCTGCGCTGCCTTCTATGTGTAGCAGATATCACGTTCACTTAAAAAAGAAGTTATGTACTCACCATAAAGTACAGTTTTGTACCTACCATAAATGTAGATGTTCGAGGATCCCATTGCTGCAGTCCTTACTATTGGGGTAGTCCGCTATCCAGTCGGCCCGAATACCAGAGTATATGGCTGTGAGTATAGTGGACGTCAGGGCGCGTTAGACTGACGCCAGTACGACAGGGTACTAATGCGCATGACCGACGTCATATCCACAGTGTTTTCTTGCCCCAGATGTCAGAAGACCCTAAAAGACAAGGCCCAAAATACCTGCACCAAAAATATGTACAATATATACAAGAATATATACAAAAATATCAGCATGTAATCTCACCTACACAACCACCCCTAAACACAGAGGGAAGGAGGGAGGGTAGCAATGGAGCATGGATCCTCGAACATCTACATTTATGGTAGGTACAAAACTGTACTATGTTCTTCGCTCCCATTGCTGCAGTCCTTACTATTGGGTAGAATCCCAAAGCAGAGGTAAGGGAGGCTGGCAAATCATAAAGAAGCAGGAGCTGACAACATGCCTTGCAAAACAGCTGTGGCAAAACCAGCCCTAGACTTAGAGTAGATAGGAAGGTGATAATGCTTAGAGAAAGTATGCACTGAACTCCAAGTAGCTGCTTCCAAAATATCCTTAGTTGCCACCCCTTAGAAATGCTGTTGAAGTGGCAGTAGCCCTAGTGGAATGAGGCCTAATCCCAGCTGGAATCTCCTTGCCATGATGGGAATAACAAAATGCAATGCAAAAGCCAATCCACCTAGAAATAGTTTGTTTTGACACAGGCTTGCCCTAACTCAAAGCAAAAGAAACAAACAACTGCTGAGACTGCCTAAAATCCTTAGTCCTGCTTAAATAATCCTGTGTACATCTAAAGTGTGCAAAATCTTTTCCCTTTATTTTGGGGTCTGCATAAAAGTAGGCAAATGAATAGTTTGGTTTAAAGCCACACTAGAAACCACCTTAGGCATAAAGGAAGGATTAGTACGTAATGATACCCTATCCTTATGGAAAATCAAAAGGGCTCTACTGCCATAAGGGCCTGCAACTCAGACACCCTTCTTGCAGAAGTTATAGCCAACAGAAAAGCAGTCTTCCATGACAAGTATTTCAATTCAGCAGTAGCCGCAGGCTCAAAAGGTTGTAGAGTAAGTTTTTCCAACACAAAATTGAGATCCCAAGCAGGAGTAGGAGCTCTACGTGGGGGTCTTATATTCTTTGCCCCTCTAAGAAACTGCTTGAACAAAGGATGAAAACAATGGTGGGTCACAATCATAGTGAGCTGAAATTGCTGCAGCATGAATCTTAATGGAAGAGAAGGACAAACCTTTGTCCAATAACTCAGTAAGATATTGAAGAGCCACACTCAAATTAGGCTCAGAAATCTCCAAATTCTTTGCTGCTCCAAAATAAAAATCTCTTCCATTTTTCTGCGCACTTTCCTTGTACTAGGTCTTCTAGCTTCCATAATCACATTTAAAACTTGTTGAGGAAGTTGAGACCTGCTGTGTCTCAACACAGAATATGCCAGGCTGTTAGATGAAGAGAGTGAAGCTTGACATTGAGCAGATGACCGTCCTTCTGAGATAACAGATGAGGAATCAGAGGTAAAGGCCATGGAGGCTTCTTTACCAGACTCCGTAGTGGGTACCAGTGTTGCCGAGGCCAATCTGGAGCTATCAAAATCATCCTTGGCCTGTCTTGTCTGACCTTTAATAGTACCTTTGGAAGAAGAGGCAGAGGTGGAAAGGCATACACATGAAGGTTTTTCCAACTGAAAGACAGAGCATCCACTTTCCAAGCTGTGTGATGAAACCCCTTTGTGCAATACTTTGGCAGCTGGTGGTTTAGTGGAGAAGCGAACAGATCTATGTCTGGAGTTCCCCATGACACTGTCAATTTGTGAAATACATGAAGATCCAGTTTCCACTGTGGGGATCCATGATTTGTCTGCTTAACACATCTGCTAAGGAGTTCTGTGCTCCGGCAGAAACCTTGCCTGAAGAGTTAGTTGCAAGCTTAGCGCAGTCTCCCATAAAATCATTGCTTGCCTGCATAGAGGATAAGAATGTGTTCCCTGCTTGTTGATGTACCACATGACAGTTGTGTTGTCTGTTAGAATCAACACCTGCCCTGGAAGAAGTAACTCCTTGAAAGCCATTAATGCAAACTGGACTGCTAACATCTCCTTCATGTTGATATGTAGATGCTGTAGTCTGGCAGGCCACTTGTCTTGTATCCACTTTCCATTTAGATGAGCTCCCAAGCAATGTCCGAGGCATCTGTCGTTAAAATCTGACTCTGGCCGGGTCACAGAGAGTCCCTTGTTTAGGTGACATTCCTGAGCCCACCACAAAAATTCTTTTTGAAGGCAAGGTATTATTTGAATGACAGTGTCCAAATCCTGGCAGTGCTGTGTCCATACATTTTTGAGATACCATTGTAGCTTCCTCATATGCAGTTTGGCATTGGGAAGCACCAGAATACAAGATGCCATGAACCCTAATGCTTGAAGGACTGTCCTTGCAGTCAGCACGGACTGATGAGATAGTTGATGGAAGTAAAGTGATAGACTCTTTTGTTTGTCCGGGGTCAAAAAGGCCATCTGGGCTGCTGTATTCAGTCTCACACCCAGAAAGCACATGTCTTGAGAGGGTACTTGACTGGACTTTATTTCGTTCACAGAATACCCTAGGCATCTTAGCACTGCTATAACATATTCCAGATGCTGTAGAAGGTCTTCCTTTTCTTGAGCCAGAATCAGGCAGTCGTCCAAGTAAGGATAGATTTGAATTCCTTGCAGCCTGAAGTAAGCTATCACTGGAGCCAGAACCTTTGTGAATACTCTGGGCAGTAGATAAGCCAAAGGGCAATGCAGAGAACTGATAATGAGAATTTCCAGCTCGAAACCGCAGATACTTCCTGCAACTTAGCCTTATAGGCACATGAAGGTAAGCTTCCTTGAGATCTAAAGTTACCATCCAGTGATCTTTGCCCAGCAGAGGTAAAAGCTGTTGTAACGTCAACATCTTGAACTTGGGAATGTCCAGATAAGTGTTGAGGAGAGATAAATCCAAAATTGGTCTCCACGTGTTCCCCTTCTTTGGTACTAGGAACAGGCGAGAATAAAATCCTAGGCCCCTTTCTGAAACAGGAACTGGCTGAATGGCCCCCATCAGGAGTAACTGAGAAATTTGCTTGTGAGCCTCTTTTCTTTGTGGAGGAGGAACGTCTGGCATGCCTTTGAAAGGAGGCATTGTATGGAAATAAAACCTGTAACCGTGGTGAATGATATCCAACACCCATCTGTCTTGAGTAATTAAATCCCAATTTTCTTTGAAAAGAGACAGTCTTCCTCCAAAGGAGCTACCAGACGAGAATCTACTGGCAGCTGAAAGGGCAGGTCATTGGGTCTGTTTACGAAAGGACTGACCCCTGCCCTCACCAGAAGTCTGAGCAGGTGAACTCCTGTTCTAGGCCTAAAAGAACCTTGAGCTCTGCCCCTACCACGTCTAGACCTACCCCTAGACTGGGAATCATAAGCAGGATATGTCCACCCCTTAGCAGGCCAATTTCTACTAAACTTCGGTGGCTGCACCTGCAAAAATCTTTAACAGTTTGCATAGACTTAGCTTTGTCCTCCATTTTCTTTAAAACTGCTTCCACAGGCGAACCAAACAACACATCAGACTGTAAAGGAGCATCCAAAATCCTTGTCTTAACATGTTCAGCTAAATTCTGATCCCTCAACCAGGCATGCCTCGCTCAAGAACAGAACTAGTGGCAGCCACCCTCGAGGAGGCCTGTACAGCATCAAAACCACATTGCAAAGAATGCTTACCCACTTGTTCAGACACATGAACCAAATCCAACAACTCTTTACACTCAATACCTTCCAAAGCATCCACCTTAGATTTCAATTGTGAAAGGAGATAATTTTGATATTTTAGCATGTGAAACTGACAATTCAACGCCTCATGGCTAGAGTGGAAGAAGTATACACTTTCTTTCCCCACCTATCCAAAGCCCTTGCCTCTTTATCAGTGGGAACAGGATTTTTAACCACAGAGGCCTTAACACCTTTAGGCCCCTGAGAAACAGTTTCTGGGTCCGCCCTAGGACTCTTAAACAAATACTTATGAGCTTCAGGCACCCTATAGTACCTATCGGGTTTAACAGGAGCAGGAGGCAAAGAGTCAGGGTTCAGGGAAGCCTCTGCAAAAACATCTTCCCCACATTCAACACAGGAGGTATAGCTAAGGGCCTATGGTGCGGTAAAACAAGAATTCCTAAGCCTTTTCCTGAATCAGAGTAATCCTGGCCTTCCCATTTAAAGTGCTCCCTCATGGAATGTAGAGTCTCTGAAAATGAGAAATCCTCAGGAGGAGAAGCTGTAGGAGTGGAATCATCCACATCAGAATCAGAATAAGGAGGATACTCCTGCAAGTCTTCCACAGAAGACTCAGAAGCCTCTGAACACTGTTCAAAACTATCAAACTCGGTTCCACCCTGGGCCTCTTATCAGGAGGGGGCATAGAACCTCTAATCATAGTAATCAAATCTTCTGCCATTTTAAGCATATGTTTCTTAGGTACAGAACCCGAAATGCTAGGAGAAGCCCCCACTGAAGCTGAACTTGGCCTACCTCTCAAAGAAGTTTTGGCAACAGAAGGAGAGGCTCTAACTACCTTGGGAAGAGAGGGAAGAACAGTTACCTGAGAAGCCCCTCAGCCTGGCCTACCTCCTGAGAAGGCACATCCTGTAACAGTAAAGTCTCTGCCTGAGACTCCAAAGAAACTCCTGGCAAAACCTCTGGCTCCACTGAGCCTTCTAAAGACCCCAGGGGGGGGACTGTCGGTTCATCAACTCTAGGCTGCGCTGTTTGTCCTTGCGCTTCTTGACGAAGCGCCGGAGCATCCGACGGCATTTTATAATTGCAACGCTTCCCAAACACTAACCTGGCACAGTCTAACTGCCTCTTAATAGTGCTTTGTTAAACCTAGCACAAGAGCGCATCCAACAACGCCGTGCTCAGGCCCTAAACAAGGTATACACAATGTATGGTAATCCCTATGAGGTATCTGTTTCCCACAAGAAATACAGTTATTCACTTTTTCTGACATCCGTTAAATACTGAGGCAAGAAAAACCAAAATGTTCCCAACGGGTACTTAGCCAACTCTGATTCGTCTGAAACTCCAGTTTCGAAATATTTCAGAACGCCAACCTGCACTCGCAAAACTGCTTCTGCATCGGACCATGCGGCAAAAGACTGAGGATATGACGCCGGTCATGCGCGATTAGTACCCGGACGCATCGACGCCAGTCCGCGCGCCTCTGACCAACGTCAGCCATATACTCTGGTATTCGGGCCGACTGGATAGCGGACTACCCCAATAGTAAGGACTGCAGCAATGGGGAACGAAGAACATCATTCCATCTGAGAAGTTGCACTTCATTTGTCTTCAACCTGTGGGTATTCAGATCCGGATCGGATCTGAGATGGCTGCATCACTAGCATCTGATCTGAGCTCCAAGCTCCTCCCCTTACCCATAATGCCCCTCTGTCTCCTTCCTTCCCTCAGATCGAGTTTGCTGTATCAGAAAGCATAAGCCTGATCCAAAATGACCTTACCACTAAAGGCTCTCTAGACCTAAGCCAAGCATAACCAGGAGAGCCACTAGCGTGCATCTCTCTCGTATACCAGGATAGGACAACAGTGATAAGGTCAGGGGGAGGGAGGGGGAGATAGTTGAAGACAAATGAAGTATAACTACTCAGATGAAATGCTATGGTGAGTACATAACTTCTTTATCGGAAGTAGTTTACTCCATTTGGTCTTCAACCTGTGGGACAGAGTCCCCTGCTACCAACATCTGGGTGGACCTCATGGAAGGATATTTCGGAGCACCGCAGAGCCAAAGGATGCCCTACTCCTGGATAAAATGTCCAATTTGTAAAGGGATATGAAGGTATGAGATGAGGACCACGTAGCTACAGAACAAATGTCATCCAGTGACATTCTAGACCAGAAGGCCGCTGAAGTTGCTACAGACCTAATGGAATGAGCTTTAATCTGACCCGGAGGGGAAATGCCTTTATCAAAATATGCCTGGATGACATATTGGGAAATCCAGCGAGCAATGGTGACTTTAGAAATTGGTTTGCCTAGGAACGGTTTGGAATAGGACACAAACAGTTGGTCTGATTTATGGAAGGATTTCGTTCTGTGTAAGTAAAACCTCAGTTGTCTATGTACATCCAACAAATGTAAAAAGAAGTTATGTACCTACCATAACGTTCCATGTTAGTTGTCCTTCATCTCACCTTCCTTCTTGCTAGATGCGTTCGGAGGCGATCCTCGGCTCTGACTTGGCCACTTACTATAGCTCGAGAGCTCTTTACTGGCTCAAGGCTACCCCTTATCCCAGAATGCCCAGCGTCGGCTACCCAGATCTCATTTGAACACTAGACATAATTATATAAGATAATCCATTAATAAACCTGGATATACAGTTAATTGTCATGGTTTGCTTGGGAAGCAACTAATAACAAAACAGATTAGCCAGTGAAACCATTGAGAAACTCTTCTCAATCCTCGAGGAAGGGGGAAGGAAGGAGGAACACAAGAAAGAAGGCGAGGTGAAGGACAACTAACATGGAACGTTATGGTAGGTACATAACTTCTTTATGTTAAGTTGTCCAATCTTGCCTTTGTTCTTGCTGGATGGGACAGTGCCCCTAGCACCTCAATCCTGGGTGGCTCATTGGAACAGACTCTTCAGAATCATGGAATCAAAGGAAGCCCTGTCCCAGGAGACCACATCTACTTTGTAATGAGAAATGAATGTATGAGGATCTGCCCAAGCAGCTACTGCACAAACTGAATCTATGGGCAATCTAGATTAAAACGCTACCGAAGTAGCTACTGACCTGGATGAATGACCTTTGGGTTTTGCTGGAAGATCTTTTTGTCGCAAACGGTAGGTATGGGCTATGGTGTCTGATAACCATTTTGACAATGTTACTTTAGAAACTGGAAGGCCTTGTTTGTTGTTAGCAAAAGAAAGGAACAACTGATCTGATTTTCTCATCTCTTTAGTTCTATGGAGATAGAAATGCAGTTGTCTATGCACATCCAATTGGTGTAATCTGTATTCTGCCTTGTTGGAATGATTAGGGAAAAAGACAGGAAGTTCAATGGATTGATTAAAATTGTGTTCTGAACAAACTTTAGGTAGAAAAGATGGGTTGTTTCTCAGAGAAACTCTGTCTTTGTGAAAAACAAGGTATGGCAGGTGAACACATAGTGCATGAAGTTCTGAAACACATCTGGCAGAAATAAAAGCAACTAGGAAGAGAGTTTTCCAAGAGAAAAATTTCAAGAAACATGATGCTGCTGGTTCAAAGGGTGGCAGTTTCAAGGAGGCCAGAACCAAATTGAGATCCCAAGGTGGAAGGGGCTCTTTCACTGGGGGTCTAAGTAGAGATGTACCTCTCATGAAGGCCTTACAGTGTTTGTGAGACATTATGCTGGAGTTAGGAACTCCAAAATGAAAATTTAAAATGGCAGCTAGTTGTACTCTGATGTTACCAGCCATTGCACCAGAATGAAACAGTTCTGCTAAGAAATCCAAAATCTCGTGTACAGGAGCTGTAAAAGGATCTAAATTCCTGGATTCTGCCCAGTAAGAGAATCTTTTCCATTTGCTAGCATAGACTTTCCTTGTATTTGCCGTATGGGAGGAAACAATAATATCATGCACTGCTGGGGAAATATTGGGGAGCCTGGCTAGGATTGGAAGTGGAGTAACCAAGCTCTGAGCTTGAGAAATTGGAGGAATTGGTGTAGCCCTCCTGATTGATGAATCAAGAGGTCCGGTACTGGGTCCAGAATCCAAGGCTGGGCTAGAAGGTGGGGGTGAAGGAATGGAAAAAAAATCTGTCGAGGCCAATAGGGGGCAATGAGGATCATTTTGCAACCCGATGATTTTGCTTTCTGAATAACTTTTGGAATTAGGGGGAAGGGGGGAAATGCATAAAAGAGTCCCTGAGGCCAATCGTAGACTACAGCGTCCCTGGGTGTCTGACCTGGAGGAGGGACAAGGGAAAAGCAGTTGCTGCATTTGTTATTGAGGGGAGAGGCAAAGAGATCGCAGCAAGACTGGCACCATTTGCGGAAAATAAGATCCACAATTTCCTGTTTCAGAGACCACTCGTGAGGCATGAGGATAGCCCTGCTGAGCCTGTCCGCTATTAAGTTGGATGTCCCAGGGATATGCGTTGCTGTCAGAAAACGTTGGGAGGAAATCGCCCATTGCCACAGTCTGAGGGCCTCTCGGCACAAGGGGTAAGACCTGGTTCCGCCCTGTTTGTTGATGTACCAAACCACTGACATAGTGTCTGTCTGTATTGCAATAGTCCCAGCAGGGAGAGAATCTTGAAGAGCTTGCAATGCTAGGAGCACAGCTATCATCTCCAGGATGTTGATGTGCAAGTGGTACTCATGAGGTTGCCAAGTGCCCTGGACTGTCTTCCCTAGATAATGCTCCCCCCCACACACACACATTCTATAAGGGAAGCATCCGTGGTCACTGTGGCGACCGGATGGGATTCCATGAAAGGTCTGCCCTGAGTAACTAGTGGGGAGACCATCCACCAGGACAGGTGTCTTTTGCAAGATTCCATAATTAGCATCATGTGAGACATGGGTAATTCCTGGAAGGACCATTGTGTGAAAAGAAGCCACTGAAGGATTCTCATGTGAAAGCGTGCTAAGGGAACTAGAAGAATGGCTGCTGCCATGGACCCTAGAGCTTGAAGAACATATTTTACTTGAATTCTTTTGCTCCTCAAGAGAAGTGACACCTGTTTTCGAATAATGGAAACTCTTTCCTGAGGCAATTTTACAATCATTTTTCTTGTGTTTAGATCTGCTCCTATGTATGTAATAGACTGACAGGGCAACAAGGCAGATTTTTCGAAGTTTATTGTGATGCCAAGTTGAGCACAGGATGTGATGGTGTAATCTCGTGCTCTATAAGTTGTTGCCTGGTGGTAGCAGTGAGGAGCCAGTCATCCAGATAAGGAAACACCTGGAATCCTAGACATCTCAGGTGAGCTGTGACTACTGCCATGCATTTGTTAAACACCCTGGGGGCTGTGGTGAGACCAAAGGGCAGAGCTCTGAATTGGTAATGACTGGCCCTTAGCCGGAAGAGTAGAAATCTCCTGGACCCTCTGTCCATTTTTACACGATAGTACACATCCTGAAGATCTATGGAGAACATCCAATTGTCCTGACCCAAAGAGGGGAGAATGGACTGCAGTGTTACCATCCAGAACTTTTCTTTTTGTACAGATTTGTTTAACCTGCTGAGATCTAGGATTGGTCTCCAGTTCCCTGTCTTTTTGGGCACTAAAAAGAATCTTGAGTAAGTTCTGGATCCTACTTGGTCTGTGTGGACTTCCTGGATGGCTCTTTTTTCTAGTAGTCTTGAAACTTCTGTGACTGCCTAATCCCTTAGATTGAGTGGAACATCTGGGATGGATTTTTTTGAAACAAAAGGAGGTTGATGAAAGGGAATCTTGTAACCTCTGGATATAATGGCTAGTACCCATTTGTCTTTTGTAATATTTTGCCAGGCGATTGGGTACAACGAAAGCCTTTCCCCGACTGCCTCCAGAGTTGAGCAGTCGGGTATCCCTTCTGGGATGTTGATAGGGTTTGGAAGAGAACATATCTCTGTCACCCTGATTTTCTGGACCCCATCTGTCACGAGGGCAGCATCTGCCATTGTTATTATTTCCCCCTCTGCCCCTGAGGGAAAATTCACCACGTGCATCAGGCGGGGGTCTCGGGATTTTCGAAACCACATCTTTCCACCCTTCTGACCCTTTGGGTATGCTCTGGTTAGTGTGGAAAAACAAACTCCGACATCAGAGAGCATCTTGCCTTCCTGCTGGCACCTGGTAAGCGTGTCTTTCACCTGAGGCCCAAAGAGAAAGGAGCCATCAAAGGGGGTATTGGTGAACGACACTCTGAAAGGTTCCGCAAACTGACACAGCCGCAGCCAAGAATGTCTCCTAAGAGCCACTCCTGTTCCTGCAGCTCTACTCACTCCATTGGCTGCGTATGAAATAAGCCTCATGGAGGAGTTGACTATTGAATTAAGAGTCCCCAGCTGGGTAGCTACCTTGGCTGAAGCTCCCTCAGCTGTGGGATTTTGTAGGGTATCTCCAAGCTCTTTTAGGAGATCCCTCTGAAGCCTAGTAAAATGGGAAAGATAGTTCAGGGACCTAAGGGAGAAGGTCGCTGATGAAAACATTTGCTTCCCATATCTGTCCTTCGTACGACAGTCTTTATTCAGTGGACGGACAGATGAGGAGGTTTCAGCTAACTCTCTCTTTGTGGATGCTGCTACCACCATGGCATCAACTGGGACACCTTTAGTCAAGAACTGTTTGTCTTGGGGAGCTGTGATAAATTTATTGGGTCTCCTCGGGATAGGTTCCATGGAATCTGGAGTTGACCAAGCCTTTTGAGACACTACAGACATGAGTGGATCAAAAGGTGGAGACACCCAGGAGGTGGAAGGTCGGGAACCAAATGTGTCCAGGTATACACACTCATCCTCAGAGGGAGCTAGGGAAGTCCAGTTACGCCTCTGCCTGAGAATCTCAAGGATGTCCAAAAAGGAAATATCTTCAGAGGGGGACCTTGGGGACCACTCCAATTCATCCAGGTCTGTATTTGAGGTGACAGACTCAGGGGAGTCTTGGTGCTTCCTCTAGCACTTTTTCTTCTGGAAAGCCTGCTCAGAATGCTCTGGGGAGGTTTCGGAAGAAGAGGGTTCACCCAATGGGGTGTCCTGGGGCATAGGTTCCTTACGCTATGGGGCTGGAGAAGGAGCAGAGGTTGTCACAGGCACCAAGGGGGATGGAGCCGATGGAACTGATAGTGGGGCCGTCTGTGGGGACAGCACTCTCCACATGACCTCAAAGGCATCAATGTGTCGACACAAGGAGGGCTCCAGCTCTGAAGAGACAGGAATCTCACTCTGTGCTGAGGGCGACAGCTCCGAGCCCGATGCGGGAGCCGAGCTCAACTGAGCCGACACTCCGAGAGGGTGAGCGGGGTCAGACAAGGGTCTGATGCCACTTCCCCCCTCGGAGCCGACGAGAGAGCTTTGGCGCCCAGATACCTCAATGGGAGGAAGAACCAAGGCAATCAAAGCCAACATCGGAGCCGAAGAGGATGTCATTGGAGCCAAAGGAACCACTATCGGAGCGTCCATGGACTCCAGCTCCGAAGTTACCATAGAGGAGAAATCGAAGCGGATGGAGCCGAAGCCTGTTGAGGTGGGCTCGAAAGGATTTTAGCAACCTACTGACCACTCTCTCCACAACTTGATCCGATAACCTCGAGGATCGAGAGGAGTGGGAAGATGAGCGATGACTGGTCTTGCTTTGAAGTAAAGGTGATTGTGGCACCAAGCGAATTGGCTCCAATAAAGGAGACCTAGTTCGTTTATGGTTCAGAGACGGCTCTGAAGTAACAGTTGGAGCCGATGGAGGAGTAGTCTTGGTTTGTCAAGCTCACAGGTCGGTTCCAAATATGGAGCTGACAGCTTGACTGGCTTCAAAGGTTTCAATGGCTGAGATGCTTTAGACGGAGAATCCTGTTTTAACAATCCATGGAGGATAAGCTTGTTTTTCTGCTCCTGCAGGACCCTTGGACTAAAGGCATGACAAATAGAACAAGAGTCCTGCAGGTGCAGAGCCCCCAAGCAGTAAACACACCTAGTGTGCCCATCTGTGAGAGACATCTTCTGACAGTAAACACTTTTTAAAATCTGAGTTTTTAACTTCCTTAGACATTTTACCAAAAAGACATACTACAATAGTAAACTAAAAATTATATTAATACAGACCTTAAAGGAGAGCCTCTAACTTAAATGGCTGTCCTTAAGGGCGGGGACTCTCTAAGTTAAATGAGTTCAGGGAATAACAGAAGGCCTAGCGACTAAGGGGCAACAGCCAACACAACACAAAAAAACACCACAAGGATGAGATATAGGGGTTTACAATAAAATAAACTTACAAACTACTATAAGAGAGAAAAAATATATCAAATTTTAAGCAAATTATTTGAATTTAATAGAGAAAAAAGTTATACTAAGCCTGAGCCAGTTTTGATGCAACCTCACAGCTAAAGCGGCAAACGAGATCTGGGTAGCTGACGCTGGGCATTCTGGGATAAGGGGTAGCCTCAAGCCAGTAAAGAGCTCTCAAACTATAGTAAGTGGCCGTGTCGGAACCCACCCAGCAAGAACGAAGTCAAGATTGGACAACTTAACATCTTGTATTCACCCGTTTTGGAAATTTGGAAACAAAACAGGAAGATTGTTTGATTAATATTGGTCTCTGAAGCCACTTTAGGAAGAAAGGAAGGGTTAGCGTGCAGGGAAAACCTATCCTTATGAAAGACCATGTAAGGAACTTTAATGGCCAAGGCTTGAAGTTCCGATACCCTCCTGGTAGAAGTGATAGCCACCAAAAAAGCAGTTTTCCAAGAAAGGAATTGTAAATCTACTGATGCCGCTGGTTCAAAGGGAGAGGAGACTAGAGCTTGCAGAACAAAGGTGAGATCCCATGGAGTTGTCAGATCTTTCACTGGGGGTCGTAACAGAAAAGTTCCTTTAAGGAAGGTCTTACAAAGCCTGGAAGAAGCTAAGGAAGCCATGTTTTCCCCCACATGGAAGTTAGAGATGGCAGCCAGTTGGACTTTAGCAGTAGAAGAACTAGCACCTTGGTGAAATATACCAGCTAGAAATTCCAGGATAGCCAGAACCAGTGCCATAAAGGGATCTAACTCTCGCTGAGAGGCTGAAACAGAGAAGCGTTTTCATTTGCTATGATATATCTTTCTGGTAGAAGACTTGTGAGCCACCACCAGAATGGTTTTAACCGAAGAAGCTAAACCAGGAGTCCTAATCATTACTGGAACTGGAGCAGCCAAGCTGTGAGTTTCTGACTGTCCGGGTCTGGGTGAGGAATACCCAAGGAGTGAGAAATAAGATCTGGGACCGGATTCAAGATCCATGGTGGAACTACTAGGTGAGAGCAAAGTGAGGGGAACCAGACTTGGCGAGGCCAAAATGGGGCAATGAGGATAACTGTGCTCCCCAGCCTGCGAGCTTTCTGAAAAAAAACTTTGGAATGAGAGGAAATAAAGAAAACCAGGAAGCCAAGTATGAACCAGTGCGTCTCTGGGGACTTCCCCGTGAGGGGGTTTCAGAGCGAAGAACTAACTGCCTTTCGCGCTGGAATGAGATGCGAACAGTGTGCAGGCCGACCCCACTGGAAAAAGATCTGTTCCGCTACTGAAGGATTCAGAGACCACTCATAAGGCATCAGAATAGTCCTGTTAAGCCTGTCCGCCAGAATGTTGGCCCATCCCAGAATGTGTATTGCCACCAGAAAGCGGACGGTGGAAATCACCGATTCCCACAATCTCATAGCTTCTTGACAAAGGGGGAAGGAGCTGGTTCCTCCCTGCTTGTTGATAAACCAGACCACTGACATACTGTCTGACTGAATAGCAATAGCCCCAAGAGAAAGATGAGCATGAAGGGCCTGCAACGCTAGAAGAACTGGCCTCATCTCCAAGACGTTGATATGCCAATTTTGTTTTGGAAGGGGACCACATGCCTTGGACTGTCCTTCATGAGCAATGGCCTCCACCCTAGCTGGGAGGCATCCGTGGTCAATGTGGTTGTGGGAAAGGATGGAAGAAAGGGATGTCCCTGGACAAGTTCCAGGGACAGAGTCCAGCAGAGAAGTGACTCCTTGCAAGCCCAAGATATGCGTATCGGATGGGACAAGGGTAGGTCCAGAAGGGACCACTGAACCGCTAACATCCATTGGAGGACTCTCATGTGAAGACGTGCAAAGGGTAGAAGATTGATAGTGGCTGCCATGGAACCCAGGGCCTGCAGAACTGTTTCTGCTGAGGGGAGGTGAGATTGAATAATGTAAGAGGAGTGAAGTTTCAAATTGTTTACCCTTTCTGGGATGAGATAGACTTTCATTTGTATGGTGTGTAGCCGAGCTCCAATGAAGCCTAAGCTCTGAAGTGAAGTCAGTGATGATTTGCTGAGGATGACTGTAATGCCCAGTCTGTTTGCTAGAAGAAGGCAGTAATCCCTAGCATGGCATGCATAGTAGATGCTTGAAAAAGGCAGCAAGGAGCCAATCGTCCAGATAGGGATAGACCTGGATTCCATGAAGCCTCAGGTGGGCCGCTGCCGCTGCCATGACTTTGGTGAACACCCTGCGGGCCGTGGTGAGATCAAAGGGTAGAGCCTGAATTGATAATGAATTGCCCCAGCCGGAAGTGAAGAAACCTGCAGGAGTGCCTGTTCATTTTGATATGATAGTACGCGTCCTGGAGGTTGATCGAGCACATCCAATCTTCTGCTTGCAGGTAGGGCAGAATGGACTGATGCGTGACCATCCAGAATTTCTCCTTGGCTACTGACAGGTTCAGAGTGGAAAGATACAGAATGGGTCTTAGGTCCCCCATTTTCTTTGGCACTAAAAAGAACCCTGGAATAGGTGCCCAATCTGGATTGGTCTGGGGGGACGGGTTGAATGACTCATTTTCTTAGCAGCTTTTCTATCTCCAGTGCTGCTTCCTCCCTTTGTGCAGGTGGAATGTCTAGGAGGTGGTTTGGTAGGGGAGGTGGATCCACAAACGGGATGGAGCAGCCTCTGGATATGATTTGTAATACCGAACTGTCTGTTGCAACAGGCTCCCACTCTGTTGGATGTAAAGAAAGACATGCCTCCAGAGAAGAGGAGTCGGGAAACCCTTCAGGGCTGTTTCGCGGGTCTGTTCGAGAATGGTTCTTGAGACCCGAAGTTCTTCGGACCCCCTCTGCCTCTGGGCCGGCATCTATCATAACCCCCTCTGCCTCTGGGGGAAGAAGAGTCCTAAGTGTCCCAGAAGAACTGGGATTTCTGGAACCACATCTTCTTTGCTCCTCTCTGATTTCTTGAGAAGGATCTTTGAGGGGCGGAGAAGCGGATCCCAACGGCAGACAGTGTCTTCCCATCCTTCTCACTATGGACTAGAGTCTCTCACACGGACTTCTCAAACAGGGAAGAACCATCATAGGGGGCATTAGCAAATGACGCTTTGAAGGGTTCCAAAAACTGACAGAGCCAGAGCCAGGCGTGGTGCCTCATAGCAACGCCGGACTCGGCCACCCTGGTGGGTCCCTCCATGGCATGGGAAAGGAGGAACATGGACGTATTCACAACCACTTTCACAGTGGCCATGCCCGCAGAGAATATCTTCTTGCCCTCTGCTGACGGCTCTAGGGGCGACTCAGAGACTTCCTTGACTAAGTCACGCTGTAGTCGGATGACATGTGCCTTGTAATTCAGCACCTTTATGGTGAAGGTTGCTGAAGCATAGATTCACTTCCCCAGATGATCCATCATCCTCAACTCCCTGTCAGGAGGATGGATCATACAGCTCTCCTGCTCGAGCTCTTTCTTGGTGGCAGCTGCCACCACCATAGCATCTACTGGGGACCCCTTACTCCAGCTCGTCCTGTCCGGTGAGGGGCTAAGAACTTTATCTGGCCTTTTTGGAATAGGGTCCACGGTGTCCAGTTCCTTCCATGCTCTAGATGTGATTAGGTCCACCAGTGGATCTGCAGGGGGGACACTCAGGAGGTAGATGGGCCCATGCCGAATGCCTCTAGGAACACTAACTCGTCCGGGGTTGGTTTTTGGAAGCACTACCCCCCTCTTTGGCGTAGGAGTTCCACGATGTCTCCAAGGAGACATCCTCAGGGGGGTGGCCTGAGGGAACCTTCCCCTTCCTCCAATTGTCATCCGTGACAGACTCTGAGGAGGAGTCCAAGTGCCTCCTTTTACAGTTCGTTTGCGAGGAGCCTCCTCAGTGGGACTCTTTGGGAGGGACTCACAAACTTTTGTCTGCTCCATAGTGGGTGCTCCCTAAGGCAAAGCAGGCATGGGCTGTCCCTGAGATGACAGGAAATTCAGAGCCGTACCCAGAACCGAGGGAGTCAGGACGGATTCCGAACAGGAAATGGTCAGAGGTCTCGACCCACTCTAGAGGACCCTCTCCACCACGTCAAATGCCGAAGGAGAGTGGACATCCTGAGAAACAAGTAAGGGAGCCACTCCCCTCGGATCCGACGGGGGACTCGGAGCCAAGCCTGCAGAAGCCAAGATACCAAAGGGGAGACTGCGCTCCGACAAACTCGGAGCCAACAGAACCCCCTCAGAACCAACACCAAGGCTATGGCCCCGAGAGCTTGGATCCGATCCAGTCAGATCAGACACGCTCAAGGCAATTCTTGGCGATGTACTGAGTACCATCAGCGCCAACCCCCTGACCCCCCGAGAGCTCTCGGATCCAAAGACCCCAAAAATGAGGGTCAGATCGGATAAGGAGCTATGGGGGTGAAAAAGGGCTTAGATCTCCCCGCTTCGAAGGGAGAGGGGGCTGGCAAGACACCCATCTGGATCTGGGTGCGGATGAACTTCCGCATCATCCTGTCCATCTATGACTCACTCAAGCTCCAGGTGGAATGTAAAGAGGAAGCTACAGACACGGGCTGGGAGTGCCGGTGAGGGGAGGCTCTGGATGGTGGCCTAGATACCTCCGCCTCCAGGAAAAACCTGGGCGAATGGAACCAGGGGGTACTAAGCCGAGGAGGAGTCCTAGATTTTGAAGGAGGCCCTGAAAGAGCTGAACGGTCCATGAACCGATTTCTAGGTCTGTCCTTGTGATGCTTTTCCCAATCAGCAGGCCTGAAGATGGGAGGTTGAGTCCCAGAGGCCTGGGAAGGGGCAGAAACGGTAGTCGAAGTCATAGTAATAGTAGTAGTAGCAGGGACAGCTGTCCTCAAAGCAGGCAGTAGTCCTTTCATCATTAGTTTAGCCCTGCTGTCCTTGAGGGCTCTAGGATTGAAGCCCTTGCAAATAGAGCAGGCTGTATCTAGGTGGGCCACTCCTAAACACACTAGACACAGAGTGTGGCCATCTGCTGGAGAGAGCTTATGACCACACTCTGTGTATTTTCTGAAGACAGGTTTGGGGGTCTCAGCCATATCCAGAAGGAAGCCCAACACACACAAACCCATACACACGCTTACTTACTGAAGGGGTAGAGGAAGGCCAAGGAAGGGACAACACTAAACGATAAACTCAAACTTTTTTTTTTTTTTGGGACAACCCATGACCAACGCGAGATAGGGAAGGTTGAAAAAGGGTGACAGAGAATCCTACTCTAACACTAAATGGAAAAAGTATCACTTACCCAAATAAATTGCCTGGAGCTCCACGACCACAATGCTTAGCTTTTCAGTGGCAAATGAGTTCTGAGGGAAGGAAGGAAGGAGACAGATGGGGCATTATGGGTAAGGGGAGGAGCTTGGAGCAGGGATCAGATGCTAGTGATGCGGCCATCTCGGATCCGATCCGGATACGAATACCCACAGGTTGCAGACCAAATGAAGTAAACTACTTCAGATCTGAAGATTTCGGAGCATCTTAGTGACATTAAGTGTGCTAGGATGCCGAATGCTTTATATAAACATACTAGGAAGCATAATACGGCCAGGTTTCGGTTTGTAATTAGTGATAAAATCACACTGAATAGGAACAATCAATAAGTGTGGATGGTATACCATCTTAGATAAAAAGGAAAAGGGATGAATTGTTACATTGGGGCTTACTTTCTCCAGGATTTAATGTTTTGCTTAATGCACTGATGAAGTCTTAACAGCCGAAACCGGTATGCAACTTAGTCAATAAAAGTTTAAGTGCTATACTACAGAGTCTTCACTGAAGGTTGTGTGCTAGCAGTTTCTGTCTTTTCTATCTTCCACTTCTTTCTGCACTCCTTTCTTCTTTTGATGATTTCCTGTACTTCTACATTTCACAACCAGCTTTCCTTACGAACCTTATTTCCTTACATGGCAAGGCCTGTTCTGTAGTCCTCATACATGGCTGTTTTGAGATGCTGCCATTCTTTTTCAACTCCACCTATTTCCTGTTCTTCTTGAGGTGCAAAAGCCCTGAGTAATTCCTGGAACTGTTGTGCTTTTTCTCCAGTCAATTTCCAGGTCTTTAACCTGGCCTCTGTTGACTTTAGGGCCTTCTCTGACCACTGCTTGCAACTGATTGTGGCAACCAGTGGTTTATACTGTGGGCTGACTGTTTCACTGGGGATGACTTTGCAATTGCTGATTCTATACCAGTGCCCCTGGCCATTTCCAAAAGAAGAGGAAAACAACTGTTGCCTGTGCCAGAAAGGAGTCACCACAATAACCTTGGGGGAATTCTTCCTGAATCTTCAGATGTACCTTGGGTATCTGTGGAAAGGGTGGCAAAGCATACAAGAACATTCCTGTCCAAGAAAAGGAAAGGAAAAGGGATCTGTCTTCCTGACTTTTTTGATTGAAGTTTTGGAGTAGAATCTTGCCATATGATTGCTCAGACAGGAGGACAATAGGCTACTTGTGGAACTCCCCACAGGTGGCTCAAGTCTTGGAAGACCCAATCTAGGTTTCCATTCATGAGTATTTGCTTTTCTCCTGCTCAGCTTTTCTGCCACAAAATGTTGCCTGCAGAGTGAGATTGTGCAGTGAAGCTAAACCCAAAGCTAACACTGCTAGTCTGAAAGGGGGGGTTGATTCCTCATTGCTTTTGATGTACCACATGACTGTGGCACTGTCTGAACTTGAAGAGGTCCAGAGGGCCAAAGGTGATTCAGAGAGTTGAGTGCTTTGGTCAGGGCAAGCATCTCTTTTATATTTATGTGTGAGTGTGTGTGTGTGTGTGTGTGTGTGTGTGTGTGTGTGTGTGTGTGTGTGTGTGTGTGTGTGTCTGCCCTTGGTGTACCATACACCTTGCACTTTTATCCCTCCTGAAACTGCTGCCCAAGCAAAGTATGAGGTATCTGTGTTGACTAACTACTTTGCAGCAGGGAGAGAGAAGGGGAGACCTGAATTTAAGGGGATTTGCTGTCTTCACCAAGTAATTTCTCTTCTGACAATCCCTAGCACTGGAATTTCAAAAAGCAAAGGATGTTGGTGCTGGGACCAAAGAGACTTCAAATACCATTGTATCTTTCTCTTGTGGGGTCTTGCCAGGGGTATCACAAGAATCACAAATGCCACAAGACTCCAAATCCTGAGGTATTCTCCTGCGGTGACCAAAGTCTGAATGGAAAACCTTAGAAACAGATACAGAAATAGATCTACTTTTTTCCTGTGGAAGAAAAGCTATTTGAACTGAGGTGTTTAGCAGACATCCCTTTGTGAAGAAGCCAAAAAGACTTTTTAATATTCTCTTGGAATTCCAGCTTGTGTAAGAGACTGCTCATCCAACCGAGAGATTCTTGACACTTTTTGACTCTGCAATGTGAATACCAGGTAGCCTGCAATGAGCTGCAACTGGAGCTAGACACTTTGTGAATACTCTTGGTGCAGTGAACAGTCTAGAAGGTAACGCAGAGAACTGATAATGCGATACAGACACACAAAACCTTAGGAAACATCTGAAATCTGAATGAATATGGATATGATGATAAGCATCTTTTAAATCTAGTGTTAT
This sequence comes from Protopterus annectens, assembly GCF_019279795.1. Lineage (NCBI taxonomy): Eukaryota > Metazoa > Chordata > Ceratodontiformes > Protopteridae > Protopterus > Protopterus annectens. The sequence goes on along the minus strand of NC_056729.1, from coordinate 1,977,166,725 downwards.
CAAGAAACTTAAATGAGGAAGGTAACAGGTTCTGAAATTACAGCATTTTGAACTTAGGTACTATCAATAGCAGGTTTAGGAAAGAAAGATCCAGAGCTGGTCTTCAAGCATTTTCCTTCTTTGGCACTAAAACATCCTTGAATAAAAACCTTTCCCAACCTGGGAAGGAGGAATTGGTTCTGCCACTCCATGAGACAGCATTTGTCGAATGACAGGGGGAAATAGAGAAGTCTGTTCTGGTGGGTGACTAATTACCTCCTTGAGACGAGGGATTTCCCCCCACTGCATCTGTAATCTTGATGAAAGATCTTCAGAAACCATTTTTCTGAAACTAAAGAGGAAAGTGGAGATTCAGACTATCTGGAAGGGAAAAGGGAAAAGAGATTGCTACAGTGGAATTGGGGGGAGGGGGTAACTACAAGGTCTCTTAAATAGTCATTCTGACTCATTGGACTATCCTTGGTTTGGGGGGCTCCTGTATTCTTTTTGGAACCCCCTGACATTTCTTCTTAAACATCTGTTTACCTGCATTTTGGTAAGACTGTTTATTTTATTTTTTATTTATTTATTCTTCTTTTTTGCTGAAATTGGACGAAGGGTTGGAGAATCCCTTAGAAAATTTGGAAAAGGAGGAATGAACATTTTTAAAATCTAACCTGTATCAACTTACCCCTTTAATCACACTTTTAGATTACTTCTATAGCAGAGGAACTGAAAACTAAATCTTTATCCAAAGGAGAATTTAAAATCTCATTTTTCACATCATCTGGGAGGGTCTGAGAATACAGCCAGGCAAACCTCCTCAAACCAGTACAGTGGGCAGAGCTCTAGAGAAAGAATCAACCAACACACACACACACACACACACACACACACACACACACACACACACACACACACACACACACACACACACACACACTGTAAACAATTGAGTAGTGACTTGTAAAATAGAAGAAACTAACTTATTTTAAGCAAATTTTTCCTCAAAAGAAGAAACTGCAGACAAAACATTCTCATACTTTTAACATATGAGCCTGACAATTCAAAATTTTGATAATCAAAGTTGCAAACGCATGCACTTTTTTCGCACACTTGTCAGTAATCTTCCCATTGTGTCAGAAAGAGTAAGATTGGAATTAACCACAAGTTTAGCAGTAGTATGTTTAACTAAAGCTATGGCTGCTAGGTCAGGTTTGGGATGAGTGTATAAAAACTTAAAAGATTGAGGAACTTTAGACATTCTATCTGCCTTTTCATAAACAGCAGACTATCAGGAGAACTGCAGGCAGTGACACACATCCTCCAAAGTTGATAAACCTGGAGGAATGAGTAATGGCTCTGGAAATTCCACCGTTAACAGCTCATAGTATTTTCTGAGGGACTGAGAACTTGAGTATTCTCCCACTAAAACATTAGCACATTCTGGAAATAGTTTCAGAGAAAGAGAAACACTCCTACAGGGAGAATCAGAAACTGAGCTCTCCTCCGACTTTGAATCAGAAATCTGAGGAGAAAATCCTTTATCCATGCCTTCATCTTCCTGTCCAGATTCAGAATCTTGAATCTCTTCAGGAAAAGAGAAATCCCTCTTTATCAGAAACATCCTTATTAAGAAGGATCAATAGTCTGAATTAAATCCTGAGCCAGTCCCAATAAACTACTTCTAAGGACATTTGAGGAGGCTACATGTTTAGTTTTGTTTCCTTTTACAAGAAAAATGGGGGCAATAGTGTTATTAATGACAGCAGTAGCTTACCCACAGATGGGCACAACATTCTGACTAAACTGGGGAGTCTTCCCTGTTCCCTCTCCCAGAACCAACAAGAGTGGATCTCCCTTGCTCACTAAAGGAACCCAAAAGTCGTAGAGGATGTGGCTAACCCTTGGTCTACTTCTCCTACAAGTGCTACACCAGAGGGGTCCAGGGTAAAAGATGTGTGGTCTGAAGAACCAGCTCTGGCCACAGCACAGTCACCTACCTGTGGCTGAGACAAACTGCTAGCCTGCTGTGGTGGCAAAGGATGTTTGCTTAACTTTTTCTTTTTGCGGCTGGAAGAAGGACTGACTGTGGCACTAACAGTTTGCTCATAGTCAAGCCAAAAATGGTGCCTCTTTACTGGGAAAAACATAAAGCATAAGCAGGTAAAAATTTAAACTTGTTCAGTCACTTTTTTCGCACAAAAGTACCATAAAAAGCACTTAATACAATTCACCAACCCCAAAAGTAAACTAAACATCATTTTTTCCACAGAAAAATGGTTAAACAACTTTTAAACTGACAGGAAAAAAATGTGCTCCTGTTTAAAAGTACTTGTGTCAGTCCATTAAAACACAAACTTCTAGATTAAAAATAACTTTCCTAAGCAGGAAAGTGCATTAAAAAAGAAGTTGTGTACTTACCATAACGTTCCATGTCTGTTATCCATCTCGTCCTTTATTCTTACTGGTGGGTCGGATCCGATCCGTCAGATCCATCTCGGCCATTACACAAGCTTGAGGTCCTCAACTAAGGTCGTGGGAATTTTTCCCTACCCATAATGCAACTCCCCTACTACCTCAGATCTTGTTTGCCCTTAAGCAGTGACCAGGAGAAAATATCATGGGTTCACAGATTGGTACTAGGCTATCGGCCCTAGGGCCTATACAAGCCTAGCCATAACAATTCCCTGGATATTTCTTCCCACAATATTTACTTCTCTGGACCCCTGTCTAGCAGGGCGACTGACATGATCCCCGGGGTGAATTTCCTATCTCCCAATCAATCATCAAGGTTCCTTTTGAAGAGGGCCAGGAAGGTGCACTGCTTGACATGTATGGGCAGTCTATTCCTGAGTATGGGGAGTCTCTGGGTCAGGAACCTAGCCCTCCAGCATGTTTTGTTCATTGTGATGACAAGGTTTAGATCCCTGGAGTGTGTGGCTCTGGGGGATTGGGATTTCTTTAAGTGGCGCATGTCCAACAGCTCAGGGTTTGACATGGCCTTGTATGTTAAGCAGAGATCGCCTCTGAGTAGACAATATGCCACAGAGTATAGCTGGAGTTTTTTTTAGACGGTCAGCATGTGGCATCTGCTTTAGGCTGTGATTCTTTTAGTGGGGTATTTCTGTGGCCTTTCCAGCTGTTGCAAATGTCTTGTGAGGTACATACCAAACAGGGTATTATACTCTATAATGGGTCTAATGAGGGATGAGTACAGTGGGACAATGACCTCCATTTTTCTGGATGAAAAGCCCTTAGTGATGAGGTGTGCCACATAGAAGGATTTAGTGACTGTTGTGGCGATGTGGTTATCGAAAGTGAGACCACTGTCCACCTGTGTCCCTAAGTCTCTCATCACACTTTCGATGTTTAGTGTACTGTCACCTATGTGTTCTTGCATAAACATACTAGAAACCATATTCTTTCAGAGGCTGTAGAGTCCCATAAAGACCAAATTAGCGCTACTCGGTCTTCCAGGAGGACGAAATGGACAACACACATAGAACACTTGTCTTTATTCTCATTGGTGGGACTACGTCCCTAGCTACCTGATTCTTGGGTAGCTCATGGGAGAATATTCCTCAGAACCATAGAACCAAAGGATGCTCTACTCCTAGAGGCCAAATCCAACTTGTAATGAGTAATAAAGATATGTGGTTTAGCTCATGTTGATGCAGCGCAGATCCTGTCCATAGGTAATCTAGCTTGGAAAGCTGCCAAAGTGGCTACTGACCTGGTGGAATGAGCTTTGATAGGATTAGGGACAGTCTTGTTGTTAGAACTGTATATGAAAGATATACACTGTGAAAGCCAATTGGATAGTGTTACTTTAGAGACTGGTTGGCCTTTCCTTACCTCCAAATAGGAAATAAAAAGTTGATCTGACTTTCTAATTTCTAATGTTCTGTGCAAACAGAAAAACAACTATCTGTGAACATCTAAAAGGTGCAGTGTACTCCCCTTTGTTTTGAAAAATTGGAAAGAACACTGGTAAGTAAACAGACTGACTGAGGTTATTCTCTGAAACTACTTTAGGTAAAAAAGGAAGGGTTAGTGCGTAGAGAGACTCTGTCCTTGTGAAAAATTATGTATGGGGGCTTGGAGGATAAGGCCTTGCTCTCCTTGCTGAAGTAATGGCAACTAAAATGAGCATTTTCTATGAGACATATTTAAATTTGCATGTAGCAGAATGTTCAAATGGAGGGGAGACAACCTTTGACAACTCAGAATTCAAGTCCCAAGGCGGAATAGGGTTTCTGTAAGGGGTTGAATTAATTTAGTTCCCCTGAGGAATGATTTACAAAGACTGTTTGACATTATAGCAGACCTATTATCTCCTATGTGAAAATTAGAGATCGCTGCTAAGTGAACCCTGATAGTAGCTGCAGTGGCTCCCTCATTGAATAACTTGGCTAACAATTCTGGGATAGAATGTAACGGAGCTGTGAATGGATCGATCTGATTAAGTTTAGACCAGCCAATAAATCTTTGCCATTTGCTTTTGTACAATTTTCAAGTAGACATTTTTTTTGGAAGATAGCAAAATGTGTTTAACTGGAGAAGAAAGTAGAGGAAACCTAGCTATCATGATAACCAGAGTAGCCAAGCTGTTAGCTTGAGACAGTCTAGACTGGAATGAACCATTCCTGATGGATGAGTCAGCAGATCTGGAGCTGGGTCCAGGATCCATGGTCCCTCCTGTACGTGAGACCATATAAAGGGGAACCATATCTGTTGAGCCCAATATTGTACAATTAGGATTATCGTTGTCTCCAGTGAACTTGCTTTCTGTAGAACCTTGGGGATTAGTGGTATTGGTGGGAAAGCATAAAGTAGTCCCAGGGGCCAATCATGTACAAGTGCATCCCTTGGTGACTCCCCTGTTAGGGAGATCAGGGCAAAGTAGTTGCTGCATTTGGCATTGATGGGTAATGCAAAGAGATCGCAGCAAGGCTGGCCCCATTTATGGAAAATCTCCTCTGCAACTTTCTGACTGAGGGACTACTTGTGCAGCCACAGAATGGCTCTGCCCTGTTTGTCTGCAATCACGTTGGATTTCCCCAGGATGTGCATTGCTATGAAGAAGCAGCTGGATGCTTCTGCCCACTGCCAGACCATGAGGGCTTCTCGACATAGGGGGTAAGATCTGGTTCCCCCTTATTTGTTTATGTACCATACTACAGACATGTTGCCTGACTGAATTGCTATTGTACTTAGAGGGAGAGAGTCCTGAAATGCTTGCAACACCAAGAGTACTGCCCTCATCTCTAGAACATTTATGTGCAAATGGGCCTCGTGTTGTTGCCAAGTGCCTTGGACTGTCTTTCCCAGATAATGCCCTTCCACCCAATCTGGGAAGTATCCGCGGACACCATAGCTTGGGGTTGAGAAGGAATAAAGCAGCATCCCAGAGACACCAGGGGAGAGTTAATCCACTAGTGAGGGTCCCTTTTGCATGAGTCAGTTATTAGAACCTTGTGTGTCATCGGGAGATCCAGAAATAACCATTGTGTCAAAATAAACACTGGATGATTCTCATATGAAAACGAGCTTGCGGTATTAGAACAACTGAAGCTGCCATTTTTCCTAGAACCTGTAGAACTAGCTTGGCAGGAGCCCATCTCTACCTGCTCAGTATCCTTACATAATGTCGAAGGTCATGTACCCTGTTCTGAGGAAGTTTAGCTGACATCATTGGCTTATTTATCTGTGCTCCTATGAATACTAAGGATTGAGATGGCTTTAGCGCAGATTTTTCATAATTTATGGTAATTCCTATGGAGGAACAAAGTTGTTTGTAGAGTGTAGTCCCTGGTTTGTTGCTGGAGAAGGCACGTCGGGGTGGTAATGAACCAGTCATCCAGATATGGAAACACGTGGAATCCTTTGCATATCAGATGAGCTGCCACTACTGCCATGCACTTGGTGAACACTCTAAAAGTTGTAGTGAGACGAAATGGCAGAGCTCGAAACTGGAAGTTACTGGCTCCCAGCCAGAAGGGTAAAAACCTTCTGGATCGCCTGTCCATTACAATATGGTAGTACGCATCCTGAAGGTCTATGGAGCACATCCAATTGTCTTTTTCCAGAAGTGGAAGTATTGACTACAGTGTTACCATCTGGAACTTGGATTTCTGGACATATTTGTTCAGATTGCTGAGATTGCTATGATACAAAATGGGTCTTCAGTCCCTGTTTTCTTTGGTAGTAAAAAGAATCTTGAGTAAGTTCCAGATCCTCTCTGGTTTGCGGGGTCTTCCAGGATGTCTCTCTCTTTTTAGAAACTTTTGAACTTCTAAGGTTGCATGTTCCTTTTGACTGGGTGGAACATCTGGAACTGATCTGTTTACAGGAATGGGATAAGAGAAGGGAATGACATATCCCCTGGATATTATGTTCTACACTTGCCAGACTTCTTGGTGGAGAGACAAGCGTCCCCGACTGCCTCCAGAGGCGAGCAATCGGGAACTCCTTCAGCAGCGATGAAAGGTCCACCAAAAGAAAGATTCTGGAGCCCTGATTATGTGAGCCTCCTCTGCCGCAAGGGCGACGTTTATCATTATTGTTCCCCCCTCTGCCCCTGGGGGCAGTTTCACCTTGTGTGTCATGGAAAGACCCCTGGGATTTTCTGAACCACATCTTCCCACTACCCTTCTGGCCCTTAGGAAAGGGTCTGGTAGATGTGGAAAAACATGCTCCAAAGGCAGACAAGGTCTTGCCTTCCTGTTCACACCTGGTGAGCGTTTCCTTCACTTTTCACCTAAAATAAGAAGTTATGTACCTACCATAACGTTCCATGTTAGTTGTCTCTCTCTTCTTTCTTCTTTTGTGATATGGGTTTGGCCCACCGGCTCCGACTTGCTGCTGCTAGCTACTAAGCTTTAGAGCTCTCAGAGGCAGCCCTCCCATGCCCCATAAGAGTATAAGTAAGCAGATGACGCAGATCGTTTGATGACAAAGGCATAAAACTCAAAACAAAGGAAAAGAAAGAAAAAGGAAGAAAGAAACACAGTATGGAAGAAGGACCAGTCTTGAATGGTCTTCAGCTCCTGACATTCTTGCTTGATGGGACCGTCCCTAGCACCTCTATCCTGGCTCAATGGAATGGAGACTTGAGGACTGGGACTGTAGAGCTGAACTGACTCCTGTCCTGGGAGGCCAATTAATTGTAGTGGGAAACAAAAGTGGAGAGGGGTGCCCAAGTGGGTGGCTATAGTGTCTAAAGTCTAAGTAAGGCTAGGCTGAAAGTTAAAGCTAAGCTCCTGCTGAATGTGCTTTGTTTGGGCTGTTTTTTCTGCTTTTTTCCCTCCCTGAGCAGATAGATTTCAGAGATGACCCGAAAAGCCATCTCTCACTTTACTTTAGAACAGGAAGGCCTTTCTTTTTTATCCGAAACAAAAAAAAAGAGTTGATCAGATTTCCTTTTTTTTTGTCTGTCCAAATAATAATATCTGAGTTGACGGTGGACATCAAGATAATGTAGTTTCTGTTAGGCTCTGTCTGAATAGTTTGGGAAAAGGGGAGATGGATTGAAAGAGAAGAGTCACCAAAAGGGGCATTAAAGATAGACTTGATGGGCTCCACGAAGTCGCATAGGCGCATCCAGGCCTGTCTCTTAACAGCAATACCTGAACCCGCAGCCCTACTTGTTCCATCTGCTGCATATGATATGAGCCTCACGAAACAGTTTACAACCAAATTGAGGGTGGTGAGCTGAGTGTTAACTTTATCTGCTACTGCATCACCTACAGCTCCTTGGAGGGAGTCTGTAAGTTCTTTTAACAGGTCCCTCTGTAGCCTGATAAAATGGGTAAAGTAGTTCAGCGACCAAAAGGCAAAGGTCACTGATGAAAACACATGCTTCCCATATCTATCCATAGTCCTAGAATCCTTATTAGGAGGATGGATAGAGGAGATGGTCTCAGATAGCTCCTTTTTAGTGGCTGCCGCCACGGTCATGGCATCAACCTCTACACCCTTAGTTGGAAAAGCCTTATCTTTTGGGGCAGTAATATATTTGTTTGGCCTTCTAACAGTAGGCTCTATGGAATCTGGGGTCTCGCAGGCCTTCCGAGAGATTAAGTCCATAAGCTCATCAGATGGAGGGATCACTCAAGAGGTGGAAGGGTGAGATGCGAAAGCCTCAGGTCAAATGACTCCTCAGCAGAAGGGGTTGTGGACTGCCTATCAGCCCGCTGTTTTAAGATTTTGAGGATGTCTCCAAAGGAACCTGATTGTGGGGACCCTTCTGCATCATCGAGGTCAGTATTTGATGTGATAACTCCTTCAGCGAGTCAAGATGCTTCCTCTTGCAGGTCCTCTTCCAAGGGACCTCCTCAGTGTGATACTCTAGGGAGGTTTCAGAAGAGGGGGTAGTCCCTTGCTGGACATCCTCAGGCACAGGGTCTCTGCAATTCTGTGGAAGGTTTACATGAGAGGACAAAGACAATTGACTAAAACTGGGAGGAAGATCCAATAAAGGTTGTGTCTTTGACTGGGATTGAGTCAAAACCCTCCTCATAACCTTGAAAGCAGACTGCCCCCGCTCTGAAGAGGTGCCAGGGACATAAGCTCTGAAGCTGAGGCAGGAGCCGAACTGACTCATGCTGAAGTCCCCAGAGACAGAGTCGGATCTAGAGAGAGATCCGAACTGGCTCCGAGGATCTGACCGGAGAGTGTCGGCTCCTAGAGATGTCCTGCTTTGACTGGAGGGAAACACTTGGGATAGATACCGGCTCCGAGGAAACTGAGGGTCCCAGAGCCAATACAGACACAATCTGGAGATCTGAGTCTTCCGGCTCTGAAACCAAGGGACAGATTGGAGGAGGAACACATACCATAGGTGAAGGCTGTGTTTGCTCCGATTCCTTTGGTTTTGGATCCAGCAAATGTTTAGCCAGAGCCAGAGTCTTTAACAACCTCTGCATAACCCTATCAACATCTTCATCAGACAAGCTCCTGGTAGACCGAGTAGACAGTGTTGGAGATTTGGACTTAGTTAATAGAGGAGAAGGGAGCCATGATGTTATAGGTTCCAGGGAGGATGAACGGCTCCAGTGTCGAACTTCTGTAGGCGCCAAAGATGTCAGAGCTGAGGGTTCAGACGGCTCCATGACAGACTGGCTCCAGTAAAAACTGTCTGCTCCGAGGGTTCTGATGGAGCAGACAGTTGAGTTTTTGACTCGGCTACGAAGTAGATTTCAGAGCCAAAGATGACCATTTTAGAGATTTCTCAGAACTTTTTGAGGAGGACTTCTGATGAAATTGCTTCTGACAAAAGGGTTTTTAGTAAGCCCTTTAAAATAAGTTTGTTCTTGCACTCCATAAATCGCTGATTGAAACCGTGACATATGGAACCCAACTCTTGAAGGTGAAGAGGCCCCAAGCAAGCAATACACACATAAAGTGTGTGTATCGCTAAGGAGCATCTTCTTTCCACGTTTCTCACACTTCTTAAATCCAAGCGGTTTCCCTTCCTGCTTTTGTGACACTGTGAAGGAAAAACAGCAATAAAGAAAAAAATACAGGGTCACAGACACACACACAAGCACGCCAGTACTGGGACAGAGAGATAGAGAAAAAAAATATGGAAGATAAGTTTTTTTTTTTTTAGTCGCCCTCTAACTTAAGGGATGATAAAAGAAAGGGAGAAAAAAGGAAACGGAAATAACGTCCTGTAACTGAAGCGGACTCTGGTTATGCACCTGCTAACTTAAAAGGGTAATAACAGGGGTAGGAAACACTCACTCTATAGGTTTGACTAAGAAGATGGGCAGTAGAAAAAGACCAATGAACTACTAACAAACTAATAAGAAAGGTTAAGAAATATAATAAAAATTGAAAACACAGCCCAGAGCAAGCTTTTTGGAACCTCTTCGCTGTGTGGCAAACAACATCTGAGGTAGTAGTGGAGTTGCATTATTTATGATTTATTATTTATTTATTTATTTTACATTTGTTGACCGGGAGTGTCTGACTGAGCCAAAAGCCATTTTTCAGCAGAGGCCCGGGGAGTAAAGCTCCAAATAATTCAAACAATTTTGCAATTACAATAATACTTGAAAGACAAAATCAAAAGAAAATGCCAACAGTACTGTGTTACAATTTCAGATAAAGATGCATAAAAAGTTACATGGGAAGCAAAGGTAGGTTGATCTTTATACCAGTTTTGTAATACATTAACTGTACCAATATCCTAAGAGGTATAAGCAGCTAAGGAATGAGAAAGAAAGTGAAGAGCTGGATAGGAGAAAAAGGAAGAAACAGATAAATAAGGATAGAGGATGATTATGAGAGGGAACCATAAGGAGAGAAAAAAATGATGGCTAGTTTGTTAAAAAGGATATGTTCGGGTCAGGGAGGCTGAGAACAGTTGCAGGTCCAGTGCCTTATAAAGTACTTTACTGTGGCCAATTTAAATCGTTTGGGATGTGTTAGGGATCTTCTTTCAAGTGGAAGTTTGTTCCATGCTACAGATGGCTGGTAGCTGTATATGCTTCACTCGGTTTTGGACTTGGGTTTGTATATTTTTAACAGATCTTGGGTTGAGCTCCTGATTTGCCTTTTAGGGGAAAAGTTGGAGATGAGGGGGCTTAGAGATGGTCTGGAGCTAGGAGAGGAGAAGCTGGTGAGGTAGTTCAAGCCAATTTAGATATTTTAGGGAGAGAGAGAGAGTGGTGGGATTTATAGGTTTGTTGAGCTGCAAATCTAGCTATCTTCTGATAGGTTTACTCAAGCTTATTAAGTAGGGTGGTGTTGAGATTAGCAAGTATTTGGGAGCAATATGTTAAGCACGGAAGAAGATAAGCATGTGTGAGTGTAATCCTGGCTTCAGTGGTGAGAATTTTTTTTTTATTTCTATACAGTAGTCCTAGTTTCTAATGAGTTTTTCTAATGCAATTATTTACGTGAAAGTCATATTTCAGCTGATCATCAATGGTAATGCCAAGAAGTTTTGTGCTAGATTCTACTTCAATAACAGTATTATTTAGATACATTATGGAGAAGGAAGATTTGATGTGATTAGCTTTTTTGGGGAGAAAGAGTAACAGCTTTGTTTTTTTTTTTAGGGTTAAGGATGAGCTGATTATTGAAAAGCCATGTCTCAACTGAGTTGAAGAATGGCTGAGTAGCTGTTAGAAGTTCAGAAGGATAGTTGGCAATTGCGACAATTGTAGATTCATCTGTGTATTGGACTATAGAAGATTGCGGGCAAGAAGAATATAGTAAGTTGGTGAAGATATTAAAAAGTAGTGGTCCAAGACTGGATCTTTGGGGGACACTCATTTTTACTGGAAGGGAAGCAGACAGTGTAGAGTGCCATCTCACTGACTGCAGCCTGTCAGAGAGGTAGCTGGAGAACCATGCAACCGTATCTGGGAAGAAGTTGAGGTCAGACAGTTTGTTCAGTAGTAGAGAGTGGGAAACAGTGTCAAAAGCCTTTGAGAGGTCAAGAGGTTTGAGACAAGAGATGTTTATTATCTCTGGCTAAAGAAATAGTGTTCAGAAAGGAAATTAGAGCTGTGGTGGTACTATGTTTGGGTCGGAAGCCATGCTGTGAAGAAGTGAGCAGTTTTTCCTGTATGAGATATTGCATAACTTGTGTATGTATGCATTTTTCTAAGACTTTTGATAGAGGGGAGAGGCTAGCAATAGGTATGAAATTTGAGATTTCAGAGGCGTTAACCTCTTTATGAATAGGTACACTGTAGAATTGTTTCCAGATTGATGGAACTTTAGATTCACAGATGGAGCGACTGATTACGATAGATACAGGCACAGCAAAAGAGTGGGCAGCTATATGGAGAAAATATGAAGGGATGTCAGCAGATACAGAGCATGGTTTTAACTTGGAGAGTAAAGTTCTAATGTAAGTAGTGGGACAGGTTTAAGGGAGAAAGTGTTAGTGGAGTTGGTAGTTAGGCTTCAGAGCAGTTAGGAGGACTGGTATTGGAGGAGTTGGGGTTAAATAGCTTGGATATTGATACAACAAAATAGGCATTGGAGGTGTTAGCTGTCACTTCAGATGATTTGTCTGGGCATGGATTGGGAGAAGTAGGGTTACCAGGGTGTAGTATTTGGTTTATAACATTTCAGAATTTTTTTGGATCAGATTTTAGAGTTGTTGGGGGGGGGGGTAGTAAAAATCATTTTTGCCTTTATTGATGACTTTTTTTGTCTGGTTTCTAAGTTCTTTATACCTTTGCAGGTCGGCAGGAAGTTTAGATTGTATCCATCTTTTCCAAGCCTTATCTCTGGTTTTCATAAGGAAGCGAGTAATTTTAGATAGCCAGGGGGATATATTAGTTTTTATCCGTACTTTCCAAAGTGAGGCAAGTGAGTTTAAGATGTTAAACCTCGAGCTTATGTAATGGCGAGACGGATCTGCCGACTCGGCTCCAACCCACCAGTGATAATAAAGACGAAATTGACAATATCACATTATTTTTTTTTTATGTGGAAGGTTTTTTAATCAAAGGGAACTTATCAGTCTAGCAAAGGAAAAGCACAAGCCAACCACTGAATCATGAAAGCTCACAGAGGAGCACTCTCTTTAACTGCTGAAAAGCTCTTTAGGGTTGGACCCCAAACATGTCTTTTTAGTCAGCTCAGTTCAGTCTAATAGGATGAGTTAGTGGAAGGTACGCTGAAGCTTTGGCATTGTACTGGAGTATGGTGGATGTTGCTCGTCTAGTCAGGCTGAAGTAGACAAACACTGTGGGTTCTGTTCAAGCAACTTTATTATATACAAACATAAACATACATACAAACTAGCTGTCTCATATATAGATGTCCACACTCTGGCTGTACTCACAAAATGGCAGTGAAGCTACCATGTGCCTGCTATTTATACGCATGTTCAGGTCTTAGAAATGCATCTTAAAGGTACAACACATCTGTTATTCTATATCCTCCATCTTTGAAAAATAACATTAACAATATTGACTGACATGCTAAAGGTACAAAGTAATTTTCCATCATGCAATTATACAAAACTAGACACATATATACAACTATGTCAAAGTTGCTGTGTATCTTACACTGGCCCTGGAGATATGATCTAATAGTGTAACATACAAATTGGAATTTGGATTAGCAACTGGGATGTGTCTGCTGAATGTTCAACATTAGGGACGTTATGAACATTATCAGAAACAGTAGTGGGAATCAAGACACGTTCTGGGATGTGACATTGTCTGAATCACTCTGAGATTTATAGTCTGCATCACAGGAACAATGCTGCGATAACGGTTATGGCACAGAAAGTAAATGTCTGCAATTCCTCTTGTACTCCACACCCTCAGAATTCACAAGACAGGATCTCGGCTTTTCACATATATTTGTTACTTGACCAATCCGGTAGAAATTTTTTGCCATTTGTGTCCTCACTGTCTCTTCTTTCAATGGAGGAAGAAATCTGCTTGATTCATCGTAGCTGGACTTCTGGAAAGAATGCTTTCTATATAATTGGGCTTTGATTGCTTTGTTGCTTTTAGCTTTAGGCCTCAATAAACTGGAACTGATAGGCAATGTTGTTCTGGTTTGCCTAGACAGAATGAGTCAAGTATATTGTCATGGGGTATGGTTCTGAGACTGAGTAAATTCAAAAAGACATTGGTATTGTAACACTCTGACTTCTCAAGTAATTTGTTTGCACTCTGTACTGTACGTTCAGCTAGTCGATTTGACTGTGAAAATTCTGGACTACTAGTAACATGTACAAAGTCCCATTCTCTTGCAAATTTCTGAAACAACTGACTGGTAAATTGGGTACCATTGTCAGAGATAAGCTGTTGTGGACTTCCATGACTGAGAAAAAGAAGTTATGTACTCACCATAACGTTCCATGTTTGTAGTCCATCTCACCCTTCATTCTTACATATGGGATCGGAGCCGATCCTTGACTCCGACTCAACCTATTTACAAGCTGGAAGTCCTCTAGTTGGCTCGTGGCTAGGTAGGTATCCCATGGTGCACCAGTACAATCCCAAAATCTTATTTGCTGCTAACTAGAACAGATAATAAGAAATATACAAAAGAAGCCAATACTAAAAGGTCTCCATAAAAAAAGATAATAATATTTTTCTGTCTCCAGGTACTTCCAGGATGGGGGTAGGAGGGTGGGTTCATAAGAATGAAGGGTGAGATGGACTACAAACATGGAACGTTATGGTGAGTACATAACTTCCTTATGTTCTGTAGTCCTATCTCACCTTCATTCTTACATATGGGACAGCGTCCCTAGCGCCTAATTCTTGGGTGGCTTAAGGAAAAATACTCCTGAGTACCATGGAACCAAATGATGCTCTACCCCTGGAGGTTAAATCCAATTTGTAATGAGTAATAAAAGTGTGAGGGGTAGCCCACATTGCTGCTGCGCATATATTATCAAGTGGGACCCTGGCTTGAAAGGCTGCAGAGGTAGACTGAGATCTGGTAGAATGAGCCTTGATTCTAAAGGGTAAAGTCTACCCTCAGAACTGTAAACATGAGCTATACAGCTAGAAATCCAATTAGAGAGTGTTACTTTGGAAACTGGTAAGCCTGACCTGGATTCAGAAAAGGAAATGAATAATTGATCTGATTTCCTGATTTCCTTAGTCCGGTGCAAATAAAAATGTGATTGCCTATGGACACCCAGCTGATAAAACCTGTATTCAGCTGCGTTGGAATGATTTGGAAAGAACACCAGAAGCTCTATGGATTGATTCAAGGAGGCATGAGAACAGACCCTGGGGACAAAGGAGGGATTAGTATGAAGGGACACCCTGTCTTTGTGAAAAATCAGGTAAGGGGGGTTCAGAGACCATGCTTGTAACTCTGACACCTGCCTGGCCGACGTGATAGCCACCAGAAACAAAGTCTTCCAAGAGAGGAATTTCAAGGGGGATGAATGAGAAGGCTCAAAGGACAGAGAAGTTAATTTGGATAACACAAAATTTAAATCCCATGAGGCAAGAGGTTCTTGAAAGGGGTGGGGGTCTTAACAAAGTGGCACCTTTAAGGAAAGTTTTGCACAGCCTATGTGACATAAGATTAGAATCTTGAAAGCCTAGATGAAAATTTGAAATCACTGCCAATTGAACTCTAATAGTGGCGGCCGCAGATCCCTGGTAAAAAAGCTCAGACAGGAAGTCCAAAACCACTAGAATGGAGGCAGAGTAAGGGTCAACATTCATTTTGTCCGCCCAGATAGAGAATCTTCTCCATTTACTTGAATATAATCTCCTAGTTGAAGGTTTATGAGAAGACGTAAGGATATGAGTCACGGAAGGTGAGAAGTCATGAAGCCTGACTAGGGATGGAACTGGAGAAGCCACGCTGTCAAATTGAGGATGTGTAAGGAGGGGTGAAGCGAACCTGACATGAGTCAACAGGTCTGGAACTGGGTCCAGAATCCAAGGATCGTCTAGGAGAAGAGGCCCGAGGAAGGGGAACCAAACCTGATGCCAGTAAGGAGCAATGAGGATCAGTTTGCTTCCCAGCCGTTCTGCTTTCTGAATAACCTTGGGAATGAGAGGAAAGGGAGGAAAAGCATACAGGAGATCCAAGGGTCAATCGTGAAGAAGTGGGTCTATCGGTGACTCTCCCAGAGGGGGGAATGAGGGAGAAGTAGCTGCTGCATTTGGCATTGATTGGGCTGGCAAAGAGATCGCAGCAAGGCTGTCCCCATCTGCGGAAAATCTGTTCCACTGTTTCCTGTTTCAGAGACCACTCGTGAGGCATCAGGATTGCTCGGCTGAGATTGTCGGCTATCACGTAAGTTGTCCCTGGAATGTGCGTTGCCACAAGAAAATGCTGGGAAGATATCACCCATTTCCAAACTCGCATGGCCTCTTGACAGAGTGGGTAAGATCTGGTTCCGCCCTGTTTGTTGATATACCATACTACCAACATGTTGTCTAATTGTATTGCATTAGTCCCCAGAGGCAGAAGGTCGTGAAATGCTTGCAACACCAGGAGCACCGCCCTTATCTCTAGAATGCTGATATGCAGGTGAGCCTCGTGATCTTGCCATGTGCCTTGGACAGTCCTGCCTAGATAATACCCTCCCCCATCTGTGAGGCATCTGTGGTCACAGTGGCAACGGGATGGTGAGGAATAAATGAAGTGCCCGTGGTTAACTAATTGGGTAGAGTCCACCAAAGGAGATCCTTCTTGCAAGAGTCTGTCAGCAGAATGTGATGAGATAATGGTAGGTGTTGAAAGGACCATTGGGACGACAGGAGCCACTGAAGAATCCTCATGCGTAGTCTGGCTAATGACACTAGTAATATGGTGGAAGCTATGGTCCCTAACAGCTGCAGAACAGTCTTGGCTTTGACCTTTCATAAGGGGAGAAGACGTTGAATTTGAAGAACCAGATTTTGTGCCCTTTCTACAGGAAGACGAGCCAACATGTCTACTGTGTCTATCTCTGCGCCAATAACAATCACAAATCGAGAGGGTAATAAGGCAGATTTTTCCCAATTTATAGAAATTCCCAGCTGGGCACAAAGCTGAATGGTAGTGTCCCTGGTTTGAAGGAGTAGATGCCTGGTGGGGGCGGTTAAGAGCCAGTCGTCCAGATAGGGAAACACCTGGAATCCTCGACGTCTCAGGTGAGCTGTCACTACCGCCATACACTTGGTGAACACCCTGGGGGCTGTGGTGAGACCAAAGGGCAGAGCACGAAACTGGTAATGACTGGCTCCCAGCCGGAAGCATAGATGACTCCTCAATGCCTTGTCCATTTTTATGTGGTAGCATGCATCTTGGAGATCTATCGAGCACATCCAATTGTCTTTCCCTAACAACGGGAGGATAGACTGCAGTGTCACCATCTGGAACTTGTCCTTCTTTACTGAGCCGTTCAGTCTGCTGAGCTCCAGAATGGGCCTCCAGTCCTCTGTACGTTTTGGCACTAAAAAGAATCTGGAGTAAGTTTCGGATCCTATTTGGTCTGCTGGGATGATTTGGATGACTCTTTTTGACAGCAACTTGTTGACCTCTACGGTTGCCTGATCCCTGTGATTGGGTGGAACATCCGGGATCTTCTTGGGAACAAAAGGTGGAAGAGAAAAGGGTATGACATAACCTCTGGTAATAATTATTTATACGTACTTGTCTTGAGTGATACCCAGCCAGGCTTCTGGATACAAAGAAACGCGACCCCCGACCGGCCCCAGAGAAGCACAGTTGGGCCCCACATCAGGAGCGCTGGTAAGGCCGGCCCCGAAAGGAATCGCTACCTCCCTGGTTCTGTGGACCACCCCTGCCTCAAGGGTGATGTCTACCATTTCCTCCTCCTCTGCCTCTGAAGGAGGAGTCACCCTATGCATCCTGGAAAAACCTCTGGGACTTCTTGAACAACATCTTACCGCCCCCTCTGACCCTTAGGGTATGGTCTAGAGGGAACAGTAAACCGTACTCCCACGGCAGAGTGTGTTTTCCCTTCATGCACGCACCAGGTGAGAGTGTCCTTTACCTTAGGTCCAAGCAATGAGGAACCGTCGAAGGGGGCATTGGTAAAGGTAGACTTGAACGGTTCTGCAAAATTACACAAACGCATCAAGGAATGACGCCTTAGGGAAATTCCTGAACCCGCTGCTCTACTCGATCCATTGGCTGCATACGAAATAAGCCGCATGGAAGAGTTGACGATAGAGTTCAAGGTGGACAACTGGGCAGACACCTTGTCAGGGACTCTCTCAGTACATGTACCTTGTAGCGAATCTCCTAACTCTTAAGGAGATCTCTCTGAAGCCTCGTAAAGTGAGTAAGGTAGTTCAGCGATCTAAGGGTAAATGCCACTGAAGAAAAGATACACTTCCCGTATATGTCCATCATTCGAGACTCCTTATTCGGCGGATGAACAGAAGAAGAAGTCTCAGCTAGCTCCTTCTTAGTGGCCGCTGCCACCACCATGGCATCTAAGGGAACACCTTTAGACAAAAAATATTTTTCTGGGGGGGGGGTAGAAAGAAACTTATTTGTTCTCCTGGGGACTGGTTCCATGGCATCAGGAGTATTCCACACCTGTCAAGCTAACTAGCTCCATCAGTTCATCGAAGGGTGGAGACACCCAAGAGGCTGAAGGTTGAGACCCAAAAGCCTTCAGGTAAACTGACTCCTCATCAGAAGGGGTGACAGTGGGCCAGCCGCACCTCTGTTTAAGGATTTCCAGGATGTCTACGAAGGAGACATCATCAGAGGATGACTTGGGGGACCCTTCTGACTCCTCCAGGTCAGTGCCAGAGGTCAGAGACTCATCCTGGGAGTCTACATGCTTCCTCTTACATGTTCTCTTCTGTGGGGGCTCCTCAGAAGGATATTCCAGGGAGGTCTTGGAAGAGTGGGGGCCACCAGTTGGTGGCTCCTGAGGCTGAGGATCTCTGCTGTCCACAGAGGGAGTAGGGTTGAGACAGAAGTAGGTGCCTTAGGGGGAAGAGTGTCAGTACCTCTGGTAGGAGCTGACAATTGGGACAGCACGCTCCTCATCATCTCGAATGCCGACCTCTTCGGCTCCGAAGACCTCCCTGGCTCCGAGGATGCCATTTGCTTCAGAGCCATCGACTCCAAGATAGACATAGGGTCCAAACTCACCCTCACCGACATGTCAAGAGGAAGACTCAGAACCGAAGAAGTTCGGT
The DNA here is from genome assembly GCF_019279795.1 of Protopterus annectens. NCBI lineage: Eukaryota > Metazoa > Chordata > Ceratodontiformes > Protopteridae > Protopterus > Protopterus annectens. The sequence continues at coordinate 1,977,148,111 of NC_056729.1, read as the reverse complement.
TCCAAGCATCCCTGTCAGGGCCGACTGGGGAGCTTCAGCCCCTAGACACTACGGATGGCGCCGAGAGTGTTGCAGCAGAACTCGGCTCCAAAACAGCCACAAGGGGAGCTGGAGCTGAAGGCTCCAAAAGTGGTATCAAACACTCTGGCTCAGAAAGACCAGCATGGCTCAGCGGAGGAGTGATCGAAGGGGGCTGAACGGACTCAAGTGGTTCCAGAACCGAATGGGTCGGAGCCAACAGCAATTTAGGCAAAGCAGATAACTTCAACAGTCTCAGCACTACCCTCTCCACATCTTCTTCCGATAAACTCCTGGAAGACCTGGATGACAGAGTAGGAGAGTGGGATCTCTGAAGTATTGGAGATTTCAATATATGGGAGACCGGTAGAGGATCCATAGACTGGCTGCGTGAAATGGTCTCAGTGGTCAGCTCCGAAATACTTGGAACCAACCCTGTAATCACAGTAGTGCTCTCAACTGGCACAAAGCTCTGTGGAGCTGATGAGGCAGTGGACTTATCCATTTTAGTGATTTTAAGAGGTGGCTCCGAGATACCAGCCAGTGCCGGGGTGGGCCGCTTAGAGGACTTTTCCTTTTTAGATCCCTGAGATCTAGAAGAAGAGGAAGAGCTAGCCAGATCTTCCTCAAAAGAAGGTTTAAGAAGACCTTTTAGGATAAGCTTATTTTTACGTTCTTGTAACACCCTAGCACTGAAAGGGTGACAAAATAAACAGGTTTCCTGTAAGTGGATGGCCCCTAGACAGTAAACGCAGTTACTGTGGCCGTCCGTGATGGACATCTTCTGTGAGCATTTAATACATTTCTTGAAGCCATATGGCTTGTGGTCCTTACTTTCGCTGGACATTCTCACAGAGATGGTCACACACAAACAGAAAGAAGAAAAAGGGAGAGGACTAGGTCCTCTAATTTAAACGGGCCTAGCCCTGCAGGAAAGAGAAAGACACCACGAGGACTAGGTCTTCTAACTTAAATGGGCCTAGCCCAAGCAAGGAGGGGAACGGAAAACAACTAGATCTTCTAACTAAAACAGACCTAGTTAAGATACAAAGGCAGGAAAGTCACACACTCAAGCAGGAAACGTTCTCAATATATTAAATAAGAAAACAGAACCATGTTCTGACAACACCACTAATCAAAGACTTATGACGAAAAAAAAACAGAACAGAACAGAACCTCGTTCTGTTAACAAAGCTAACAATTTAGCAAGCGGGAATCCGTGAAAAACTTAGACTTATTCCTAAGAACAACATACAGTCTAACTGAGCACAAAAGGCGCCTACAAATACTAATCTATTAACATGAAAAACAGCACACAGGATACCAATACAAGCAAGCCCAAAGGCCAATTTACCAAAAGATTGCACACAAAGGCACAGTTATAAAGGTAACTATACTAAACTATGCTAACTATGCTAAACAACTATGAAATAACAGATTAGACTAGAAAATACAAAAATGTTGAATAAATTCAAAAACTTAGCCAGAGCCAAACAGAACCACAACCGAACTTGTCGACGCGGCAAACAAGATCTGTGGATTGTATTGGTGCACCATGGAATACTTACCTAGCCACGAGCCAACTAGAAGACTTCCAGCTTGTAAATAGGCTGAGTCGGAGCTGAAGATCGGCTCCGATCCTATATGTAAGAATGAAGGTGAGATAGGACTATAGAACATTTGATGTTTTAACTTGGTAATAACAGCAGTGGAAGTTAGGTTAGGTAGTAAATCAATTTCAAACCAGTTTGAATAAGAGTTAACCAATACTAACTAATGTTGATTGTTTCACTTGAATATGTCCGAGGCTACTGTTGACCAAGGTAGTTCAAGACCTTGACTTAGATGAAGTGGTTCTTTTTGCAAATGCAGTTTAGTACTATTACATACTGAAGAAGAAGAAAGTACTTTATCAATGCCTTTTGCTAGAGAAGGCCAAAATACTAGCCCTTCTTTTGGTAGCTTCGGAATGTAGGTGACCACAATGCAAAATCTGGATGTACTTGTGTTGTAAGGAAGCAGGAACAATACTTTTAGGACCGTTGAAAATAATGCCATCTTCCATCAATATCTCATCTCTGTAAGGAAAGTAGGGTTGCTCTTCTGAGTGTACACTAGATTGCTTTGACGGCCATCCAACATTAATGTAGTAGTTGAGTTTTTGCAAAACTGGATCAGTCTTTGTATGATCTCTTAGCTTTCAAGTCTTGGGGTAAAAAAATTAGAAGTTATGTACCTACCATAACGTTCCATGTTAGTTGTCTTCTCTCGCCTTCTTTCTTGCTGGATGGGTTCGGAGCCAATCCTCGGCTCCGACTCGGCACTTGCTTTAGCTTGAGAACTCCTTTTACCAGCTCGAGGCAACCCTATATCCCATGATGCAAGGCGGAACTACCTCAGATCTTGTTTGGTAGCTAACCTACCCTGCTAAGGACTAACCTAACATATTTAGGAAACCCAAGTTCATAAGAAAGAGTCCTCTAATGAAGGCTCAGGAGGAAACAACCTGATAGGAACTCTTCAAGATCTGTCCAGGCCAGGGGGAAGGAGGGAGGGACGCAAGAAAGAAGGCGAGAAGACAACTAACATGGAACGTTATGGTAGGTACATAACTTCTAAATGTTAAGTTGTCAATCTCGCCTTCATTCTTGCTGGATGGGACCGCGTCCCTAGCACCTGTATCCCGGGTGGCTCAATGGAACAGACTCTTGAGAACTGTGGAACCAAAACTGGCCCTGTCTCTGGAGGCCAAGTCTAACTTGTAATGAGAGACAAAGGTATGAGGAGTGGCCCAAGTAGCTGCTGCACAAATGGTATCAATGGGTAGTCTATCCTGAAAGGCTGCAGAAGTGGATAGACTCCTGGTTGAGTGTGCTTTCGGTTTAGAAGGTAGTTGCTTGCCTCTGAGAGAGTACACATAGGAAATGGTGGAAGACAACCATCTGGATAAGGTCACTTTAGACACTGGGAGACCTATCCTGTTTTCTGCATAGGAGACAAATAATTGGTCCGATTTCCTGAATTGTTTCGTTCTATGCAAATAGTACCTGAGCTGACGATGGACATCCAAAAATGAAGCTTTTGTTCAGCTCTGTCAGAATAGTTTGGGAAAAAGACTGGTAGATCTATGGATTGATTAATATTGGTTTGAGACACAACTTTGGGGAGAAAGGACGGGTTAGTTCTTAAGGATACCCTGTCCTTATGAAAAACCAAGTAAGGAACGGATGCAGAGAGCTTGAATCTTGGAAACCCTTCTTGCTGAAGTGACAGCCAGTAAAAATATAGTTTTCCAGGTCAATAACTTCAAAGAACATGAAGCAGACGGTTCGAAGGGAGGTAACATCAAGGATGCCAGCATTAAATTTAGATCCCATTGCGGAGGAGGATGCTTTATCGGTGGCTTTAGGAGAAAAACTCCTCTCAGAAAGGCCTTGCATAATCTATGAGACATAATGTTATTATCATGCAAGCCAACATGATACTTGGAAATAGCAGCCAGTTGAACTTTAACTGTAGATGAAGAAGATCCTGACTGAAAAACCTCAGCCAGGAAATCTAAAACAGAATGTACAGGAGCAGTAAAGGGATCAATATTCCTGGAATTTGCCCAAATAGAAAAACTTCGCCACTTGCTAGCATAAACAGTTCTGGTGGACGACTTTAAAGAAGACACTAAGATGTCTCTGACTGAATCAGAGATCATCGGAAGCCTGGCTAGGGAAGGAAGTGGAGCAACCAAGCAGTGAGGTTGAGAGAATGAATGGCCCGGTGCTGTTGACCCGACTGGTGGATCAAGAGATCCGGAACTGGGTCCAGATGCCAGGGCTGCACCAGGAGGTGACGATGCAGAGACGGAAACCAAATTTGTCGAGGCCAGTAAGGGCAATGAGAATCAACTTGGCCCTCAAAGCGGTGGCTTTCTGAATGACTTGTGGAATCAAGGGAAAGGGAGGAAAAGCGTGCAGAAGTCCCCGGCCAATCCTGGGTTAGAGAGTCTCTCAGGGGTTGGCCTGGTAGTGGAAAGAGGGTGAAAAAATCGGGGCACTTGTTGTTTTGGGGTGTAGCAAAAAGATCGCAACAAGGTGTGCCCCACTTCAGAAAAATCTGATCCACTACAGATTGATTGAGAGACCACTCGTGAGGCATGAGAATGGATCTGCTCAGCCTGTCTGCCAAGAGGTTGGACCTGCCGGGGATGTGCGTTGCTATCAGAAACCGATGAGAGGAGATTGCCCATTGCCAAAGTCTGAGAGCTTCTCGACACAACGGATAGGACCTGGTCCCGCCCTGCTTGTTGATGTACCAGACCACGGACATGTTGTCCGTTTGTACTGCAATAGTCCCCATGGGAAGAAAGTCATTGAGGGCTTGCAACGTTAAATGCACTGCTCTCATCTCCAGGACATTTATGTGCAGATGGTATTCTATGGGTTGCCACGTCCCGTGGACCATCCTGCCCTGATAATGCCCCCCCCCACCCAATCAGAGAGGCATCCGTAGTAACTGTGGCAACTGGAGGAGGGGGAACAAAGGGTCGGCCCTGATGAAGAAGAGGGGAAGATATCCACCAGTTCAGATGAGTTCTGCACGATTGTGTGACTAAGATTTCGTGCCTCATCGGAAGACTGTGGAACGACCACTGAGTGAATAACATCCACTGCAGAAGACGCATGTGGAAGCGAGCCAGTGGTAGAAGAACAATGGCCGCAGCCATAAGACCTAGAACTTTTAGTATCAATCTGGCTTTGACCTTGCTGCTCTGCAATAGAATCCGAACGAATTTTTGGATGTCCAGAATTCTTTGATCTGTTAGTCTGGCTAACATTTTGACGGTGTTTAATTCTGCGCCTATAAAGGTGATAGATTGGCAAGGCCGCAGAGAAGATTTTTCGAAATTCACTGAAATTCCCAAACTCCTGCAAAGCTGCAGAGTGTAGTCTCTGGTCTGAAGAAGCTGACACCTGGTGGTGGCGGAGAGGAGCCAGTCATCTAAATAAGGAAACACCTGGAATCCTTGACGTCTCAGATGAGCTGTGACCACTGCCATGCATTTGGTAAACACTCTGGGGGCTGAAGTGAGGCCAAAGGGCAGGGCTCTGAATTGGTAATGACTGGTCCCTAGCCGAAAGCGGAGAAACCTTCTGGAGCGCCTGTGAATCTTTATGTGATAGTACGCGTCCTGAAGGTCTATAGAGCACATCCAGTTGTCCTTGCCCAGAAAGGGCAGAATGGACTGAAGCGTGACCATCCGGAATCTTGCCTTCTTGACAAATCTGTTTAGACTGCTCAGGTCTAATATTGGTCTCCAATCTCCCGTCCTTTTGGGGACCAAAAAGAATCTCGAGTAGACGCTGGATCCTACTTGGTCTGCCGGAACAGTCTGGACGGCTCTTTTCACTAGGAGCTTTGAGACCTCCTGTTCTGCCAAATCCCTTTGACCGGGTGAGATGTCTGGAAGGGATTGTTGAGGTAGGATACCTTTCAAGGGATTTTGTAACCCTCGGATATGATTGGACTGTACCCACATATCTTGTGAAAGGGAATGCCAGGCTACTGGGTACAGCGAAATCCTTCCCCCGACTGCCTCCAAGGGTGGACAGTCGGGCAACACCTCAGGGGTGCTGAAAGGGCTTCTTAGGAAGAGACTCCCTGTTGCCCTGGTTCTGAGGACCCCCTGCCTCTAGGGCGGCCTATTATTGTTACCCCTCTGCCTCTGGGGGTAAACTGACCACGTGTGTCCGGTGTAGCTCCTTGGGCTTTGCGGAACCCCATCTTCCCTCCCTTCTGACCCTTGGGATATGATCTAGAAGGGGTGGAAAAATGGACTCCCAATGGCAGAAAGAGTTTTACCGTCCTGCTCACACCTGGTCAAGGTATCCTTCACCTGAGGTCCGAACAAAGCCGAACCATCAAAGGGGGTATTGGTGAAGGACGCCTTAAAGGGGTCCGCAAAATTACAAAGCCGCATCCAGGCTTGGCGCCTAAGAGCCACTCCTGTGCCTGCGGCCCTGCTCGCTCCATCGGCCGCATAGGATATGAGCCGCATGGAGGAGTTGGATAAGGAATTCAGGATTGCTAGCTGTGAGGCAATCTTTTCTTGAGCCCCAGTAGCAGAAGGATCCTGGACCACTTCACCTAGTTCCTTGAGAATATCTCTCTGAAGCCTGGTGAAGTGACAAAGGTAGTTCAGCGAACGCATAGCAAAGGTCACTGAAGAAAACATCCGCTTTCCATACCTGTCCATGGTCCTAGAATCCTTGTTAGGAGGATGGACAGGTACTGAAGGATCCAGTTCCTTCTTAGTGGCGGCCGCCACCACCATAGCATCCACAGAGACGCCCTTGGAAAGAAACTGTTTGTCCGTAGGGGCTGTAATAAACTTGGATGGCCTCCTGGGGACAGGTTCCACAGAATCTGGAGCTGCCACGCCTTCGAGCCACTACCTGCATAAGTGGGTCGAAAGGCGGAGACACCCAGGAGGTGGAGGGTCGGGATCCAAAAGCCTCCAGGTATACCGACTCATCCTCGGAGGGATCAATGGATGGCCAATTCCCCCTCTGTTTGAGGAGCTCAAGGATGTCTGAAAAGGAGACATCCTCAGAGGGGGATCGTGGGGAACCCTCCGACTCATCTAAGTCAGTATCAGATGTAGTAGACTCAGGGGAGTCTGTGTGTTTCCTCTTACACGTCCTCTTCCGAGGGGGTTCACCTGCAGGATCAGGAGAAACTTCGGAAGAGGAGGAAATTCCCAATGGGGAAACCTGGGGCGATGGATCCCTGGGCCTGAGAGCAAGGGTGGGGGAAACCTGGGGCGATGGATCCCTGGGCCTGACAGCAAGAGGCTGGCAAGAGGTGTCGACAGGCACCGAAGAGGGAGGAGCTAGAGGGATGGACCGTTGACCTGGCTCAGGAGCCAGGGCACTCCTCATCACCTCAAAGGCTCCCCTCCCCGGGAGACCGGAATATCCCCATTCCGAGGAAACAGGAATTCCCGGCTCCACTGAGAGGGAAGGCTCCGAGGCCGATGTCGGTGCCGAGCTTACCAAAGCTGAAGCCCCGAGAGGGAGAGCGGGGTCGGACAAGGGTCCGATGCCACTAGCCCCCTCGGAGCCGACCAGGGAAACTCGACGACCGGATCCCTCCAAGGAAGGTCTCAAGGAGGAGATCAGAGCGAAGGCAGCGGAGCCGAAGGATGTATCAGCTCCGGCGCCGAAACAGTCGCTGTCCCGAGAAGCTCCGGCTCCGAACTCTGGTGGGGAGTCGGAGGAGGAAGTTCAAGGGGTGAAGCAATAGCCAAAGTCTGCTGAGACGGGCTATGGAGCATTTGGGCCAGTGCCTGCGACTTTAACAGCCTGCTTACCACCCTCTCTAAATCGTGGTCAGACAGCCTGGAAGATCTCGAAGATCGGCTCCGATGACTCCGCTCCGACAAAAGAGGAGACCCCGGAGCCGAGTGGATCGATTCCAAAGACGGGGACCGAGATCTCTTCTTGGAGGAAGTCATCGGAGCCGACGTCCTATGGGTTCCAGATGGAGCCGAAGGCTTCTCGGCTCCGATACTGGATACTGCGTCGGCTCCAGCCGGAGCCGACAAGGCAACAGCAGATCGGGTGTCGGAACCGATTGGAACCGACCCTAGCTTAGAAGGAGAAAGATTGGCTCGCCGAGCGATCTCGACTCGAGGAGTCGGAGCCACCGGGGAGGCTTGGAAGCTGTAGCCTGACCCCTGGATGGCTTGGAAGGCTTACTGGACCCAGTTTTAGTGGGTGAACCTTCCGTCTTTAGCAAGCCACGGAGGATTAGCTTGTTCCTCACTGGCTAAAAGAGTGACACAAAGCACAGGAGTCCTGCAGGTGTAAAGGCCCCAGGCAGTAAACACAAGAAGTGTGACCGTCTGTCAGAGACATTTTCTGACAGCACGAGTCACACTTCTTGAAGCCCGAGACCTTTACCTCTTTAGACATAGTCTAATGAGAAAAGAGTAATAAATACTCACACAGAAACACACACACAAAAACAGTCACACAAATTAATCCCCAAACACAGACACACAGATAGGGATTAATAAGGAAGGCCTAGGCCTAACTGAAAAATTTTTAAAACTTTTTATAAAGTATAAAATTTTTCTAAAAGGGGAATAGGGTGGTTAAATGTGACACTAAACACTAAGAAATAGGAAAAAAGGGAAGATAACCCTGACTAAAGCTGTTTGAAACTCACTTACCTCAGCTGGCAAAAAAGGAGACCTCTTCGCAAAGCGGCAAACGAGATCTGAGGTAGTTCCGCCTTGCATCATGGGATATAGGGTTGCCTCGAGCTGGTAAAATAAGTTCTCAAGCTAAAGCAAGTGCCGAGTCAGAGCCGAGGATCGGCTCCGAACCCATCCAGCAAGAATGAAGGCGAGATTGACAACTTAACATTTACAAACTTCCATGACATCAAAGTCAAAATTTTCTGTGTCAAGATGTTCCGTTGTATTTCTGGGCGATCTGGATAAGGTATCAGCCAGATAAAGAGGTTTGCCTTTTGTATAAACCATTTTGAAGTTGCACTTTTGCAATTTAAGCATCATTCTTTGCAATCTCGCTGGAACTGAATGCATAGGCTTCTTTAAAATATTAACCACAGGTTGGTGATCACTTTCAATCTGAATATCTCAAGCACAGACATAACCATGAAACTTGGAACATGCAAACACTATTGCCAAAAGTTCTTTCTCAATCTGAGCATACTGCATTTCAGTTTGGGTAAGTGTTCTAGATGCATAGGCTATTGGTCTACCTTCTTGAAGAATAACTACGCCAAGACCAAATTTTGAAGGATCGTAGTAAAGAGTTTCTGGTTTGTTGACATCATAGTATCTTAATGTAGGTGGAGTAGCTATTTTCTGCTTAAGGTCTTCAAATGGTCTCTGGTGATGTTCTAACAATGACCATATAACATTCTTATGCATTATCTCTCACAAAGGCGCTGTCAACTCACTGAAGTCTGCCATAAACTTGTTTAAATAGTTGACCATACCAAGAAAACATTGTAGAGCTTGAACATTATCTGGTGTTGGCATCTCAAGAATGGCTGCTTGCTAGGACAGGTCCGGTCTCAAGCCAATGTTAGTAAATAAATGACCTACATATGTAACTGCTGGTAGTCTGAATTTGCACTTTAAAGGACTGAGCTTTAAGTTCACTTCACATGCTCTGTCTAGAACTCTCTTTTAAGATTTCTGTCATGCTCTGCTTCACCATTGCCTGTGACTAACAAAGCATCTACTATTACAGTACAAGGATAACCTGAAAAAAATGTGCTCTATTGTATGGTGAAAGAATTCACTTGCAGAATTTATTCCAAATGGCATCCTAAGAAATCTGTATCTTCCAAATGGGGTACTGAATGTAGTCAGTAATGAAGATTTGCAATCAAGCATCACTTGCCAAAATGAAGTTTTTGCATCAAAAACAGAGAAAACAGTGGCATTCAGTATTAGAGCTGCAACTTCTTCGACTGTGTGCATGGGATGATGTGGTCTTTTTAATGCTTTGTTCAAATCTCTTGGGTCAATACATATACTGATTTTGTCTGAGCCTTTTTTGTGAGCTGCTACCATGGACGACACCCATTCGGTAGGTTCTGTAACTGGACAAATTCCACCTTGCTGCACCATTTTATCCAACTGAACTTTGACTTTATGCTGCACAGCTATCAGAACTTTTTTTGCTATTCTGACTACTGGACTGACCTCTGGGTCTAACTTCATAGAATATACAACTGGACGTTTGCCCAACTTGTCATCGAAAACATCAGCATACTCTGAAAAAATAGTGTTAGTGAAGCTGGAACTGTGACGTGCTTATCTGATGAATTACTTTGGCAAAAGAAAGCAGATTCATTCTCAAACTGTATCTGAGACCCAATAATGACTGCACAGGCCTTCGGACTACATAGAATAATAAGTTATAACAGTTCTTGGCCACACAACATGAAAGCACTACTGAGCCTTTGGCTTGAATTTCTTCACCTCCATAAGCAACAAGTTTCACACACCTGGTCACATTCAGTTGTTCACCAGCTCTCACCTTAGCAAAAGTATCTGCAGACATAACATTACACTTGGACCCAATGTCTACTTTGAGCTCGGTGGATTTTCCATTGATCTGGACAGTACAAAATACTTCATTTTTTGCCAATAAATCTACTGCATCAATCTTTTCACCAATTACTGATACACCAATTACATAGAAAGCAGACTGTTGCAGTTCAACTTGATCAATTTGCTTTTTTGAATGACCCTTCTTTATAACAGTGTGAGGCTTAGTTGATTTGCAAAATTTATGAAAATGGTTCCATTTCTTACATTTATGGCATTGCTAACCAAATTCTAAGCACTTTTTTCTTTTAGACTCATGATTAGTAGCACAATTGCGACAGTTAACAATAAAGATTGATTGGGTTTTGCTAATTCACCCTTGTATGGCACTAAGCATGCTCCTTTAACTGAACTAGTCTTAGAACTTGCTGGAAGGTTGCGGGACCTCCTAGGAAAACCCGCAGGGGCAGCAGTTGCCACATGCTTAGGCATGTTTCTGCCTGACGCATTTTGCATACTGTCTACATTTGCTCTGGGGCTTGCTGAAACCATGCTCTTATCACCTGCAAGAATATTTGTGTGCCTTTCTGTAACTTCATGAATTTGACAAATCAATAGCTTTGCTCAGTGTTAAATCACTGTCACAAAGCAAAATCTTTCTCACAACAGCATTATTAATACAACACATGAGCCTGTCCTTTATTAACTCATCTTTTAAGTCACCAAACTTACACATCTTAACTTTATTTCTCAGGTCAGTAATATAAGCTACAAAAGTTTCTCCTTGCTTTTGATCTCTTATGTAAAACAAATGTCCCTCTAATGTAACAATGGTATGGGGGTTGCACATTTCTCTAAATTTGCGCTTCAAACACGTGGGGTCTTCCCTTGATTCAGCCTGCACAACAATATGACGATTTCTCTCCTTCACCTTCATATAATGTTGGTGCATATACAAATGAATGCTCCCTTTCAATGGCCTCTAACCCTGCTAGGTTTAGTAAAATGAATTCCCTGGTGAGTTCATCTTTATCGGCATAAGCTGCTTGTATGACTATATCGCACTCTTGCTCAAATATTCTCTAATTCTCTGCAATATTCTGATCAAACACAAGTAGTAGTGGTTTGCGAAAGCCATCTGCCATATTAATACATCTCAGTGAAGACCTTTGCCAGTATGCATGAGCATACACACACACACACACACACACACACACACACACACACACACACACACACGCCTGAAATTTATGCCAGTATTTGTAACTACACCCAATAGCGCAACAAGCCTCTGTATAACTGAACTGTGCGAAATATGTTTCCCAGGCACTATAATACTCTTGAAATCACCTCTTATCAGTGAAAGAAACATTTCAAATAACTGCACTGTGCAAATAAACTGGACAGAAGAAGCTCAGAGTAAGAAACATTTCAAAGCAATTGCACTTTGTGAATAACAGTACACAGCACACTGAAATTTCCCCCAAATGGCTGTACTTTGCAAACAACTATGTACAGTGCAAGAAACACTCTGTAATGATGGCACTCTGTGAACAGACACACCCAGCACAAGAAACTTTTTGAAATGGCTGTATTTGACTACAGTTACAAAATAGTGGCACTTTGCACACAACAAACTCTTTGGAATAAATGCACAGTAATAAACACACACTGTAAGCACTTTTACACACTTTGAGATATTTTGAATAACTGTAGTTATACTATTCAGAGCTCCAGTCAATGCAAAGTAGTAGTTTATGTCACGGCACAGTAATTCACCAAAAATCATGCAGTCGCCTTGCACTATTTATGCTTAATGTACCCTTTTTTGCTCTTTGTTATATTCATTTTGCTCATTTAATCTCTTTTCATGCCCATTATATTTTCTTGTGCCCATAATTCTGAAGCCTTTATGTGTTTTTCTGATGCTAGTTTTATCAAATCTTTTAATGTCAAAATTTTAATTAATAAACTTTGTATGCTTTTCATTTGCTTAATAAATGTTTTTGTGATATTTGTTTGCTTACTAATGTGTTTTGTGCCCTTGTAATGCTCCGTTTTGTCTTTTTTAATAAATCGTTTGTGCAAGTTTTCATTACCTTTAGTTCTTTCCTGAACACCCCCCCCCCTTTTTTTTTTCACTCGGACTCTGTTCACTTACTTTACCTTCACTGTTAACTCTGCACCTATTAAATACAAAAACATTTTTCAACACTAATCATAGGTAGGTACTAGGCCATCGGCCCAAGGGCCTACGTAAGCCTAGCCAGCAAGGTACCATAGCTTACGCCACCCAAGAAAGTTATTTTCCTGGGCCACTGTCCAGCAGAGACACAGAAGTGATCCCCGAGGTGTATTTCCTATTTCCCATCCACTCATCAGGATTTTTCTTGAAGAGTGCTAATGAAGAACTTTGCTTGACATAGATGGGTAGCTTGTTCCAGAGTATAGGAAGTCTCTGGGACAGGAATCTATTCCTCCAGCGTGTCCTGTTTATTGTGGTGACAAGGTTTAGGTCCCTAGAGCGTGTAGCTTGGAGGGATTGGGATTTCTTTAGGTGTAGCATGTCCAACAGCTCTGGGTTTGACATAGCTTTGTATGTTAGGCAGAGATCACCTCGGAGTAGGCGATATGCTACAGAGTAAAGCTGGAGTTTTTTGAGGTGGTCAGTGTAGGGCATTTGTTTGAGGCCAGTAATCCTCTTTGTGAGGTACTTCTGTGGCCTTTCCAGCTGCTGCAGATGTCTTGTGAGGTACATTCCAAAGGGTTGTACTCTATAATGGGTCTAATGAGTGACAAGTAGAGGGGAACAATGACCTCTTTTTTCCTGGATGAGAACCCTTTTATGATGAGGTGTGCCATGTAGAAGGGCTTCCTGACTACTGTGGCGATGTGACTATCAAAGAAGAGACTACTGTCCACCTGGTTCCCAAGATCTCTTATCACGCATTCGGTGTTAAGTAGATTGCTGCCTATGTGGTAGTTCATGCTACAGAGTTTTTCCAAAGGGGATGACACTGCACTTTTTGGCATTGAGCTTGAGGCCATGGCTCTGACACCAGGCATCTGTCTCAGTGAGGCCCTTCTGTAGGATGTCCACATCATTTCGGGACTTGACTATGGCTCCTAGTTTGCAGTCATCTACGAACTTCGTCAGCCAGAGGCCTTCTGTGTTACCCTGTACTTCAGAGAAGTAGATGCCAAACAGGAGAGATCCCAAGACGGAACCCTGTGGCACTCCACTTGTCACTGCCTTGAGGTCAGATTTGGAGTCTGCAACTTTTACAGTGTGGGTTCTGTCAGTGAGCCAGTTGGTAACCCATCTTGTGACGTAGGGATTTATACCTAGTTTAGTGAGTTTAGCTATAATTTCAAAATGGGCGATAGTGTCGAAAGCCTTGGCGAGGTAAAGATAGGCTGTGTGAACCACTTTACCCTCATCCACGGCTCTGTTGACTGCCTCAAAGAAGTCGATGAGGTTCAGGAGGCATGATCTGCCTTTCACAAACCCGAACTGGGTGGGATCCAGAGTTTGGAGGTTACCAATGTATTTGTTTATGAGTTCCATGATGATACGTTCCATGGCCTTGCAGACCAGGCTCGTCAGGTAATAGGTCGATAGTTCCGGGGATCAGTGGTGGCCCCCCCTTTGTGGAGTGGGATAACTGTTGCTGTGCGCCATTCAGTGGGCACAAAGCCTGATGCAAGGCTATTATTGAACATGGTGCTTAAGTGGGGAGCCAGTTCGTTCTGAAGTTCGTGTAAAATGCAGCCTGGGATGTTGTCCAGTCCCATGGATGCTGTGTTTTTGGCTTTAGAGTGCAGCTTTTACCTGCGTAGTTGTGATTACAGGGACTCTGCATTCTTCCTCTATAGATATGGGCCCTTTAAGGGGTGAGAGGCGGCTAAAGTTAGCACTGAACCGATCTGCCAAAATGTTGGCAATATCACTTGGTTCTGTAATTTTCGTGCCTTTGTGCTGTAACTCAGAGCAGATCTGGGTGTTGCCATCTAGATTCTTGACATAGCTATAGAATGCTTTGTGGTTTTCCTTGGATTTAGTGGCGATTTTGTTTTCGTAGCTAGCTTTGGAGGATCTTATAAGTGATCTCAGCTTCTTACTGAGTCTGACCAGGGAGCTCCTCCACTCATGGGAATTTACTCTCTTTTGCAACAGTTTCTTCATTCTGTTGTACAGTTTGTTTATGGCAGGGGACCACCAGATTGGCTTCCTTTTTTTGGAGGATAGCATCTTGGTTCTGTTTGGGATTGCACGATCCATGCACTCGTGTAAGTGCTTATAGAGTGCATTTGTGAAGGATTCGGTAGTTGTAACTGTATTGTCCTTTTGCATGGGTGTCATGAAGTTTACCATTTCTGTCTTATGAAGCATAAAGATGGCTTTGGAGAAATTTTTTACCGTGGTTTCCTTAATGGGGTGTGGGGACGGGATGTGGATATCAAGGGTGATAAGCTTATGGTCGGATTGGACCAACGAGGAGTTGACTTCAGGTGTGGAACACCGGTCACTCATGTTGGTAATGACTAGGTCTAGGACATTGCTGCCCCTGGTGGGGGTGTGGATAAGCTGATCTAGGGCACTGAAGGTTATGAATTCCAGAAAGCGCTGAGCTAAGGAGTTGGTTCACGAGTAATTTTCCCAGTTAATGGTGGGGTAGTTGAAGTCGCCCATTATTAGGGTGTTTGGTTGAACCCTAGTATTTTCCAGTACATCAAGAAAAGAGGAGTGGGAATCCTGAGGCATGGTGGGGGATCTGTAGCAAGCTACAATTTGGATTGCAGTTTTGCCCAGAGTTAGTTGCACTTGGATAACCTCGGATGCATTATGCTGAGCAACTAGCCTGGAGGTGTGGATATTCTTAATGAATATGGACACACCTCCGCCTTTGGTGTTTTGGTCCAGGTTACATGGCCGAAAAGTGTGGTATGAGTTACAGCCTGGTAGTGCAGGGGTGCTCTCTGGAGCCTTGAACCAGGTCTCAGTCACTACACAGATATCGATGTTCTCAATTAGTTTTAGCACACTTTCTCTAAATTGGCAGAGATGGAAATCTCTGTTGTTTGTACTATATTGAGAATAGTGTTGGAAAATAATGTTTTTGTATTTAATAATTCCATCTATTGGCAGCGTCATGGCGTAGCTATGGGCACTTCGTGTGCCAATAGCTACGCCAACATTGTGATAGCTATGTGGGAAATGGATCATATACTTGGGGGACCCTACTCAAGATTTATACCTTTTTATAGAAGGTTTGTTGATGATTTGTTTTCTGTGGGTAGGTACTAAACAGCAGTTAAGAGAGTTTGAGGTGTATGTAAATAATACAACTAATTATTTACATTTTTCTATGAATGCATCAACACACAGTATGAATTTTCTTGATGTTACTGTTGAAGTGGACGGGAATGGCTCCATTTTTACTAAATTGTATAAAAAAAAACATGCCATGTCAACCATCTTTTGTATAGGTATAGTATGCACCCCACCCATATTTTTAGTAACGTGGTCAAGAATCAAGTTTTTAGAGCCTCCAGGTTAAATGTACATGAAAAGGTATTTCAAGAGCAGGTAAAACTACACAGCATTGTTTAAGGATGAAAGGTTACAGTGACCGAGAAATAGTTGAAAATGCAGAGAAGGTTAAAAGCTTGAGGGGAACCACAGCTAAACCTTATTTTTCAAAACCTGAATCAGACAGAGTAATGTATAATAGGAACAAACAGTGTAAACTAAGGGTACCACTACATTATTTTAGTAATGTTTCCATGTACATGAATGTTATTAGGAAACACTGGAAAGTCCTTATGACAGACAAAGATATTTCCAGAGTTATAGAGCCCACCTCCAGGTTTGTATTTAGGAACATGAAATCTTTTAAAAGGACCTTATGTTACTCAAGGAATAAACATGAATATAGCAGTAGTGCCACTTTAGCATGTGATACTTGCAGTTTATGCACTTACGCTGACAGCAGTTCTACTTTTACACACCCTGACCAGGATAGAATATATAGGGTTAAGGTTTTTGCACTTGTAGCACTTCCCATGTTGTTTACTTGGCCTACTGTTTATTGTGATCAAAACTGTATGTAGGCAAGATGGATAGAACGCTTAGAGAAAGAATAAAGGAAAATTTGTATCATACTAGCAAAGGGAATACAAACAATGCCCTTGCAAAACATATCAATGCTATTGGTACTGAGCATTCTTTTAAGTTTTTGGTTATAGGGAGAGTG
Source organism: Protopterus annectens (assembly GCF_019279795.1). Lineage (NCBI taxonomy): Eukaryota > Metazoa > Chordata > Ceratodontiformes > Protopteridae > Protopterus > Protopterus annectens. Next base: position 1,977,131,749 of record NC_056729.1, on the reverse strand, counting down.
CATGAGACATCAAGAGGAGGTGACATCAGGAACAGTACTGCGCAACTTGAGTCTAAGTGGATCATTAGACTGAGAGGTGATAATGGCCATGCACTCAATGATGTGGTCCCTATAAAACCTAAGCTGAAATCTAGGAACCTTAGACGTTGAATGTTTTTTACCTATATATTATTCTATGTTTTATGTTTATATATATATATATATATATATATATATATATATATATATATATATATATATATATATATATATATATATATATATATACATACATATATATATATATATATATATATATATATATATATATATAGATAGATATATATATAGATATATAGATATATGCACACATATATTGGTTACATATGCATTTTTATGAAAGTATTATGATTTCTCTACGTGCTATGCATTTGCTTTTAAGCGACTGTTTATTTAAATAATTTCAGTGCCTTCATTTCACATGTTTAATCAAAGGAAGTAGTATATGGTATTTAAACTGAGTTTTTTCGTTTGATAGACATTACCTGAAGAAGCAGTTCAGTCTGTGAAAGCACTTGTGGTGTCGACAATAAAAGTTTTTATTGAAACCGGCCGTTTTGGAGATCCTCTGTATTGCTGGATTAAAGTTTTGGTTTTCTTACTAGGACTTCTTTACCAGAAAGGATTGGTATTTGTGTTTGTTCTGCTCTCTCTTTCTAGATATATATATGTAAACTAGCTGTCTCATACATACATGTTCACACTCTGACTGTACTCATAAAATGGCAATGAAGCTAGCACATGCCTGCTATTTATATGCATGTTCAGGTCTGTTATTCTACAGTTGTGAAGTGAAAATGAAGTTCTAGGATGATGCTGTACTTAATGAAGAACAAAAACTACACTTGTACTCAGGGTTAATAAAACATCAACATTTAACATAACTAAAAACTTTCTAGACAAGTTATTATAATTATCCCTTTCTGCTAAGCCTTACAGTCCACTTCTGTAAACCTGCACTTAAAACTGTACTTCTCTTGCCACCCTTCCTTTCTTTTCCAACTCTATAACTTACAATCAATTAACTCAATCCTACACTTACCTCCTTCCTGCCTCTTACATTACTGTAGAAGTATTTTCTCTTTACTTTAGCTTTTCCCCTTCTTTTACATGCAACCATTTACTGTATTTTTACTGCCTTCTTAAACACCTCATCATTGCAAGTTTGTGATATTTTATTAATAAAACAAAGAAAGCTTACATTTATTGAATGCTATAATAGTTGCTTGCATAGTTTTTTATATTATACTTCAACAGTTATTTGATGTAGTTTTATGTAATATTGATTCAAATGTTTTTCTATTTTTTATCATCTGTAATTTGGAACGTTTCTGCTGAAACAGGCCCTTTCTTACTTACTGGTTAGCACAAAAATTAAAAAAGAAGTAAAGTAAATAAATAAAGATCAAAAGAAAGAATCAAAGAAATACTTCCAATTAAAAGTTCAGTCTTTACGCCCATCCCTACCTATGTTGAGAAGCTTATTATAGCGACTGAAAGGATGAGATGATTTACTTATTTAGTCTGTCTACCAGGGGTAGTACTTTGATCAGAAAAGACCATTTGCAAGTGTAGCCTGGGTAAAGAAGTTCACAAAAAATAAAACAGAAAAAAATTCAAATTCATGAATAGACGTAGCAGAAATTAAGTTCAACTCAGCAACCTGAGAGGATTCTGGAGTACAACAACTAGTCATCCTAGTTAGGATGTGTCGTTCGTCTAGTCAGGGTGTAATAAATGAGTCTTTGTGGGTTCTGTTCAAACAGCTTTACTATGTACAAACAAATTTCGATTGAAGCTTATTAACTTTAACTTAGGTAACTTATATACAGATTAGCTATATTCACTCTCACATGCTTACTCTCTGGCTGGACTTTCAAAATGGCACTAGGTACAGCACGTGCCTGCTATTTATATATGCACGTTCATCACTTGTTATGCTTCTTAAAGACATATCACACACCATGCTCTACATCCTCCCTCTTTGCGAAATAGATCATGGAATGCTGAGGATATCATTTAACATGCAAATAATACAAATAGTTTTTTGGCATGCATTCATACAGAACTAAGTACGTATATACAGTTATGTCCAAATCGATGCATATCTCACACCAGGTCAGGAAGTGCGACCAAATCGTGTGACATAAAACTGAGAATTAGACTTAGCAACTGGAACTGTCCCTGCTGAATGTTCAACCTTAGGAATATCGAGAACATCATCAGGAGTGGAATCAGAAGGTAAGACACGTTCTGGAATAGGAACACTGTCTGGATTGCTCTGAGATCTAGAGTCTGTATCACAGGAACAATGCTGCAATAACAGTTTTGGTACAGGAAGGAGATGTCTGTGATTTCTCCTGTACTCCACACCCTCAGATTCTATGAAGTAGGATCTTGGCTTGGTACATATACCTGTTACTTGACCAATCCGGTCAAAACTTTTCACCATTTGTATCCTCACTGTCTCTCCTTCTTTTAATGGACGAAGAAATCTGTTTGATTTATCATAACTGGACTTCTGGAAAGAATGCTTCCTGAATAATTGGGCTGTGATGGTTCTGTTGTTTTTAGCTTCAGGCCTCAATAAACTGGAACTAATAGGCAATGTTATTCTGGTTTGCCTGGATAGAAGTCTCTGAGCAGGTGAGCCAAGTATACCCTGACAGGGTATGTTTCTGAGATTAAGTAAATTGAAAAAGACATTGGTATTGTCACACTTTGATTTTTCAAGTAATTGCTTTGCACTCTGCACTGCATGTTCAGATAGTCCACTTGACTGTGGATATTCTGGACTACTAGTAACAAGTACAAAGTCTCATTCTCTTGCAAATTTCTGAAATAACTGACTAGTAAATTGAGTACCATTGTCAGAAATAACTGTGTGTGAACTACTATGGACTGAAAAATGACATTTCAATTTGGTAATAACAGCAGTGGATGTTAGACTAGGTAGTAAATCAATCTCAAACCAGTCTGAATAAGAGTCTACCAATACTAAATAATGCTGATTATTCCACTTGAATATGTCAATGGCTATTGTTGATCAAGGTAATTCAGGAACTTGACTTAGCTGAAGTGGTTCTCTTTGCAAATGCGGTTTAGTATTACTGCATATTGAACAAGACAAAAGTACTTTATTAATGTCTTTCACTAGTGATGGCCAAAATACTAGTTCTCTCGCCCTTCTTTTAGCAGATTTGGAACCTGGGTGACCATGATGCAAAATCTGGATATATTCAAATTGTAAGGAAGCAGCAACAACAATTTTAGGACCTTTGAAAATAATGCCATCTTCCATCAACATCTCATCTCTGTAAGGAAAATAGGTTTGCACCTCAGGTGGTAAATTAGATTGCTTTGACGGTCATCCAACATTAATGCAGTGGTTGAGCTTTTGCAAAATTGGATCAGTCTTTGTATGATTTCTCAGCTCAAGTCCGTGGTAGAAAAATTATGCACTGCCATTATGTCAAAGTCAAAATTCTCTGCGTCAAGCTGTTCCATTGTATTTCTGGGTGATCTGGATAAGGAATCAGCCAGATAAAGAACTTTGCTGTTTGTACAGACCATTGTGAAGTTGCACTTTTTGGAATTCAAGCATCATTCTTTGTAATCTCGCTGGACCTGAATGCATAGGCTTCTTTAGAATAGTAACTAGAGGATGGTGATCAGTTTCAATCTGAATAGCTTGACCACAATCATAATCATAATATAATCATGAAACTCTGAACATGCAAATACTATTTCCAAAAGTTCTTTCTCAATTTGAGCATACTGCATCTCAGTTTGGTAAGTGTTCTAGATGTATAGGCTACTGGTCTGCTTTCCTGAAAAATACCTGCACCAAGACCAAATTTTGAAGCATCACAGGAAAGAATGACTGGTTTATTGACATCATAGTATCTTAATGTAGGTGGGGTGGCAATTTTCTGCTTAAGGTCTTCAAGTGCCTTCTGGTGCTGTTCTAACCAAGAACAAGTAACATTTTTGCAAGTTAGCTCTCTTAAAGGTGCTGTTAACTCACTGATGTCTGGTATAAACTTGCCTAGATAGTTGGCCATACCAAGGAAACGCTGCAGAGCTTGAACATTATCTGATGCTGACATCTCAAGAATAGCTGCTTGCTTAGATGGATCTGGTCTTAAGCCAGTACTGGTAATCAAATGACCTACATATGTAACTTCTGGTAGTCTGAATTTGCACTTTAGAGGATTGAGCTTTAAGTTCACTTCACGTGCTCTGTCTAGAACTCTCTTGAGGTTTCTGTCATGCTCTCCTTCATCATTGCCTTCAACCAATAAATCATCTACTATTATGACACAAGGATAACCTGAAAAAATTTGCTCCATTGTATGCTGGAAAACTTCACTTACAGAATTTATCCCAAATGGCATCCTCAGAAATCTATATCTGCCAAACAGGGTACCAAAAGTGGTCAGTAATGAGGATTTGCGATCAAGCAACACTTGCCAAAATTAACCTTTTGCATCTAAGACAGAAAACACAGTGGCATTCGGTATTAGGGCTGCGACCTCTTCGACTGTACGCATCGGATGATGTGGTCTCTCTAATGCTTTGTTCAAAGCTCTTTGATCAATACATATTCTGATTTTGTCTGAGCCTTCCTTGTGGGCTGCTACCATGGACGACACCCATTCAGTTGATTCTGTAACTGGACAAATTACACCTTGCTGCAACATTTTATCCAACTGAGATCTGACTTTATCTTGCATAGCTGTTGGAACTTTTCTCGCTGGTCTGACTACTGGACTGACCTCTGGGTCTAACTTCATAGAATACACAACTGGAAGTTTGCCCACCTTGTTACTGAAAACATCAGCATACCCTGAGAAAATGGTTTCAGAAAAATTGGAACTATGATATGTGCTTATATGATGAACTTCTTTGGTAAAAGAAAGCAGATTCATCCTCCAACTGTCTCTGAGACCCAACAATGACTGCACAGTTCTTAGCCAAATAACATGAAAACACGACTGAATCTTTGGTTTGAATTTCTTCACCTCTATATGCAACAAGTTTCACACTACTCGCTACGTTGAGATGTTCGTTAGTTCTCACCTTAGCAAATGTGTCTGCTGATATAACATTACACTTGAACCAGTGTCTACTTTGAGCTTGGTGCATTTACTATTGATCTGGACAGTAAAAAACACTTTGTTCTTTGCCAACAAATTCACTTCATCACCCTTTCGCCAATTACTGATACACCATCTACACAGAAAGTAGAATTGGAGATCTCTATATGATCAACTTGCATTTTTAAGTAACCCTTCTTTGTAACCTTGTGACGCTTACTTGATTTGCAAAACTTTTGAAAATGGTTCCATTTTTTACACTTGTGGCATTGCTGACCAAATGATAAGCATTTTTCTCCTTTAGACTCCTGATTGGCACCACACCTGCGACAGTTAACAATAAAGTTGGATTTGGGTTTCGCTGATTCACACTTGTACTGCACTAAGTAGGCTCCTTTCTTAGACTTTCCTGGAAAACTATGTGGTTTCCCTGGTGAACCAGCAGGGGCTGTGGCTGCCATGTGCTTAGGCCTGATTTTGTTTGCCGTGTGTTGCATGGTATCTACTTTTGCTCTAGAGCCTGCAGAAATCATGCTCTTGTCACTTGCAAACATACCTGTGCATCTTTCTGTAACTTCATGGATTTGACAAATCTCAGTGGCTTTGCTCAACATTAAATCACTGTCACAAAGCAAAATCTTTCTCACAGCAGCACTATTAATACCACACACAAGTCTGTCCTTTATTAAATCATCTTTTAAGTCACCAAACCGACATGTTTTAGCTTTGTTTCTCAGGTCAGTAATACAAGCTGCAAAAGTTTTCCCTGGCTTCTGTTCTCTTGCATAAAACAAATGCCTCTCTAATGTAATATTTGTCTGGGAGGTTACACATTTCCCTGAATTTGCTCTTCAAACACTCTGGGTCTTCCCTTAATTCAGCCTGTATAACAATATGACGATTTTCACCTTCTCCCTCATATACTGCTGGTGCATACAAAAATGAAAGCTCTGACCCAGCTAGGTTTAACAAAATGAATGCCCTGGTATATGCATCTTTGTCAGAATAAGCAGCTTGTATAAAAATATTGTACTCTTGCTCAAATATTCTCCAATTCTCTGCAATATTCTGATAAAATGCAAGTGGTGATGGGCTTTCGAAATCTGTCGGCCACATTAACACATACCAGTGAAGGGTTTTGCAAATATGCACGAATACACACACATACACATATGCCAGAAATTTATGCCAGTATTTGTAACTTTGCCCAATGGCACAACAACCCTCTGAATAACTGAACTTTGTGAAATAAGTATCTCAAGCACTGTAACACTCTCAAAATTGCAGTACAGCAAAAGCAATCTATCATCATTTTAAAAAACATTTCAAGTAACTGAACTGTGTGAATGAACTGGCAGAAGCAGTTCAGAGTAAGAAACATTTCGAAGTAACTGCACTTTGTGAATAAACAGTACATGGCACACTGAAACTTCCCCAAAATGGCAGTATTTTGTTTGGTAATTCTTTGAAGTGAGAGAAACACTCTGTAATGGTGGTAATTTGTGAAAAGACACACCCAGCACAAGAAACTCTGTAATGGCAGCACTTTGCAAATAGACAGACCCAGCACGAGAAACTTTTTGAAATGGCTGTACTTTGATTGCACTTTAAGAAATAGTTGCACTTTGCACATAAATAAACTCTTCGGAATACATGCAGTGTAATTAAGCACACACTGTAAGCACTTTTACACATTTTGACATACTTGTAATAATTCTAGTTATGCCCTTGATACAATTGTTGTATCTTTCGGCTTTTTCCGGTTAGGAGTCACCACAGCGGAACTCCGGTCTGCTAATGATTGGCAGTAGATTTTTACGTGCTGAGTTGCCGGCCCTGACGCACAACCTTCAACGAAGGTACGCCCATTCATGCATGTCTCCAAACAGAAGACGCTCTAGCGAACTGAACACGACAATGTCTTACTGTGAGGCGACAACGCTAATGCAGCACCACCACCGTATACCCTTGATACAATATGAAGTCGTAGTTATGCCAAAACACAACACTTTGCCAAAAACATACAGTCACCTTGCTTTATTTATGTTTACGGTGCCCTTTTTACCCTTATTATATTCATTTTACTTGTTTAATCTCTTTTCATGCCCATTGTACTTTTCTTGTGCTTGTTTTACTCTAAACATGCCCATTCTGCTTTAAACATACTCATTTTGCTTTACTGCTAGTCATTTTATCAAATATCTTAATCTTAAACATTTCACTTAATAAACCTTTTGTGCCTCTTGCTTGTTTAACAATGCAGTGTGTGCCTTTGTAATGCTCCAAACTGTGTGTGCAAGTTTTCATTACCTTTGGTTCTTTTCTGGCTCTTTTTCTTGCTCATTTCTCTTAGTTTACCTTCACTGTTATCTCTGCACCTCCTGGCTCTGAATATCAATGTCTGGCATCCCGGTTCTGACACCATGTCGCTCGTCTAGTCAGGATGCAATAGGCGAGTCTTTGTGGGTTCTGTTCAAGCAGCTTTATTATGTACAAAGACATTATGACTGAAGCTTATTAACTTTAACTTAGGTAACTTACATACAGATTAGCTACATTCAATCTCATTGCTTACTCTCTGGCTGCACTTTCAAAATGGCACTAGGTACAGCAAGTGCCTGCTATTTATATATGCATGATCCTCACTTGCTACGCTTCTCAAAGACACATCACACATCATGCTCTACAGAAGGCATCACTTAAGGTGGTATGGGTACCCTGTGAGGAGGACTTTTGGGTATGTCACAAAGGAGGTGGTACACAACAAAGCCCCATTAAATGAAGCTTCAGGGCAGTCTTAGGACATCCTAGAGGGATTTTAATGTCTCACCTTTCCTGGGAATGCCTGGAGATCTACAAGATAGCCTGAGACTGCTGTGGGGACAGGAAAGTGTGGTATGTCCTGCACAGTCTGCTGTTACAGAGATCTCATCATACCAAGCAGTTTAAAAATTTACAGGTGGCTGGCTAGATGGATGCAGGAGTGTGGGAATAGCTTTGCACACAAAACATTGTTTCATAATATGAGGTATGTCTCATAGTGGAATTTTAAGAAAAGGGAGTACTACCAACATTTGCCATTTAAAAATGAGCATGAAATGACTGCTATCAAGCTGCATTTAAAGAAATTGTTTACCCAAATGAAATACTGCTATTATCTGGTGAAGGAAGAGGTAGTAGATATCAAATGTATTTTTGTTACAGAGCATGGTATATAAAAAATGAGTTGGAAATCATGGTTAGTTACCACTTTATGCATGTCATATAGTTATTCATCAAATCTCCATAAATAATGGACTAGAAACAGTTACCAATTTTGTCATGCATCCCCCTCCTACATTTAAATTATGTTACAGAAGGCAGACACATCTTATGAATAAAAGCTATATAGCCAATTAGCTTAACATTTATATAGACTGACATATAAATAGATATGCAAATTAAATCTAAAATCAACAAAACACACTACACTTAAAATGTCAGCCTCTCCACTGCTACCTCAGGAGAAATATGTCCCTATGGTTTACTTCAAAGAATGCATGATAATGGATGACGGCACAAATAATACTGGTTCTCATTTTGTGTCCATAAGGTGTTGTCTATCTTCCCTCAGTGTAGAACAAAGGAACGACATCAAGCCAAATGTAAACCTTGATTTAATTAAAGCTGACACATATGTGCTATAACAAAGAACCATATCCTTCCACCAGTGTGACGCCCAGATAGCAGGATGCCACCTGCTGATGTCAAGACACCTGGAACCAATGAGGTTTGATACCACTGCCAACCAAGGGTGAACAAATAGCGAGAAGATGCATGCAAGTCTGTTTCAATAATTCTCCCTGGAGATAACATTACCCTTCTAGAAAACATTCTCTCTTACCTATCTCAAAACATCCACAATGAAAATATTTTGCTTGGGAATGTAAATAGTGACTGGTTAACTCTTCAGTCCCCAAACACTACTCCGTGCATCAACTTACATGGCTTTACAACTTATCTCAACCCCCACCCATGCAAAGAGATCACATACCCTCAGCTCTCTCATCGATTGGATTTTAGTCACAGATCCCCACAAATAACATAACCCCGAGACCCTTACCCAACTCCCTAAGTGATCATTCCCCTGTGAAAGTTCTTAGATACACTCCTTATTTCACTAGGCCTCACAGATACATAACCTGTCGCAAACTATCCACCTTCTGTTCTGAGACTTTTAATGCCATCCTCTCCAGGATAAACTGGACAAATCTAACCTATTTTCCCCTTCATGAAGTTGTCCACTCTTTCAACTCTACTTTCCTCAACATTCTTAACTCACTTGTTCCACCCAGCACTGTTCGTATCAAATCTAATATATCCCCTTGGCTTACCAATGCCACCTACACCCTAATGAAAACTAGAGACAGTGCATGGAAAAGGTGGATAAAAACTAACCTCCCTTCCCATTTGCAAAAATATAAAGAACTAAGAAATCAGGCAATTTCAAGACACTATTCTGGAACAGGATACTGATCAGGAAGGCAGATGGTGCTATATAAAGATCAAATCCCCAAATATTAATAAACCTATACTTCTCCTAAACATTTATGCACCGTGCATAAAACATCAGGATTTCACAGTATCCATATATAACTTATCTAATTTCCCGACCATTATTATATTATAGGGGGAAATTGGAACATTGTTCAAAACCCTCTCATAGATAGATCAAACACTAGCACTTCATATAACTCGCAAGCAACTGATGCACTCAATGAGTTAAAAAGAGACTTTATACCGGTTGATCCATACCACAATCAGACAATAAATAAGCATAATGACAAATATATATTCTACTCTCAATGTCACAAAACTTGGTCTAGACTGGATTTTTTCCTAACATCAAATACATTTCTGAATTCTGATATAGCACATAATACAGATCCAAGATTCTTTTTAGATCATTCCAAAATTATGCTTACTATTAGCTGGTTTGGAAAGACAGACAACAACACTAATCAATTTAACTGGACTTTAAATCCCAATCTGTTAACTAAAGAGGAAATAATTCACGAAGTAGAAAATATACTTAAAGATCTTTTTACACAATCAGAGTCTTCCCAAATGCCCTTTGATATCCAATGGGCCTCTGTGAAGGCTGTAATTAGAGGTATAATGATCAGTAAAGCATCGTACTATAAGAAAAAACACGCAGCTAAAGAGATATCACTCAAAAACAAAATTACTGAACTTGAAAATAAATTACAAGTAAACTTTGACCAAGAAACAGAAAACAATTAGCTCTACAACATAAAAAATTATACCTTTTAAATGCTAACAATCTCTCTTTTCAAGAAATAAAAACAATAGCCAATTATGCTGAATGGGCACAAATGCCATCCAAATTCCTAGTCAACCTAATCAATCAAAGAAGACCTCTACAAATTATGCCAGAACTTGTATACAAAGATAAAAAGTGCAGCTCCAACCAGGACAAGGTCCAGCTATTTGAGGAATTGTACTCGCATGCATACAAAGAACAATCCAACACTATAACAAACCAGAAAATTCAAATATTTTTGAAACAACTAAACTTTCCAACACTCTCACAAGATCAGAGAGAACAACTCTCATCTCCTGTCACCCTACAAGAAGTAATTACAGCCATTAAAAATCTTAAGTCAAATAAATGGATTCACAGCGGAATTTTATAAAGCTTTTATTCTAACAACTCCTAAAATATAACCAAAAGCTACTCCAAAGCCAATAACTAGTCCCCGACAGTCCAAAGGACGAAGTAAAACAAAAAAATATATAAAAAAATATATATATAAATGTATAAATCCACGAATGCGAGCAGTTACCACACTTTATTAAAATCCACACAGAAACAAACGTCAAGCGCTTTCGTCAAACTGACTTCATCAGAACCATTTTTAAAATTTTATAAAGCTTTTATTCTAACAACTCCTAAAATATTACTTGTAATTAATATTACTGATCAACGTCTAAATACATTAAAAAAGTATAGTTGTGCATACTTACCATAAATGTAGATGTTCGACTCTATTCACTGTTGCAGTCATCACCTGTGGGTTATCCCTGCTGTGGTAGCCCTCGGCCGGCCCGAATACCAGAGTCAATGTTTTTCTGCGTCAGCTGCTGTCGCTTGCTGGCTGATGCCAGGTCATCAGTGCTATAAAAGAAGGCAGCTGACACCATTACATCAGTTTTTCTTGCCCTAACCAGTTAGAGGCCCAAGTAAATACGGTAAAGTTGTCTTGGTGGCTAAAAGCCACCATTAGAAACTTATGTCTCCCTAAAGAAAGAAGATATAAGGGGGAAGGAGGATGGGAAACTAGGACTGCAACAGTGAATACGCTCGAACATCTATATTTGTGGTTAAGTGTATGCAACTGTACTATGTTCTTCGTGTTTCACTGCTGCAGTCATCACCAAAGCTGAGCACAGGGGTGGTAGGATTGGTAAGAGACCTAGGAATGGGTCAGCTTGCCCAACTGAACTGCAGAGGCAAACCCTGCCCTAGCCTTAGAAAATAGAGGTAGGTGGTAATGCTTGGTAAAAGTATGGACAGAAGTTCAGGTGGCAGCTTCCAGGATGTCCCTGGTGGGAACTCCTCTGAAGAATGCTGTGGAAGTGGAGGCTGCCCTAGTAAAATGGGGAGTTTCCCATGCAATCTGTAGCAGAAACAGATACAGTGTGATATTCATTTGGAAATAGTTTGTTTGGAAATGGGCTTCCCCTCTGCCCCTGGGGCAAAGCTGACAAGTAGTTGGTCTGTTTTCCTGAAGGGTTTAGTACGGTCCAGATAGTATCTGAGCTGTCTGTGCATGTCTAGTGAGTGCAGAATACTTTCCCCCTTGTTTTGAGGGTTAGGAAAGAAGGTGGGTAGATGTATGGCCTGGTTGAGAGTTACGTTACATACCACCTTGGGCATAAAGGAGGGATCCGTCCTCAGGGAGACCATGTCTGCATGGAAGATGATGAAAGGCTCAATGGCCATCAGTGCCTGAAGTTCAGAAACCCTTCTGGCTGAGGTAATAACTAAGAGAAAAGCAGTCTTCCAGGAGAGGTATCTTAGTTCTTTTGAAGTAGCAGGTTCGAAGGGTGGTAAAGTTAGTTTTTCCAAACCAAAATTCAGGCCCCAGGCTGGAGTGGGTGGCCTTATGGGATGTCTGACATTAGAAGACCCTCTGAGGAATTGTTTAATCAAAGGATGGGAGAACAAGGGCTGTTCTGTATCAAAATGAGCTGAAATGGCTGAGGTGTTGATTTTAATAGAGGAGAAGGAGAGGCCACTATTATGTAGCTCCACTAGGTAGTCCAGGATAAGAGGGATAGAAAGTTGTGAGGTACTGCCCCCTCTGGAATGGCTCTAGGAGCAGAATCTTTTCCATTTTCCTGCATAAGATTTTCTGGTGCTCGGCCTTCTGGCCTCTGTGATAATGTCTAGGACCTGTTTGATTAAGGGGCCCTTGTTTGCCTTTAGAGTATTAGCCATGCTGATAGTTTGAGAGTCTGCAAGTCTGGGTGCTGCATCCCCCCCCCCACACACACACCTGAGTTAAGAGGTCTGAGATCAGGGAAAGCTGTCTGGGAGGCTGGAAGGTCAGGCTGCACAGTAAGGGGTACCAATGTTGTCTGGGCCAATCTGGAGCAATGAGGATGGTCTTTGGTCTCTCCTCCTTTATTTTGATCAGAACCTTGGGAATAAGAGGCAGAGGAGGGAATGCATACACAAAGAGGGAGTTCCAGGGAAGGTCAGGGCATCCATCTTCCACACTAGATGGTGATACTCCCTGGTCTAGAATTTTTTCAGCTGATGTTTGAGATGCGAAGCAAAGAGATATACCTCCGGAGTACCCCACGCCCGAGTGATTTTTTAAAAGACTTTTCTGTGGAGCTGCCATTCAAGGCGGTCCAGTAAGTTTCTGCTTAAGTGGTCTGCCAGAGTGTTGTTGAACCCTGGTAGATATTGGGCTATCAGGTGTAGTCCCATGGAAGAGGCTGTCAGCCAGAGGTTCATGGCTAGCCTGCACAGAAGGTAAGAATGGGTCCCTCCCTGTTTGTTGATGTACCACACTACTGTGGTGTTGTCTGTTTTGATAAGGAGAACCCCTGGCTTGAGATGGGGTTTGAAGGATGTCAGAGCCTTTTGTACTGCCATCATTTCCTTCTGGTTGATGTGTAAGGGAAGGTGCTGGGCATCCCAAAGACCTTGGGTGCACCTGCCTTCTAGCTGGGCGCCCCAAACTATGTCTGAGTCGTCGGTGGTAATGGTCTGCCCGGTTGGGTGGAGGGTGAAGGAAAGACCCTTACTCTGGGCACAGGCCCCTGCCCACCAGAGAAACTCGGCCCTTATACAGGGGATCAGAGGTAGAGAGGTCTCTAGAGGTTGAGAGTGCTGGCACCGAAGATTCTTTAGGTACCACTGAAATTTTCTCATGTGAAGCCTGGCCAGAGAAATTAGAAGGATGGAAGATGCCATGTACCCCAAGGCTTGCAGGAACTTCCTCACAGTGAGGTGACTTCTGGAAGCCAGCTGGGTAAAATAGAGAGGCAGGAAGCTCTGTTATTCTGGGGACAGAAAGGCCATTTGGGATGCTGTGTCCAGCAGTGGTTCCAAGAAAATGATCTTCCTGGAGGGAGTTTGCCTTGATTTCTTCTCATTGATGGTGTACCCTAAGGAGGTTAGGAGGCTTTTGATAAAGAGGAGGTCTTTGAGGAGCTTTTCTTTGCAATCTGCCTAAATGAGGCAGTCGTCCAGATAAGGGTAAATTTGTACATTTTTCTGTCTGCAAAAGGCTATGGCCGGGGCTAAGCATTTGGTGGAATACCCTGGGAGCAGTAGATATGCCAAAGGGTAGTCCAGAGAACTGAAAGTGTTGTGACCCTGCTCTGAAGCAAAGGAATTTCTTGTAGGATTCCCTTATGGGGCTGTGGAGGTAGGCATCTTTTAGATGTAGGGTAACTAACCAGATATTTTTTGTGAGCATAGGCAGCAGATGCTGCAAAGTTAGCATTTTGAATTTGGGGACCACTACAAAGGTGTTCAGAATGGATAAATCCAGGATCGTGTGCCAAGTGCCCTCTTTTCTAGGAACAAGAAATAGTCTGGAATAAAAGCCTTTGCCTGTTTGATCTGAGGGGACAGGTTCTACTGCCCCTAGGGATATGAGAGTTTGGACTTGTTTCAGTGCCTCTGCCAACTGATTTGGAGGTAAGTCTGGGTACCCTCTTGGAACTGGGAGTTCATTGAAGGAGAATTTGTATCCCTGAAAAATGATCTTTAAGACCCATTGGTCCTTTGTTACAGAAAGCCAATTTTCTTTGCAGAGGGAGAACCTTCCTCCTAGTTTTTGGCGAGTGAAAAGAGGGCAGAGGGGGGACAGGGAGAGTTTTTGCCATAGAGGGATGGCTTAGAACTCCTTTTGGAGTGAAGTGGTCCACTGTTTGTTTCTCTGCTGTCCCTGGGATAGGATTCTGGGTAGTCTGTCCCTGCAGGGCTTAACTTGCCCCTGTCTGTTAGGTGCAGAAAAGGATCAGTGTTTTGAGGAAAAATTCCTGCTGAACCTACGAGGTTGTACCTGAAGGGAATCTTTTACTGTTTGCATACATTTTGCTTTGTCTTCCATCTTTTTAAGCACCTCTTCTGCTTTTTCTCCAAACAAGTGGTCGTTATCCAAGGGTGCATCAAGTAATTTAGATTTGACATGATCAGGGAGAGGTTGTTCCTTCAACCATGCATGTCTCCTAATGACGGATCCTGACACTGCTGCCCTGCTTGAGGCTTCTAGGGCATCATATCCACAGTGTAATGAGTGTTTAGCCACTTGACAAGTAGAGTGCAGTAAATCTGCTAGCTCTTTCGAATTGGCACAGTCAGGAAAGGTTGAAATCTTTTGTTTTAATAGTTCCAAAGTGTGCTGTTGATATTTTAACATATGGAACTGACAGATGAGTGCTCTGATAGCTAAGGTTGCAGAGGTGTATACTCTTTTACCCCATCTGTCCAGAGCTCTGGAGTCTTTGTCAGAAGGAATAGGATTCTTTGCAGAACAAGCCTTAGCTCCTTTTGGTCCCTGTATAATGACCTCCGGGTCTGCAGCAGGATTTCTGTACAGGTATTTGTGGGAGTCCAGTACTCTGTAATACCTGTCAAGTTTTCTGGGAGCAGGTGGGAGGGCGTTAGTAGTTAAGCTGGATTCATGGAAGACATCATCAACTACCTCTAAGATTGGAGGGATGGCCAAGGGTCTGTGCTAGGGCAGGTCTAGAAACTCTCTTAGTCTTTTCTTAGACTGAGGGACGTCCTGGGATTCCCAGTGGAAATGTACCCTAAGGGTGTGAAGGGTTTCCCCAAAGGAAAGATCTTCTGGTAGGGACACAGAAGGTATGGATTCCTCTGCATCTGAATCCTCATAAGCAGTCAGAGGTTGTTGTTCCTCTTCAAAATCTGAATAATCAGACTCCTCAGAATCCTGTTTTGTCAGTATTTCAGGAGAAAGGTCTCTTTTTCCTTTTAGAAGTTGTGGCCTGACTACCCTTGATAAGGGTGATAAGATCCTCTGCCATTTTAAGCATTTGAGCTTGGGGTGGTGGAGCAGGAGTAAAATGGTGGCTAGAGGTAGTTTTCCTAGGAGTGGCCTTGCCTCTAGGCCTAAGAGTATCCATCAGTCTGAGAGAAACAATAGTTGGAGAAGATGTTGATTTTTGTCTAGATTCGGTAGTGCAAAAAACCTCCTTGGAAGCCAGTGCCACGTCACGGCTATGGACCCAACCAAGGCAGAGACAACCAAAGGATCAGAAAATGAAGATTTCTGTGGCTTACTGGACATCAAAAGGGTCTCAGTAGAGGCCTACAAAGGTATCGAACCAGGCATCAGGGGCTGCGAAGGCACCTCACTGAATTCCAGAGAAATGACGACCTGCTTAGCGGTAGAGTTATCGGAAGGCTTAGCCTTGTATGGTCTGTCTCTATCTTTATCCTTACGTTTTTTTGGAATGTGAAGACAGAAGTCGAAAATACCTGGCTACAATAAGAGCTCTATGACGAATAGTTATCACATTAAAGATGGCACAGAAAGGGCAACGGAGGACATCGTGGTCTGGGCCTAAACAAGTGACACAGTATGAATGGAAGTCTCGGTGTGGTATTTGCTTTCTACAGGAGAGACAACTGTTAACTTTTGCAGACATTGGTTAGTGCAAGAAAAAAGGATCCCTAATGGGGTACTTAGCTTTAGACGTTTTCAGCTGTAATTCAAACTCTGGTAGCGACCAACCGGCACACTTGCGAACTGCTTCTGCTATGGGCTCCACGGCAAGAAAGAATGATGTAATGGCGTCGGCTGCCTTCCTTTATAACACTGACGACCTGATGTCAAGCAGCAAGCAATAGCAGCCGACACAGAAAAACACTGACTCTGGTATTCGGGCCAGCTGAGATAACCCACAGGTGATGACTGCAACAGTGAAACACGAAGAACATCAATATTTGTTCTTAAAGACAAAGCTGACCCTAAAAACCTGTGAAACTACAGACCCATATCTCTAATCAATGCGGACATAAAAATATTTGCCTCCATCTTAGCCAACAGATTAAAAACAGTGACAACTAGTATCATTTCACCTTATCAGTCTGGGTTTATTCAACAAAGACAAACCTATGACAACACCATAACACTGGATGCTATGATTACCTTTCTGGTCAGAAAAACTCCTCGCTCTTTGCCCTGGTAATAGACGCATCTAAGGCTTTCAACAGAATCAATCAAAAATTCTTATTTTCAGCACTACCATATTTCAACACTCCCCCAGAATTTATAACATTCATTAAAGTATTATACTCCAAAACGCATACTATACTACAAATTAATAAAAGGTTCACTTCTAGAATAGATATTAAAAATGGAACTAGACAAGGATGCCCCATGTCACCATATCTCTTCAATTTGTATATAGAACGATCATTTCTATTTATGACACAAAAAAAGAAGTTATGAACTCACCATAATGTTCCATCTGAGTAGGTAAACGTCATTTGTCAGTAACCTGTGGGTTATGGATCTGATACGGATCTGAGCCGGCAGCATACCAAGCAAAAAGATCCGAGCTCCAAGCTCCTCCCCCTACCCATACTGCACTGCAACCCCCTTCCAATCCTCAGATCGAGTTTCCCACTCCATACATGACACCAACAAACTAACCTGAGACCCCTAAACCAAGGACAAACCTCCAACTCGTGAACTCTGGACATCGAGTTCAGCAGAAAATGCCAAGGTAAGGGGGAAGGAGGGAGGGATGGTTGCTGACAAATGAAGTTTACCTACTCAGATGGAACGTTATGGTGAGTACATAAATTCTTTATCTGAAGTAGTTAACTACATCTGATCAGCAACCTGTGGGACAGAGTCCCCAGCTACCTGAATCATGGGAGGCCCTTAAGGAAGGATATTCCGGAGCACTGCAGAGACAAAAGAAGCCTTTCCTCTAGACACCAAATCCAGTTTATAATGATTAATAAAGGTGTGAGAACATGCCCAGATAGCCGCTGAGCAAATGTCATCCAGGGAAACTCTAGACCAGAATGCTGCAGACGTCGCCACAGAATGTGTAGAATGGGCATGAACTCCTACTGGTTCTGGTAAACCAACCTCTCTGTATGCTTGTAGGATACAAAGGGAAATCCACCTAGCCAGAGTCACCTTTGAAACTGGTTTCCCTAAAAAGGGCTTAGCAAAGGAAACAAAAAGTTGATCAGATTTGCGAAAGGCCGCCGTCCTGTGCAAATAAAAACGTAACCGCCTGTGAACATCCAGCAAATGAAGTTTGTATTCTCCTTTGTTCTGAAAATTAGGGAAAAAGTCAGGCAAATTAATAGATTGATTAATATTTGTCTCAGAAGCAACTTTAGGAAGAAAGGATGGATTAGTCCTGAGAGACACCCTGTCCTTGTGAAACACAAGGTATGAGGGGGTTTCATACAAACAGCTTGCAGCTCCGGCACTCTCCTTGCTGAAGTTATAGCTACCAGAAAGGCCGTCTTCCATAATAAAAATTTTAAGTCAACTGATGCCGAGGGCTCGAAAGGAGGCACAGGTAAGGCCTGAAGAACCGCAGTCAGATCCCACGGCGGTGACGGATTCTTAATAGGGGGTCGCAGAAGAAAAGTGCCTTTCAAAAAGGTCTTACAAATTCTGGCAGCAGCGAGGGAGCCTAAATTGTCTCCTACATAGAAATGAGAAATAGCCGCCAGCTAGACCTTCACTGTGGAGGAGCTGGCTCCTTGCTGGAAGATATGAGACAAAAAGTCTAATACCGCTGGGATCGGAGCAGTAAAAGGATCTAGATTTCTCTGTGAAGCCCAAATTGAGAAGCGTTTCCATTTGCTAGAATAAATTTTTCTGGTAGAGGATTTATGTGCCACAACCAAGATAGATTTAACAGGAGAAGAGATACCAGGAGTCCTAGCAATTAATGGAATTGGAGTAGCCAAGCTGTGAGCTTCAGTCTGTCCAGATTCGGAGGAAGCATTCCTGAGGGATGATGAATTAGATCCGGAATGGGATCCAAGATCCAAGGTGGAGCTATGAGATGAGACCGTAGGTAGGGGAACCAGACTTGACGAGGCCAGAATGGGGCTATGAGGATCAATCTGCTCCCCAACCGGCGAGCTTTCTGTAAGAACTTTATCATGAGCGGTAGCTGGGGATATGCATAAAGAAGACCGGGTGGCCAAGCATGAGCAAGAGGGTCTCTGGGGCTTTCCCCCCTCGGGGGGATTAGAGCGAAAAACTCGCTGCACTTCATGTTGGAAGGCGATGCGAAGAGATCGCAGCAAGGCTGACCCCACTTGAGGAAGATCTGTTCCGCTACACAAGGGTTCAGAGACCACTCGTAAGGAGAAAGGATAATTCTGCTCAATTTGTCTGCCAAGATGTTGGACCGATCCGGAATGTGCGTTGCTATCAGAAAGCGGATGGTGGAGATCGCCCATTCCCAGACTCTCATGGCTTCTCGACAAAGGGGATAAGATTTGGTTCCTCCCTGTTTGTTGATATACCAGAACATTGACACATTATCTGACTGGATCGCAATAGTTCCTAGAGGTAGATAAGCATGAAGGGCCTGCAACACTCAAAGGACCACTCTCATCTCTAGGACATTTATATGCAGAACGGTCTCATTTTGTGTCCACGTGCCTTGAACAGTCCTGCCTGAACAATGCCCCACCCCACCCTAGGCGGGAGGCATCCGTGGTCACCGTGGCTTGGGGTTGGGGTGCAAGAAAGGGACGTCCCTCCTGCAAATTCCAAGATTGGAGCCACCACTTGAGCGCATTTCTGCACACTCTGTTCAGAGGGATCGGAAAATCTAGAGGTTGATGAAGAATCGACCACTGAACTTGCAACGTCCACTGTAAAATTCTCATATGCAGACAAGCACAAGGGATCAGGTTTAGAGCTGCTGCCATGGACCCTAAGGCTCTCAGGATTAATTCGGCAGGGGGTGCAGGGGACTGCAGGAGCGCTAACACATAAAGTGTCTGGCTGTGTAGTCTGTCTGGGGTTAAGAATGCCCTGGCCTGGCGAGAATCTATTCTTGCCCCTATGAAGTCTAACACTTGAACAGGTTGAAGGGAAGACTTCCTCAGGTTTATGGTAATCCATAGTCAAGGTGATATCTGGAGAAAGAAATCTCTGGCTAGCAACAGTAGATGCCTGGTGGGGGCAGTGAGAAGCCAGTCATCCAGGTACGGAAAGACCTGAATGCCCTGAAGTCTCAGGTGGGCTGCTACAACTGCCACGACCTTGGTGAACACCCTGGGGGCTGTGGTGAGACCGAAGGGTAGGACCCTAAATTAATAATGACTGGCCCCTAGCCGAAAGCAGAGGAACCTCCTGGATCGCCTGTCCATCAGAATATGGTAGTATGCATCCTTGAGGTCTATCGAGCACAACCAGTCTTCCTCCTGCAGGAAGGGCAGGATGGATTGAAGCATGACCATCCGGAAAGTTTCCTTGGCAATGAACAGGTTCATTGTAGACAAGTCGAGAATCGGCCTTATGTCCCCCGTCTTTTTTGGCACCAAAAAGAACCTGGAATAGATGCCTGATCCGGACTGGTCTAGGGGTACCTGCAGGATGGCTCTTTTTTCTAGTAGTTTTTGTATTTCCAAGGCCACGGCCTCCCTCTGAGTGGTTGGGACATCCGTGAGGCGCATTGTGTAAGGGGGTTTGTTTATGAAGGGAATAGAATAGCCTCTGGATATTATTCAAAGCATCCAGCGATCTGTCATGATGGACTCCCATTGGGCTAGGTACATCAAAAAACGCCTCCCGACTGCCTCCAGAGAGAAGCAGTCGGGTAACCAATCAGGGTTGCTGCGCGGGTCGCTCTGAAAAAGGTTCACGTGTCCCAAAGTTCTTCGGCCCCCCTCTGCCTCTGGGCCGGCGTCCATCTTGTCCCCCTCTGCCTCTGGGGGAGGAGGAGTCCTGAGCGTTCTAGGACTGCTGAGTTTCCCAGAACCACAGCTTCTTTTGCCCTCGCTGGTTCCTAGAGAAGGAACTTTGAGGGTTTGAGAAGAGGATCCAGACGGCTGACAGCATCTTCCCGTCTTTCTCACTCTGGACAAGCGTATCGCGGACAGTCTTCCCGAACAGGGTGGAACCGTCAAAGGGTGCGTTAGCGAAGGACGCCTTGAAGGGTTCTGAGAAGTTGAAAAGATGGAGCCAGGCATGACGCCTTAAGGCGATGCCGGACCCGCTAGCCCTAGCGGCTCCCTCAGTGGCATGAGAGAGTAAACGCATGGACATACTAGACACAGACTTGAGGGTGGCCATACGAGCCGAGAAGGTCCGTTTATCCTAGGCAAACATGGACTCCGGGGGAGACTCAGCGTATTCTTTCACGAGGTCCTGCTGCAGTCGAATTACGTGGGCCAAGTAATTCAGCGCTCTTATAGTAAAGGTGGCTGAAGTAAAAGTCTGCTTTCCAAGACGGTCCATAGCCCAGGACTCCTTGTTTGGGGGGTGGACCGAGGACCTTTCTTGGGCGAGTTCCTTTTTTGTGGCCGCCACCACCACCATGGCATCAACTGGGGAACCTTTGTTCCAAGAAGCTCTATCTTCCAGTGGACTCAGTATTTTGTCAGGTCTTTTGGGTATAGGCTCCAGAGTGTCTGGTTCCCTCCACGTTCTGGTGGTGATAAGGTCCACCAGAGGGTCGGCCGGGGGGGACACCTAACAGGTAGATGGGCACCTCCAGAAATACCGACTCGTCAGAGGAAGGTTTTTGGGCGGACCCCCCCCCCCCGGCGAAGGATTTCTATAATGTCTCCAAAGGAGATGTCTTTGGGGGTGATTTGGGTGAACCTTCCCCTTCCTCCAAGTTGGTATCCTCAGTGAGGGACTCGGAGGAGTCCAAGTGCCTCCTCTTACACTGGCATTTGTGAGGGACCTCCTCGGGTGGACTCTCCGGGGAGGGCTCAGAAATGTTTTTTTGTTCCTCCAAGGGTACTGTCTGGGGCAAAATGGACACAAGCTGTCCCTGGGGGGACTGGATGATGGAAGACAAACCCAACTGCGAGGGAGCAGGGATGGACCCCGACAGAGTGAGGGGTCTCGATCCTCCAGAGAGAACCCTCTCCACGATGTCGAATGCCGAGGGAGACCCAGCCTCCCTGAAACTGGTAGCCGAGACCCTCAGATCTGACGATGGCATTAGAGCCAAAGCTATTACAGTCGGACCCGACGGGACAGTATGCCCCGACCACAACAGAGCCGATGACAAACTCACCCCCTCGGATCTGATGCCCAACTCTCGGCTCCGAGAGCTCGGATCCGAAAGTGGATCCGACAGACTCGAGGGCATGGCCAGCATCAAGGCCGAAGGCACCATCGGTGCCGACCCCCTGACTCCGGAGCTTCTCAGATCCATAGACTCTGATGTCCGATGGTGGATAGGAAAAGGAGCTATCGGGGCGAAAAAAGGAGCCGAACTTCCCGGGCCAGGGGGGGGGGGGGGCAGCAATACCCTATCTGCATTTGAGTTTGCAGAAAGCTACGCATCATCCGATCCATGTCTGCTTCAGAAATGCTTCTGGCTGATCCGGAGGATGCCACCGACACTGGCCAGGAGAGCCGATGCAAAGACAACCTTGAGGGTGGTCTACCCTCCTCCTCCGGCTCCGGATAAAAACGTGATGAACTGAGCCAAGGAGAGTATGGCCTGGGAACTTTTACCGGAGACAAGATTACTT
The DNA here is from genome assembly GCF_019279795.1 of Protopterus annectens. NCBI lineage: Eukaryota > Metazoa > Chordata > Ceratodontiformes > Protopteridae > Protopterus > Protopterus annectens. The sequence continues at coordinate 1,977,109,345 of NC_056729.1, read as the reverse complement.
TAGCAGGAGGGGCCATTGGATCTAACTCAGCCTGATGTTTGCGGCCCCTCTCTCTCTATCTTTTTCCTTATCCACATGTCTCTCTGTATCCCTGTGCTTTTCTTTAATCTTCTTGGCCTCTCTCTCTCCCTGTGGTAAGGTGGGAGGGTGAGTCCCGGACAGGGGAGAAGGGCCAGAAGGCTGAACAGCCACAGCCATGGCTGGTAAGGAAGCTGAAGAAGAAGAAGAGGCAGAAGTTGATTCTGCGGGCAGAAGATCTGCCAGAACTAAAGTACAGTTGAGTACCTACCATAAATGTAGATGTTCAAGTGTATTCACTGTTGCAGTCATTATAATTGGGTTACCCTGCTGGCAGGCTACCCACAGTCGACCCGAGTTCCAAAGTCTAGGTCTCCGGCGTCGGTTGCTGTAGCCTCCTCCCTGACGTCAGTGCGCCAGGGGTATAAAAGATGCAGCCGACGCCATTTTCTTCAGTTTGTCTTGCCACAGATGTCAGGTGCCCCTAGAATGGTAGGCTAAATTATGCCAATAAGCATGCATGCACAAAAAACAACTTTTCCTTCATCTACAAGCAAATACACCACATAGGCTGTATAGAATAGAGAAGTACAGATAAGTCCCAGCAAAGGAAAAGGGGGATGGTGGGAGGGTAACCTGGACTGCAACAGTGAATACACTCGAACATCTACATTTATGGTAGGTACACAACTGTACTATGTTCATCGTGTTTCACTGTTGCAGTCATTACAATTGGGTTGAATCCCAAAGCTAAGGTTGGGAGGCTGGTGCTAAATAGGATTAGGAGAGGCTATCAGGCCCTGCAGAACTGCAGTGGCAAAGCCTGCCATGGATTTAGAGTAGAGAGGTAAGTGATAGTGCTTTGTAAAAGTATGCACTGAACTCCAAGTTGCAGCCTCTAAGATGTCTTTGGTTGGTACTCCTCTGAGGAAGGCTGCTGAAGTGGCTGCTGCTCTGGTTGAATGTGGCCTAATGCCCTTAGGCACTGATTTGCCATGCTGTGAATAGCAGAAACGAATGCAGTGGCCTATCCACTTTGAAATAGTCTGCTTTGAGATAGGCTTTTCTTGTGATCCTGCAGCATATGCCACTAGAAGTTGTTCAGTCTTTCTGAAAGCTTTGGTTCTGTCCAAGTAGAAGAGTAGCTGCCTGTGAATGTCCAAAGAATGCAGAATTCTCTCACCTTTATTCTGTGGGTTTGGATAAAAGGTAGGCAAATGAAATGTTTGGTTAAGGGCCACACTGGACACTACCTTAGGCATAAATATAGGGTTTGTCCTCAGAGAAACCCTGTCAGGATGGAAAATGATAAAAGGTTCCACAGCCATGAGTGCCTGTAACTCTGAGACTCGTCTAGCGGAGGTTATTGCTAGGAGCAGAGCTGTTTTCCAGGATAAGAATTTTATATCAGCTGCAGAGGCTGGCTCAAACGGAGGCAGTGTGAGTTTTTCCAAGACATAGTTGAGGTCCCATGCAGGTATTGGTGCTCTCCTTGGAGGTTTATGTTTTTGGCCCCTCTGAGGTACTGCCTTAGTAATGGATAAGAAAAAATAGGTGGTTCTGTATTGTAATGAGCTGAAATGGCAGAGGCATGAATTTTAATTGATGAAAAGGAAAGGCCTTTATTAAGCATCTCAGTTAAGTATTACAAAATCTGAGGAATATTTGGAACAATCGTGTCAAAACCTTGTGCCTGGTTCCAAGCACAGAATCTTTTCCATTTTTCTGCATACGATTTTCTGGTGCTAGGCCTCCTGGCCTCCAAAATAACATACATCACTTCTTTAGAGAGAGGTGTGTCTTGAATGGCTACATTATCCTACATTCTGCCAGGTTGAAGGTCCTGAGTTGGCTGTGCAGTATCTGCATTTGACTTGTGGACCATGTGCCCTGAATACACCTTCCTGCCATATGGGCCCCCCAGGCATAATCTGAAGCATCTGTTGTCAATGTCTGCCTGGCTGTGGGTAAGGTGAATGGCTGTCCCGTGTTGTGGTGACAGGCTTTTGCCCACCATCTAAACTCCTGTTGCAGGCAGGGAATGAGGGTAACTTTTAGTTATGTACTCACCATAACTTCAGATGTTTGGGATCCATCTCGCCTACATTCTGAATGATGGGTTCGGAGCGACTGGCTCCGACATTCCTATGCCAAAGAGCGAAGTCTCTTATTGGCTGAGCTTACTATATCCCAGGATGCACCACCATCAGTCCCCCAGATCTAGTTTGTCCGCATACATGCACACATGCATACCCTGCTTATATAACATCGTCAGATGAAACAAGATAAAAACAGTGGAGCTCAAAACCGTTCTATCTCTTCTGATCTGCAAGGCAGGGGAAGGAGGTGGGTATCAGGAATGTATGCCGAGATGGATCCCAAACATCTGAAGTTATGGTGAGTACATAACTAAAAGATGTTATGTGATCCTATCTCGCCTACATTCTGAATGATGGGACAGCGTCCCTAGCACCTGAATCCTGGGTGGCTCACTGGAAAACACTCCTGAGTACCGTGGAACCAAATGAAGCTCGTCCTTTAGTTGCCACATCCAATTTGTAGTGGGAAATGAAAGTGTCTGGTTGGACCAAGTAGCCGCGCACAAATTTTCGCCGCAAAAATAGCGAGCTTGGAATGAAAAGCTATAGAAGTAGCCATAGCTCTGGTAGAATGAGCTTTGATAGATGATGCAAGTTGCTTATTTGAAGAAGAATAGGCCTGAGTTATGCAATCTCTGATCCATTTTGAGATTGTAGCTTTTGTGATAGTTTGGCCCAATTTATTATCTGAGAAGGACACAAACAACTGGTCTGACTTTTGCTGAGTCCTGTCTAAATAGAAGCGTAATTGCCTGTGAACATCCAATTTATGGAGAGTGTATTCTGCTTCATTAGAGAATTTTGGAAAGAAAACTGGTAGTTCTAGAGATTGTTGAAGACAGAAACTAGAGCAGACCTTGGGACAAAGGATGGATTAGGCCTAAGAGATACTCTATCTTTGTGGAAAATCAGATATGGTGGTTTAATAGACAGGGCTTGAAGCTCTGAGACTCTTCTTGCCGAGTAATAGCCACTAAGAATGCCGTTTTCCATGACAGATATTTTAATTGGAGATGTTAATGAAGCACTAAATCAAGATCCCACGGAGGTGCAGGATGAAAAACTGGTGGTCTTAACAGACTGCCTGCTGCTCATCAAAGGAGGATCCGTGGATTCATGGAATTTAGAGATAGCAGCTAGTTGAACTTTAATAGTTGAGACAGAAGATCCCTGATTAAATAGGGATGTTAAGAATTTCAAAACCTCTGGGACAGGAGCAGTGATAGGGTCTAAGCCCTTGAGTTGAGCCCAGATAGCAAACCTCTTCCACTTACTGAGGTACAATTTGTTAGTGGTGGGTTTGTGGGCGAAGACAAAATGTGAACAACTTCCGGGTCTAGTGTGTGACTTCTAACTGAAGTGGAGGAGCCAAGCTGTCAATTTCAGAGATTGAAGGGACTGATGGGATCAGGTCTAAGGTCCACGGATCGCCCACTGCATGCTTTTCAGGTCAGTATGGGGCAATCAGAATCATTGAAGACTTTAGCTGAGAAGCTTTTGAATGACTTTGGGAAGGAGTGGAGGAAAAGCATAAAGCAACCCTGTTGGCCAGGGTTGTGGAATCAAGGAGAAGAACCTTTGGCACTTGGTGTTTTGTGGAGTGCATTCGCCGATGGAGTCGCAGCGCGTTCCCCACCTCTTGAAAATCTGGGCTGCTACTGTGCGGTTTAGAGACCATTCGTGAGGAGAGAGAATTGTCCTGCTTAATTTGTCCGCCAATACATTTGACTTTCCGGGATGTGTTGGTAGCTACAGCCCATTCCACACTCTCATGGCCTCTCTGCAAAGGGATACGATCTGGTCCCTCCTTGTTTGTTCAGGTACCAAACCACCGACATGTTGTCTGTGTGGATGGCGATGATGCCCTGAGGAAGGAACTTGTGTAAGGCCTGTAGGGATAGAAGTACAGCCCTCATCTCCAACACGTTGATGTGGAGAAGAGTCCGAAGCCAGGAGCCCTGAACTAGCCTGCCCAGACAATGCCCCACCCTATCTGGGAGGCATCTGTCGTCAGGGTAACCACTGGAGGGAGAACAAAGGGTTTTCCCTGATCCAAGTTGGATGTCGTCCCTTTGCATAATTCCGTAATCATGATGTGATAATTGAGGGAAGATCTTGAAAGGACCATTGAGTTGATAAGAGCCACTGAAGAATCCTCATGTGTAACCTTGCTAGAGGAACTAAAAGTACCGTGGCAGACATTGAGCCTAGAACCTGTAGGACCATCCTGGCTGGGGCTTTGGATCTCGAGATCAGAGCTTGAACTTGGCCCTGTAAGGTTCGGATCCGCAGGAAGAAAGACACGATCAATCTTGAGTCTATCTCTGCTCCTATAAACTTTATGCGCTGAGAGGGCAGCAAGACAGACTTTGACCAATTGAATGTAATCCCAGGAAACACCCAGGAGATGGTGGCTTTGAGGTTGTCCATAAGTAGATGCCTGGTGGTGGCAGTCAGAGATAGGGAAACACTTGGAATCCAAGGCTCCTCAGGTGAGCCGTCACTACTGCCAAACACTTGGTGAACACCCTGGTGAGACCAAAGGGCAGAGCACAAAATTGGTAATGACTGGCTCCCAGGCTGAAGAGATACCTTCTGCCTGATGTATCGGTATGTGATAATAGGCGTCCTTGAGGTCTATGGAGCACATCCAAACATCCTTCTCCAACAACGGGAGAATGGATTGTGACCATTGAATTTGGATTTAAATGCGGATAGGTTCAGTCTGCTGAGATCCAATATTGGTCTCAGGTAAAGAACCTGGAGTAATTTCCTGATCCGATTTGGTCTGTATGGGATGGTGTAACCTCCGGCAATTATCGAGCACCCATCTGTCCTGAGTGATTGACTCCCAGGCTTTTAGGTGTAGCAAAGCGACACCCGACTGGCCGCCTCTGGGGCGGCGTCTCCTGTTGGCCTTGGGGTAAGGCCGAGGGAGAGGAGAATAGGCCCCCCCCCCCCAGATAGACCCATCAAAGGGGCGTCGCGAAGGAAGATTTGAAGGCCTCCGCAAACTGACACAAAGAGCCAGGCCTGTCTAGAGAGAGCACGCCTGTGCCTGCCGCTCTACCCGCCCCTCGGCCGCATGGGATATGAGCAGATCCCTCTGAAGCCTGGTAAAATGTGCCAAATAATTCAGAGACCTTAAAGTAAAGCTATCCATACTCCTAGACTCCTTATTAGGAGGATGGATGGCTCTGCCACGTCCTGCTGTGTAGCAGATGCCACCACCATGGCATCTAAGCTCGTCGAAGGCGGGAGATACCAGGAGGCGGAGAGGCTGCCCCCAAGGGCACTGATTACGTCCGCAGAGGGGTTTGGCGTGCCCGATGTGATAGACTGCGGGGAGTCCGCGTCTTCCTCTCTTACTGATCTCTTCTTGGGTTCCCTCTCTGAGATGACTCACAACAGCCTAGGAAGAAGGGGGACCCCCTGAAGGGGTAACCTCGGGCCTCGGGGGCTCCTGACAGCTCTGGAGCCAAACTGCCAAGGCAGACTTCCCCGCAGGAAGGTGCTGGGGAGGCGTCAGTCTCCGGGGGCCATGATAGTAGCCGGAAGTCCCACTTGCTAGCACCGAGAGGGAGGCACCGAACCCCCGAAGCTGTCAGTCCCACGACACCCTCGGGTCCAGCAGAAGAGCCAGCGTACCCCAAGCTTCGGACCCGAGGGGTTGGGTTGCAAGGGAGGAGCCGACCCTGAGATCTCCACGGCTCCAAGAGCACCTGCTCCTCCAGCCGAAGTCGGAGGAGGAATAACAATGGGGTGGGTCATGGCCATCGGCTCGCTGGAGTGGGGGTGAGCGAAAAACAAACCCCGGAAGAGAATCCGAGAGGAAACAGAGCGGGTTGAGAGACCTCTCCCTGAGGCCCCAGGGACTGGGGACCCGACCCATCCGAGGCGACTCTGAGAAGCGGGCACGAGAAACACACACACCGTGACCCGCCGGTGCGCCCGAGACAGGCGAGGCCGGTGAGTGGCCGAGGCGAGGCTTGGCGGAGCCGAGAGCCCGGGAGCGGTGCGATCTCCCAGCCATTTATTGTTTCCAGGCTGTGGCAATGTTGAGTCCAAACACTTTTTAGATACCATTGAAGTTTCCTCATATGCAGTCTTGCATATGGAATTAGCAGAATGCAGGATGCCATGAAGCCCAAAGCCGGCAAAATTTTTCTTGCAGATAACTGGGTCTTTGTTGCCAACATTTTGAAATAAGTAGTCAGTTCCCTGTGTTTGTCTGGTGTGAGATAAGCCATCTGGGCAGTTGTATTTAAACTTGCACCCGGGAATATTATCTCTTGAGAGGGTACGAGTTTTGATTTCTTTTCATTTACTGTGTACCCTAGACCTGTTAGTAATCTTTTTACAAACGCCAGATGCTGTAGTAGAATGTCCTTGTTCTCTGCTTGAATAAGGCAGTCGTCCAAGTAAGGATATATTTGTATTCCTCTTTGTCTGCAAAATGCAATTACTGGTGCCAGGCATTTTGTGAAGACCCTGGACCCAGTAGATAAGCCAAAGGGCAGTGCAGAGAATTGGTAGTGCATTGAGCCAGCTATAAATCTGAGGTATCTTCTGCATGATTGTCTGATTTGGACATGCAGGTATGCCTCTTTTAGGTCTTAAGTCACAAGCCCAAGCCTTCTTGCCCAGCATGGGCAGAAGCTGCTGCAGAGTTAACATTTTAAATTTTGGAATATCCAGGAATGTGTTTAGGATAGACAGGTCCAGTATTTGTCTCAAGGCTTTGTCCTTTCTGGGCACCAAGAATAGCCTTGAGTAGAATCCTAGTCCCTGCTCTTGCTGTGGTACTAGCTGAATGGCTCTCATGTCCATGAGGGATGAAACTTGTTTTTGTGCCTCTGCCCATTGATTGCGTGGCAGGTCTGGCATACCGTTTGGCCTTGGCGGGGTGTGAAAGTGGAACCTGTAAGCCTTGTAATACGATATTTAAGACCCATTTGTCCTGGGTGATCATGTGCCAATTTTGTGAAAAAAGTGCTAGTTTTCCCCCCAAAGGGTCTGCCAGAAGATAAGTGCTTGGTGCTGGCAGGGGAAAGTCATTGAGACTGTTTCCTGTATGGCTGTGATTTTTCCTCTCTGCTTTTGGAAGTAGAAGCACCCCATTGTTTAGGCCTGTATGAGCCTTGGGGCTGTGATCTGCCTCTGGGGCGTCTGTATCTGCCTCTTTGTCGCTTGTCTGACACTGGAAAGAACCAATTATTTGTAGGCCAGTTTCTGCTAAATCTGGGTGGCTGTACCTGCAAGAAATCCTTGACTGTTTGCATAGATTTAGCTTTGTCCTCCATTTTCTTCAACACCTCTTCTGCTTTAACACCAAACAAAAGGTATCATGCTGTAATGGAGCATCTAATAGTTTTGCTTTAACAAGATCAGGCAGATTCTGTTCTTTTAACCAAGCATGCCTCCTAATGACAGAACCTGTAACAGCGGCCCTGCAGGAGGCCTCTAGAGAATCAAAACCACATTGCAAAGTATGCTTTCCCACTTGTTCAGCTGCATGTAATAAATCCTGCATTTCTTTGTTTTCTGCACATTCTGAATTTGTCAACATTTTCTGTTTAAGCAGTGACATAAGATATTGCTAATATTTAAACATATGAAACTGGCAATTTAAAGCTCTTACAGCCAAGGTAGCAGAAGTACCCGCGGTAGTGGTGCTGCGGTAGCGTTGTCGCCGCACAGCAAGACGTTGTCGCGTTCGATTCTCAGCTAGAGCGTCTTCTGTGTGGAGGCATGCGTGAATGGGCGTGCCTTCGTTGACTGTTGTGCGTCAGGGCTGGTAACTCGGCACGTAAAAATCCACTACCAAACATTAGCGGACCGGAGTTCCGCTGTGACGACCCCTAGCCGGGATAAGCCGAAAGACACAACAACAACAACAGCCAAGGTAGCAGAAGTATAAATCTTTTCCCCCCATCTGTCCAGGGCCCTTGAATCACTATCAGAGGGGATAGGGTTTTTTGCAGTGGAAGCCTTGACCCCTTTGGGACCCTGAGAGATAGTTTCTGGGTCAGCAGCAGGGTTCTTATAAAGAACTTTATGTGAATCAGGAACCCTGTAGTAACTGTCTGGCTTAATGGGAGCTGGTGGTAAAGAGTCAGGAGACAGACCGGACTCTGAAAATACATCATCTACAATGTCTAAAACAGGAGGGATAGCAAGGGGCCTGTGCTGAGGTAATAAAAGGAAGTCTCTGAGCCTTTTCTTGGATTCTGTGTAATCTTGGCTCTCCCAGTGGAAATGCTCCCTCATAGTATGCAGGGTCTCCCCAAAAGAATAATTCACAGGAGGAGAGGCTGAAGGGATAGATTCTTCAGAATCAGAATCTTCACAGGGAGGAAGAGAATATTCCTGTTCAGAAGAGGAATCAGAGGAAATGGAAACCTGATCTGAAGATTCATATTCTATCTCTTGCCTAGGCCTCTTATCAGGAGGGGGATGGGAACCCCTGATCAAAGTAATTAGGTCTTCGGCCATTTTAAACATCTGTTTTTAGGCATTGTGGCCTGTCCAGGAGAATGCTGTACTTGTTTCTTTGTCTTTAGAGCTGCTTTAGTCTTTGCCTTTGAAGCTGAAGTAGGTTTCACATATAACTGTGTAGGCCTGAAAACACCCTCAGAAGCCGATGCCTGCTCAGCAGCTCCGGACGCATCTGAGGGAATAGTTTCTGAGTGTCCAATACCTTGAGTTTCCAGCAGCCTAGTCAGCTCCACGTGGGAGTTGGAAGCGGCCTGTGGCTCTGAGGTGGCGGGCGTCAGGGGCTGCGAAAGCGACTCACTGAGAACCGGCGACAGGCCTAGCGGAAGCCTCGTCGTCGGTTTTGGACCTTCAATGCCTGTCCTTTTCTTTTTTTTGCGCTTTTTATAAACTCCGGTAGTCTGCTGTTCTGATGGCATTATATAATTGAATCTTCTGCCAAAGTAATGAAATGCAAAATCGTACCGAAGCTTAATAGTGCGTTGGTTAAATCTAGCACAAAACCGACAACTAGCAACGTCGTGGTCAGGGCCTAGGCAAGGAATACAGTAAGAATGAAAATCCTTATGAGGTATTTGCTTCTCACAAGAAATACAATTATTAACTTTTTCTAACATCGGTCTGGAGCAAGAAAAAAGTTTCCCCAACGGGGTACTTAGCTTTAATGAAGACTTCGGATCTGAAATTCAAATTTGAAAATCTCAGGAGTCAGCCGACTGGCATTTGCGAACTGCTTTTGCTTCGGGCACCGCACGGCAAGAAAGACTGAAGAAAATGGCGTTGGCTGCATCTTTTATACCCCTGGTGCACTGATGTCAGGGAGGAGGCGACAGCAACTGACGCTGGACCTAGACTTTGGAACTCGGGCTGACTATGGGTAGCCTGCCAGCAGGATAACCCAACTGTAATGACTGCAACAGTGAAACACGATGAACATCTTATTCCTGCGATCCCACAGGGCTCGGGGGTTAAAGGCCGCACAAATCTTGCAGCCGGAAGACAAATGGGCCACCCTCAAATAAACTTCACACAGAGTGTGACCATCAGCTGGAGACAGCTTGTGGCCACACTCTGTGCACTTAGAAAAAGTCACTTTCTGACTTCCTAAAGAACACACACATACACACACACACACAACGGGAGGGAAGGGAGGCCTACACTAACTGAAAGTTTTCAACTTTCAAACATGGAAAAACCCAATAAGAATTGTGGACAACTAATAATTTACCTCAAAATTATCAAAAAGGGCACACATAGACCAAGTTTTAGAGAAAAAACCTTGACACTTGCCTGGAGCTCAAGAATCCCGTGCTGGCGAAGCCGCGGCAAACGAGATCTGAGGATTGGAAGGAGGTTGCAGTGCAGTATGGGTAGGGGGGAGGAGCTTGGAGCTTCGATCTTTTTGTTTGGTATGCTGCCGGCTCGGATCCGTACTGGATCCGTAACCCACAGGTTGCTGATCAAATGAAGTTAACTACTTCAGATAACCTATTAACAAATACCAAATTTATATAATACAATGATTCCTTTTACAGCCTTCGCAGATGACCTGAACGTATATTTTACAATACCGAGCTTTGATATCGAGAAAATCTTAACCTCTATAAGCGACTACTCGAAATTCTCTAATTATAAAACAATCCCAGAAAAATCACTAGTATTGCCAATCTATCCTCCAAACTAACAATATACCCACTGCCCACAGAAATTAAATTTAAGCACACTATGAAATACCTCAGAATTATTTTTCATCAAGACCCATCATCGGTGTACCAAAGCAATGTAACAAACCTATTGTCAGCAATACAACAGGACCTTCATAGATGGGAAAAACTTCATTTATCTGTACTAGCCAGAGTTGCCATTATCAAAATGAACATTCTGCCCAGAATGTTATACCTATTTAATGCTACTGACATACCAATACAAGCCAACTTCTTCCATAAACTACACTCTTCTCTCTCTCCAAGTTTGTATGGTATCCTAGAGTTGCATATAAAAAAATGATTCTCCCTAAAGAAAAAAGAGGCTTAGTTCTCCTAGACTTTAAATTATACTATGATGTAAATAAGAGTCAACAGGGTACTGGCAATATCTGAATATAATCCAAGCAAGAAAATATTGTCTCCTATTTGGCTAACCCTATGCTATAACTATGTTAAATCATTAAACATAAATCCCCAGGCTCTCCCTTTCTTGGACAAAAATAGTATGAAGAACATGAAGTTACATGAAACAATTGGAGACAAAATAAAGGCACTGCAAAAACTTTTCAACTCATTGAATTTATATAATGCCTTTATTATAAAGCAACCTCTACATATGAATCCTAAAATGAAGATTAATGATAAAATGTTAAACTTAAAACCATGCCCCTTGCTAAGGGAGCTGACAGTGTTAGACCTTTATTCATATAGGAATCAATCCCTCACAGAACTGAGAACAACTTTGAACCTACCTAAACAATACCTAATTATGCTAAGACAAATCAGAGATGTGTGTGCCAGTATACTAAATAATCCTACAATCACACAGACAGACATACGTTTAGTCAAAACACTGGTCTCTGTTAACAATGAGAAAGAAAATGATATCCTGCTCGTACAAACTCATAATGTCAATAAGGTATCAAGAAGAGATACTTTTCTCAAAATACTGGCGGGGCACAGATGCACTAATTTCTAATAACCAAATGACTCAATCTATTCAAATGACAAATACATTCCCTTCGGAAAACTGAGCTACACTCAGTTCATGATACTAAATAATGAGTACCTTACCCCGAAACAAATAAATTTAAACCTACTTCATCCCCCTTATGTCCACATTGTGATAGCCAGAATGCTGACCTACTTCATATATTCTGGAGCTGTAAATTCTCATACAAAGGTGTTCACTCAAAGTCAGATTAAGCAAAATGGGATATAAGAATTTACATTATCCTGGAAATTTGCCCTATTACACATTCCCCCTGTGTGAAGCTAAAGAAACAACAAGAACGAATATTAATTACACTATTCACACTTATAAAGTATTATATTACACTGAACTGGAAAGACAGAACTCAGATATCTTGGAATGAATTCAGACAAATAGCTATTAGATACATAACAGCACACAGATTTTTAACGCATACCCAAAAACGAAATAAACATTTTGCTGAATTTTGGAACTCGCTAATGGATTATATACTGAGATAACACCCACTAACTCCTACCAATGTCCAATTATTAAGGAATAAATCTGTACTTTTTCTCACCACTTCATCCACAACACCTCTCTCCCTCCATCATTTACTTATAATCAATACACTTTTGGGATACTTATTATAATCCAGCCTAATTTTATTCTTCCCCAATAGAAAAATTACATACCCAGTACACCTACAATGTCATCATATTGGTTGTGTTTTACTAGCAAGCAGTACATATGCTTATATGGATCTATCTTACTCGTCGACAAGTCAAAGCGCGACAAACAAAATCCTGGAACACACATAGCCGACATTTCACAAACACGAAACCAACCTCACATGCCCGACACACCATAATCCCGACAAACAAAACAAAAAACAAATCCCGGTCAAAAAAGCACACAACAACACAAGCACACCAAAATCCTTACAAACCAACTAACATTCACCTACAACCAAACCTAATAACCCCCCAAACCCCTAATAACCCTAAGGTCAGCCACTGTCACACACTCAAACCCGGCGCCCCCTACCCTCACTTAACCGCCCTAACCACAGAGCTATCACAGCCGGCGCTACTTACACAACCCGGCTAACCCTAACTCCGCCAACCCGCTAACCCACAAACTATACCCACAAGCACACTTACCTAGCCAGCTTCTACCCTAACTCCTTAAACGGCCCTAACCCCACAAGCTATCACAGTCGCTGCCACTGGCCTCACCTAACCTAACTCCCTTAACTAGCCCTTCATACAAACTAATCACGGTCGCCCTTACCCCGTCACCGCACCCTATACATACAGCTACATACATACACAGCCTTTTCCATGTCGATGTTCTCACGTCCGGGTTTTGATCGTCGGTCTTCTCGTTTTGATCTTCTGGGCGTCGGTGTTCTGGCTATTCGGCGTTCTGACTTTGATAGACCCGTTTATATGTATATAGTTTATTGAATGACTTAATATTTTTCTCAACTTTTTTTTTGCTAATCATATGTGATAACACCATCCTGTCACTCTACTACATTTCATTGTACTTAACGCTGTTATCGAACTATTTTTGTTTTCTGGTCTGACATGTCTGTTCTTGGTATTGAACTCAATGGAAATGTTATTTAAGAAATGCCAATAAAGAGATTGTTTAGAAACTTCAAAAAAAAAAGAAAAGAAAAGATAAAAGAAAAAGAAATCAGGCAAAAAAAAAACACATTCACAAAGACAAAAAGAACTTCTACTTGAACCCCTCCAACTACCCAAAAAACAGATCCCAAGAAATTTTGGAACTCTATAAACCAAATCCTGCACCTTAGTAACCCATTCTCTCCCAACCCCTGCCCAAACAACTCACCAGAAGAAACAGCTACCTCATTCAATTCCTATTTCATTGAATCCATATCTAAGTCGATCAGTTCCTTCCCCTCTACTACCAACTCAACTAACATTTCCAAATCCTCTCCTACTCTAAACTCCTGTACCACTTTCTCTCTTACAACTGTACCCACTAACTATATAAAATCTTTGCTCTCTAAACTTAAACCCTGCTCTGCTTCTGCTGACAACCTGCATCCCTATTTCCTACAAATTGCTGCATAATCCCTTGCACCTCCCTATATCAATCCTAATGCCTCCCTATTTCCTACAAATTGCTGCAGAATCCCTTGCCCCTCTCTGTATTAACCCTAATAGATCGCTCCATCTCAGAATCTATGATCCCGTCTATCTGGAAAGAATTCTACACCATGCTCATTCACAAAGGAGGTAACTCCACTGACATTACAAACTTCAGACCCATTGCGATCCTCTCACCACTCTCAAAAATACTGGAAAAATGCATACACAAGCAAATCATGAAATACCTTCTAGAGGAAAACTTGCTCACTCCTACACAGCATGGCTTTCGCCCTAAACATAGCACTAAAACTGCCCTTATATCCTTCATTAATACTATCTCTAGCCAGAAACAATAATAAGTTGGTCTCCTGCCTATTCCTCAACCTTTCAAAAGCTTTTGATACAGTCTTTCACCCTCTTCTGCTGAACAAACTGGCTAACCTAAACTTCTCTACCTCTACTACTACCTGGTTTTCCAGCTATCTCACCAACCGTCTACAATCAGTGAGATGGCTCTCAGCTCTCTCCCCTCCTCTTCATGTCAAAATGGGAGTCCCCCAAAGATCTATCCTTGGGCCATTACTATTCAATATACTCACTAATCTACTCTACACCTCCTGTCCACAGTCATCCCTTGTACAATATGCAGATGACTCCACTGTCATCCCCATTGCAGATATTCCCTCTGACCTTATCACTGCAACTCAAGCATCTTTTAACTCAGTTGGATCCTGGCTCTGTGAAAACCAACTAATTCTTAACCCTAAAAAGACAAAACTCTTTCTATTTCTCCCAAAGAACCTGTCCCTCAATAACATCCCCATTAATTTTGAACCTAGTACAAAACTACAAGGAGTAACGATAGATGACCAACCCAAGTTTGATCTACATGTAAACGACTGCATCAAAAAGCACACCAAAAACTTGGCCTTTCTTTAGTTACTAGGTAGTTTCTAACTAACAAAGCAAAAATAACCCTCTCTCATGCATACCTCCTACCTAGCCTTCTATATAGCTGCCAAAGTCTTACCAATCTAAACTCCACACTACTAACTAAACTAGAGTCCACCTACAACAGGGTTGCCCGATTTGCTGCTCACCAAACTTATAAATTGCATCACTGTCTTTCACTGATACCTAAACTGGCTGGAATTACCACATCAGCTTCTACTCTCTCAACTACACAAAATTCACTCGATATCTGAAATCCTTCTGCCCTAGCCTATCTCCCATCATCTCTCAATATTCTCCCACTAGGTCCCTACATAGCTCTGACCTTAACCTACTACAAATATACAAACCTAAGACTTAAAACGGCTGCAACCTCTACAGCTACAATCTTAACATATCATGGAACAAATTACCAACAGAAATCAAGACTCTCAAACATCCAGATCAATTCAAAACTGCCACTAAAACTACCTCCAAACTCACTGGTCCTGCCTCTGTACTCATCCTCCCTGATCTAGCCCATTAACTCATATGTAATCACCAAAACTTCAAACCTTTTTTAGCTCGTAAACCTCTTCAAAGTATCACTCTTCTTCTCCATCTCTTATCTCCATTTCTAATGTCACAGATCTCTTGAAATAACTACATACACTATGAACTCTCTTCACTGTTTACTGAAAATGTTTGCATCGAATAATTTCTCTTATGTATGCTTATTATGTTTTTTCCACTATGATTTTTCTGATAAAATGTATTTCATTGTATGTATACATTGTAACCCGTTGACACTGTTAACACTAAAATTGTGAAATTGTGGAGCTTTTCTCCCTGGGCCTCCGCTGAAAAAAGGCTACTTAGCTCAGTCGAACTAACCCGGTCAGCAAATGTACAATAAAATAAATAATTTACCCACAAAGGTGCAACCTGGTCCCAACTGCATAAAGGGAATATTCACTGCTGCCCTGGGTATAGGTTTCCAACCTCTACACATGGATTGGACTTCCCACAGGTCACTTATAGGACTGCAGTCTTTGCCTAAGCAACTCAAGGTCTCTGTCTCACCGCTCTCTTTGTGAACCAATGTTTTCCAGTGCCGCTCTATCCAAAGTAATTGTTTTTTATACAAATTTCTTTCAGACACTCAATTCCCAAAGAAGGCTGCTAGAATTCTCAAATTCCCCACAGTTTTCTTCCTGACACAGTATTAATGACACAACTCAGTTTAGGACCAGACACTACCAATTCCCTGGTTATTCTCAAATTAAGCCAAATATAATCGCATCCATTAATACCTCTTTCACTTTTAGTAGGCTTTAAATGATCTAATGGGAGATGTGCCCCATAGCGTTGTTAATGAACAGGGATAATATTTATTATCATCTTTTCAAATATATAACAGTATATACATATAACAAATAACTAAGTATGTGCCATAAGAGCTTAAAGATAAATAAATTAACTTTACTCAATTAATAGAAAACAGTGCAAATACAGGTTCAAATATGTTTAAGTTGGCATGCACACTGAATTAACATAAAAAGCAATGAAAACAAACAGGATGCATAAAGAAAAAAAAATAAGCTCCAGATACCCAACCACCCTGGCTAAAGCATATTACAGAAATATTACCCCTATTATAAATGAATAATTTGAGGAGATCTATGACTGGCATACAAAGCATTGTCAGACCCCACACTGATGGACCTCCTGCACATCCGCAAAACAAACACCAGAATTACCTCTTCTAAAGGGGTCCGCTTCTAAATCTTGAAAGCTCATAATCTTGAAATTCAAAATACTGAGTCCAAAATCTTAAAAGTTCAAAATACTGAAAACTCAAAATACTGAATTTCATAATACCAAAAAAAAACCTGCAGGATACAAACACTATACTCCATCAGATGTACATAGAGAAACAAATAAAAGGCAAAGTATATTAGTTTAATCCAACTATTAACAGGGGGTCAAGCACCACTGCACCCTCCACACCCCCTGCTACTTAAATATATCAACTGCTAGATTGCACTTTACTACACTAAGATGAGTTATGTTGTTGTATAGCAAATTAAAAGGGAACATGACTAAGGTTACAACAGGCAGTCATGAAGCACATAATGGAATGTTTGCCATTTTCTTCTTTGGAGTGTGATCTCGGAGTTGATATATTTAAGTAGCAGGGGCTGGGGCGGCTAGCCCCCCTACTTATATTTGGACAAGAGTAATATGTGTTATGTAGTTGTGCTGGAATATTGTAAGTGTTGGTGTACTCTGTTTTTTCAATATTATGAAATTCAGTATTTTGAGTTTTCAGTATTTGAATTTTCAAGATTTTGGACTCAGGATTTTGAATTTCAAGAGTATGAGCTTTCAAGATTTAGAAGCAGACCGTTCAAAGGCATAAACCTTGCCTGTGATTTCATAGGACTTGCTTGAGAGACAGGTATGTATCCCACAGAATACCCCTTCGCTGGAACAGGCTCTCTAGACTTTAAATTATACTATGATGTAAATAAGAGTCAACAGGGTACTGGCAATATCTGAATATAATCCAAGCAAGAAAATATTGTCTCCTATTTGGATAACCCTATGCTATAACTATGTTAAATCATTAAACATAAATCCCCAGGCTCTCCCTTTCTTGGACAAAATAGTATGAAGAACATGAAGTTACATGAAACAATTGGAGACAAAATAAAGGCACTGCAAAAACTTTTCAACTCATTGAATTTATATAATGCCTTTATTATAAAGCAACCTCTACATATGAATCCTAAAATGAAGATTAATGATAAAATGTTAAACTTAAAACCATGCCCCTTGCTAAGGGAGCTGACGGTGTTAGACCTTTATTCATATAGGAATCAATCCCTCACAGAACTGAGAACAACTTTGAACCTACCTAAACAATACCTAATTATGCTAAGACAAATCAGAGATGTGTGTGCCAGTATACTAAATAATCCTACTATCACACAGACAGACATACGTTTAGTCAAAACACTGGTCTCTGTTAACAATGAGAAAGAAAATGATATCCTGCTCGTACAAACTCATAATGTCAATAAGGTATCAAGAAGAGATACTTTTCTCAAAATACTGGCGGGGCACAGATGCACTAATTTCTAATAACCAAATGACTCAATCTATTCAAATGACAAATACATTCCCTTCGGAAAACTGAGCTACACTCAGTTCATGATACTAAATAATGAGTACCTTACCCCGAAACAAATAAATTTAAACCTACTTCATCCCCCTTATGTCCACATTGTGATAGCCAGAATGCTGACCTACTTCATATATTCTGGAGCTGTAAATTCTCATACAAAGGTGTTCACTCAAAGTCAGATTAAGCAAAATGGGATATAAGAATTTACATTATCCTGGAAATTTGCCCTATTACACATTCCCCCTGTGTGAAGCTAAAGAAACAACAAGAACGAATATTAATTACACTATTCACACTTATAAAGTATTATATTACACTGAACTGGAAAGACAGAACTCAGATATCTTGGAATGAATTCAGACAAATAGCTATTAGATGCATAACAGCACACAGATTTTTAACGCATACCCAAAAACGAAATAAACATTTTGCTGAATTTTGGAACTCGCTAATGGATTATATACTGAGATAACACCCACTAACTCCTACCAATGTCCAATTATTAAGGAATAAATCTGTACTTTTTCTCACCACTTCATCCACAACACCTCTCTCCCTCCATCATTTACTTATAATCAATACACTTTTGGGATACTTATTATAATCCAGCCTAATTTTATTCTTCCCCAATAGAAAAATTACATACCCAGTACACCTACAATGTCATCATATTGGTTGTGTTTTACTAGCAAGCAGTACATATGTTTATATGGATCTATCTTACTACGTCGACAAGTCAAAACGCCGACAACAAAATCACCGACACCACATAACCGACATTTCACAAACACGAAACCTCACATGCCCGACACACCATAATCCCGACAAGCAACAAACAAAACAAATCCCCGGTCCAAAAAGCACACACAACACAAGCACACCAAAATCCTTACAAACCAACACTAAACCTCACATACACAACTACCTACAACCTTAACCCAAACCCTAACCCTAAGGTCATACTATCGCACACTCACCTAACCCAAGGCCCCTAACCCTAACTCACTTAACCCCTAACCCACAAACTATCACAGTCGACACTTACCTGGCCGCGCCTAACCCTAACTCACTTAACCCGCCCCTAACCCACAAACTATCACAGTCGACACTTACCTAGCCAGCCCTAACCCTAACTCACTTAACCCGCTCTAACCCACAAACTATCACAGTCGACACTTACCTAGCCCGCCTAACCCTAACTCACTTAACCCGCCCCTAACCCACAAACTATCACAGTCGACACTTACCTTACTGCACCCTAACGTCCGTCACTACCGCATACATACACAGCCTTTTCCCATGTCGATGTTCTCAGCGTCGGGGTTTTGATCCGTCGGTCTTCTCCGTTTTCGATCTTCTGGCGTCGGTGTTCTCGCTGTCGGCGTTCTGACTTGTCGACGTAGTAAGATAGACCCGTTTATATGTATATAGTTTATTGAATGACTTAATATTTTTCTCAACTTTTTTTTTGCTAATCATATGTGATAACACCATCCTGTCACTCTACTACATTTCATTGTACTTAACGCTGTTATCGAACTATTTTTGTTTTCTGGTCTGACATGTCTGTTCTTGGTATTGAACTCAATGGAAATGTTATTTAAGAAATGCCAATAAAGAGATTGTTTAGAAACTTCAAAAAAAAAAAGAAAAGAAAAGATAAAAGAAAAAGAAATCAGGCAAAAAAAAAACACATTCACAAAGACAAAAAGAACTTCTACTTGAACCCCTCCAACTACCCAAAACAGATCCCAAGAAATTTTGGAACTCTATAAACCAAATCCTGCACCTTAGTAACCCATTCTCTCCCAACCCCTGCCCAAACAACTCACCAGAAGAAACAGCTACCTCATTCAATTCCTATTTCATTGAATCCATATCTAAGTCGATCAGTTCCTTCCCCTCTACTACCAACTCAACTAACATTTCCAAATCCTCTCCTACTCTAAACTCCTGTACCACTTTCTCTTACAACTGTACCCACTAACTATATAAAATCTTTGCTCTCTAAACTTAAACCCTGCTCTGCTTCTGCTGACAACCTGCATCCCTATTTCCTACAAATTGCTGCATAATCCCTTGCACCCCCCTATATCAATCCTTATGCCTCCTATTTCCTACAAATTGCTGCAGAATCCCTTGCCCCTCTCTGTATTAACCCTAATAGATCGCTCCATCTCAGAATCTATGATCCCGTCTATCTGGAAAGAATTCTACACCATGCTCATTCACAAAGGAGGTAACTCCACTGACATTACAAACTTCAGACCCATTGCGATCCTCTCACCACTCTCAAAAATACTGGAAAAATGCATACACAAGCAAATCATGAAATACCTTCTAGAGGAAAACTTGCTCACTCCTACACAGCATGGCTTTCGCCCTAAACATAGCACTAAAACTGCCCTTATATCCTTCATTAATACTATATCTCTAGCCAGAAACAATAATAAGTTGGTCTCCTGCCTATTCCTCAACCTTTCAAAAGCTTTTGATACAGTCTTTCACCCTCTTCTGCTGAACAAACTGGCTAACCTAAACTTCTCTACCTCTACTACTACCTGGTTTTCCAGCTATCTCACCAACCGTCTACAATCAGTGAGATGGCTCTCAGCTCTCTCCCCTCCTCTTCATGTCAAAATGGGAGTCCCCCAAAGATCTATCCTTGGGCCATTACTATTCAATATACTCACTAATCTACTCTACACCTCCTGTCCACAGTCATCCCTTGTACAATATGCAGATGACTCCACTGTCATCCCCATTGCAGATATTCCCTCTGACCTTATCACTGCAACTCAAGCATCTTTTAACTCAGTTGGATCCTGGCTCTGTGAAAACCAACTAATTCTTAACCCTAAAAAGACAAAACTCTTTCTATTTCTCCCAAAGAACCTGTCCCTCAATAACATCCCCATTAATTTTGAACCTAGTACAAAACTACAAGGAGTAACGATAGATGACCAACCCAAGTTTGATCTACATGTAAACGACTGCATCAAAAAGCACACCAAAAACTTGGCCTTTCTTTAGTTACTAGGTAGTTTCTAACTAACAAAGCAAAAATAACCCTCTCTCATGCATACCTCCTACCTAGCCTTCTATATAGCTGCCAAAGTCTTACCAATCTAAACTCCACACTACTAACTAAACTAGAGTCCACCTACAACAGGGTTGCCCGATTTGCTGCTCACCAAACTTATAAATTGCATCACTGTCTTTCACTGATACCTAAACTGGCTGGAATTACCACATCAGCTTCTACTCTCTCAACTACACAAAATTCACTCGATATCTGAAATCCTTCTGCCCTAGCCTATCTCCCATCATCTCTCAATATTCTCCCACTAGGTCCCTACATAGCTCTGACCTTAACCTACTACAAATATACAAACCTAAGACTTAAACGGCTGCAACCTCTACAGCTACAATCTTAACATATCATGGAACAAATTACCAACAGAAATCAAGACTCTCAAACATCCAGATCAATTCAAAACTGCCACTAAAACTACCTCCAAACTCACTGGTCCTGCCTCTGTACTCATCCTCCCTGATCTAGCCCATTAACTCATATGTAATCACCAAAACTTCAAACCTTTTTAGCTCAGAACCTCTTCAAAGTATCACTCTTCTTCTCCATCTCTTATCTCCATTTCTAATGTCACAGATCTCTTGAAATAACTACATACACTATGAACTCTCTTCACTGTTTACTGAAAATGTTTGCATCGAATAATTTCTCTTATGTATGCTTATTATGTTTTTTCCACTATGATTTTTCTGATAAAATGTATTTCATTGTATGTATACATTGTAACCCGTTGACACTGTTAACACTAAAATTGTGAAATTGTGGAGCTTTTCTCCCTGGGCCTCCGCTGAAAAAAAGGCTACTTAGCTCAGTCGAACTAACCCGGTCAGCAAATGTACAATAAAATAAATAATTTACCCACAAAGGTGCAACCTGGTCCCAACTGCATAAAGGGAATATTCACTGCTGCCCTGGGTATAGGTTTCCAACCTCTACACATGGATTGGACTTCCCACAGGTCACTTATAGGACTGCAGTCTTTGCCTAAGCAACTCAAGGTCTCTGTCTCACCGCTCTCTTTGTGAACCAATGTTTTCCAGTGCCGCTCTATCCAAAGTAATTGTTTTTTATACAAATTTCTTTCAGACACTCAATTCCCAAAGAAGGCTGCTAGAATTCTCAAATTCCCCACAGTTTTCTTCCTGACACAGTATTAATGACACAACTCAGTTTAGGACCAGACACTACCAATTCCCTGGTTATTCTCAAATTAAGCCAAATATAATCGCATCCATTAATACCTCTTTCACTTTTAGTAGGCTTTAAATGATCTAATGGGAGATGTGCCCCATAGCGTTGTTAATGAACAGGGATAATATTTATTATCATCTTTTCAAATATATAACAGTATATACATATAACAAATAACTAAGTATGTGCCATAAGAGCTTAAAGATAAATAAATTAACTTTACTCAATTAATAGAAAACAGTGCAAATACAGGTTCAAATATGTTTAAGTTGGCATGCACACTGAATTAACATAAAAAGCAATGAAAACAAACAGGATGCATAAAGAAAAAAAAAAAAGCTCCAGATACCCAACCTCCCTGGCTAAAGCATATTACAGAAATATTACCCCTATTATAAATGAATAATTTGAGGGGAGATCTATGACTGGCATACAAAGCATTGTCAGACCCCACACTGATGGACCTCCTGCACATCCGCAAAACAAACACCAGAATTACCTCTTCTAAAGGGGTCCGCTTCTAAATCTTGAAAGCTCATAATCTTGAAATTCAAAATACTGAGTCCAAAATCTTAAAAGTTCAAAATACTGAAAACTCAAAATACTGAATTTCATAATACCAAAAAAAAACCTGCAGGATACTAACACTATACTCCATCAGATGTACATAGAGAAACAAATAAAAGGCAAAGTATATTAGTTTAATCCAACTATTAACAGGGGGTCAAGCACCACTGCACCCTCCACACCCCCTGCTACTTAAATATATCAACTGCTAGATCGCACTTTACTACACTAAGATGAGTTATGTTGTTGTATAGCAAATTAAAAGGGAACATGACTAAGGTTACAACAGGCAGTCATGAAGCACATAATGGAATGTTTGCCATTTTCTTCTTTGGAGTGTGATCTCGGAGTTGATATATTTAAGTAGCAGGGGGTGGGGGGGCTAGCCCCCCTACTTATATTTGGACAAGTGTAATATGTGTTATGTAGTTGTGCTGGAATATTTAAGTGTTGGTGTACTCTGTTTTTTCAATATTATGAAATTCAGTATTTTGAGTTTTCAGTATTTGAATTTTCAAGATTTTGGACTCAGGATTTTGAATTTCAAGAGTATGAGCTTTCAAGATTTAGAAGCAGACCCGTTCCAAAGGCATAAACCTTGCCTGTGATTTCATAGGACTTGCTTGAGAGACAGGTATGTATCCCACAGAATACCCCTTCGCTGGAACAGGCTCTCTATCCATGCGAAGCAGAGTTCCTCCCTAACCCAATTCAAGTGTAACCTGGACAATTGGATGGGGAAACAGGAAATTCATCCCTGGTTTGGTATCTATGCCTCTGTTGGACACAGGCAATCTGTAAATGGTTCATCACCCAGGATCCTGCTTGTAAATGTTACATCTCCCAAGCCCCTTTTTACATTTATCAGGGGTACCAGAACTTGTCTCAGATTTGGGATGCATGGCTAGAGTTAAAAAGGCCCTTGTGGTCATTAGCCTAGTAAACACCTATGAACCTAATTAGTAGTCAAACGCATGTTCACACAAAGAAGACAGCAGCAATATGTGGCATCAGCTTTTGCATAGCACAGTATACACATTATGTACAGTGTCCTTTCTCCAGCCCCTGGGGTAATAACACATGGCATCACTTTTCTGACACCGGAAGAAAACAGGTAGTAAAAGTAGAAGTTATGTACTTAAACCATAACTTGGCATCTGTGTTGTCCATTTTCATTCTTCCTCACGAATGGGTCTAGGATCCGATCCTGGGATCCAACTCAGCCGCATCTACAAGACTTCTGATCCTAAACTTGAGCTCCTCCTTCTACCCATAATGATCTATTCCATCCCCAACTCCTCAGAACAAGTTTGCTGCCTTACACCCCACTGTGTTACAGAGGCAGAACAGATACAAGAAAATATTTAGACACAAATCAGGAACATGATGGTTCCAATATAATCCAAACAATCCTTCTAGGAGTGACAGGGTCAGGGGATGGCTGGGAAGGAAGATAAGGAAGAATGAAAACGGACAGCATAGATGGCAAGTTATGGTAAGTACATGCCATGTTATCCTTTTCATTCTCCCTTACGAATGGGTCAGAGTCCCAGCTACGCAACTCCCAAGAGGCCCTCAAGGAAGGAATCCTGGAGCACTGTCGAACCAAAGGAAGCTCTGCTTCTGGAGACAATGTCTAATCTGTAATGTGTAACAAAGGTACAAGTCTTTGACCAAGTGGCTGTAACACAGATGTCATCAATGGAAGTTCTTGAGGAAAAAGCTGATGAAGTAGCCAAAGATCTAGTGGAATGAGCTCAAGGAGGATGAGGCACCTCCAAACCATTTTGAGAACCAGCGAAATACAATCAGTAATCCATTTGGCCAGAGTAATTCTGGAGACTGCCTGACCCATGCGGTCAGGGAGAAAAGATACAAACAGCTGATTAGATTTCCTGTACTGTGTTTTGTTCTGTGAAGATAAAAACATAATTGCTTTTGAACTTCAAGGAGGTGCAGCATATATTCGCCCTTATTAGTAAAGTTTGGAAAGAAAACTGGTAACTGTATGGACTGGCTAATGTTAGTCTCTATAGCCACTTTAGGGAGAAAGGAAGGGTTGGTTTGAAGAGACACCCTATCCTTATGGAAAACAATGCAAGGAGGTCTAGCCAATAAGACCTGGAGCTCAGAGATTCTTTTTGCTGAAGTGATAGCTACTAAAAAGATTGTTTTTATAGAAAGAAATTTCATATTGCATATGTCCATTGGTTCAAAGAGCTTCTGAGTTACCCCTTGAAGGACTACTGCCAGATCTCAAGGAGGAGAGGGATCTTTTATTGGAGGTCTACAGAGGAAGACTCCCCTCATGAAAGCTTTACATAATCTGGAAGATGCCAGAGATAATGACTTGTTTCCAGAGTGGAAGTTGGATATGGCTGCCAGCTGAAGTTTAATAGTAGAAAAACTAGCCCCTTCCTTAAAGAGAGTAGTGAGAAAACGAAGAATGGCCAAAGTAGGTACTGAAAAGTGGTCAATATTTTGCTTGGAAGCCCATACAGGAAATCTTTTCCATTTGCTTCTATAGACTTTCTTGGTAGAGGCCTTCTGGGAGGCCAAGATAATGTCACGTACTGGAGAAGCAAGCTTGGACCATCTTGCTATCATTGGAAGTGGAGAAACCATGTGGTCAACTTGAGGGCATGGAGACTGAGATGTTGAATTCCTGATGGGTGTGATAAGAGTTCCTAAGTGGGCTGCAGTATCCATGGAAGATATTTCAAGTGAGACCAGAGAAAGGGGAACCATACCTGTTAAGGCCGGAAGGGGGCAATGAGGATACTGAGCCCTTCAATCTGCTTGCTTTCTGTAGGAACTCTGGAATTAAAGGAAGGGGGGATAGGCATAAAGGAGACCTAAGAGCCAATCGTGAATCACAGCATCCTTTGGTGACTCCCCCAGAGGGGGACTGAACAAAGTACTTGCTGCACTTGTTGTTGAGGGGTGAGGCAAATAGGTCGCAGCAAGGCTGGCCCCAGCAACTGAAGATCATAGTTGCTTCTATTTGATTGAGGGACCACTCCTGAGGGATCAGACTAGACCTGCTGAGTCTGTCTGCCAGCATGTTGTTTTGTGCCTTTTTTTAATTTCTCCAAGTCTTTTGGGTTTCTAATACCATGATGGCAATGGACCGCATTCCTAAGTTAAAGTATGATTAAAGTTCATGAAATTAGCATTGTTTCACTCTTTGATGTCAGCCTGTAGTGCTCTTTGCAGCACCAGCAATGTGCCTAGTAATGACTCCTTCTGTAATTTGTAAGGAGTTACATGTACTGGTAGCATATCTAAATACGATTGTAGACTCTTCTTTATAAGATCTGTTGCTCCTACTACTATTGGAACTGTCTGGGTATCTTTCTTCCACATTCCTCTCGTTTCTGCCTTCAAATCCTGATATTTTATGACTTTGTGTCTCTCTGTATGCAGGACACTGTAGTCACAGCGTGTGGCAATTTCAATGATCAATGCTACTTTTGTCTTCTTTTCTTGGACCACTATATCTGGTTTTCTAGCATCTATCTTATGAACTGTTGGTAATGGATGATCCCACGTGATGTAGACTTTTTCATTTTCTATGATGATTTATGGCTCATGTTTCCAGTGTTTTTCAGACACTTCAGTACCATAATGTTTGCACAATCCCCAGTGCAACAGTCTTGCCACATTATTATGCTTTTCAGTATACAGTCCTTCTGCCATTACTATGTTGCAACTAGCAACGAGGTGTGTAACTGTTTCCAATTAGGTTTTACAAAACCTACATTTGTCTGTTTCTCCCACATGTTCAATGCACTTTGTAAACCAACGTGTATGCAGCTCACTATCTTGGGCCGCCAATATTAACCTTTTATCTCTTGGTTTGAATTCGCTCTCCTTAACCATTCCTGCATTCATTCCTGATCAACATGAGGTTCTCCCAGAAGTTTTCTATACTTTCAACTATATTTATACATTTTCCACATTTCTTGCCTTCTCATCTGATCCTTCACCTTTTTCTTTTGCTTTTTGGCACATTCAGTTGCTGCCTGATTTTTATCTACTTCTGACTTGATTTCCATTTATGCTTGACGCCAATATGCCTCTGCTAGACTAAGCAGATAAGTCATCATAGATTTATTCTCCTCATGTTTCAAAACTTTCAATACGTTTGGGTCTTGTGAAGTCAGCAGATATGTGTGAAGTCCCACAACTGCAAATCTATACATATAATCAGTTTCAAGGAGGCCCAATCCCTCCTTCGGAACGGGGAATATATAATCTTGGTATGCACTGATTTTTATAAATCATTTGGTGAGCAAGAAGTATCCTTGTTTTCCTATCTAATCTATCCAACACATTTTGGGGCCAGTCAATCACTCCAAAACTGTAAGTTAGGACAGGAAGAACAAATTGGTTTATAGCCTGGATTTTATTCCTAGATGTCAGTGCTGTTTTCAGGATTAATTTAAGTCTTCTGAAGTATTCCTTACTAAGTTTTATTCGCATTTGTTCATGTTTTACTGCTGATCCTTCATCAGTTCCCAAATATTTATACACTCCTTCTTGCTTAATTTCTTTTATATCACATTCTTGTCTCAAACTGATGCTTTAAAGGTTGCTTTTGCACATTTATCAAGCCCAGATGACATTCTTATATCATCTAAAAAAGTTTTGACAGCTTGCAGTTGTGCTTTCAGTTCCTCATCTGATGAGCTATACAGCTTTAAACCATCGACAAAGCGAAGATGAGAAGTCTTTACACTTTGGTGTTTTCTAGGAGCCAGATTATAGCCATGGCCTAAACTGTTAAGTAAACTGTTTAATGGGTTAAGGGCAAGGCAGAACAGCAGCGGTGACAAACAGTCACCCTGGAATATCCCCCTTTGAATTTTTATCCTTGGGATAATAATTTGTCCTTTATCGTGGCTTAATTACAAAGTGGTCTGGCACTGTTTCATGGTCACTGTAATGTAGTCAATTAGTGGAGGGTGTATCTTATACATTTATAAGCATTATTTTATCTATGAATGTGGGATACTATCAAATGCTTTTTTGTAGTCAGTCCATGCCATACATAGATTCTTTCCCTTTTGACTTTATTTAACAACAAATGATCCTTTGGTCCTTATAACTTTCTTTTATTGCCCTTTTGTTCTACTGTCATAATTGCGTTTTCTTCTAAATGACTATAAACTCTGACTGCATAAAGTCAATTTCCCTGGTATGTGCATTGCGATAAGAAAGCGATCTGAAGAGATCACACATTCCCAGACCCTCATGACCTCTCTGAACAATGGGTAGCACTGGGTTCCTCCTTGTTTGTTGATGTACCAGACCAATGACATATTGTCCATGTGGACTGCAATAGTCCCTAGAGGGAGAATGTTATAAAAGGCCTGCAATGGTAGGAGGATTGCTCTCATCTCTAGGACACTGATATGTAACTTGGTCTCCAAGAGGGACCACGTACCTTGGACCATTTTTTCCAGAAAATACCCCCATCCCAGTTGGGAAGAGTATATGGTCATTGTGGCGACTGAGGAAGTGAGAATGTCCTGCCCAGGAACAGGTCATCTGACTGAATCCACCAGCAAACATGACGTTTGCAAATTGGAGTCAGTCTAATGGGGAAAGAGAGAGGTGGTAAAGACTGGACCACTGCACTGGTAAAGTTCACTGAAGGACTCGCATAAAGTATCTTCCTACAGGAACTAAAAGAATGGCAGCTGACATTGACCCAAGAGCTTGTAGTACTAGTTTTGCTGGAGGGGATGGATGAGACAGTATGGCCCACACCTGATTTCTCAATGATGCGATGCGATGAAGAGGTAATGATGCCACTTGAGTCATAGTATTCAGTTGAGTTCCTATAAACTCCAGAGTCTGTGCAGGTGTTAGCTTCGATTTGACATGGTTTACTGAGATGCCTAAGTCGTTGGAAATCTGCGACAAGTAATCCCTGGCTAGTAGAAATTGATGCTTGGATAGTGCAGTGAGGAGCAAATCATCTAGATAGGGAAACATTTGGTATCCTTTGAGTCTCAAGTGAGCTGCCACC
The DNA here is from genome assembly GCF_019279795.1 of Protopterus annectens. NCBI lineage: Eukaryota > Metazoa > Chordata > Ceratodontiformes > Protopteridae > Protopterus > Protopterus annectens. The sequence goes on along the minus strand of NC_056729.1, from coordinate 1,977,080,919 downwards.
ACTGCTATGCATTTGGTCAACACCCAGGGAGCTGTGGTGAGCCCAAAGGCAGTGCTCTGAACTGGTAGCGACTGGCTCCCAGCCAAAAGCACAGATGTCTCCTGGAGTGCTTGTCTATTCTGATGTGATAGTAAGCATCCATGAGATCTACAGAGCACATCCAGTCATCCTTGTGCAGAAGAGGTAGATTGAACTGAACTGTAACCATTTGGAACTTAGACTTCTTTACAAACAGATTTAAATTGCTTTGATCAAAACTGGTCTTAGGTCCCATTTTCTTTGGCACTAAAAAGAAGTGGAAATAAGTTCTGAATCCTATCTGTTTGGGTGGGACCTCCTGGATGGCTCTTTTTTGTAGCAGTGTTTGTATTTCCTGAGCTGAGTACTCCCTCTGACTGGGTGGAACCTCAGGAAGTTTCTTCCTTTGAACAGGAGTTGGACGGAAAAAGGGTAAGTAGTAACCTCTGGATATCATTTTTACCACCCAGGAACTGTTTGTAATGTTTGTCCAGGCGTCCAGGTGCAAGGAAAAATGACCCCCAGTTGCCTCCAGAGGTGGATAGTTGGGCAATGCTTCAGGAACGCTGATACAGCCTATCCAAAGGAGTCTCTGAAGCCCTGGATTTGCGGACCCCTCCTGCCTGGGGAAACGTCTTCCACCGAAACCTTTTCCTTTCCCTCTGGAGGGTGTATACCAGCATAAGTCCTGAAAAGGTACCTGAGATTTACGGAACCAGATTTTCTTACCATCTCACTAATTCATAGAGAAGGTACATTGGGGGTTGGAAATTTGATTCCAGTGGCAGACAACGTCTTTCCCTCTGGCTTTTTGCAGGTAAGCATATCTTTCACTAATGGTCCAAACAAAGAGGAGCCATCAAAGAGGGAATTAACAAAAGATGCCTTAAAGGGGTCCACAAAGTTGCATAGCCTCATCCAGGCATGCCTCCTAATGGCAATGCCTGAACTGGCTGCTCGTGAGGCACCCTCTGCCACATGGGAGATCAACTTCATCAAAGCATTGGAAATGGACGACAAGAGTGGCCAGTTGAGGAGAGACCTTCTTGAGGTCCTCCTCAGACATGGACTCAGACAGAGAGATTGAGAATTCTTTGATCAAATCTCTCTGCAAGTGAGTTAAGTGTGGCAGGTGGTTCAACGACCGTAGCATGAATGTAGCTCAGGCGTATACATGCTTTCCAAACCTGTCCATTGCTCTGGACTCCCTGTTCAGTGGACGGACAGAGCAGCTTTGTTCAGCCAGCTCCTTCTTAGTGTCTGCTGCCACCACAATGGCATCAAATGGGATTCCCTTGCTCCAGTGAGGTCTATCTGAAGGGGGAACTAAGAATTTGTGTGGGCACTTGGGGAGGGGCTCGACAGAGTTCAGTTCCTTCTAAGCCCTTTGGGAAACCAGGTCAATAAGTTTGTCGGGGGGGGGGGGGTTACCCAAGACATAGAAGGGCCAGCCCTGAAGGCCTCCAGAAACACCAATTCCTCAGGAGAAGGAGAGTGGGTTTGAGGATTTCCAGGATGTCCCCAAAGAAAACATCATCAGGTGGCGATCTGGGGGATCTTTCTCCATCATCAAAATTGGTGTCTTCCATGAGAGACTACATAGGGGAGTCTATGTACCCCCTCTTCCAACTTCTATTCCAAGGTACCTCTTCTGTGGGGTGTTCAGTTGCAGTCATTACATTTGGGGTAATCTGCTGGCAGGTTGCCCTCAGTCGGCCTGAATAACAAAGTCTTGGGTCCTGCGTCGGTTGCTGTCTCCTCTTCCATGACGTCAGGGGTATAAAACATGCAGCCAACGCCATTTTAATCAGTTTTTCTTGCCCCAGATGTCAGGTGCCCCCAAATGGGGAGCAAAATAAATAAATAAAATAAATAAAAAATATATATATCTATATATATATATATATATATATATATATATATATATATATATATATATATATATCAAACTATAAATATATATAAATGCACTTTAGAACACATAAAATTTACCTTCAACTAAAAGCAAATACACCACAAAGGCTTTTGAGCATAGTGATGGAAAGAAAAGGTATAGAATGGGGACTGGCGGGTGGGTAATCCGGACTACAAAAGTGAATACACTCGAACATCTACATTTATGGTAAGTGTACACAACTGTACTATGTTCTTCGTGTTTCACTGTTGCAGTCATTACATTTGGGTAGAATCCCAAAGCTATGGATGGGAGGATGGAACTAAACAGCATTAGGAGCAGCTATAAGGCCCTGCAGGACTGCAGTGGCAAAGCCTGCCCTGGATTTAGAAAAGAGAGGTAAATGGTAATGCTTTGTGAACGTATGAACTGAGCTCCCAGTTGCAGCTTCTAGAATGTCTCTGGTAGGGACCCCTCTGAGAAAAGCTGCTGAAGTAAAGGCAGCCCTGGTGGAATGGGATCTGATCCCCTTGGGCACAGGTTTACCATGGTGCAAGTAGCAGAAACGAATGCAATGGCTTATCCATTTAGAAATAGTCTGCTATGATATAGCCTTCCCCTCTGATCCTGCAGCAAATGCCACCAGTGGTTGCTCAGACTTTCTTAGAGATTTTGTCCTGTTTAAGTAGAATCTTAGTTGTCTGTGTACATCCAATGAATGCAGAATCTGCTCCCCCTTATTCTGGGAAAAGTTGGCAGGTGAATGGTCTGGTTAAGAGCCACACTGGATACCACCTTAGGCATAAAAGAAGGATTGGTCCTGAGGGCCACCCTGTCCGGGTAAAATATAATGAAAGGCTCCACTGCCATGAGAGCCTGTAGTTCTGAAACCCTTCTAGAAAGAAATGTTATATCCGCAGTAGCTGCTGGTTCAAAAGGAGGTAGGGTGAGTTTTTCCAACACAAAACTGAGGTCCCATGCAGGACTTTTTGGTCCCTCTGAGGTACTGTTTTAGCGGGGGATGAGAAAAGAGGGGATGCTCTGTGTTGTAATGAGCCGAGATGGCAGAGGCATGGATTTTTATTGAAGAAATAGATAGGCCCTTGTGAAGCATCTCAGTTAAGTATTGCAAAATCTGAGGAATATTGGGGTTTGCTGTGTCTATTCCTTGTGCTTGGTTCCAAGCACAGAATCTCTTCCATTTATCAGCATAAGATTTTCTAGTACTAGGCCTTCTGGCCTCCAAAATGACATCTGTCACAGATTTACTGAGAGATGTGGTTGGTGAAATTAGTTGATTAGCCATGCTGCAAGATTCAGAGTTTGGAGCGGAGTGCGCAGAATTTGATAGAACCAGTTCTTAGTAGGCCAGTGTCTACTGAACCTGGGTGGCTGCACTTGCAAGAAATCTTTTACAGTTTGCATAGATTTAGCTTTGTCTTCCATTTTCTTTAAAACCTCTTCTGCTTTATTACCAAACAGACTGTCCTGCTGTAAAGGGGCATCCAAAAATTTAGCTTTAACATGATCAGGCAGATTTTGCTCCTTGAGCCAGGCATGCCTTCTTATCACAGATCCAGTTACTGCAGCCCTGCAAGAGGCCTCCAAGGAATCAAAACCACATTGCAAAGTATGCTTTCCAACCTGTTCTGCTGAATGCAATAAATCCTGTAACTCTATTTTCCACACATTCAGAAATCAACATCATTTTCTGTTTCAGTAAGCCCATAACATGCTGTTGATATTTAAGCATATGAAACTGGCAGTTTAAAGCCCTGAATGCCAAGGTTGCAGACGTATAAACCTTCTTTCCCCATCTATCCAGTGCCCTGGAATCTCTATCAGAAAGGGTGGGATTTTTGGCTGTAGAAGCCTTAACACCCTTGGGGCCCTGAGAAATAGTTTCAGGGTCAGCAGCAGGATTTTTGAAAAGAAATTTACGGAGTCATGAACGCTGTAATATCTGTCTGGCTTACTAAGAGCCGGAGGCAGGGAATCAGGAGCCATGCCTGATTTCGGGAACACATCATCAACAATGTCTAATGCAGGAGCTATTGCCAAAGACCTATGCTGAGGAAGAAGAAGAAAATCCTTAAGTCTCTTTTAGATTCTGAGAAGTCCTGACTCTCCCAGTGAAAATGTTCCATTAAAGTATGCAAAGTCTCTCCAAAAGAGTAATCCTCAGGAGAAGGAGCAGAAGGGATGGATTCCTCTGCATCAGAGTCTTCATAAGGTGGAATAGAAAATTCCTGATCAGAAGTGGAATCAGAAGAAATGGAAACCTGATCTGAAGATGCATAATCAGTGCTTTCCCTAGGTCTTTTAGCAAAGGGGGATCGGGAACCACTGATCAAGGTAATTAAATCCTCAGCCATTTTGATAATTTGTTTTTTTAGGCATAGGGGGCCTGAGCACGTGGCTCATGCATCGGTTTTGTAGACATAGAAGTTGGTTTTGGCCTTGTTTTTGATGATGGCGTCGGTTTAATATACAAATGTTGAGGCCTGAAAACACCCTCAGAAGCCGGTGCCTGCTCAGCGGCTCCAGACCCATTCATGGGAGAGACATCCGCGGGTTCAATACTTGCAGAATCTCGCGGCATACCGGACTCCGAATGGGTCTCAGTAGAGGCCTGCGACTCAAAAGTAGCAGGCATCAGGGGCTGCGAAAGCACCTCACTGAGTACCAGCGAACCAGCGACTGGCTTAGGAGAAGCTTCGTCGTCAGTTTTGGACCTCGACGGTCTGTATCTTTTTCCTTGCATTTTTTGTGAACTCCGGTAGTCGGATTTCTAACCGACGACATTTCAGGGTAGTTAAATCTTAAACCAAAATATTTAGAAGCAAAAATATACCGACGCTCAATAGTGTGTTGGTTAACTTTAGCACAAAACCGACAGCAAGGCACGTTGTGATCAGGGCCTAGGCAAGGAATACAGTACAAATGAAAATCCTTATGAGGTATTTGCTTCCCACAAGTAATGCAATTATTAACTTTTACTGACATTGGTAAGGAGCAAGAAAAAGTTTCCCCAACAGGGTACTTAGCTTTAGTTTGAAGACTTCGGTTCAGAAACTCGAAAATGAAAATTTCAGGAGTCGGCCGACCGGCACTTGCGAACTGCTTCTGCTTCAGGCACCGCGTGGCAAGAAAGACTGGTTAAAATGGCGTTGGTTGCATGTTTTATACCCCTAACGACCTGACGTCATGGAAGAGGAGACAGCAACCAATGCAGGACCCAAGACTTTGTTACTCAGGCCGACTGAGGGCAACCTGCCAGCAGATTACCCCAAATGTAATGACTGCAACAGTGAAACACGAAGAACATCTGGTAGAAGCCCTTTTAAAATCAATTTATTTTTCCTGAGAGTGTCCTAGGATTAAATGTTGCACAAATAGTGCAAGATGAGTCAAGATGGGCAGCTCCAAGACAATATATGCACTTCTTGTGGGCATCAGAACTGGGGATCGTATGCCCACAAGAAGAGCACTTTTTGAAACCCGTAGGTTTCTCCATTTTTTCTGACATCCTGCCCAAGGCAAAATAGTAATAAATCCTGGAGAGAGAAAGGGTTTAAACAGCCAAAAAAAGAAACCTTAAAAAAGGTTATATTAGAAAGTTATACAAAAAAACAAAACTCTACTTTATTTTATTTTTTTAATAAAGACAAATATACTTGTAAATATAAACGGAAACTTTTAACAGGCCGAAGTACCAAGAATGGTACTAGAAAGAAGAAAAAGAAATGACAGGAAAAAAAAGACCCTGGCGCCAGCGAAAAACAGGAGGGAGGAGAGACAGAAATTTAATGGTAACCAAGAAAAATAGCTTTATGCAAGAAAAAAGTGGAATAACACCAAAAGAACTCTCACAGCTGGAGTATCAGATCGTTCATCCTATCTCGATGGTGACAAATGAGATCTGAGGAGATGAAGATGGAACAGAGCATTATGGGTTAAGGGAAGAGCTCGAGTTTAGGATCCGAAGCCTTGTAGATGCAGCCAAGTTGGATCCAAGGATCGAATCTTAGACCCATCCATGAGAAAGAATGAAAAGGACAACATCAGATCCAGTTTTTACTTGTTATAATAACAATAGACTTGCCAATACATATCTAAGTCTGTTTCTTTCTCTTCCCTTCAAATCCACCCTGGTGCCGTAATGATATGTAAGCCATTTAAATCCATCAACCATTATAGCAAGACAGTTCCTGGTCTTTCATTTTTGTTATATTAACAAGAGGATACAGCAACTCTGGTGATTCGATATATTTCAAAAGACATTCCCTGTTCTTTCATATTCAAAAGAACAAAAATCTCATATTCCTGTAGTCATGAGAATAACAGTCTGCAGATGAACAAGAGAGAAGGGAAGAGAATGAAACAAACACATTACATTTTAACTACTTCATTTAGTATGGCATTACCCCTGGATCCACACCATGGGTGACAGTTATACAGCATAATGCAGAATCTTCCATCATTAGGAGATAGTTATACAGCATAATACAGAATATTCCATCATTAGGAGAAAAGTCTATTAAATTAAAAATTACTAATATTTTTATAATGTTTAATAATCTAACACATTCTATCACTTTAATCTTCTTAAACAGACTTTGGCAGACTAGGGAGCCCAAAACAGGCAAACTATGTCTTTGTTTCATTTAACTATGTCTTCTTTTTCCACAGACTTCATTAGTCACCTCTTCAACTTGTCATCAAGCTGAAATATCATTACTAAACTTTAGAAATTATCAACTATCATATGAGTCGACAAAGTGAATAACCTAAAGTTATATGACGATATTAGACATTCTCTTGGGACTTTAAAATGTATTTGAAAACATTAGAAGTTTTTTTTTTGGAATTCTGAAATAACCTGGCATTTGAAAACATTAGAAATTTTCTTGGAATTTTGAAATATCCTGGAACTGACTATTTGTGAACAACTTTTACTTGAACATATCCATCACTAGACATGAGCAGGAAGGCTTTACAGCATGATGTTAAAACTAAGACAGGGTTGCACAGCGGATAGCACTGCCACCTCACAGCAACAGGTTTCCCAGTTTGATTCTTGGTTGAGGTGCTTTCTGTGCAGAGTCTGTATATCTTCCTGTGTTTGTACGGGTTGCTCCCAAGTGCTCTGGTTTCCTCCCACATTCCAAAGATATGCATTATGTGTATTGGACACTGAATTGGCCAGATGTGCGAGCCTGTGTGCAAGTGTGTGGTGTGGAAAAACAACCAAGGTAGGTGTAAACGTTGGCTGTAAATAATGGTCACTGTTGAAGTGACACCCTGACACCATGTGCAAAAAATGGAAAAAGGGGTTGTGGATAGATAGACGGTTAAAATTAAGACAGTACTCTTGCTAGTTGCTGCTCATATTCTCAATAACAAGGACAACGAACACTTCACGGGGACCACTTTCAAAGAACTAAAGAATTCCTTTGAAAATGTAAGCTAGCCGCTCCTTCTACAAATAATTATGTGTAATAAGACTCTCCTTGAAAGAATGCTATCAATGCATAATTAACACGACAACATAACCTCTTCAATAAAACTCAGTAAAAGTATTTTCTAACCAAGCTAATCTCTCCACAGCCACTACAAAAGGATAAGTTCAAGGGCCAGTTTTAATCTAATTTATTGTTAGCAATCTCTTTCTAGATGCACTCACTTAACATCGCGCAAACTATGAAGATGAAATGGCAATAGTCAGGGTTTCCTTGAACCTGTTGATAACACAAAAGCAGATTCAATGATAGTTCAAAGGCATTTGCAGTGGCTCAGCAGCAAATGAGTAATAGCCAACAAATCTAAAGGTAGAACTATGGTCTTCGGAGTACCGCAGATACTCATAAAAACTATGCTCTTTGGTACAACACTCTCTCTGTTCTAAAGATCAAAGATGTGTTGTTCTATGCAACAGAACAAGTTCCACAGTTCAGGTATGCAGAATTATATCTCACTCAGCACTATTTTATACCTGGCTTATCTCAATGCCATCCCTTGCACTAACAATCAAAATTTAACAAGCCACTATAATGTTGCTGGACTGCCATAGCCAAAGCTCATGAAAGAGTGTTAATTCCTCTAAATGAGGACACTCTTCCACTGTACATTCTTGGCCTGACTACTGAATAACTTCTTCCCAAACCACCTCCTCAAAAAAATATGCAGCTTCATTATCAGAACTTCCAGCTGGTTTTAAAGACACCAGAAGAATTATGGACTCATGGACTCAAATGACAGCACGTGCTTGGGGAGGAGGCAGTTACTGTATGTGTTCACAAGTGCACTAAACTATGCATTACAACTACACACTGCTGTTGGTACTGGGAGGCCACATTACTGAAAGTGGTACTGGGAGGCCACATTACTGGAAGTGTACACAGTGCACTGAACAATGCACCAAACTACACACAGTGCAATAACAGATACTTTGGGGCATGTTACCGCAAGTGTGCACAATGCACTGAATACTTGCTATAAAACTTCCTGAAAGGTATTAAACTCATTTGTGAGTACCTAACACAAGCATGATCACAAATGAGTGAAACTTCCTGAAAGCGAATAGCATCTAGGAGTAAAAAATAACAGGATAAAACCACTTTTGTAAGGATCAATCCTGCATGACTCCAAGATGTGAGGTGCTATACTGCTCACATACCTGCTACTTACACATACCCAACACAAAGCTGCATCACCACAGGGAAAGGGGAGAAATCTCTGGTATACTGGCAATTCATCCTTCCAAGGGAAAAGCTGTGCAGTTGCACACTAGGGATTGTATAAATGAGTGTTGATAATTAGTGTTTCAAAAATGAGCCTGGTTCCCTGCTACAACTATGTATCTGTTACATCCACATATACCACTCTATGTGCTTGAAAAATAAGTTATGTACCTACCATAATGTTCCATGTTAGTTGTCTTCATCTCGCCTTCCTTCTTGCTGTTTGGGTTCGGAGCCGATCTTCGGCTCCGACTCGGCCATCTTCTACAGCTCGAGAGCTGTTTACTGGCTCAAGGCTACCTCTTATCCCAGAAGACACAGCGTCAGCTACCCAGATCTCGTTTGTGATAGTGCACACTAGACATTAGTAGAGTAACCAGTTACTAAAACTGGTTGTCCAATACACCTAAACAAGGAAAGAGTTATAGATTTACCTGGCATGTGAAGTAATAAAAGATGCTCCGCCAGTGAAAACAAAAGGGAACTCCTCACAATCCTCTAGGAAGGGGGAAGGAGGGAGGTACGCAAGAAGGAAGGCGAGATGAAGACAACTAACATGGAACGTTATGGTAGGTACATAACTTCTTTATGTTAAGTTGTCTATCTCGCCTTCGTTCTTGCTGTTTGGGACAGCGTCCCTAGCACCTAAAATCCTGGGTGGCTCATTGGAACAAACTCTTCAGAACAGCAGAACCAAAGGAAGCTCTGCTCCGGGAGACCATATCTACCTTGTAATGAGAGATAAAAGTGTGGGGGTTTGCCCAAGTGGCAGCTGCACAGATTGAGTCTATGGGCAACCTAGACTGAAACGCTACAGAGGTGGCTAATGCTCTAGTGGAATGACGTTTTGGTTTAGCTGGTAGCTCTTTATTTCATAATTGGTAAATAAAGGCAATAGTATCGGATAACCATCTGGATAAGATCACTTTAGAAACTGGAAGACCTTGTTTGTTGAAGGCATAAGAAAGAAATAACTGGTCTGACTTTCTTAGTTCCTTAGTTCTATGGAGGTAAAAATGCAATTGTCTGTGTACATCCAATTGGTGGAGCTTGTATTCTGCCTTGTTGCTATGATTAGGAAAGAAAACTGGGAGATCTATGGATTGATTTAAATTGTTCTCTGAGCAGACATTTGGAATAAAGGATGGATTGGTCCGCAGGGAAACTCTGTCCTTGTGAAACACCAGGTGCGGCGGACAAACACATAGTGCTTGAAGTTCTGAGACACGTCTAGCTGAAGTGATAGCAACCAGAAAAAGTGTCTTCCAAGAAAGAAATTTTAAAGGACACGATGATGCCGGTTCAAAGGGAGGCAAAATTAAGGAGGCTAAAACTAAATTGAGATCCCAAGGAGGGGGAGGATCTCCAACTGGGGGTCTAAGAAGAGATATTCCTTTCATAAAGGCTTTGCAGAGCTTATGAGACATTGTGCTAGAATTAAACATACCGATATGAAAATTAGAAATGGCAGCTAGTTGTACTCTAATGGTAGAGGAAGCCGCACCGGACTGAAAAAGCTGTGTTAGAAATTCAAGAATTTCATGGATTGGGGCTGAGAAAGGATCCAAATTTCTAGATTCTGCCCAGTAAGAAAAACGTTTCCATTTACTAGCATACGTTTTCCTCGTAGTAGACTTATGTGAGGAAACAATAATGTCACGGACCGCTGGGGAAATATTGGAAAGGCTGGCTAAGGTTGGAAGTGGAGTAACCAAGCTGTGAGCTGGAGAGTTTGAAGGGATTGGTGCAACCCACCTGACTGGTGAATCAGCAGATCTGGAACCGGGTCCAGAATCCACAGTTGATCCAGAAGGTAGAGGTGTAGGAACAGGAACCATATTTGTCGAGGCCAATATGGGGCAATGAGGATCATTTTGCAACCCAACAATTTTGCTTTCTGTATGAGTCTTGGAATTAGGGGAAAAGGGGGAAAAGCGTAAAGAAGTCCCTGAGGCCAATCGTGGACTAGAGCATCTCTGGGTATATGACCTGGAAGAGGAAGTAGGGAGAAGTAGCTGCTGCATTTGTTGTTGAGAGAAGTGGTAAATAGGTCGCAGCAAGGCTGTCCCCATTTGCAGAAGATAAGATCCACAACTTCCTGATCAGAGACCACTCGTGAGGCATGAGGACAGCTCTGCTGAGCCTGTCTGCTATAACGTTGGATTTCCCAAGGATGTGCATTGCTATCAGAAAACTTTGGGAGGAAATCCCCATTGCCACACTCTGAGTGCTTCTCGACATAGGGGGTAAGACCTGGTCCCGCCCTGCTTGTTGATGTACCACACCACTGACATGTTATCCGTTTGGATTGCAATGGTCCTGGAAGGAAGAGAGTCTTGACGGGCTTGCAACGTTAGGAGAATCGCTCTCATTTCTAGGACATTGATATGCAGATGGTACTCGCGAGGTTGCCAAGTGCCTTGGACTGTCCTGCCTAGATAATGCCCCCCCACCCCATCAGGGAGGCGTCCGTGGTCACTGTGGCTACTGGAGAGGGCTGTATGAAGGGTCTGCCCTGAATTACTAGTGGGGAGACCATCCACCAAGAAAGGTGCCTTTTGCATGTTTCTGTGATCAGGATCATGTGAGACATGGGTAGTTCCTGGAAAGACCACTGCGTGAAAAGAAGCCACTGAAGGATTCTCATGTGGAAATGAGCTAATGGGACAAGAAGAATTGCAGCTGCCATGGAGCCTAGAGCTTGGAGGACATGTCTGACTTGAACCCTTTTGCTCTGCGTTAGAATTAACACTTGTTGACGAATAGTGGAAACTCTTTCCTGTGGTAATCTTGCAAACATTTCTCTTGTGTTTAATTCTGCTCCTATGTATGTGATAGACTGACAGGGCAACAAGGCAGATTTTTCGAAATTTACTGTAATGCCTAGTTGAGTGCATGATGTGCTTGTATAATCCCGTGCCTCTAAGAGTTGATGCCTGGTGGTTGCAGTCAGGAGCCAGTCGTCTAGATAGGGAAACACCTGGAATTCTTGATGCCTCAGGTGAGCCGTGACTACTGCCATATACTTGGCGAACACCTTGGGGGCTGAGGTGAGACCAAAGAGCAGAGCTCTGAACTGGTAATGACTGGCCCCTACCCGGAAGCGAAGAAACCTCCTGGAACGTCTGTCCATCTTGATAATGGTAGTACCCGTCCTGAAGATCTATGGAGCACATCCAATTGTCCTGACCCAGAAAAGGGAAAGTGGACTGCAGTGTCACCATCCGGAACTTTTCTTTTTGTACAGATTTGTTCAATCTGCTGAGATCCAGTATTGGTCTCCAGTCCCCTGTCTTTTTTGGTACTAAAAAGAATCTTGAGTAAGTTCTGGATCCTAGATGGTCTGCGAGGACTTCTTGAATGGCTCTTTTTTCTAGCAGTCTTGAAACTTCTGTGACTGCTTGATCCCTTAGATTGGGTGGGACATCTGGGATGGGCTTTTTTGATTTTATGGAGGATTGATGGAAGGGAATTTTGTAACCTCTGGATATGATAGATAGTGCCCATCTGTCTCTTGTTATATTTTGCCAGGCTTTTGGGTACAGTGAAAGTCTTCCGCCGAATGCCTCCAGAGGTGAGCAGTCGGGCAACCCTTCAGGGATGCTGGAAGGGTTTGGCAGAGAAAGTTTCTCTGTCACCCTGGTTTTGCGGTCCCCCTCTGCCACAAAGGCGGCGGCTGTTATTGTTGTTTCCCCAACTGCCTCTGGGATTTCGGAACCACATCTTTCCACTCTTCTGACCCTTGAGATAAGGTCTGGAAGGAGTGGAAAAACGGACTCCCACGGCAGAGAGCATCTTGCCTTCCTGTTCATACCTGGTCAAAGTGTCTTTCATCTGAGGCCCAAAGAGAAAAGAGCCATCAAAGGGAGTACTGGTGAAGGACGCTCAAAAGGGTTCCGCAAACTGACACAGCTGCATCCAAGCATGTCTTCTGAGAGCCACACCTGTACCTGCGGCTCTGCTCGCTCCATCAGCTGCACAGGAAATCAGCCTCATTGAGGAGTTAACTATGGAATTAAGAGGCACAAGCTGAGAAGCTACTTTGTCTGGTGCTCCCTCAACTGTAGGATCTTGAAGGGTATCTCCAAGCTCTTTCAGGAGATCCCTTTGAAGACGTGTAAAATGGCATAGATAATTCAGGGACCTCATAGAAAAGGTCGCTGAAGCAAACATTCGCTTCCCATATCTGTCCATCATCCGAGACTCTTTGTTTGGAGGATGAACAGAAGACGAGGTCTCTGCTAACTCTGTTTTAGTGGCTGCTGCTACCACCATGGCATTAACGGGCACACCTTTTGAGAGGAATTGCTTGTCCTGGGGGACTGTAATGAGTTTATTTGGTCTCCTCAGAGTAGGTTCCACAGAATCTGTAGCTGACCAAGCCTTTGAGCCACTACAGACATGAGTGGATCGAAAGGAGGAGACACCCAGGAGGTGGAAGGTCGGGAACCGAATGCATCCAGATATACAGACTCGTCCTCAGTAGGGGCTAGGGAAGTCCAGTCCCTCCTCTGCCTAAGCATTTCAAGGATATCTAAAAAGGAAACATCTTCAGAGGGAGACCTTGGGGACCCTTCCGATTCATACATATCTGTATCTGAAGTGACAGACTCAGGGGAGTCTATGTGCTTAATCTTGCACTTCTTCTTCCGGGGAGGCTCCTCCAAGTGATCAGGAGAGGCTTCGGAAGAAGAGGGATCACCCAATGGGGTGTCCTGGGGCATAGGTTCCCTACGCTTGGGGTCTGGAGGAGGCGTAGAGGTTGGCACAGACGCCACGGGGGGAGGAGCCGATGGAGCTGGCAGTAGAGCTGTCTCGGGGGAAAGCACACTCCGCATGACCTCGAAGGCGTCCCGACCTCTAAGCAGAGAAAGCTCCGGCTCCGAAGAAACAGGAGTCTTTCTCCGCATAGAGGGTGACGGCTCCGAGGCTGAGGCTGGAGCCGAGCTCACCTGCGCCGAAGCTCCGAGGGGGAGAACGGGGTCAGACAAGGGTCCGATGCCACTCCCCCCTAGGAGCCGATGAGAGAGCCTCGGCACCCAGATCCCTTGATAGAAGGTACAATCGAGGTAATCGGAGCCGAAGTCAGAACCGAAGGAGAAATGATGATCGGAGCCGACGGTTCTACTGCCTGTAGGTCCATTGTCTCCGGCTCCAAGCTAAAAGTAGTCAGAGGAGGAATAGAAATAGAGGCAGTTGGAGCCGATACCTGTTGAGGTGGGCTGGACAGAATTTCTGCCAGTGCCTGTGACTTAAGCAACCTACTTACTACTCTCGCCACATCATGATCCGATAATCTAGAGGATTGAGATGAGTGGGAAGAATGATGGCTACGTTCACTCTGTAATAAAGGTGACTGTAGTGCCGAGTGGATGGACTCCAAGGATGGCGACCTCAGTCTCTTATGGCTCTGAGACTGCTCCGAAATAACAGATGGAGCCAACGGAGGAGTTGTCTTGTCGGTGCCAGCCGGTACCGACATACTTGGTTGGTCAGGTAAAGGAGTCGGCTCCGAAAGTGGAGCCGATGGCTTGACAGACTTAGGGGATTTCGCTGGTTGAGAACTTTTAACTGGAGAATCCTGAGGCTTCAATAATCCCCAAAGGATTAATTTGTTTTTGCGCTCCTGCAGGACTCTTGGACGAAAAGCATGACATATAGAAGAGGAGTCCTGCAGGTGAACAGCGCCCAAACAATAAACACAACTAGTGTGCCCATCTGTCAGAGACATTTTCTGGCAGCATGAGTCACACTTTTTGAAGCCAGAAACCTTAGTATCTTTAGACATTATAATAACAACACACAACAAATAATGAAACTATACTATAAAAACAAGAACAAATAGAGTTTTTTTTTTTTTTTTTTTTTTTTTTTTACAGTTAAAGAATAGAAGGAAAGCCTCTAACTTAAATGGCTATCCTGTGGGGAGGGGTGCAGGGAGAACTCTCTAATTTAAACGAGTTCATGGGAACAGAAGGCCTAAGAGTTATGGAGTGACGGCCAACAAAGCTAAAGTACACAGAAATGCGAACAAGGGATAAAGGAATACTATCTATATACTAAAAGACAATTACTTGACAAACTTTCAAGAAAAAAAGTAACTATATATAATATCAAAAAGATTATACAAGCCTGAGCCAGTAAGGAAGCAACCTTGTGGCTGAAGTGGCAAACGAGATCTGGGTAGCTGATGCTGGGCATTCTGGGATAAGGGGTAGCCTCGAGCCAGTAAACAGCTCTCGAGCTATAGAAGATGGCCGAGTCGGAGCCGAGGATCGGCTCCGAACTCAAACAGCAAGAACGAAAGCGAGATTGACAACTTAACATTGCACGTTACTGCAAGTCTGCATAGTGCACTAAATTATACACTACACAGTGCAGTTATGTTAGTTCTACTTACCTATAACAGTAGATGTTCAAATTTCACACTACTTCAGAGGTATATATGGGTTCTCTGTCTACACACAAACTCACATTAGTAACTATTCAGAG
The DNA here is from genome assembly GCF_019279795.1 of Protopterus annectens. Classification (NCBI taxonomy): domain Eukaryota; kingdom Metazoa; phylum Chordata; order Ceratodontiformes; family Protopteridae; genus Protopterus; species Protopterus annectens. The sequence goes on along the minus strand of NC_056729.1, from coordinate 1,977,065,772 downwards.
CTCAGAATTCACTATTTTGACTCTCTGTGACAGGGGATTGGCTAAGCCCCTCCTATCAGAGGAAGCCTAATCCCCTGTCAAAGAAAGTCAGTTATTCAGGCTTTTAGAGCCAGGTAGAAAGAACCAAGAAGGACCAGAAGCAAGAATTGCCTGAAACCAACTAATTCCCAGCCACAAAACATTGTCACAAATAACCAAAGTCAACTAACAACACAACAAGGTGGATGTCACTGAACTATATACAAAACAAGGGGGTGGTGGGTGGGTGCTGCCACTGAGGCAGTGTGAAATTTGAACATCTACTGTTGCAAGTATGTTGAACTTGCGTAACTATGCCGTATTAATCATTCACACCACCTTACTGGCATATGAGTAGATTTCCAAAGCATACCCTACCAGAGAGGAGGAAGGATAAAGATCCAGGTACCCCTGAAGAATGGCCGTCACAAAGCCTGCTCTGGAACTTAAGAAAGTATCCAATTTGTAGTGCTTTGTACAGGTATGAACAGATGACCACTTTGCTGTTCCTAGAATGCCTCTAGTATCCACTCATTTCCAATATGCCACCAAAGAGGACAAGATTTTGGTGGAAAAAGAAGTTATGTACCTACCATAACGTTCCATGTTAGTTGTCTTTTTCTTCTTTATGTTAAGGTGAATATCTCGCCTTCATTCTTACTGGTTGGGACAGCGTCCCTAGCACCTAAAATCCTGGGTGGCTCATCGGAACAAACTCTTCAGAACAGTGGAACCAAAAACTGGTCTGTTTCTGGAAACCACATCCAACTTATAATGTGAAATGAAAGTATGTGGGTTGGCCCACGTAGCCGCAGCACAAATAGATTCCATGGGCAACCTAGCCTGAAAGGTCACAGAAGTGGCTAAAGCTCTGGTGGAGTGACCTTTTGGTTTAACATGTAATTCTTTATTTCTCAGTTGATAGATAAATATGATGATAGAAGTCAACCACCTGGACAAGGTTACTTTTGAGACTGGAAGACCTTGTTTACCCGCAGCATAAGACAGAAAAAGTTGATCCGATTTCCTGATATCCTTAGTTCTATGCAAATAAAGGCGTAGTTGCCTGTGAACATCTAACTGATGCAATTTATATTCCACCCTGTTGGAGTGGTTGGGAAAAAACACAGGAAGGTCTATGGACTGATTCAAGTTATTTTCTGAAGAGACCTTAGGAAGGAAGGAAGGATTAGTCCTGAGAGCAACCCTGTCATTGTGGAACACTAGGTACGGAGGATGGGCACAAAGAGCCTGAAGTTCCAAAACTCTTCTGGCTGAAGTAATGGCTACCAGAAAAAGTTTTCCAAGAAAAAAACTTCAATGAACAAGATGCTGCCATTCAAAGGGAGGCAATATTAGAGAAGCTAAAATCAAATTTAGATCCCACGGAGGTGGAGGATCTCTCAATGGAGGCCTGAGCAGAGTGGTCCCTTTGAGAAAGGCTTTACATAGCTTATGCGACATGATATTATTTCCCGACAGGCCAATGTGAAAATTTGAAATTGCAGCTAACTGAACTCTAATTGTAGTGGAAGCGGACCCAGAATGAAAGAGTTCCGCAAGAAATTCCAAAATGTGGTGTATAGAGGCTGAAAAGGGGTCTATACTCTTGGTCTCCACCCAGGAAGAAAAACGTTTCCACTTACTAGCGTAAGTTTTTCTGGTGGTAGACTTGTGCGATGATAAAATAATTTTAAGGGGGAGATATCTAGAAGCCTGGCTAAGGTTGGAAGTGGAGCAACCAAGCAGTGAGCTGGAGAGATTGCAGGGATTGGTGCAGCCTGCCTGACTGATAGATCAGAAGGTCTGGAACTAAGTCCAGAGTCCAAGGCTGCTTGAGAAGATGATGATGCAGGAACGGAAACCATATTTGTCGAGGCCAGTAAGGAGCAATGAGGATCATTTTGCTGCCCAAAACGGTAGCTATCTGTATTAGTTTCAGAATAAGGGGAAACGGAGGGAATGCATAAAGAAGTCCCTGAGACCAATCGTGGACTAGAGCGTCTCTGGAGGAGTGTCCGGGAAGTGGAAGGAGAGAGAAGAAATTGTTGCACTTGCTGTTGAAGGGGGTGGAAGCAAGGCCGGACCCATTTGCAGAATATTTGGTCCGCAACTATTTGATTCAGAGACCACTAGTGAGGCATGAGAATTGCTCTGCTCAGCCTGTCTGCTATGACGTTGGACTTCCCAGGGATGTGCGTTGCGATCAGAAACTGTTGGGAAGAGATTGCCCACTGCCAGAGTCTAAGTGCTTCTCGACATAAGGGGTAGGACTTGGTTCCGCCCTGCTTGCTGATGTACCACACTACGGACATATTGTCCATTTAAATTGCAATGGTCCCGGTAGGAAGAGAGTCCTGAAAAGCTTGCACCGCTAAAAGCATGGCCCTAATCTCCAAGACATTTATATGCAGGTGGTACTCGTGAGGTTGCCAGGTGCCTTGGACTGTCCTGCCCTGATAATGCCCCCCCCCCCGCACCCGATCAGGGAATCATCTGTGGTAACTGTAGCAACTGAGGGGGGGTACAAATGGTCTGCCCAGGGGCACTGATATGGAGACCATCCACCATGCAAGGTGCTTTTTGCATGCTTCCGTGATCATAATCGTGTGAGACATGGGAAGCTGCTGGAAGGACCACTGGGTGAAAAGCAGCCACTGGAGAATCCTCATATGAAAACGAGCTAGAGGAACAAGTATGATCGCTGCTGCCATGAGACCCAGAGTTTGGAGGACGAACCTGGCTTGAATTCTTTTGCATGCTAATAAGACCTGTACATGTTGACGAATCACTAATACCCTGTCTGGTGGAAGGCTGGCTGACATGTCTTTTGTATTTAGATTTGCGCCTATAAAGGTGATAGACTGACAGGGCGACAATCAGACTTTTTGAAATTTATGGAGATACCTAGTCTGGATCAAGTCTCTATAGTGCAGTCTCTGGCTCGCAGAAGGTTATGCCTGGTGGTAGCAGTAAGGAGCCAGTCGTCTAGATATGGAAACACCTGGAATCCTTGCCGTCTCAGGTGAGCGGTAACTACTGCCATACATTTGGTGAACACCCTGGGGGCTGTGGTGAGACCAAAGGGCAGAGCTCTGAACTGGTAATGGCTGGCTCCCAGCTGGAAGCGAAGGCATCTTCTGGAGCATCTGTCCATTTTGACGTGGTAGTACACATCCTGAAGATCTATACAGCACATCCAATTGTCCTGACCTAGAAAGAGCATAATGGACTGTAGCGTGACCATCCGAAACTTCGTTCTTTGTACAGACCTGTTCAGTCTGCTGAGATCCAGAATGGGTCAACAGTCCCCCGTCTTTTTTGGTACCAAAAAGAACCTTGAGTAAATTCCGGATCCTTGCTGGTCTGCTGGGACTTGCTGGATGGCCCTTTTTCTTAGCAGTTCTGAAATTTCTTGTACTGCTTGATCCCTTAGATTGGGTGGAACATCTGGAAGGGACTTGTTTAACACTACGGGAGCACGAACAAAGGGTATTCTGTAGCCTCCGGATATAACCGACTGTACCCATTTGTCTTGTGTTATGTCTTGCCAGGCTCTTGGGTACAGCGATAATCTTCCCCCGACTACCTCCAGAGGTGGGCAGTCAGGCAACCCTTCAGGGATGCTGGAAGGGCTTCTCAGAGAAGGATTCTCTGCTGCCCTGGTTTTGCAGACCCCCTCTGCCACGAAGGCGGCGTCTATTATTGTTCCCTCCTCTGCCCCTGGATTGGAACTCACCACGTGTGTCCGGAAAGGCTCCCTGGGATTTCCGAAACCACATCTTTTCACTCTTCTGACCCTTGGGATATGTTCTGGAAGGAGTGGAAAAACGGACTCCCACGGCAGAGAGAGTCTTGCCTTCCTGCTCACACCTGGTAAGGGTGTCCTTCACCTGTGATCCAAAAAGAGAGGAACCATCAAAAGGGATGTTGGTGAAAGACGCTCTGAAAGGTTCCACAAAGTTACATAGCCGCATCCAAGCGTGTCTCCTTAGAGCAACACCTGTGCCCGCGGCTCTACTCGCACCATCAGCTGCATAAGAAATGAGCCTCATGGAGGAGTTCACCACTGAATTAAGAGTCGCCAGCAGGGAGGCTGCCTTAGCCTGTGCCCCCTCAGCTGATGGATCTTGGAGGGTATCTCCAAGCTCTTTAAGGAGATCCCTTTGAAGGCGGGTAAAGTGGCACAAATAATTCAGAGACCTCATAGAAAAGGTCGCTGAAGAGAACATCCACTTCACATATCTGTCCATCGTCCTGGACTCCTTGTTAGGGAGATGGACAGATGAAGAAGTTTCAGCCAACTCCTTCTTTGTGGCCACCGTTACCACCATGGCATCAACAGGGACACCTTTGGTCAAAAACTGTTTATCCTGTGGTGCAGTTATGAATTTAGCGGGTCTTCTGGGGGTCGGTTCCACTGTGTCTGGAGCTGACCACGCCTTCCGAGCCACCACAGACATCAGTGGGTCGAAAGGCGGAGACACCCAGGAGGTGGAAGGTCGGGATCCAAACGCATCCAGGAATACCGACTCATCCTCGGAGGGGCTTAGGGTAGTCCAGTTCCCCCTCTGCCTAAGCATCTCAAGGATGTCTGAGAAGGAGACATCTTCAGAGGGGGATCTCGGGGACCCTTCCGAATCCTCTAAGTCGGTATCTGATGTGACAGACTCAGGGGAGTCAACATGCTTCCTCTTGCATTTCCTCTTACGAGGTGGCTCCTCTGAATGATCAGGGGAGGCCTCGGAAGAGGAAGATACACCCAAGGAGGTGCCCTGGAGCATTGGTTCCCCACGCTTGGGGTCTGGAGGAGGGGCAGAGTCAGACGCAGGCACCATAGTGGAAGGAGCTGATGGGGATGATTGTGGGGCTGACTCAGGGGCCAGAACACTCCTCATGACCTTGAAGGCATCCCTGCTCGGATGCCGAGAAGGCTCCGGTTCTGAAGAGACCGGAATCCCTCTCCGCACCGAGGGGGACGGCTCCGAAGCCGATGTAGGAGCCGAGCTCACCTGCACCGAAGCTCCGAGGGGGAGAACGGGGTCGGACAAGGGTCCGACGCCATTCGCCCCCTCGGAGCCGACGAGGGAGTCTCGGCGCCCAGACCCTTCCAAGGACGGTATCAAGGAAGTGATCGGAGCCAATGACGGAACCGAAGGAGAAGGTATCGGTGCCGGCGGATCCACAACTCGAACCCCAACGAACTCCGGCTCCGAGCTCAAGGGAGGAGTCGGAGGAGGAATAACTGCAGACATGGACGGAGCCGACACCTGATGCGGGGGGCTGGACAACATTTCTGCTAGGGCCTGCGATTTTATCAGCCTACTGACCACTCTCTCCACGTCATGATCTGATAGTCTTGAAGACCGAGAAGAGTGGGACCATGACTGTGCTCCGATTGGAGCAGAGGAGACCTCGGAGCCAAGCGTATCGACTCCGAGGAGGGAGACCTAGATCTCTTTCGACTCCACGATGGCTCCGAAGAGAGAGTCTGAACCGACTGGGAGACAGGTAAATCGGTTCCGGACGGAACCGAGGCTGAAGGAACAGCTTCACCAATCGACAGCTCCGAACTGGGGGCCGAAGATTTAGGTGGCTTAGAGGCCTTCACGGGCTGAGCCTTAGCCGGTGAATCCTGCTTAAGTAAACCCCGTAGGATTAACTTATTTTTACACTCCTGCAGGACTCTTGGGCTGAAGGCATGGCAAACCGAACAAGAGTCCTGCAGGTGCACGGCGCCCAGACAATAGACACAAGAAGTGTGACCATCTGTCAGAGACATCTTCTAACAGCATGAGTCACACTTCATGAATCCGGACACCTTGGTATCCTTGGACATCCCTGAAAAAAAATTATAATACCAAGGACAATACACAAAAAATAGGATAGAACAACTACCACACACACTAAAGTTATCACACCCAAAACACAGCAAGAATACTCACAATATTCTACTTACAAGCTAAATAAAACTAACTAGGTAAAAGCTACTTTTTTTTTTTTTATAGAGAAAAGGAAAAAGGTTAACCTCTAATTTAAATGGCTACCTATGAGAAGAAAGTGAAGGGGGGAGGGGAAAACTCTAACTAAAACGAGTTTTCTGAAGGGATAGGGGAAGGATCAAGAAAGAATTCTAGAATACAACAAATATATATATATATATATATATATATATATATATACATATAGAGAGAGAGAGAGAGAAAAGTTGTAACTACTATTAACAATCTACACTAACAAGCCTAATAATTTTTATCAAAACGGATAAAATAATGAAAATATACGACCTGAGCCAGTAAGACAACCACGCAGAAGCGGCAAACGAGATCTGGGTATCTAGCGCCAGGCATCATGGGATATGGGGTGGCCTCGAGCCAGTATGCAGCTCTCGAGCTTTTGAAGATGGCCGAGTCGGAGCCGAGGATCGGCTCCGAACCCAACCAGCAAGAATGAAGGCGAGACAGACAACTTAACATTGTACGTTAACCTTGCCTGGAACAGATTTACCATGGTAGGAGTAATAAACAATAGCAGAGGACAACCAATAGATAATCATTTGCTTATGGACAGATTAGCCTTTCTCAGCCCCATAAAAACAAAGTTATGTACTCACCATAACATTCCATGTGAGTTGTTCATCTCGTCTTCATTCTTTATTGATGGGTTTGGAGCTGATCCTTGGCTTCGACTCGGCCAACTGCAAAAGCTTGAGGTCTTTAACCAGCTCGAGGCCAACTCCCTATCCCATGATGCACACTGATGTTCACTCAGATCTTGTTTGCTGCCAACTGACTACCTAGTAGTATAAATATGCCACTCAGAGAGCTGGATAAAAGACAAAGCACCACATAAGAAAGGTGACGGACCTCAAGTAGACTGAATGGGGGTTGGAGGGTGGGACGTAAGAATGAAGGCGAGATGAACAACTCACATGGAACTTTATGGTGAGTACATAATATCTTTATGTGAAGTTGTTCTATCTCACCGTTCATTCTTTACTGATGGGTAGCGTCCCAAGCACCATCTTTCTCGGGTGGCTCACGGGAGAATATTCCTCAGAACTGTGGAACCAAAGGAGGTCCTGTCCCTGGAGGCCTTGTCTACTTTGTAATGAGTGATAAAGGTATACGGTCTTGACCAGATAGCTGCTGCACAAATAGAATCTAATGGTAACCTTGCAGAAAAGGCTAATGAGGTTGAAACAACTCTAGTAGAGTGGGCTTTTATTTTTTTGTTGCAAGGGAGAATTCTCTGAGTTATAAATGAAGGAAATGCAATCTGATAGCCATCTTGACAAGGTTACTTTTGTCACTGGGGCACACTTTTTGATTCTGAAAAGGAAACAAAGAGCTGATCCATTGAACTGAATTGTTTCATTCTATCTAGATAAAATCGGAGTTGTCTATGAACATCAAGTTTGTGCAGCATGTATTCCATCTTATTTGTGTATTGAGGAAAGAAAACTGGCAACTCAATGGACTGGTTAAGATTTGTAAACTTATTAAACAAAAAAAACAGGTACCAACTGCAGGCCAGATAAACGTTTTACAAAGTAAAGGTTTTTTGTAAAACGTTTATCTGGCCTGCAGTTGGTACCTGGTTTTTTTGTTTAACTGGTTAAGATTTGTCTCTGAACAAACTTTTGGTAAAAAGGATGGATTAGTTCTGAGCGAAACTCTGTCATTATGGAAAATTAAATAAGGTGGTTTAGTGGTCAAGGCCTGCAACTCAGAAATCCTCCGAGCAGAAGTAATGGCTATCAGAAAAATAGTCTTCCATGAAATGAATTTCAAAGGACAGGTTGAGGCTGGTTCGAAAGGAGGTAATATGATTTTGGAGAGAACAAAATTTAGATTCCATGGCATGACTGGAGCTCTGATTGGTGGCCTCTAATGAATGGCACCTTTAAGAAAGGCTTTAGCGAGTTGATGCGACATGGCATTGGAGCCTTGGAAGCCAAAATGAAAGTTTAAGATTGCTGCTAACTGAACTCTGATTGTAGCTGCAGCAGCTCCTTCACATTGAAAAGTTTAGTTAGAAATTCTAATATAGATGGGATCAGAGCTAGATAAGGATCAACATCATTCTGAGATGCCCATGAGGAAAATCTCTTCCATTTGCTAAAATATAACTTTCTGGTGGATGATTTGTGACAGGATGTTATAATATGTTGGGACTCAGCTGAGAAGTTGTAAATCCTGGCTATTGTGGGAATTGGAGCAGCCAAGCTGTCAGTTTGAGGTAATGAAGGGAAGGATGAGGAGCCCCCGATGAATGGGTCAACAGATCTGGAAATGGGTCCAGGATCCAGGGTTCTTCCAAGAGATGAGGCTGGAGGAAGGGGAACCAAATTTGCCGAGGCCAGTAAGGAGGTATTAGGATCATGTTCCTTCCCAGAATTTTTGTTTTCTGTAATACCTTGGGAATCAGAGGGAAGGGGGAAATGCATAAAGGAGACCCAGGGGCCAATTGGGCACCAGTGCATCCCTTGGGGCATCCCCCGGCAGGGGAATAAGGGAAAAGTAGCTGCTGCATTTCATGTTTGTTGTGGTTGCAAAGAGATCGCAGCAAGGCTGGCCCCACCTGCGGAATACCAGTTCCGCTACTTGTTGCTTTAGGGACCACTCATGAGGCAGTAAGTTTGCCCTGCTCAGCTTGTCTGCTATCACACTGGATTTCCCGGGGATGTGCATTGCTATCAGAAAGTGCTGGGAGGAGATTGCCCACTGCTATACTCTCATGGCCTCTCGACACAGAGGGTAAGATTTGATCCAATGTTTGTTGATGTACCAGACCACTGACATGTTGTCTGTCTGAATTGCAACTGTTCCCAGAGGTAGAGAGTCTTGAAAGGACTGCAGTGCTAGAAGTACCGCTCTCATCTCCAGGACATTTATATGCAGATGAGCTTCGTGTTTCTTCCACGTGCCTTGGGCTGTTCTTCCCTGATAATGCCCCCTCCCCCCCAATCAAGGAAGAGTCCGTGGTCACCGTGGCTATGGGATTGAGTAGAATGAATAGACATCCATGAGATACATGTTGAGACGTCAGCTATCATTGAAGGTCCTTCTTGCACGTATTTGTTATGATAATTTGGTGTCACGTTGGAAGTTCCTGAAAGGACCACTAAGAGAATAGGAGCCATTGTAGAACTTGCAAGTGCATTCGAGCAAGGGGGATGGCAATGATTGCTGCCGCCATCGATCCTAGCAAATTGAGTACCACTGAGACTGGGGCTTTTTTTCTTGGAAGCAGGTCTAAAATTTGATGTGAGAGTGTTCAATCTCGCCGTTTGATTTTACACACGGGTTCGGCTCCGAGTCAGCCACATAGCAAAGCTCTGCATCTAAGAGAAGCTCGAGACCAGGCTATATCCCACAATCCTCCCTGCCATTACTCAGATCTAGTTTGCCGCTGCAACAGGTCACATCGCGTTAGAGAGCTCAGACCAGAGTTTAAGAATATTGACAGATAAGATAGTATTTTTTTTTTTTTTTGCTTCTTTTAGTCCTAAAAGTTATAGTTTTTTGTTGTGAATAATTGTATTTTATTACAGTAGTGTGTGTGTGTGTGTAACTATAGTTACTTTATTTCTATAGGTTTCCCTTTGGGGCCTACCTCCTTCTAACTTCTAACTCTCTTATTCTTTTTACCTCACTTCTTCAGTATGTCTGAAAAAGCTAAAAGTGGGTTCAAATGGTGCCAGTGTGGACAGAAAATGTCCATCACTGACAACCACACCTCTGCCTACTGTCTTGGCCCTCTCCACTTGCAAGAGGATTGCTCCATTTGCCATTCTTTCAGTGGGAGAGTCATGACAGATAGACGCAGGAAACTTATTGATAGGGGGCTTCTTAAGCCTGCTTTTCAAGAAGCCTTGGACAAGTCGGACCAGGCTTCTAAGTCTTCGACGGGGTCATCGGCTCAGAGTACATCTTCCAAAGTTCATTCGCCGGTTCCACAGACTTCGGGCCGGCGAACGCTTGTCTCTCACTGAGCCCCAGGTCTTGGAACCGGTGTCGGAACTACCGCCACCATCGATTCTTCGGTCGGTGCCATCTTCGGCTCCTTCGACCCGTTCTTCCAGACCACTTTCTGATATTGATGTGGATCGTGTCATGCAGAAACTGATGGAGAACACGGCTCTTTCCAGGTTGATTGCAGTTTCCTCCCAGTTGGTGTCGAAACTAGAAGGCCTCCCTTTATCTCCAACAGGTCCTCCTTCGAGACCCATCCAGTCTTCGGAGCCGGAAGAGGATGAGCCGATGATAGTGGAGCCATCGGTGCCGAAACCGTCCATAGCACGATCTACACCACTTACCTCGACTCCATCGGAACCGATAGGTGAGTCTCGGAGTCGACGATCTCTCCTTGGTTCCGTGACCGAGTCGCATCGACCTTCGGTGCCGACTCTCCTCTCGCCTCGGGCGCAGATCGGCTCTCCGTCCTCAGGGTCGAGACCCATGGGCCCCATGTCTCGGATTCTTCCATGTTCTTCGGAACCGGGAGAGTCCTAGCCCGAGGTTCAGGGGCCTTTGACCTCATGAGGAAGGTTTTGTCTACACAGACAACCACTACATCGGACGCATCTTCTCCCTCCCCTAAGGAGCCGCTCTCTGTTTCTGTTCCCACGACACATCCAAAGCGTGGAGCGCCATTGTCTCAGCCATCCCTAGAGGATGCCCCCTGTTCCTCTGAGGCCTCACCGGAATCCCCCTCCGATGAGGTCCCGAGGAAAAGATTGTGCAAGAGGAGGCACTTAGACTCCCCACAGGAATCTTTTATGTCTGACACTGACTTGGAGGAGTCAGAGGGGTCCCCAAAATCACCCTCTGAAGATGTCTCATTTGCGGACATATTGGAGATATTAAAACAGAGGGGTGATTGGCAGTCCCTAGCCCCCACTGAGGACGAGTCAGTGTTGCTGAAGGCATTTGGTGCTCAACCTTCTACCTCCTGGGTTACTCCGCCTTGATGAGTTAATGGAATTAATTGCTCAAGGGCGGAGACACCGGACACAGTGGAACCGGTCCCTAGAAAGCCAAGTAAGTTCATTACTGCCCCCCAGGACAAGACTTACCTAACAAAAGGAGTCCCCGTTGACGCTATGGTGGTGGCAGCAGCCACTAAAAGGAGATGTCAGAATCTTCCTCTTCTGTTCATCCTCCTAATAAGGATTCTAGGACTATGGACAGATATGGAAGCGCTTTTTAGTTCAGCGACTTTTTCCATGCGTTCGCTAAACTATTTGACACATTTTACAAGACTACAGAGGGATCTCATCAAGGAGCTGAGAGATACCCTCCAGGGTAACACAGATGCTGCTGTTTCAGATAAGGTGACAGCACAACTTAATACCCTTACCTTCGTAGTGAACTCGTCCATGAGGCTCATCTCGTATGCGGCTGAAGGGTCGAGTAGGGCCGCAGCTTCAGCGATTGCTCTACGAAGACAATCCTGGATGCTGTGCTCTTTTGGAAGCCTTCAAGTCTTCTTTCGCCAATGCCCCCTTTGATGGTGCCACTCTTTTTGGGCCCAAAGTGAAAGAGACATTAACTCGGTGTGAGCAAGAAGGAAAGACTATGTCTGCTGTCAGAGTCCGTTTTTCCGTTCCATCCAGACCGTACCCCAAAGGGCAATGAGGCGGAAAAATGTGGTTCCGTAGAACTCAGGGATCTTTCCAGGCCACACAGAGTGAACCCCCCCCCAGAGGCAGGGCAGACAGGAAGACGCCGCCCTGGCGGCAGAGGGGGTCCGCAGAACCAAGGCGACAGGGATACTATCCCTGGTAAGCCTTTCCAGCACTCCTGAGTGGAAGCCCGACTGTCCTGCTCTGGAGGCAGTCGGGGGTCGCTTGGCTTTATACCCACAGGCCTGGCAAGCTCTCACCTCAGACTCCTGGGTAAAAAGCATTGTAACCAGAGGATACAAAATACCCCTTATGTCAACTCCACCCCAACACAGAAGGTCTCCAGATGTGCCACCCGCTCATGCAGGCCAAGCAGCAATAGAAATTTCAAAGCTGCTCAAAAAAAGAGTCATTCAGCCAGTCCTGGCAGACCAAAGAGGATCCGGAACTTACTCAAGGTTCTTTTTAGTTCCAAAAAAGACAAGGGACTGGAGACCCATTTTGGATCTCAGCAATCTCAATACCTTCGTGAAGAAGGAAAAGTTCCGGATGGTCACGCTTCAATCGATCCTTCCATTTTTACAGAAGGATGACTGGATGTGCTCAATAGATCTCAAGGACGCGTACTACCACATCAAGATGGCCAGACCGTCCAGAGATCACCTGTGCTTCTGGCTGGGAGTCAGTCATTTTCAATTTCGAGCCCTGCCCTTTGGGCTCACCTCAGCCCCCAGGGTATTCACCAAATGCATGGCAGTGGTAGCATCTCACTTGAGATGTCTAGGATTCCGGGTGTTTCCCTATCTGGACGACTGGCTCCTCACCGCCACCACCGAGCATCTCCTCATACAAGCAAGAGACTATACAGTCAACCTTTGTTCCCACCTAGGGATTTCCATAAACTTCAAAAAATCTGTCTTATTGCCCTCACAGCATATTTCATTTATCGGAGCGGACCTAGATACCCGTTTAACTTTAGCAAAGCTCCCTCAAGTAAGGGCTTCATCCCTCAAGGAACAGGTTCTTCTTCTGCTGCAATGCAGGAAAGCCCCGGCCAAATTGGTGTTGAAAGTTTTGGGTCTCATGGCAGCGTCCCTGATTGCAATTCCCATGGGAAGGTTGCACATGAGACTCCTCCAATGGCTACTGTTCACGCAGTGGTCATTCCAACAGTTACCCCTAAAGTACGAGATCCTGATAACGGATTCCTGCAAACGGGACCTCTCATGGTGGATATCCAGCCAGGACCTCACCATGGGTCATCCATTTGTTCTACCAAATCCTACAGCCACTATAACCACGGACGCTTCCCTGATAGGGTGGGGGGGACTTTTCAGGAAGAACAGTCCAAGGGGAATGGTCCGACATCGAGTACAACCTGCACATTAATGGTCTAGAAATGAGGGCGGTGTTCCTAGCGTTGCAACACTTTCAAACCCTCCTACCTCTAGGGACAGTAGCAGTTCAGACAGACAACATGTCTGTAGTCTGGTACATAAACAAACAAGGGGGAACCAAATCTTACCCATTATGCAGAGAGGCCATGAGAATTTGGCAATGGGCAGAGTCCACGGGTCGCTTTCTGATAGCAACGCACATCCCGGGGTCATCCAACGCCATTGGACAGGTTGAGCAGAGCCATCCTGTTACCTCACGAGTGGTCCCTCAAACTACAAGTGGCGGAAAGAATTTTCCGCAAATGGGGCCAGCCTTGCTGCGATCTATTCGCCTCCCCAATGAATGCCAAATGCAGAAGCTATTTTACCCTTCTACCCCCTCCAGGGGATGTCCCCAGGGACGCACTGATACACGATTGGCCCCCGGGTCTCCTATATGCATTCCCACCTATTCCCTTGATTCCCAGATTTCTCCAGAAAGCCATGAACCTGGAAAGGACAATTATACTCATAGCCCCATTCTGGCCTCGACAGATATGGTTCCCCTTTCTTCGAGCCCATCTATCAGAGGAACCTTGGATCCTGGACCCAGTGCCAGATCTACTGACGCATTCATCGGGAGTTCTTCACCCGTCTCTTCTATCCCTCAAACTAGCAGCTTGCCTGCTCCACTTCCCCGCCTAGCCAGGTCTGATCTTCTTTCTCCGTCAGTGCAGCGCATTTTGGTTGCCTCTCATAAGGCTTCCACCACAAAACTTTACAACAGAAAATGGAAACGCTTTGTGTACTGGGCATCTAATCAACACTTGGACCCCTTGGTTTCTCCTTTACATAAAATACTAGAATTTCTTTCCATCCTTTTCCATGAAGGGGCCTCTACTTCCACATTAAGAGTGCAGTTGGCTGCCATATCCAACTTTCATGTTGGTGAGAATGGTTCTTCTATCATGTTCCACAGGCTTTGTAAAGCCTTTATGAAAGGTTCTTTCCATCTGCGACCTCCTGTCAGGGATCCTTTATTCCCATGGAATTTAAATTTGTTGTTGTCACAACTAATGTTACCACCTTTCGAACCAGCTTCTTCTTGCCCCCTGAAATTTCTGTCTTGGAAGACTCTCTTTCTTGTAGCGCACTTTGGAAAATTAAATAAGGTGGTTTTAGTGGTCCAAGGCCTGCAACTCAGAAATCCTCGAGCAGAAGTAATGGCTATCAGAAAAATAGTCTTCCATGAAAGGAATTTCAAAGGACAGGTTGAGGCTGGTTCGAAAGGAGGTAATATGATTTTGGAGAGAACAAAATTTAGATTCCATGGCATGACTGGAGCTCTGATTGGTGGCCTCTAATGAATGGCACCTTTAAGAAAGGCTTTAGCGAGTTGATGCGACATGGCATTGGAGCCTTGGAAGCCAAAATGAAAGTTTAAGATTGCTGCTAACTGAACTCTGATTGTAGCTGCAGCAGCTCCTTCACATTGAAAAGTTTAGTTAGAAATTCTAATATAGATGGGATCAGAGCTAGATAAGGATCAACATCATTCTGAGATGCCCATGAGGAAAATCTCTTCCATTTGCTAAAATATAACTTTCTGGTGGATGATTTGTGACAGGATGTTATAATATGTTGGGACTCAGCTGAGAAGTTGTAAATCCTGGCTATTGTGGGAATTGGAGCAGCCAAGCTGTCAGTTTGAGGTAATGAAGGGAAGGATGAGGAGCCCCCGATGAATGGGTCAACAGATCTGGAAATGGGTCCAGGATCCAGGGTTCTTCCAAGAGATGAGGCTGGAGGAAGGGGAACCAAATTTGCGAGGCCAGTAAGGAGGTATTAGGATCATGTTCCTTCCCAGAATTTTTGTTTTCTGTAATACCTTGGGAATCAGAGGGAAGGGGGAAATGCATAAAGGAGACCCAGGGGCCAATTGGGTACCAGTGCATCCCTTGGGGCATCCCCGGCAGAGAATAAGGAAAAGTAGCTGCTGCATTTCATGTTTGTTGTGGTTGCAAAGAGATGCAAGGCTGGCCCCACCTGCGGAATACCAGTTCCGCTACTTGTTGCTTTAGGGACCACTCATGAGGCAGTAAGTTTGCCCTGTTCAGCTTGTCTGCTATCACACTGGATTTCCCGGGGATGTGCATTGCTATCAGAAAGTGCTGGGAGGAGATTGCCCACTGCTATACTCTCATGGCCTCTCGACACAGAGGGTAGATTTGATCCAATGTTTGTTGATGTACCAGACCACTGACATGTTGTCTGTCTGAATTGCAACTGTTCCCAGAGGTAGAGAGTCTTGAAAGGACTGCAGTGCTAGAAGTACCGCTCTCATCTCCAGGACATTTATATGCAGATGAGCCGTGTTTCTTCCACGTGCCTTGGGCTGTTCTTCCCTGATAATGCCCCTCCCCAATCAAGGAAGAGTCCGTGGTCACGTGGCTATGGGATTGAGTAGAATGAATAGACATCCATGAGATACATGTTGAGGCGTCAGCTATCATTGAAGGTCCTTCTTGCGCGTATTTGTTATGATAATTTGGTGTCACGTTGGAAGTTCCTGAAAGGACCACTAAGAGAATAGGAGCCATTGTAGAACTTGCAAGTGCATTCGAGCAAGGGGGATGGCAATGATTGCTGCCGCCATCGATCCTAGCAAATTGAGTACCACTGAGACTGGGGCTTTTTTTCTTGGAAGCAGGTCTAAAATTTGATGTGAGAGTGTTCAATCTCGCCGTTTGATTTTACACACGGGTTCGGAGCCGATCCTCGGCTCCGAGTCGGCCACATAGCAAAGCTCTGCATCTAAGAGAAGCTTCGAGACAGGCTATATCCCACAATCCTCCTGCCATTACTCAGATCTAGTTTGCCGCTGCAACAGGTCACATCGCGTTAGAGAGCTCAGACCAGAGTTTAAGAATATTGACAGATAAGATAGTATTTTTTTTTTTTTTTGCTTCTTTTAGTCCTAAAAGTTATAGTTTTTTGTTGTGAATAATTGTATTTTATTACAGTAGTGTGTGTGTGTGTGTAACTATAGTTACTTTATTTCTATAGGTTTCCCTTTGGGGCCTACCTCCTTCTAACTTCTAACTCTCTTTTATTCTTTTTACCTCACTTCTTCAGTATGTCTGAAAAAGCTAAAAGTGGGTTCAAAAGGTGCCAGTGTGGACAGAAAATGTCCATCACTGACAACCACACCTCCTGCGTCTACTGTCTTGGCCCTCTCCACTTGCAAGAGGATTGCTCCATTTGCCATTCTTTCAGTGGGAGAGTCATGACAGATAGACGCAGGAAACTTATTGATAGGGGGCTTCTTAAGCCTGCTTTTCAAGAAGCCTTGGACAAGTCGGACCAGGCTTCTAAGTCTTCGACGGGGTCATCGGCTCAGAGTACATCTTCCAAAGTTCATTCGCCGGTTCCACAGACTTCGGGGCCGAGCGTTGAACGTTGTCTCACTGAGCCCCAGGTCTTGGAACCGGTGTCGAACTACGCCACCATCGATTCTTCGGTCGGTGCCATCTTGACTCCTTCGACCCGTTCTTCCAGACCACTTTCTGATATTGATGTGGATCGTGTCATGCAGAAACTGATGGAGAACACGGCTCTTTCCAGGTTGATTGCAGTTTCCTCCCAGTTGGTGTCGAAACTAGAAGGCCTCCCTTTATCTCCAACAGGTCCTCCTTGAGACCCATCCAGTCTTGAGCCGGAAGAGGATGAGCCGATGATAGTGGAGCCATCGGTGCGAAACCGTCCATAACGATCTACACCACTTACCTCGACTCCATCGGAACCGATGGGTGAGTCTCGAGTCGGCGATCTCTCCTTGGTTCCGTGACCGAGTCGTGCCGACCTTCGGTGCCGACTCTCCTCTCTCGGGGCCTCGGCGCAGATCGGCTCGGCTCCGTCCTCAGGGTCGAGACCCATGGGCCCCATGTCTCGGATTCTTCCATGTTCTTCGGAACCGGGAGAGTCCTAGCCCGAGGTTCAGGGCCTTTGACCTCATGAGGAAGGTTTTGTCTACACAGACAACCACTACATCGGACGCATCTTCTCTCTCCCTAAGGAGCCTCTCTGTTTCTGTTCCCACGACACATCCAAAGCGTGGAGCGCCATTGTCTCAGCCATCCCTAGAGGATGCCCCTGTTCCTCTGAGGCCTCACGGAATCCCCTCCGATGAGGTCCCGGAAAAGATTGTGAAGAGGAGGCACTTAGACTCCCCACAGGAATCTTTTATGTCTGACACTGACTTGGAGGAGTCAGAGGGTCCCCAAAATCACCCTCTGAAGATGTCTCATTTGCGGACATATTGGAGATATTAAAACAGAGGGGTGATTGGCAGTCCCTAGCCCCACTGAGGACGAGTCAGTGTTGCTGAAGGCATTTGGTGCTCAACCTTCTACCTCCTGGGTTACTCCGCCCTTGATGAGTTAATGGAATTAATTGCTCGAAGGGCGTGGAGACACCGACACAGTGGAACCGGGTCCCTAGAAAGCCAAGTAAGTTCATTACTGCCCCCAGGACAAGACTTACCTAACAAAAGGAGTCCCGTTGGCTATGGTGGTGGCAGCAGCCACTAAAAGGAGATGTCAGAATCTTCCTCTTCTGTTCATCCTCCTAATAAGGATTCTAGGACTATGGACAGATATGGAAGCGTTTTTAGTTCAGCGACTTTTTCCATGCGTTAAGCTAAACTATTTGACACATTTTACAAGACTACAGAGGATCTCATCAAGGAGCTGAGAGATACCCTCCAGGATAACACAGATGCTGCTGTTTCAGATAAGGTGACAGCACAACTTAATACCCTTACCTTAGTGAACTCGTCCATGAGGCTCATCTCAGATGCGGCTGAAGGGTCGAGTAGGGCCGCAGCTTCAGCGATTGCTCTCAAGACAATCCTGGATCTTGGCTGTGCTCTTTTTATGAAGCCTTCAAGTCTTCTTTCGCCAATGCCCCTTTGATGGTGCCACTCTTTTGGGCCCAAAGTGAAAGAGACATTAACTCGGTGTGAGCAAGAAGGAAAGACTATGTCTGCTGTCAGAGTCCGTTTTTCCGTTCCATCCAGACCGTACCCCAAAGGGCAATGAGGCGGAAAAATGTGGTTCCGTAGAACTCAGGGATCTTTCCAGGCCACACAGAGTGAACCCCCAGAGGCAGGGGGCAGACAAGGAAGACGCCGCCCTGGCGGCAGAGGGGGTCCGCAGAACCAAGGCGAGAGGGATACTATCCCTGGTAAGCCTTTCCAGCACTCCTGAGTGGAAGCCCGACTGTCCTGCTCTGGAGGCAGTCGGGGGTCGCTTGGCTTTATACCCACAGGCCTGGCAAGCTCTCACCTCAGACTCCTGGGTAAAAAGCATTGTAACCAGAGGATACAAGATACCCCTTATGTCAACTCCACCCCAACACAGAAGGTCTCCAGATGTGCCACCCCGTCTGCGAGGCCAAGCAGCAATAGAAATTTCAAAGCTGCTCAAAAAAAGAGTCATTCAGCCAGTCCTGGCGGACCAAAGAGGATCCGGAACTTACTCAAGGTTCTTTTTAGTTCCAAAAAAGACAAGGGACTGGAGACCCATTTTGGATCTCAGCAATCTCAATACCTTCGTGAAGAAGGAAAAGTTCCGGATGGTCACGCTTCAATCGATCCTTCCATTTTTACAGAAGGATGACTGGATGTGCTCAATAGATCTCAAGGACGCGTACTACCACATCAAGATGGCCAGACCGTCCAGAGATCACCTGTGCTTCTGGCTGGGAGTCAGTCATTTTCAATTTCGAGCCCTGCCCTTTGGGCTCACCTCAGCCCCCAGGGTATTCACCAAATGCATGGCAGTGGTAGCATCTCACTTGAGATGTCTAGGATTCCGGGTGTTTCCCTATCTGGACGACTGGCTCCTCACCGCCACCACCGAGCGTCTCCTCATACAAGCAAGAGACTATACAGTCAACCTTTGTTCCCACCTAGGGATTTCCATAAACTTCAAAAAAATCTGTCTTATTGCCCTCACAGCATATTTCATTTATCGGAGCGGACCTAGATACCCGTTTAACTTTAGCAAAGCTCCCTCAAGTAAGGGCTTCATCCCTCAAGGAACAGGTTCTTCTTCTGCTGCAATGCAGGAAAGCCCCGGCCAAATTGGTGTTGAAAGTTTTGGGTCTCATGGCAGCGTCCCTGATTGCAATTCCCATGGGAAGGTTGCACATGAGACTCCTCCAATGGCTACTGTTCACGCAGTGGTCATTCCAACAGTTACCCCTAAAGTACGAGATCCTGATAACGGATTCCTGCAAACGGGACCTCTCATGGTGGATATCCAGCCAGGACCTCACCATGGGTCATCCATTTGTTCTACCAAATCCTACAGCCACTATAACCACGGACGCTTCCCTGATAGGGTGGGGGGGACTTTTTCAGGGAAGAACAGTCCAAGGGGAATGGTCCGACATCGAGTACAACCTGCACATTAATGGTCTAGAAATGAGGGCGGTGTTCCTAGCGTTGCAACACTTTCAAACCCTCCTACCTCTAGGGACAGTAGCAGTTCAGACAGACAACATGTCTGTAGTCTGGTACATAAACAAACAAGGGGGAACCAAATCTTACCCATTATGCAGAGAGGCCATGAGAATTTGGCAATGGGCAGAGTCCACGGGTCGCTTTCTGATAGCAACGCACATCCCGGGGTCATCCAACGTCATCGTGGACAGGTTGAGCAGAGCCATCCTGTTACCTCATGAGTGGTCCCTCAAACTACAAGTGGCGGAAAGAATTTTCCGCCAAATGGGGCCAGCCTTGCTGCGATCTATTCGCCTCCCAATGAATGCCAAATGCAGAAGCTATTTTACCCTTCTACCTCCAGGGGATGTCCCCAGGCGCACTGATACACGATTGGCCCTCGGTCTCCTATATGCATTCCCACCTATTCCCTTGATTCCCAGATTTCTCCAGAAAGCCATGAACCTGGAAAGGACAATTATACTCATAGCCCCATTCTGGCCTCGACAGATATGGTTCCCCTTTCTTGAGCCCATCTATCAGAGGAACCTTGGATCCTGGACGCAGTGCCAGATCTACTGACGCATTCATCGGGAGTTCTTCACCCGTCTCTTCTATCCCTCAAACTAGCAGCTTGCCTGCTCCACTTCCCGCCTAGCCAGGTCTGATCTTCTTTCTCCGTCAGTGCAGCGCATTTTGGTTGCCTCTCATAAGGCTTCCACCACAAAACTTTACAACAGAAAATGGAAACGCTTTGTGTACTGGGCATCTAATCAACACTTGGACCCCTTGGTTTCTCCTTTACATAAAATACTAGAATTTCTTTCCATCCTTTTCCATGAAGGCCTCTACTTCCACATTAAGAGTGCAGTTGGCTGCCATATCCAACTTTCATGTTGGTGAGAATGGTTCTTCTATCATGTTCCACAGGCTTTGTAAAGCCTTTATGAAAGGTTCTTTCCATCTGCGACCTCCTGTCAGGGATCCTTTATTCCCATGGAATTTAAATTTGTTGTTGTCACAACTAATGTTACCACCTTTCGAACCAGCTTCTTCTTGCCCCCTGAAATTTCTGTCTTGGAAGACTCTCTTTCTTGTAGCGGTTACTTCAGCTCGGAGAGTTTCAGAGCTGCAAGCACTGTCTATTAAACCTCCTTACTTAAATTTTCACCCAGATAGAGTTTCTTTACTGAACAAATCCGTCCTTCCTTCCCAAAGTATGCTCTGTCATTAATATTAATCAATCCATTGAACTCCCCACTTTCTTTAAAAACCATACCAGTAAGCTGGAATATATGTTACACAAGTAAGATGTCCACAGGCAACTCAGATTTTATTTAGACAGGACTAAAGACTACAGAAAAACAGATCAACTTTTTGTTACATTTGCAGATAATGTAAAGGGCATGGCAGTTACAAAACGCACTCTTTCTAAATGGCTTACTGATTATATAGCCTTTGTGTATTCTAAGTCAAACCAGGCCTTACCCACCAAACCAAAAGGCCATTCTACTAGGTCCGTCTCCACTTCCTTGGCTCATGCAGCTCGCCTACCTTTAGACACGATTTGTGCAGCAGCCACGTGGTCTAAACCACATACTTTCATCACTCATTATAGGGTTGACAAAACCTCCAAAGACAGGACATCCTTTGGTTCCACTGTGCTCAGGAACGTTCTTCCATGAGTCACTCAGGGTGACGGAGCTAGGGACGCTACCCGTGTGTAAAAACAAACGGCGAGATTGAACACTCTCACATAAAGAAGTTATGTTCTTACCATAACGTTCCATGTGGAGTGTTCATCTTTGTTTTACATTCCCTTCCTCCCTCACGGTTTGGAAGAACGAGTAGGACTAGAGTCTGGTCCACATGTCTTACCTATTTCGGGTATCTTTCTTTACCCCTAGTTGGTTGTCAGTGAGATGGTGTCTCTGAATGTTTTCATTCATAGCAGTTTGTAGCCTGGATACATTAGGGTTATTGGTTTTTTTCTGGTTTGCTTGCAAACTAGATCTGAGTAATGGCAGGGAGGATTGTGGGATATAGCCTGGTCTTGAGCTTCTCTTAGATGCAGAGCTTTGCTATAAGTCGACTCGGAGCCGAGGATCGGCTCCGAACCCGTGTGTAAAAACAAAGGCGAGATGAACACTCCACATGGAACGTTATGGTAAGAACATAACTTCTTTTTTTCGTAATAGACAAATTTTTTCTGGAGGCAGAGTTAATGTCAAAGAAACTGTTTAGTTTTGCTCCTATAAAGACGCTCTGTTGCGATGGCAATAAGGCAGATTTTCCTGAGTTGATGGTAATCCCCAACTGATTGCAGAGATTTAAGGTTGTGTCCCTCGCTTGAATACATTGATGCTTGGTGGTGGCAGTGAGGAGCCAGTCATCTAGATATGGAGACACCTGGAATCCCAACCATCTCAGGAGAGCGATTAATACTGTCTTACACTTGGTGAACTTTCTGGGGACTGTAGTAAGACCAAAGGGCAGAGCGCGAAATTGATAATGGCTGGTTCCCAGCCAGAAGCTGTCTGTCCATCTTTATGTGGTAGTACGCATCCTGAAGATCTACAGAGCACATCCAATTGTCTTTCCCCAGAAAGGGAAGTATTGACTGAAGTGTGACCATTCGGAACTGCATCTTTTTATTGACTTGTTTAGTCTGCTTAGGTCTAGAATAGGTCTCCAGTCCCCTGTTTTCTTTGGAACTAAAAAGAACCTTGAGTAAGTTCCGGATTCTCTCTGGTCTACTGGGACTGGTTGGATGACTCTTTTGTCCAGCAACCTTTGGACCTCTAAGGTTACTTAGTCCCTGTGACTGGGTGGAATATCTGGAATTTTCTTTACCATAGGGGGTGGAGTGACAAAGGGAATTGAGTATCCTCTGGATATTATGCTTTGTACCCAGCTGTCTTTTGCTATTTTTAGCCAGGCATCTAGGTACAAAGCTAGGCATCCCCGACTGCCTCCACAGATGAGCAGTCGGGCCTACTCTCAGGAGCGCTGATAGGGCTTGCCAAAGAAATTATTTCAGTCGCCATCGTT
This sequence comes from Protopterus annectens, assembly GCF_019279795.1. Taxonomy (NCBI): domain Eukaryota; kingdom Metazoa; phylum Chordata; order Ceratodontiformes; family Protopteridae; genus Protopterus; species Protopterus annectens. Next base: position 1,977,043,193 of record NC_056729.1, on the reverse strand, counting down.
CTGCAGACCCTCTCTGCCACGTGGCAACGTCTTCCATTATTATCCCCTCCTCTGCCTTTAGAGGGTGTTTCGCCAAGAGTGTTCTGGAAAGATCCTTGAGATTTACGGAACCATACCTTTCCACCTCCCCTCCCTTTGGGGTAGGGTCTATTCGGGGTAGAAAAACGTACTCACTCCTGGTAAGATTTTTCTTTACTTTAGGTCCGAAAAGGGAGGAACCGTCAAAGGGGGTGTTAATGAAGGAAGACTTAAAGGGTTTCGCAAAGGAACATAAGCACATCCAGGAATGTCTCCTGAGTGCGATTCCTGTACCCGCTGCTCTGCTCGTACCATCAACTGCATATCACAACAGATGCCTGGAAGAGTTCACTATCAAATTAAGAGTGGATAGCTGGGAAGTTACCTTGTCCGAAACTCCCGCAGCTACTGAACCCTGCAGGGTGTCTCCTAGCTCTTTCAGGAGATCCCTTTGTAACCTAGTAAAATGTGTGAGGTAGTTCAATGATAGAAGGATGAAGGCCGCTGATCTAAATACATGCTTCTTGTATCTATCCATAATCCTATATTCTCTATTAGGGGGATGAACAGATGAAGAAGTCTCCAAAAATTCCTTCTTGGTGGCTGCTGCCACCACCATAGCATCAACAGGTACTCCTTTAGTAAGGTAAAGTCCATCTTGGGGTCTAGTTATGAATTTGCTAGGCCTCCTGGGGATAGGCTCCGTGGTGTCTGGGGACTCCCATGCCCTTCAAGTGAGTAATTCAAGCAACTCATCGAAGGGTGGAGACACTCAAGAGGTGCAGGGTCGAGACCCAAAAGCCTTCAGGAGGACTGACTCATCATCAGAAGGGTTAAGGGATTTCCAGCCACCCCTCTGTTTAAGAATCTCTAAGATATCTGCAAAAGAGATATCTTCTGAGGGGGACCGTGGGGACCCTTCTGACTCATCCAAGTCAGTATTCGAAGTGACTGACTCCTGTGGGGAGTCCAGATGCTCCCTCTTGCAGAGTCTCTTCCTAGGCACTTCTTCAGTGGGGGCTTCTGGAGAGGTCTGGGAAGAACATGGCTCACCTAATGGAGCTTCCTGAGGCTCAGGATCGCTACGCTTCAATGGAGCATGTGATGAAGAGGCAGACACCGGCACTTTCAGGGAAGGAGCTGCTCGAACTGATGGAGTGGTCGTCGGGGTGGACAAAGCCCTCCTCATAGCCTCGAAGGCCCCTCGGTCCCGACAAGAGGAATCCCTCAGATCCAAACATTTGATGAAAACCGTCTGCATCAGCACGGAGGGCTCTGAGCCAGAGGTCGGGGCAGAACTCGCTCGAGCTGAAGCCCTGAGAGGTAAAGCCGGTACCAAGTCGGTCCTACTATCCTCCCTGGACCTGACCGGTGAGTGTTGGCCTCGAGATCCCTCGATCGGCGCCGAAGACATCAGAGCAGTTGGGGCCTGAAAAACCTAAGGTAGGTATTGGACCTGAGGGTTCCACGATCATCAGTTCTGCGCTCTCCGGCTCCGAAACTTCCATGCAGATTGGAGGAGGAACAGACGATGTAGGAGGAACTAAGGTTGGCTCCGAAGCCCCTGGGGTCGGTGCCGATAACATTTTTGCCAGCACCAGTATCTGTAGAAGCTTCTTCACCACGCGGTCCACATCCAAATCAAACAGTCTACTTGAGGCCCATGAGGAAAGTGATGAAGCCATTGATTACAATATAGGGGACATTAACGTAGGCGATACCAGCTCCCAGGTCGGGGACCGGCTCCTAACCATTATGACAGTCGGTTCCGAAGGCTGTGGAATCGATGTCAAACCTTTAGTAGAAGCTGATTTCGATGCAGATGGACTTTTTGTCAGTTCCGTCTTTTTAGAGTGCTTATCTGGCTTGACCAGCAACTCTTGAAAGGAGGATTTCAGCAGACCCTTATCCATTAGCTTTCTCTTTCTCTCATGTAACACTCTTGAGCTGAAGGAGTGGCATAGTGCACAGCTTTCCTGCAGGTGTACCTCACCCAAGCAGTAGACACATTCAGTATGTCCATCAGTTATGGACATCTTTTGCCCACATCTTGGGCATTTTTTGAAGCCAGACTTGGCTTTTTCTTTCTCTTGCTGGGACATATTTCCAAACACAAATACTAAATATGGTCAAGTACAGCAAGAATGCCCTATAAAAAAGAGGGCTCTACAATAATATGCACACACAACGAGTAAGCCTTAAGAAAAAAAGGCTGTAATACTTAGCTAATAATCCAAATATTTATCTGCCTGTATAAAAAAGGAGAGCTGTAATTACCAAAAAACACACACCACACAAAAGTAATACCATAGCAAAGACTTAAAGGCCTTAGAAAACGGCCACTAACATTTAATTATAATATCAGAACAAACAACTAGGTGCCCTGAGGAAAAAAAGGGCTATACTGTAAGATAAACACACTCCCTATTTGATATGAAAAAAGGAGAAAAAAGGGACCTAAAAATACTGCCACTAATTTCTCAGTAATTTAAGCTAACTGAGATAGGGAGAAAAGAAGGCCTAAACAAAACAGCTCTAACAACTTACTATATTATCTAAGAAATATTAGAAAAGACTTAACACTCTAACTAACTACTGCTTAAAGACAAAACAAGCTATTATAACAGCTATAAATTTGCAAAATATAAAGAGAAATATACAGTTATTCACTGGCCAGAGCTGGTGAATGTCCGATCAAGTTGCAGTGGCAAACAAGATCTGAGGGAAGATCAGGGTGCATCATGGGATTGGGAGTTGGCCTTGAGCTGGTTGAACACCTCGAGCTTTTGCAGTTGGCAGAGTCGGAGCCGAGGATCGGCTCCAAACCCATCAGTAAAGAATGAACGGTGAAATAGAACAACTTCACATCAACTGTTAAGTTTTTCTGAAGGATTATTTATATCAAGATTATACCTGAAATGCCCGTGCACATCCAAAATATGCAGAAACTTCTCTGCTTTGTTTCCAGGTTCAGGAAAGAAAACTGGTAGAGCGGAGGCTTGATTCAAAATACATTCTGAAACAACTTTTGGTATGAAAGACAGATTAGTGTGTAAAACAACCCTGTCCTTGTGGAAAAATGAGACAAGGTTGGCTCACCATGACAGCTTGCAGCTCAGAAACTCACCTTGCAGATGACTGAGCAATAAACAAAACAGTTTTCCAAGTGATGAACCTCAAATCAGCCTGAAAAAAGAAGTTATGTCTTACCATAATGTTCTATCTGTGTTGTTGATCTTCGTTCATTCATTGCTGATGGGTTATCGCTTCTGTCCTCGGAACCAAGCCAGCCAAATATCAAGGTTGCGTCAGCCAAAAACTCTCAAGCCAAGGTCCTACCCAAAATGCTCTGCTCCCTGTTACCTCAGATCGAGTTTGCAAGTTGATAGACAAAAGTAGAGGCTACCTCTGGTCATAACAGACCTACAATAAAGGAGTACATGAGATCAACCAGGAACCTCCAGAGGGGGATGGAGGGTGGGAAGTAATGAATGAACGAAGATCAACAACACAGATGGAACGTTATGGTAAGACATAACTTCTTTATCTGATGTTAATCTTCGTTCATTCCTTACTGATGGGACAGAGTCCCCAGCTACCTGTATCCCTGGGTGGCACTCATGGAAGGACATTCCTGAGCACCATGGAGCCAAAAGAAGCTATACCTCTGGAGGCCAAATCCAATTTGTAACGAAGAATAAATGTAGGAGGTTTGGCCCAAGTCGCAGCTGAGCAAATATCATTGAGGGAAGCCTTAGCATGGAAAGCTGCTGAAGTTGCCAAAGACCTTGTAGAATGTCCTTTCACTCTGTGAGGCAAGGTGACATTGTTTTTGCTGTAGATAAAGGTAATACAATTGCTCAACCATGAAGCTAATGTAACTTTAGAGACAGGATGACCTCGTCTTGGTCCAGAAAAAGCCAGGAATAGTTGGTCTGATTTACGGGTAGATTTTGTTCTGTCCAGATAAAATCGTACTTGCCTATGAACATCCAAGGAGTGCAGGCAATACTCTCCCTAGTTAGAGTGGTTAGGAAAGAATACTGGAAGGTCAATAGATTGGTTAATAGACTGCTCTGACACCACTTTTGGTAAAAAGGAAGAATTAGTTCTCAGTGATACCTTATCCTTAAGGAAGATAAGACAGGGAGGTTTGATGCATGAGGCTTGAAGTTCTGACAAGCATCTGGCCGATGTGATTGCAATCAGAAACAAAATTTCCCAAGAGAGATATTTTACATCACATGAAGATGCAGGTTCAAAGGGGGGAGCTGTTATTGCTTGCAGAACCAATGCCAAATCCCAAGCTTGTACCGCTTCTCTAAAGGAAGGTTTTAAGTGGATAACCCCCTTCAAGAAAGTTTTACAGAGTCTATGTGACATAAGCGAAGAATCCTGAAAACCAATGTGAAAATCTGAAATGGCAGCTAAATGCACACGAATAGTAGAGGCAGACAACCCAGAGTGGAAAAGATGTGATAAGTAATCCAAAACCACCGAAACTGGGGCTGACAAGGGGTCTAATTGTTTATTCGCTGCCCAGAGATAAAACCCTTTCCATTTATTGAGATAGATTACTCTGGTGGACGATTTATGAGATGCAATTAGAATATTGCACACAGGGGACGAGAGGTTTTCCTGCCTGGCAATCATTGGAGGTGGAGAAACCAAGCTATCAGTTTCATGGTTGTTAGATTGGGGTGAGTCAGATCCTGCGAATGGGAGATCAATGTTGGGGGTGGATTGAGGATCCACGGTTGATCTAGCAGGTGAGGCCACAGGAAGGGGAACCAGACTTGTCGAGGCCAATATGGAGCAATGAAGATCACTCTGCTTTGCAACTGTCGTGCTTTCTTCAAAAATTGGGAGATGACGGGAAGAGGAGGATAAGCATAAAGTAGACCCAAGGGCCAAGCATGGACTAGAGCGCCTCTTGGTGACTGTCCCTGAGGGGGGATCAGGGCAAAATAGTTGCTGCACTTGTAGTTGGTTGGGAGGTGAATAGGTCGCAGCAAGGCTGACCCCAGTGGTTGATTCTTGCCGCTATCATGGGGTTGAAGGACCACTCGTGAAGTTGTAGAATGCAACTGCTCAATGTGTCCACTATCACGTTGGAGCTCCCAGGAATGTGCTTTGCAATTAGAAAGCAGTTGGAAGCTATCGCCCACTGCCATATTCTCAAGGCCTCTCAGCATAACATGTAAAATCTGGTGCCCCCTTGCTTGTTGATGTACCAGACCACTGACACGTTGTCTGACTGGATCGCAACAGTCCCTGAAGGAAGGATGGAATGAAATGCTTGCAACGCTAGTAGCACCCCCCTCAGTTCCAGGACACTGATATGCAAAAGGGCCTCTGCCTCTGACCAGGTGCCTTGGACCGAGTTTCCCTGACATAGCCCCCCCACCCCATCAGGGAGGCGTCCTTGGTCACTGTGGCTTTTGGTTGATGGAGGCTGAAGGGACGAGACCACTGTTGGGGATTTCAAGACATCCACCAGAGTAAATCTTGCTTGCATCTCTGAGTTACACTTATCTGAAAAGATAAAGGATGTTGTAGAGGGTACCACTGAGTGAGAAGTAACCACTGAAGGAGCCTCATGTGGAATCTGGCTAGAGGAACAATGGTGATCGAGGCTGCCACTGACCCCAAGAGTTGGAGTACAGATCGAATGGGAGATATGTGGTGACAGAGCAGCGGTTGAACCTGTTGCCGTATTCTTTGAAGCCTGTGGTCCAGAAGAGATGCTGTGCAATTTCTCTTGTCCAACAGTACCCCTAATAATTCCAAAGACTGAGCTGGGGTCATGTTGGACTTCTCCCAGTTTATAGTGATTCACAGGCGTTGTGCTGTGAGGATACTGTAGTCCAGGGCTTCTTCCAGTAGACGCTTGGTGGGGGCGGTGAGGAGCCAGTCGTCTAGATATGGAAAGCCCTGGAATCCTTGAAGTCGCAAGTGAGCGATAACCACTGCCATGCATTTGGTGAACACTCTGGGGGCTGCAGAGAGACTGAAGGGCAGAGCTCAAAATTGGTAGTGACTGGCTCCTATGCGGAAGCGGAGGTATCTTCTTGAGGTTTGTCCATTTTTATATGGTAATACGCATCTTGAAGATCTACAGCGTACATCCAATCATCTTCTTCCAGGAGAGAAAGGATAGACTGAACCGTGACATCCGGAATTTCTCTGTTTTTATAAATTTGTTCAGTGGTGCTGAGATCCAGAACTGGTCTCCAGTTCCCTGTCTTTTTTGGCACTATAAAGAACCTTGAGTAAAAACAGGATCCTATCTGGTCTGTGGTGCCATCTGGATGACTCTCTTTTTGTAGCAGCTTTTGGATTTTGTGCACTGCTGCTTCCCTTTGACTGGGTGGAACGTCAGGTAATACTTTGGATGAGATTGGACAAAAATAGAAGGGGATACGATAGCCTCTGGATATTATCCGTTGTACCCAAGAGTCGGTGGTTATATTTCGCTAGGCAGCTGGGTACAAGGAAAACCGACCCCCAACCACTTCCAGAGGTGAGCAGCCAGGCAACGCTTCAGGAGAGCTGACAGGGTTGGCCAGAGAAAGAATCTCTGGAACCCCGGTATCATGGACCTCCTCTGCCCATAAAGGGTCATCTTCCATTGGAGTTTCCCCCCTGCCTCTAGAAGAGAACTCGGCACGTGCGTCACGGAAAGAGCCCTGTGATTTCCTGTGCCACATCTTCCTGCTCCTCTGATTTCTGGAATAGAATCTTTGAGGAGTGGAGTATCTGACACCAATGGCAGATAGGGTCTTGCCATCTTGTTTGTACCTTGCCAGCGTATCTTTCACTTTAGGTCCAAACAAAGAAGTGGCCTCGATGGCGGCATTCATGAAGGAGGTCTTAAAGGAGTCCGCAAAGTTGCAAAGGCACATCCAGGCATGTCATCTGATGACTATACCCACGCCTGCCGCTCTAGCCGCTCCTTCCATTGCGTGATAAATAAGACACATGGAAGAATTGGAAATGGACTCTAGGGTGGCTATCTGAGAAGTCACGTTGTCACGGACCTCATCAGAAGCAGCTCCTACCAAGATTTCAGAGATTTGGTTGATAAGATTCCTCTGAAGCCTGGTAAAGTGTAACAAATAGTTCAAAGACCATAAGGTGAAGGTCGATAAAGCAAACACACGCTTCCCTAGCCTGTCTATCGTCTGGACTCCTTGTTGGGCGGATGGACAGTTTGGCTTTCTTCTGCCAAATCCTTCTTAGTTGCAGCCGCCACCACTATGACATCTAGTGGAAGACCTTGTGACCAATGGGGATGCTCAGCAGGGAGCAATAAGATTTCATCAGGCCTCCATGGTACTGCTTCCAGGGTGTCAGGAGCCTTCCATGCGCTGGACGAATTTATCGGCCGGTGGGGTAACCCAGGAGATAGGGGGCCGGGCACGAAAAGCCTGCAGGAATACGGATTCCACAGAGGAAGGATTAGAGGACTTCCAGTCACCCCTCTAAGGATCTCGAGGGTGTCACCAAATAACACCTCTTCAGAGGGTGACCGTGGGGACCCTTCCCCGTCATCTAAGTCCATATCTTCAGTCAACGACTCCTCAGTGGAGTCCATGTGCTTCCTCTTGCACGATGCTTTGCGGGGTACTTCCTCAGTGGGAGGTTGTGGGGAAGACTGCAAAGAGGGGGTCTCCTGAGGAGGAGAAGCCTGAGGCCCTTGTGCCCGGTGTCCAGCGGTTGTGGCTTGTGAGCACTGCGGCACAGAGGGGGAGAGGACTCCCAACATGTGGGGTTTGCCAGCGGAGGCAAGCGCCCTCTTCATGGCCTTGAAGGCCAGCCCGCCCAAGGAGGGATGGAAGCCCAGAACCGAGCATGACAACCTCGGAACCGGGGTCACACCCCACCCCAATGAGCCGACCCCCAGACCAGGAGTCTCAAGAGTATTGTGAAGCATGAGAGAGGGAGGATTCTTGGAGGGTGCCATAGAAAAAATCAGCGTGGAACCAAGAATGCCCTCCCTCACGACACAGCCACTGGCCTGAGAAGAGCCCAATGCCCAGTGCACTGAGGGCCACAAGGACAACTCCGGTTCCAAAGTGAGATCCACTACTGGAGTCGGAGGAAGGGAAGCTGCTGTCGGAGTAATGGGCTTTGATACTTGGGTGGAAGTCAAAGGAGGAGTGTACGTTGGAGTTTGAGGAGATATGTCTTCACCTGAAGGAGGGAACGTGGATTTTGATGGTTGAGAGAGACCTCTGGCCACAAGCAACTGGTTAACAAGCCGCAGCACGTCTTGCTCAGAGAGGCTCCTGGTCGACCTCATAAAGAAACCTGAGGGTGATTCTGGCCTTTCTAGAAAAGGACTATATTGGCTACCAACGAATGGATCCAAGGAAGGAGAGTACTTGGTCCTTACTAATTCGAGAAGTGCAGAGCCCGGAACCAAGGATGTCTGCACCGAAGAGAGGGTGTGGAAGTAGTCTGCGCCAACGTCATCAGCACCATAGAAGTTGAAGGTGTCTGCACCATAAAAGCAAGTGTCTGCACCGATGGGTACAGTGCCGTGGAGGAAAGTGTCTGCACCGGTAACAATGACGGTGCCAAAAGGGACTGCACCGAAGAACATGGTGCCGAAAGTGACTGCACCGTGGAGGACAGTAACGTCATACTCGGGGCTGAAGGGGATTGTACCAACAGTGCCGAAGGGGACTGTACCTTCATGGACGGTGCTGGTAAGGGCTGCGACGGAACTGTCAGAGCCGTAACTGTCTGCACCAGGAACTCCGGTGCTGGTGTCGATAAGGAGGGCAAGGCTGGAGCAACAATCAGCTGGGCGGTGCCGAGCCTAGAGTGGACAGGGTCTACAGGTGGCAGCGCTGAAGTAGTAGTCAATCTCACCTTCTTATGAGTCAACTCCCTACGATCTCCAGAGGGAGATGAAGTGAGCGACCTCGATGAGGAAGAGGAAGAATGCCTCTTGCGGGTTTTAGCAGGAGGGGGTGAGCTCTCCGACCCAGAAATAGCCTCACAGAAAGGAGATTTGAGAAGACCTTTCAAGATTAATTTGTTCTTTCTCTCGTTAAGAGTCCTGGTCGAAAAATTTCTACAAATCCCATACGGGGGATCCACAGTAAGGTGGGAGACATTCAAACAATAGACACATAAGTCATGGCCATTGGAAAGCGGTAACTTATAGCTGCAATCCTTACACTGCTTAAAACCAACACTACTTTTCTTATCCAACATAATGATGTGGAGAAGAAAAAACAGTCCCAAAAAGAAGAGGAAAAGCTACTCAAAAGGTTAAGAAAAGAGAAGGAAGAAGGATTACCAACGATGGTAATGAAGAATTACCTCAAAGGTAAGAAAAGGGTAATAAAGAGAAATACACTAAAGGGAGAGAGTCTTAAGGATACGACAGGGTAGGAGAATATTACCAGAAACTGTATGAAAAACTTTAAAGTAGAAATGATATATAAAACTTTCAAAAAATTAGACACTTAGCTGAAAAGAGTGGCTTGACACGGCTGTACAGCAACGTGACAAACGAGATCTGAGGTAACAGGGAGAAGAGCATTCTGGGTAGGACCTTGGCTCTAGAGTTTTTGGCTGATGCAAGCTTGATATTTGGCTGGCTCGGTTCCAAGGATTGAACCGATAACCCATCGGTAAGGAAGGAACGAAGATTAACAACATCAGATGGTAGGTTCAAATGGAGAAAGGGTCAAATTTTCAAGAACAAAGGTGAGATCACAAGCAACAGGAATTTGCTTTTGAGGGGTCTCACATGCAACATTCCTTTCATAAACTGTTTGACCAGAAAAAGAGAAAGAGGGAGGTCCATGGGCACACAAGATAAGATGGCCACAAGATGCACAATATAAGCTACTGTTGAGTATCTCACACAAATATTTTAAAAACAGAGAAATAAACACCATACCATGCTCTCTGATACCGGTTAGACACCATCTACAAAAGTCTCTTCCACTTGTAAACATAAGATTTTCTAGCTCCAGGTTTTCTTGCCTCCTTCAATGCCTACTGCACATCGTAGTAGGATAAGTGCCTAAAAGGTATCAAGACAGAATCATCCAGATTGTCAGTACCAAATGATCTTAGTTGAGGAGGTTTGTGGTAATTGCCATTGACCAATTCCATTAAAAGGGAGAACCAACTCTGCCTGGACCAAACAAGGCCACCACAGTGATTTCTGGTAATTTTTTTCTGAATCTTTAGACGTACCTTGGGTATTGGTGGAAAAGGTGGAAAAGCAGAAAGAAACATTACCATCCAAGGGAAAGACAATGTTTCTGTTCTCCAAGCATGACTACAAGGATATCTCAAACAGAATTTTTTCAACTGTCTGATTTGAAAGGAAATGAACATAGACATAGACTGGGAGCATTACTCAAGCCCCAGCACCTTAGCACCTTAGCCCAAAGGTTCCGGGAATTTATAAACTCAAATGCTATGGAACAACTAGTCACCACTCCCACAAGAGGGGAAAACATACTAGACCTGATCATTACCAACATGGGGATTCTATGCTCCATACCAGAAGTATATCCCTCATTGGTAAGATCAGACCATAAATTAATTTCACTGGATATCCACATCCCGACCCCACCCCCAGCCCAGAAAACCACAGTGAAAAACTTCTCAAAAGCGAACTTCACACTTCTCAAAACTGAAGTGGAATCCTTCAAGGCCACAGGGCCAGTGGAAACTACAGCCCAAACTGCAGAATCCTATATAAACGCATTGTACGGACATCTCCAGGAATGCATGGATCATGCTATCCCAAACAAAATCAAGACCTAATCATCCAAAGGCAGGCGTCCAGTCTGGTGGACCCCAGCCATAAATAAACTGTACAACAGAAGGAGGAAGCTACTACATGATAGAGCAAAATCCCTAAAAGGGAAGGCATCTCTGATCAGTACTAGCAAAAAATTACGATCCCTCAAAGTCCTCCAAGGCCAGCTTCGAGAGAAAAATTGCACAGGACACTAAAGACAATCATAAGTTTTTTTTCAGTTATGTTAGGAACCTGGGATGCAACTCCCAGACTTGTTCTGAGTTGATTCTAAACGACAAAAAATACACTGAACCCACAGACATCGCCAATATCCTGGCAGACAGGTTCAGTGCAACCCCCCCCCCCCCCAAAAGAGCAAGTATCTATCCCGGCAGAGTGCAGCCTCCCAAACATCTCTGATGCTCAGGTGAAGGCCGCCCTCTCCAAAGCAAAAAACACTGCTTCCATGGGACCAGATGGCATCCCGGGTTGCGTCCTACATGAATGCCAAGAAGAACTAATCCCTCAAGTAAAACTGCTGTACAATCTCAGCCTCACTACAGGATATGTGCCCAAAGAATGGCGTACAGCAACAGTGGTCCCACTCCACAAAGGTGGCACCTCTACGGACCCTGGAAACTATCGCCCCATAAGCCTGACTAGCCTAGTCTGCAAGACTACGGAGAGGATCATCATGGAACTCATAAACAAAGACATTGGGGACCTACAGACACTAGATCCCACCCAATTTGGCTTCGTCAAGGGCAGATCCTGCCTTTTGAACCTGGTTGACTTCTTCGAAACAGTCACCAAGGCCATAGATGAAGGGAAGGTAGTCCACACAGCCTATCTGGACCTTGCAAAGGCATTTGACACAATACCCCACTCAGGTATCATAGATAAGCTATCCAGCCTAAATATAAACCCCTATGACACAAGATGGGTCGCAAACTGTCTCAAAGACAGAACCCACAGAGTCAGAGTTGCTGGAGCCATGTCAGACTCGAAACCGGTCATAAGTGGCGTCCCACAAGGTTCTGTCCTGGGACCTCTCTTGTTTGGTATTTACTTTTCTGAAGTACAGGCAAACGTGGGAGGACTATGGCTCACCAAGTTCGCAGATGACTGCAAACTGGGCGCCATAATCGACTCTCCAGCTGACACAAACATCCTTCAAAAAGGTCTCGCAGAGACGGATAACTGGTGCCAGAGCCATGGTCTAAAGCTAAATGCCAAAAAGTGTATAGTCATACCCTTTGGCAAAAACAATGTGCCCACAAATTAACACATAGGTGGTAACCCATTAAGTACAGAGAAAGTAATTAGGGATCTGGGGACCCAAGTTGATAGCAATCTCCTTTGACAACCACATTGCCAAAGTGGTTAGAAAGACCTTCTACATAGCCCACCTCATCATGAAAGGATTCACATCTAGATCAAGAGAGGTAATCGTGCCTTTATTCATCCCTCATCAGGCCCATCATAGAATACAATGCCCCCTTTGGGATGTACCTTACCCGACACCTGCAGCAATTAGAAAGACCCCAAAAGTACCTCACCAGGAGGATCAAGGGACTCAAACAGATGCCATATGCTGCTCGGTTAAAAAACTCCAGCTCTACTCAGTTGCATACCGCCTACTTCGAGGCGATCTATGCCTGACATATAAAGCTATATCCAACCCAGAATTAATGGACATGCTCCACCTCAGTAAATCTAAGTCCCTTAGAGCCACGCGCTCTAGGGACTTGAACCTCAGCACAGAAATAAATAGAACATGCTGGAGGGACAGATTCATAACCCAGAGGCTCCCTTCGCTCTGGAATAGAATTCCAATTCATGTTAGGCAGAGCACCTCACTGACTCTCTTCAAGAAGAATCTTGATGAGTGGATGGGGGATCGTAGGTTTGTCCCGGGGATTACTTCTGTGTCACTATTAGACAGAGGCACAGTGAACTAAACTTTAAAAAGGGCACAGTATACTCAAATCAAGGGGTGGCGTAAGCCAAACACAATCGGGCTAGGCTTATAAATGCCCCAGGGCAGATAGCCTAGTATGAACCTATGAACCTATGAACAGAAATATTTGAAGTGTCCCCCACATCTGAACCAAATCCAGGCAGACCTCTGTCCTGAATTTCCACTTATGAGGGTCCACCTGGGATCTGCTTAGTCTATCTCCCTGTATGAGGGCTGAAATTTCAAAGAATTTTGTAAGAATAGCTTCCATGCCATCACTGCCTACCAGAAAAAAAAGTATGATCTTATATTCCCTTGTTTGTTCAGATACCACATGACTGTAGTGTTTCCTGTGACCAATAAAAGGTGACCTGGACACCATAAGTGGTGAAGAACTTGTAAGGTCTAAATCACCTCTAACAATTTGTTTAGCTAGTGTCTAGCTAGTGGTGTCATGAGAATCAGTGAGTCCATGAGAATCAGTGAGTCCAAGAGGCCTAGAATTTTGAGAAACTGTCTTGCAAGGTAGCTTCTTGAAGAGAGAAATCCCTGAAATTTTTCTGAACAGCCAGGACATTGTTTTCTGACTTCATCCCGACTCCGAAGCTACTCGGATCCGACAGCTCCAAACCCCGGTAGCGGATCGGAGAAGGAGCAATGGGGTTGAAAAAGGGGGTCAGGCAAATGTACTCCCATCTGCAGCTGGACCTGAAGAAATCGACGCATCATCCGATCCATATCCGCGTCAGATAAACTTCTAGTGGACCTGGATGAGGCTGCCAAGGCTGGCAGGGAAGGCCGCCTGGACGACCTCGAAGGTGACCGGGTCTCCTCCTCTAGCTCCGGGGAGAAATGTGGAGATCAAAGCCTGGAGGGGGAAGACCTGGAGACCTTAAGAGGGGAGGCTAGCTGCTTAGATGGCAGGGCCGAGGGAGCTGAATCGGCCCGCCTCTTGTGGCTATGATGCCTGTCTCTCTCCCGCTCTTTATCCTTCCTGTCCTTTTTCCTCGATTCCCTTTCCTCCTGAGCCGAAGCGGGAGTTTGAATCCTGGCCAGGGGAGCGGCAATGGTCGGTGGGGCAGCCGCAGCCGTGGCTAGCGCCATGGAGGGGGAGGAGGACGAAGCTGAATCCAGGGGCAAAAGGCCCGCGAGGACTAGCTTAGTCCGCCTATCCCTCAAAGCCCTGGGGTTGAAGGCTGCACAGATAGTGCAGCCTGAGGAAAGATGGTCTACACCCAGGCAGATAACGCACTGAGTGTGGCCATCTGCTGGGGACAGCTTATGGCCACACTCGGAGCATTTTGAAAAAATAGCTTTTGGGGCCTCGGACATACTAACAAGATTAGGCCCACACGCTCACACCTTCACACACAGACAGAAGGGGAGGGGATTTAAATTTACACTAACAAAAGAACTAAAGATAAACTACCCAGATAGATAGGAGAGAAGGGGTGTCACACGCACTCAGAAAAAAAAGTGAATTTAAGGGAAAAGGTTAAATAATCTACACAACTCACAAAACCCAATGCTAGGAGCTCATTCTCAGATGCTTCAAGAAGCCGCGGCAAACGAGATCTGAGGGTTAGAGGGAGGTAGCAGGGCATTATGGGTAGGGGAGGAGATTGGAGCTCGGATCTTTTGCTAGGAAAGCTGCCAGCTCGGATCCGAATCGGATCCGATACCCACAGGTTGCTGATCAAATGAAGTTAGCTACTTCAGATCTTTGATTTTTTTACGGACTTGTTTAATTTTCTGAGTTCCAAGATGGGTCTCCAGTCACCTGTTTTCTTTGGAAATAAAAAGAACCCTGAGTAAGTCAAAAATCCAATTTGGTCTGCGGGGACTGCTTGGATGACTCTTTTGTCTAGCAACTTTTGTATTTCTAGAGTTGTCTGATCCCTCTGACTGGGTGGAACGTCTGAGATGTTTTTTGTGTTTGGGACAGGGAAGGAAAAGGGTATGGAGAAGCCTCTGGATACGCTTGTTTGTACCCACTTGTCTTTTGTAATTTTTAGCAAGGCTTTTGGCTACAAAGATAAGCGATCCCCAAATGCCTCCAGAGATGGACAGATGGGCCTCCTTTCAGGAGCGCTGAAAGGGCTTACCAAGGAAGGATTCCCTGTCACCCTAGTTTTGTGGACCCCCTCTGTCACGTGGTTGGCATCATCCACTGGTACTTCCCCCTCTGCCCCTGAGGGAAGAATCACCATGCATGTCCTGGAAAGCTCTCTGGGATTTTCAAAACCACAATTCCGCCCATTCTGACCTTTCGGGTAAGATCTGGCAGGTAGGGAGAAATGGACTTCAGTGGCAGAGAGAGTCTTACCTTCTTGCTCACACATGGTTAGTGTGTCTTTGACTTTTGGCCCGAACAAGGACGAGCCATCAAAAGGGGCGTTAACAAAAGAAAGTTTAAAAGGTTCCACAAAATCACACAAGGGCATCCAGGAATGTCTCCTCTTGTACCCGTTCCCCTACTCACTCCATCTGCTGCATAAGAAATGAGCCTCGTGGAGGAGTTGACCACTGAAGTTAAGGTGGAGAGCCGAGAGGAAACTTTGTCTGAAACCCCCGCAGCTACAGAACCTTGGAGAGTATCTCCTAGCTCTTTCAGGAGATTTCTCTGAAGCCTAGTAAAATGAGTCAGGTAATTCAGAGATCTGAGTGCAAAAGTCGCTAAAGAAAACATGTGCTTTCCATATCTGTCCATCGTAGGAGACTCTTTGCTCGGCAGATGGAGCAGACGAGGATATCTCTGAAAGTTCCTTCTTAGTGGCTGCCGCCACCATCATAGCATCTACTGGGACACCCTTAGTAAGAAACTCCTTGTCCAAAGGTGCAGTAATAAATTTGTTTGGCCTCCGAGGAACAGGTTCCACTGAGTCTGGAGACTCTCACGCCTTTCGACTAACTACATTCATGACCTCGTTGAAGGGGTTGAGACACCAAAGTGGTGGAAGGGTGAGACTCGAAAACCTTCAGGTATACAGACTCCTCCTCAGAAGGACTGATGAGCTTCCAGCTACCTCTCTGCTTTAGTATTTCTAGGATGTCTGCGAAGGAGACATCCTCAGAGGGTGACCGTGGGGACACTTCCAACTCATCAATGTCTGTATCCGAAATGATGGACTCCCGTGGGGAGTCTAAATGCTTCCTCTTGCATAATCTCTTTCAAGGGACCTCTTCAGAAGGGTATTCTGGAGATGTTTCGGATGAAAAAGTTTCACCCAATGGGGCATCCTAAGGCTTTGGGTCTCCACGTCTGTGTGGATACGATGGTACTGAGACAGACACTGGTGCCTTTGGAGGAAGAATGCCTGCACATGACAGTGGAAACAGCACTCTAATCTGAGGAAGCTCCTGGTTCCAAAGAGCCAGAAGGCATCACCAGAACCAAGGGAGGTGGCACAGAGGCCGATGTAGGAGACAAGCTCATCCGCACCAAAGCTGTGAGAGGCAAGTTCAGATCAGAGAACTGTCCGATCCAACTCTCCTCCCCAGACTCGACTGGAGAGCATCGGGTTCCAAACCCCTCGGGTTTAGATGGAACCAAGGATGTCAGAGCAGTAGTCATGCCCAAAGACCCTGGTGTAGGTCTCGGGTCCAACAGTTCCACTACAATCAGTTCCACACACTCCGGCTCCAAGATCTCAGATCGGATCGGAGGAGGAATTGATGGAGGGGGTGTGGTCTTTGTCGGCTCCAAATCCCTCTGGGTTGAAGTTGACAACAGTTTGGCCAGTGCTGGTGTCCTTAAAAGTCTCCGCACCACACGGTCCACATTATCGTCGGAGAGGCTCCTGGAGGATCGAGAGGAGGGAGTAGGAGATCTGACAGGTTGAAGCAATGGAGATTTGAGAATTGGAGAAAGTGGCTCCAGTTCTGAGGACCGGCTTTGCATATGAAACTCCATCTGCCCCAAAACCACAGCAGGAGCTGAAGAGGAAGGTTTTTCGGGTCCAACAGCCTTCGGGTCTGAGGATGACTCTTCAGCTAGTTTCTTTGTCAGCTCCAAATGAGCAGTAGTAGTACACAACCTTTTTTCCCGACTTCTCTGATCTATAAGATGGTGATTTTGGTGATTTGGACGTACTCTGACCTTCTTCGATTGCCTCTGCAAAGGGGGTCTTTAGTAAACCTCTCAAAATTAGCTTGTTTTTTCTTTCAAGCAATACTCGGTGACTAAATGCATGGCAAATAGCACATGATTCCTGTAGATGGACTGCGCCAAGACAGTACACATAAACTAGAAAAAAATTAGAAAAAGAGTTTGACAGGACAGTGAAAATGTTCATCCTGAGAGGTTATGATGAAGAAGTAAAAAGTTCACTATATAGGCTTCAAAAGGATAATGCTAAATATATTAGGCATGACTTTAGGAATAATGCAGTAAATAATATAAATGATAAGAAATAAATGCATATGGTCACCATGTATGACTTGCTCAGTGATCAAGTGACTGCAATTATTAAGCAGCACTGGAGCAAACTTTTTAAGTTTAAAGAATTTTCTGTGTTGTGCAAATGCCCTATTTTTTCATTCAGAAAAGGAAGAAGTATTAGAGATAGGCTTGTGCACAGTAAATGTGTTGCTCCATGTGGAAAATGAATTTCATGTAAATATGTGGTCTATACTTTTGAACATACTAATAGTTGTTGTAATACAGAATGCATTACTTATGTTTTAAGATGCCCGTGTGGGATTTTTTATATAGGGGAAAGTAAAAGGGCTTTTAAACTTCATTTACAAGAGCATGTGAGAGATATTAAAAACAAGAAATTTGAAAGCCCTTTAGCTCAACATTTTTTACAGCATCATAATGGTGACCCTGCAGGTTTGCAGGGCACTATTTTATAAAAAATGGAAAAAAATGAAGGGCTGACAGATGTTAAAAAGAAGCTCTTGTACAAAGAAGCCCTTTTTATACTGAAAAACGGCACTTTGAGTCCAGGGGGAAATCAATGTAACTTGTAATTTGAAAGATTTAGTATGATTAATGTTTAATTAATTGTGTAACTTGTTTAATTGTTTAATTAAGGATGTTAATGTGATGTTTATAAAATGTGGGTTTGCATTTGCTTTTGTACTCCATTGAAGGCTATTCGAGCCAAAGTGCTAGAGACAGAGATATTAAACTACTTTTTGTGGTCACTGGTTTGTCTGCTGCTTTGTTGCCCTTTTAGTGTTGTATTTAGTACACACAAACTGTGTGACCATTGTCAACAACATTTTTTGATTACATTTGTCACACTTCTTGAACCCAGAGGGTTTGGATTCTTTAGAATCCTTAGACATTATGTTTAGAATATCAATAGCAATAAACAACAATAACAACAACTACGAGAGTCTGCTCAACTAAGAAAAAAAATACTACTAGTAAACTTTTTTAAACCATAAGAAACATCACAGCAATGCAATTTAACTACAGAAAGAAAGGCAGTTCTCTAAATTAAACAAATATGCCTTATGAAGAGAAAATGCAGGAAGGGGGAGAAGGCCCTTTAAGTTAAACAGGCTAACGGTAGCCCTCTAACTTAAACGAGCTTACCAGGGAAGAAAAACAACAGAGTTAACAATATATTTTAATTTAACAAGCTCTCTAACTTAAACGAGCATGGATAATTGTACTAAATCTAGCTGGGATAGGGAAGAGGAAAAGGCCTAGAGAAAGAAACAATGTCCAATACCAACAACAACCAACAGAGCGAATATGCTAACTAAGCTCAAACCAATGTACTAAACACTATAAATCTTTATAATTATTTATAAAGCACAGTATTTCAAAAAATAATGAAAGAAAATTTCCACTTAACCAGAGCCAGAATGGAAGCACCTGATCTTGTTTAGCAACAAATGAGATCTGGGGACCTTTCCTGAAGCATGATGGGATAGGGTTACAGCCATGAGGTAGTGGAAGTCCTCGAGCTTATGTATAGGCTGAGTCAAAACCAAGGATCGGGTCCGAACCCAACCAGTGCAGAAAGAAGGTGAGACGGGACAACATCACATTTATTATTAGTCCAGGGATAAAAATCCAAAAGGGGATATTCCAGGGACTCCCTATCACCTCTGCTATTCTGTCTTGCCCTTAACCCATTAAGCTGTGTACTTAACAGATTAGGCCATGGCTATAACTTGGTTCCTAGAAAACAAAAAAGTGTAAAGACTTCATCTTCTTTTTGTCAATGATTTAAAACTGTATAGCTCATCAGATGAGGAACTTAAAACACAACTGCAAGTAGTCGTTTGGTCTTGATAAGTGTACAAAAGCAACCTTTAAAGTAGGAAAACTGCAACACCAAGAAAACATTAGTTTGGGATAAGAATGTGCTATAAAAGAACTTGACCATGAGGGAGTGTATAAATATTTGGGAATTGATGAAGAATCAACAATAAAACATGAAGAAATGTGAATAAAACTTAGTAAGAAACATTTTAGAATATTTAAATTAATCCTGAAAACAGCATCGACATCTAGGAACACAACTCAAGCTATAAACCAATTTGATCTTCCTGCCCTAACTTACAGTTTTGGAGTGACTGACTGGGCCCAAAACGTGTTGAATAGATTAGACAAGAAAACAAGAAGGATGCTTCATGCTTACCAAATGATTTATAAAAATCACTAAATACTAAGATTACATATTCCCCATTCCGAAGGAGCTATGGGCTTCCTTGAAACTGATTACATGTACAGTTATGCAATTGTGGGACTGCGCACACATTTCCTGAACTCACAGGACCAAAACGTAGTGAAAGTTTTGAAACATGAGGAGAATAAATCTAAGATGACTTCCCTGCTTAGTCTAGCAGAAGCATATCGATGTCAAGCAGGAATGGAAATTAAACCAGAAGTAGATAAAAACCAGGCAGCAAATGAATGTGCCAAAAAACAAAAGAAAGAATACAAGGTGAAGGATCAGATGAGAAGGCAAGAAATGTGGAAAATGCATATATACACACACACACACACACACACACATATATATATATATATATATATATATATATATATATATACACACATATATAGTTGCAAGTATAGAAAACTTCTGGAAGAACCTCATGTTGATCAGGATTGAATGCAGGAATCGTTAAGGAGAGGCAAATTCAAACCAAAAGATGAAAGGTTAATATTGGCAGCCCAAGACAGTGGGCTACACACATGTTGGTTTACAAAGTCCATTGAACATGCGGGAGAAACAGACAAATGTAGCTTTTGCAAAACAGAATTGGAAACAGTCGCACACCTTGTTGCTGGGTGTGACATACTAAGGGCAGAAGGACTGTATACTGAAAGGCATAATAATGTGGCAAGACTGTTGCACTGGGGATTGTGTAAACATTATGGTATTGAAGTACCTGAAAAACACTGGAAACATGAGCCACACAGCATCATAAAAAATGATGAAGTCTACATCACATGGGATCACCCACCACCAACAGTTCAAAAGATAGATGCAAGAAAACCAGATACAGTAGTCCATGAAAAGAAGACAAAAGTAGTAATGATCATTGAAATCACTACACCCAGTGACTACAGTGTCTTGTGTACAGAGAGAGACACAAAGTCATAAAATATCAGGATTTGCAGGCAGAAACTATCAGAATTTGCAGGCAGAAACGAGAACAATGTGGAAGACAGATACCCAGACAGTTCCAATAGTAGTAGCAGGAGCAATGGGTCTTATAAAAAATAATCTACAACTGTATTTAGATATATTTGTCCTGTTCGATTCTCGGCTAAAGCGTCTTCTGTGTGGAGACATGTGTGAATGGGTGTACCTTAGTTGAAAGTTGTACGTCAAGGCTGGCAACTCGGTATGTAAAAATCTCCTGCCAATCATTAGCGGACCGGAGTTCCGCTGTGGCGACCCCTAACCGGGAAAAGCCGAAATATACAACAACAAAAACAACCAATACATGTAACTCCATATGAATTGCAGAAAGAGTCATTACTGGGCACATTACAGGTGCTGCGAAGAGCACTTTTGGCTGACATCACAGATTTAAACAACACTAATTTCATGAACTTTAATCATAACTAAGGAATGGGGTCCACACCTGTCATGGTAATAGAAACCCAAAAGACTTGGACAGATTAAAAAGTGAAACCCTTTGGCATTCCAGTCGTTCATGAAAGTGAAGTTTTTGTGATTTTGTCTCATTCGTTTAATCTTCTATAATGTGGCCTTTCGTTCTTTTCAAGTATATATATATATATATATATATATATATATATATATATATATATATATATATATATATATATATATACAGGGTCTATATTGTAAGTTCGAAGTTTGAAAACTTCGAATCTCATAAGATCGACATCATATGAGCGAAGTTTTCAAATATCGAACGTTTCAACGGAGATCACCGTAGGGAATATTTCCCTTCACTTCAATGTAGTGCAATCTCAGAGTTGGTATATTTAAGTAGCGGGGGGTGTGGGGGGGGTGCAAGGGGGCTTGCCCCCGGCACAGAGTGTTCAGGTAGGTTTTTTCATTTTTGGTTTGTTTATATTTTATGTTCGATGTTTGAAAACTTCGCTCATATGGAGTCAATCATATGAGATTTGAAGTTTTCAGACTTCGAACATATAATATAGACCCATATATATATATATATATATATATATATATATATATATATATATATATATATGAATACACACACAAAACCCACTTTGCTTTTTTCTTCCATTGATTGCTCAGCACTTGATAAAAGTGCTGCTGATCAATCGACAAGTATCTAAGTATGTAAGTGCATATATGGCATATATGTGTATCTATATATATATATATATATATATATATATATATATATATATATGTACGCGTAAACACACACACACACGCACACACACACATGCACACACACACACACACACACACACACACACACACACACACACACACACACACACACACACACACACACACACACACAAAACCTATAATGGAGCTTAAGAAAATTCTGGGAGAAATAATCAGCTTTAAGCAGGGGATATTACTTTTAGGTCGGGACTGGAATTTGATTTGCAGACGTGAAGATGTATTTGGGGGTCCCAGAAGGGAAAATATAATAAAGGAAGGCAGAGTTTTGAAGAAATGTATGAAAATATTTGGCATGGAAGATGTGAGTGCGGAGTGAGTTTTCATATTATTCCCTGAGATACAAAAACTGGACTAGACGAGACAGAACTTATATTTCACAGGAACGTGTACTTAATTGAAAGTTTTGATACACATCCGATAACTATCTCAAATCATGCACCAATAATAACTAAAATAAAAATGCAGGGTAATGAAATAAAAATGAGACATTGGTGCTTTCCCACCTGTCTGTTGAAAGGAGAGGAAATTAAGTAAGGAATGGGTAGTGGAAATTATTCGGGAGTTATTAGAAAATATAGAAATTTCTTCTGAAGGGAGCCTACAACAAAGAAGACAAGAAGAGATCCTGTACAGGTACTACAAATATTTCAGAAAGTTTTGAAAGTATGCATAAAGCACAGAAATATGACAATAAAGAAAAAATACAAATGTAAATGTTTATGGAAGGATTAAATATGCCAAGGTTAAAGGCAGATAAGGCTCCATTACTAATAGTTAGGATAGGAGATGAGATAAAAATGGTGATGTATAACCAATCCACAGGGAAGTCCCCAGGAACAGATTATATTCCTGTGGAAGTTTGGAAGCTAGGAGGAAAATAATGTTAAAAGATCTGGAAGGTTTTGTTTAACACTATTTTAAGAGGAGAAGAAGCACCAACATACTGGAAGAAAGCGGTGGTGACTGTAATACCTAAAAAGGGTAAAGACCCATCAGATTCAGCTTCATACAGGCCCATTTTAATCCTAAACAATGATAATAAACTGTTTATGTTTATAATGGATCTAAGAATGGCAAAGGTAATGCCAAAATTGATAAATATGGATCAATGTGTTTTTTTTGGAGGGGAGCAATCATTTGATAACATTAAAAGAACACAGATGATCCAGAAGGAAGCAGAATGTAAAAAAATAAAACTGTTGTTGGTGGGTCTTGCATACAAACCATTTGACAGCATAAGGCGGGAGTTTACAAGTGCAATGGAAACATTTGCATTCCCTGATAAAATTATAAAGTTGACCAGGAGGATAGATGAGGGATCAGAGGTGAAAATTAAAGTGGGTGGGGACCTCTCTAATACTTTCTGTTTGAGCAGAGAAACCAGGCAGGGGTGTCCTCTTTCCACTTTGCTATTTGCATTATATTTAGAACCACTGGTAAAGAGAATAAGGGACTTAGAAATTCAAGGATATAATTGGTATGGCAGTCAAGAAAAGCTAACCCTTTTTGCAGGTGATATTGTTTTATAACTGATAAAACCAGAAATGGACATTTCAGTGTTGTGGAAGTTTTGAGACAATGCCAAACCTTTTTGGGATACAAAATTAATGAAGCTAAAAGTTCAGCAATATCCCTATTTATGGGGACATGATAAAATGAAGTACTTAGGAGTATGGATTACAAAGGATTCTGTTATGGAAGCTAAGGATATCTAGGAATAGACTAAACAAATGATAATATAAAACCTGAGAAATTGAAAGCTCTGTTTTTATGAATATGGATAGCAAGATACAAGCAGTTAGAATGTTCTTAGGCCCTTTATACACAGGTCAGGCATATTTTTATCAACTAGAGCAGAACAGAAGTTGTGGATAACAATTAAGAAATTGCTGACGGATTTTATTTGGATGGGGAAGACGGTAAAAGTCAAGTGGGATACGCTGATTCTTTCAATATAGCAAAGTGGTTCTTTCAACAGGGCAAGATAGTTTGGGATTACACAATTTGATACACAGTTAAAAGCTCCTACACATAGCACAAACAGAAACCTACAATTCAAAGTGGAAAGAGATAATGATGAAACAAGGGGAGACGTTCAAGAAACAAGGACAGACTGGGATTTTGGATGCAGATCCTTAAGAAGAAAAACAATAACCATACAGAATATTACATTCATAAAGGAGAAGAAAGTGTTCTAAGAACTAAGCCAAAATGGGAAAGGAGACTCCAAAGAAGTTTTCCTCAGGTACATAGCAAATGTTGGAGGTGTGATGGGAAAGAAAGAGGTAATTGGGAACAAATTTTCTGGGAGTGCAATGAGTTGGCAGACTTTAAAAATTCCCTGCAGACCACTCTATCAGAAAAACTGGGTGAGCAAATTGGTATAACTATGGAAATGATTTATTGAGCTATGATACAGAATCAGAATTGCCTAGACATAGTCTTGCTGAGTCTAATTATGGTGGCTGCCAAAAAACAATTAATAGAAATTGGAAATTAGAAGTCTAAACCAACTGTACTATAAGTAGTAAATACAGTAACAGGGATAAAACAGCTTGAAACATAATCTTTAGAAATTGGTAGGAAAATATTACATAGATAAAATGGGAATTGTGGCAACAATGCATGTAGAGAAGGAATGAAGTTTAAAAAAAGGCAGGATTTGAATGAGCTATGTAATGTTTGACTGACAGTGACTGGATAGATTATATGCGATGTATAATATTTACAACTAAAAGTATGTCAGTATGGTTTGTTTTCATTTATATAAATGCATGATTGCCTATGTCACAAGTGATAATTCAATAAAGTTGTTTACAAAAAAAGCTGGGAGGGTTTGACACACCCTTTTCTGAATAATTTACAACTGACTGCCTAAATGGTTTCATTTTGATATCTTTTAGGCACCTTGTGCCTAAGAACATACAGGTGGAATTAAAGGAGGTAAGAATCCCTGCAACTAGGAAATTTTATGATGCTAAATGAGAAAGGTTTTCTAGTTGGTGTCACAATTACAACAAGGACCCATTCAGAGATACTATACCACTGGTTCTTCAATATTTGTGTGAATTATTGCTCTCTAGCCCTTATTTACTCCTTTAGCAAGGTGTATCTTTTGGCCATTTCAGCATATCTGTCCATGGATCCTCCTCTTTCTACTCAGTCTTGGATCAAGCTGTTCTTGAAAATGTTTTGCATTTAAGACCACCTAGGAAACAGGTGGTGCCTAGTTGGGATCTGTCTTTTTTTGAACCAGCTCAGCAGGCTGTTCTATGTTTCATGATTTGAAAGACTGCTTTACTTTATTGGTCTGGCACATCCAAAAGAGTATCCTGAGTTGCAAGCTGTCACATGGTGTGTGAACCCTATTTGGTTTTCCATAGATATAGGATTACTTTTAGAACAAATCACACATTCATGTCAGTATTAGAGTTTACTTTAAATCAAGCTGTCAGTCTCCATATATTCTTTGCCTTTGCAGAAATAAAAAAAACATGTATAAAGGAGTTTCCATACTGTGAAGATGCTTAGGCAACTCAGGTATTATCATGACAGAACTAAGTGCTTTAGGAAAGCTGAAAAGCTGTGTATTTTCTGTGACGGGACAAAAAAAAGGGCAACCAGTGTCAAACAGACTATTTCCAGATGGTTGTTCTTTGCTATTGCTTTTTATTTCCACCATAGTAAATCATTTCCAGGCAATATCAAGGCACATTCTACTATAACCTTGTCTTCTTTGATAGCATATTGGAAAGGAGTGGACTCTAGAAGTATTATAGAGGCAGCTACTTGATCCTTTGTACATACTTTAACACAGTATTACTAACTGGATTCTTTCATCAGCTCCAGAACAGGTTTTGCTAGGACCATTCTCCAGGGGTTCCTGAATCCCAATCCTTCTTCCTCTCAGGTTGGATAAAATATGGTAATCTACTGCAGCTGATGATACTGATGAATATAGTACAGTTGTATAAGTTGCACAAACCATAACAGTAGATGTTAAAAGTAATCACTGCTACAGTAAACACACTCTCCTTCCATCACCTTTTTGTCTGTTTATAGTTATGTTTTTAGATAAAGTGATGTATTCCTGAACTTTTCTGGGTCTGTTTTCAGGACATTAGTCTCCTTATGCGAGGCAAGAAAGTCCTAAGTGGTTCTGGTTCCATAGGCTGCTGTTTCCTCCCTTCAGACCATGTGCTACAGTAGCCTGTGTGTATGTGTGGAGGGGAGCCAGACATTTTGGAAGCTTGATGGCGGTTTTATCCTGGGCAGGCTATAACCCATATAGCTAAAGTACACTGCAGCAGTGATCAAGTGCAACTTACACAACTGTACTTTTTTTCCACAGCTAATTAGAACGAACTGGAGCACAGAGCTGGACTCTCTCAAAAGCCATCTCATGCACACATACTCAGCACCAGGAGAACTAACTTACTTAGTTCAGCACCAGCATTTAGCAGCAGTACAGTTCTGTTGAATACAGCTGTGCATACAGCAGGAGAGTCCCAGTAATGGCCAAGTGATTGTTTTAGTAAAGTTAATCACATTAAAATAAGATGACAAGATGGAAGACAAAATGCTGGCTTGAAGTCTGCTTTTAAATATAATAATCTCTGCCATCTCAAAAAGAAGAAGCAAAAAAAAAAAAAAAAGTTCGGCAAAACTGAAATTGCAAAAAATCACTGTACAGAATTTAGTAGACAAGATTTTATTAACTGCCATTTTCACACACCCTGTCATATTTATAATTGTCATATACTTATGAAAATAATTCAACTGATATCTATCTTTCAAACAGAAACAGAAACACTTACATGAGAGCTCCACTGATATGCTAGTTTTTTCTTATCACTAAGATGCTTTTCACTTCCTTTAATCCATTCTTGGGAATCTTTCCTACTAAGATTATTATTTCAGTAGTAGTAGTACCCCTACTGATTTCTACCTGAAGCCATTTCTCTGCAGACCAGCCTGAATCCTTCTGAAACTTCATATAATCACTAATTTGAGCAACAGTCATGCATCCATACAAAAGCTATAATAATACTGTGACTGAGGTAAACTGCTTTATTTTGCTCTATAGGAGCTTGCTCCCAAAGAATGTCATCTATAGTCATCTCCAGTCATACCTACATTCCACATCACTCTTTGAATACATACATATGGATACAAAAGATGCTGCCTTCTCAAAACTGTATGTTACGTATGTTTGTGTTAATGTAATTAACGTGTTTTTTTTTTTAATAATCTTTTTTTTGTTTATAAAACAAACAAATGCTCTATGACACTGCAAGTACAAACTACAATGAAATGAACAGATCTCACAATATCAAGGTCAGCCCAAACACGGAAGACCAGGGTTAAACAAATGCAGGAAAGGACAGACTAATCCAAGCAACAATTAACGTGGTAAACAAGTCCGAATCACTGGTGCAACAACAATGTCAAGTCCCCCAAATGAAAGCAAATTCCATGATGAATACTCAAACTTTATTATTGGTTTATTGGTTTAGCGCTTTCATCTACTCACTGTAGACTTCCTCAGAACACTATATACTGAGACATTAAACATTTAAATATTAAAGGCCATCCAATCACTTCACCTCATCAATTAACTTCATAAATATTCATGAATTAATTACCATAACTACGTATTCATACCTTAAATTCCAAATCTAAAATATGCAATCAATTGTTTAAAAACTCGAACACTCTATTCTTAAAAGAATATATAAAACAATGTTAAATACACAATTAAATATAAATATAAAACACATTTAAAATTTTTCAAATATAATTTAAACAATAAAAGATCTGTATTTGTGTATATGAATGTGCATGGATGCAGTATACAATGTAACTACGTTTGTCATTTTATATCGTGGATTTACTACTTCAAAGTTACATTTTATGTAAAAAAACACATTTTATATAAAAGATGAATAAATATGTAATAAATAATAAATAATTAATTCATAAGGGACATAACCACTTCAGCTACTTAATAATGGTTTCACGGGAATACATTAATTTATTCCAGGAGGGGTGGTTCCATTTAATAAAATCTGCCATTTCACCTCCCTCTCCCCTAGATTGGCTTTAATATTACCACCTCTAGGATTCACCTTAACACATTCTAATATAGCAAACTTGAATGTATCACACTTTTCACTAACTTCCAGATGTCTATATAATGCGTTATTTATATCTTTCTTTCGGATACAATACACATGGGAATTTCGTATCTAGACACATATGTTTACACAGAGGGAGATAGTTTTAAATCCAAAATTTATAGAAAAGAGACCTTCAGTAACTCATATCTTGAATACTCCAGTAACCATCCTAGAAGTCCGAAGCGAAGCATTATAAAGAGACAATGCATTAGAATAGCACAAATGACTTTGGATCATAGGGAAATGGAAAAAGAGATTTAGAACACTGGAAATATGTTTACAGTGAGGGAATACCCGAATGAACTCATTAATGATACAACAAGATATGTCATCAAAGAATGGGGGAAAAAATACACATCTCTATTAGGGGCTGACATGGATTATAAAAAGAGATCCATTAGTAGAATAGGCACCGAGGAGGTTATGAAATTCAATAGAGCTTGTATTTTACAATATAACCCCTCAGTTCAGGACGTAAAACATATTATAAATAGGAATTGGAACATACTGAGAAGTGATGAAGGAGTTCACAACAAATTAGGACATAAACCCCATTTCGTTTACAAAACAGGACCTAATATAAAAATGAAGATAGAAAATAGTGTTTTATTAAGGGATATACATAGAAACAGGACAGAAGGTACTAGTAAATGTGGACAATGCAATCAGTGTTTTGCAGTGAGAGAAGATCATACTATTATTTTGGGGAATGTTAATAAAATAAGAAGTTATGTACCTACCATAACGTTCCATGTTAGTTGTCTTCATCTCGCCTTCTTTCTTGCTGTTTGGGATCAGAGCTGATCCTCGGCTCCGACTCGGCCATCTTCAATAGCTTGACAGCTGTTTACTAGATCGAGGCTACCCCTTATCCCATGATGCCTAGCGACAGCTACCCAGATCTCGTTTGAAATAGCTAATCCCAGACATAATATGAGAGAAACCAGTTATCAAAAAACTGGTTGTTCCATGCATCCTAAAATCTAGAATAGGTTAGGAAGACCTAGCCAGAAGAATAACAATAAAGAATACTCAGCCAGTGAAAAAGGACTCCTCTCGATCCACTAGGATGGGTGGACAGAGGGAGGGAAGCAAGAAAGAAGGCAAAATGAAGACAACTAACATGGAACGTTATGGTAGGTACATAACTTCTTAATGTTAAGTTGTCTATCTCGCCTTCATTCTTGCTGTTTGGGACAGCGTCCCTAGCACCTAACATCCTGGGTGGCTCAGTGGAACAGACTCTTCAGAACAGTGGAACCAAAGTCAGCTCTGCTCCGGGAGACCATATCCACCTTGTAATGAGGAATAAAGGTACGAGGGTTTGCCCACGTGGCAGCTGCACAGATGGAATCCATGGGCAACCTAGACTGAAACGCTACGGAGGTGGCTAATGCCCTAGTAGAATGACCTTTCGGTTTAGTTGGTAACTCTTTATTCCGTAACTGGTAAATAAATGTAATAGTGTGGGACAACCATCTGGATAAGGTCACCTTGGAAACTGGGAGACCTTGTTGTTTAAGGCATAAGAAAGGAATAATTGGCCTGACTTTCTTATTTCTTTAGTTCTATGAAGGTAAAAACGCAATTGTCTGTGAATGTCCAATTGGTGAAGCTTGTACTCTGCCTTGTTGCTATGATTGGGGAAGAACACAGGGAGATCTATAGATTGATTTAAATTATATTCTAAGCAGACTTTAGGAATAAACGAAGGATTAGTCCTGAGAGAAACTCTGTCCTTGTGAAACACCAGGTAAGGAGGACGAACACATAGTGCTTGAAGTTCTGAGACACGCCTAGCTGAAGAGATAGCAACCAGAAAAGTGTCTTCCAAGACAGAAACTTGATGGAGCAGGATGCTGCCGGTTCAAAAGGAGGCAGAATTAAGGGAATTAGGACTAAATTAAGGTCCGAAGGAGGAGGGAGATCTCTCACTGGAGGTCTAAGAAGAGATGTTCCTCTCAAAAAAGCTTTACAGAGCTTATGAGATATGATGTTAGAATTTTGCAAACCGATATGAAAATTAGAAATGGCCGCTAATTGTACCCTAATCGTAGCGGAAGCGGCCCCAGAGTGAAAAAGTTGGGCTAGAAATTCAAGAATTCCGTGGACTGGGGCTGAGAAGGGTTCCACATTCCTAGACTCTGCCCAATAAGAATAATGTTTCCATTTGCTAGCATAAGTTTTTCTCGTTGTAGACTTATGTGAGGAAACGATAATCTTACGGACTGCTGGGGAAATGCTGGGAAGCCTGGCTAAGGTTGGAATTGGAGCAACCAAGCTGTGAGCTGGAGAGTTTGGAGGGATTGATGCAACCCGCCTGATTGATGAATCAGGAGATCTGGAATCGGGTCCAGAGTCCAGGGCTGATTGAGAAGGTAGGGGTGCAGGAATGGGAACCATATCTGTCGAGGCCAGTAGGGGGCAATGAGGATCATTTTGCAACCTAACGATTTTGCTTTCTGTATGAGTTTTGGTATCAGGGGAAACGTAGGAAAGGTATAAAGAAGTCCCTGAGGCCAATCGTGGACTAGAGCGTCTCTGGGTATGTGACCTGGAAACGAAAGAAGGGAGAAGTAGTTGCTGCATTTGCTGTTGAAAGGGGTGGCAAAAAGATCGCAGCAAGGCTGTCCCCATTTACAGAAGATAAGATCCGCAACTTTCTGATTCAGAGACCATTCGTGAGACATGAGGATAGCTCTGCTGAGCCTGTCCGCTATGACGTTGGATCTCCCAGGGATGTGCATCGCAATCAGAAAACATTGGGAGGAAATCACCCACTGCCACAGTCTGAGTGCTTCTCGACACAGGGGGTAGGATTTGGTTCCGCCCTGCTTGTTGATGTACCACACCATTGACATGTTGTCTGTTTGAATTGCAATGGTCTCGGAAGGAAGAGAGTCTTGAAGGGCTCGCAACGCTAGGAGCACGGCTCTCATTTCTAGGTCATTTATGTGCAGATGGTACTCGTGAGGTTGCCAAGTGCCTTGGACTGTCCTGCCCAGATAATGCCACCCCCACCCTATCAGGGAGGCGTCTGTAGTCACTATGGCTACCAGAGGGGGCTGTATGAAAGGTCTGCCCAGAGTCACTAGTGGGGAGACCATCCACCAAGAAAGGTGCCTTTTGCTTGCCTCTGTAATCAGGATAATGTGAGACATGGGTAGCTCCTGGAAAGACCACTGCGTGAAAAGAAGCCACTGAAGAATTCTCATGTGGAAATGCGTTAATGGAAGTAGAAGAATGGCAGCTGCCATGGAGCCCAGAGTTTGAAGGACATATCTGATTTGGACCCTTTTGCTTTGCATTAGGATTTGCACTTGTTGATGAACTGTGGACACTCTTTCCAGTGGTAACCTTGCGAACATTTCCCTTGTGTTTAATTCTGCTCCTATGTAAGTGATAGACTGACAGGGCAACAAGGCAGATT
The DNA here is from genome assembly GCF_019279795.1 of Protopterus annectens. Classification (NCBI taxonomy): domain Eukaryota; kingdom Metazoa; phylum Chordata; order Ceratodontiformes; family Protopteridae; genus Protopterus; species Protopterus annectens. Next base: position 1,977,011,986 of record NC_056729.1, on the reverse strand, counting down.
TTTCGAAATTTATTGTAATACCTAGCTGGGTGCAAGATGTGATTGTATAATCCCGCGCTTGTAAGAGTTGATGCCTGGTGGTAGCAGTGTGCAGCCAGTCATCTAGATATGGAAACACCTGGAATCCTTGACGTCTCAGGTGAGCCGTGACCACTGCCATACATTTGGTGAACACCCTGCGGGCTGAGGTGAGACCAAAGGGCAGAGCTCTGAACTGGTAATGACTGGCCCCCACCTGAAAGCGAAGAAATCTCCTGGAGCATCTGTCCATCTTGATATGGTAGTACGCATCCTGAAGATCTATCGAGCACATCCAACTGTTTTGACCCAGGAAGGGTGGAATGGACTGTAGCATGACCATCCAAAACTTTGTTCTTTGTACAGATTTGTTTAGTCTGCTGAGATCCAGAATCAGTCTCCAGTCTCCTGTCTTTTTGGTACCAAAAAGAATCTTGAGTAAGTTCCGGATCTGTGCTGGTCTGCGGGGACTACCTGAATGGCTCTATTTTCTAGCAGTTTTGAAACTTCTATTACTGCTTGCGCCTTCAGATTGGGTGGAACATCTGGAAAGGCCTTTTTTGACTGTAAGGGGGGTTGATGGAAGGGAATTTTGTAATCTCCGGATATAATGATGGATAGTACTCATCTGTCTCTTGTTAAATTTTGCCAGGGATTTGGGTACAGCGAAAGTCTTTCCCCGACTGCCTCCAGAGGTGAGCAGCTGGGCAACCCTTCAGGGATGCTGAAAGGGCTTGTCAGAGAAGGATTCTCTGTTGCCCTGGTTCTGCGGACCCCCTCTGCCATGAGGGCGGCGTCTATTATTGTTGTTTCCCCCTCTGCCTCTGGAGGAAAAATCACCATGTGTGTCAGGCAAGGCTCCCTGGGATTTGCGGAACCACATCTTCCCACTCTTCTGACCCTTGCGGTAAGGTCTAGAGGGAGTGGAAAAACGGACTCCCACGGCAGAGAGAGTCTTGCCTTCTTGCTCACATCTAGTCAACGTGTCTTTCACCTGTGGCCCAAAGAGAAAGGAGCCATCAAATGGGGTATTGGTGAAGGACGCTCGAAAGGGTTCCGCAAAGTGACACAGCCGCATCCAAGCATGCCTGCTGAGGACCACACCCGTGCCCGCGGCTCTACTCGGTCCATCGGCTGCATAGGAAATGAGCCTCATGGAGGAGTTAACTACAGAATTAAGAGTCGCTAGCTGGGAAGCTACTTTGGCTTGTACTCCCTCAGCTGTAGGATCTTGAAGGGTATCTCCAAGCTCTTTAAGGTGATCCCTTTGAAGGCGAGTAAAATGACATAGATAGTTCAGGGACCTCATGGAGAAGGTCGCTGAAGCAAACATTCGCTTTCCGTACCTGTCCATCGTCCTAGACTCCTTGTTAGGGGGATGAACAGATGAAGAGGTCTCTGCTAACTCTTTTTTGGTGGCTGCTGCTACCACCATGGCATCAACGGGCACACGTTTAGAAAGGAATTGCTTATCCTGGGGGGGGGCTGTAATAAATTTACTAGGTCTCCTCGGAGTTGGTTCCACTGTGTACACAGCTGACCAAGCCTTTCGAGCCACTACAGACACAAGTGGGTCGAAAGGAGGAGAAACCCAGGAGGTGGAAGTTTGGGAACCGAAAGCGTCCAGGAATACAGACTCATCCTCGGTAGGGGCTAGGGGAGTCCTGTTCCCCATCTGCCTAAGCATTTCAAGGATGTCCAAAAAGGAAACATCTTCAGAGGGGGATCTCGGAGACCCTTCCGATTCATCTAAGTCTATATCAGAAGTGACAGACTCAGGGGTGTCAATGTGCTTTCTCTTGCACTTCTTCTTCCGAGAGGGCTCCTCTGAGTGATCAGGGGAGGCCCCGGAAGAAGAGGTAACACCCAACGGGGTGTCCTGGGGCATCAGTTCCCTACGCTTGGGGTCTGGAGGAGGAGCAGAGGTTGGCACAGACACTACGGGGGACAGAGCCGGTGGAGCTGGTAGTAGAGCTGTCTCGGGGGACAGCACACTCCGCATGACCTCAAAGGAGTCCCTGCCTTGAGGCAGAGAAAGCTCAGGTTCCGAAGAAATAGGAATTTTTCTCCGCGCCGAGGGGGACGGCTCTGAGGCCGATGTCAGAGCCAAGCTCACCTGCGCCGGATGCTCCGAGAGGGAGAACAGGGTCAGACAAGGGTCCGATGCCACTTGCCTCCTCGGAGCCGATGAGGGAGCACTGGTGACCAGATTCCTCGATCGAAGGAACTATCGAGGCAATCAGAGCCGAAGTCGGAGCCGAAGGAGAGATGGTGATTGGAGCAGACAGTTCCACTACTCGAACCCCAACGAACTCCAGCTCTGAACTCAATGGAGTCGGAGGAGGAACAGAAAAAGAGGTGGATGGAGTCGATACCTGTTGAGGAGGGCTAGACAATAATTTTGCTAGTGCCTGTAATTTAAGCAACCTACTTACTACTCTCTCCACATCATGATCCGACAGCCTAGAGGATCGAGAGGAGTGTGAAGAATGGTGGCTATGTTCACTTTGCAATAATGGAGACCGAGAAGCCGAATGAACTGACTCTAATGAAGGGGACCTCAGCCTCTTATGGCTCCGAGACGGCTCTGAAACATCCGATGGAGCCAACGGAGGGGTTGTCTTGTTGGTGCCAGCCAGAACCGACATACTCGGTAAATCCTGTACAGGAGTCAGCTCCGAAGGTGGAGCCGACGGTTTAGTGGATTTTGGGGATTTCACTGGCTGGGAACTCTTTGCCAGTGAATCCTGAGGCTTTAACAGACCCCTAAGGATTAATTTGTTCTTATGCTCCTGCAGGACTCTTGGACTAAAGGCATGGCAAATAGAACAAGAGTCCTGCAGGTGAACAGCGCCCAAACAATAAACGCAGCTAGTGTGCCCATCTGTCAGAGACATTTTCTGACAGCTTGAGTCACACTTTTTAAATCCAGATACTTTAGCTTCCTTAGACATGACCCAACTACAAAAAACTAAGTACCACAAGGTAAACACAGACAGACAAATAAGTACTACTCTAAACAAGTACACCTATAAATGTAAAACCTCTTTCTTTCTTTTTTTTTTTTTTTAACAATAGCAAAAAAGGAAAAGAAAGCTTCTAAGTTAAACGGCTATCCTAGGGAGAGGGGGAGGGGGAGGGGGGAGAACACTCTAACTTAAACAAGTTCTAAATAAAAGGGAAACTAAGAAGAATGAAGTACTCAACAACACGTACAGAATAAAACTAAGAACAGTAAAATATCTATTAGTTTAAAGGGTCTAAGAGAATATTTTTACAGAAAAAATTGAAATATACAAGCCTGAGCCAGAAAATGACACACCTCGCAGCTGAAGCGGCAAACGAGATCTGGGTAGCTGTCGCTACGCATCATGGGATAAGGGGTAGCCTCGAGCCAGTAAACAGCTCTCGAGCTATTGAAGATGGCCAAGTCGGAGCTGAGGATCGGCTTCGATCCCAAACAGCAAGAATGAAGGTGAGATAGACAACTTAACATCAATTATTAGATTCAAGAAAGGCAAATGTCAGACACAACATGTGGTCTATTTAGCCACATGTACCAGATGTCCCAGTTTTATGACTAAGGAACCGTATATACGACCATCTGTATTGTATCCGAAAGAAAGATATAAATAACGCAATATATAGACATCTGGAAGTTAGTGAAACGTGTGATACATTCAAGTTCGCTATATTAATATGTGTTAAGGTGAATCCTAGAGGTGGTAATATTAAAGCCAAACTAGGGGACAGGGAGGTGAAATGGCAGATTTTATTAAATGCAACCACCCCACCTGGAATAAATGAATGTATTCCCGTGAAATCATTATTAAGTTGCTGAAGTGGGCGTGTCCCTTAAGAATTAATTATTTATTCTTTATTACATATTTATTCATCTTTAACATAAAATGTAACTTTGAAGTAGTAAATCCACGATATAAAATGATAAACATGTAGTTACACTGTATACTGCATCCATACACATTCATATACACGAATACATTTTATTGTTTTAATTATATTTGAAAATTTTGAAATGTGTTTTATATTTATATTTAATTGTGTATTTAACATTGTTTTTTATATATTCTTTTAAGAATAGAGTGTTCGAGTTTTTAAACAATTGATTGTATATTTTAGATTTGGAATTTAAGGTATGAATACGTAGTTATGGTAATTAATTCATGAATATTTATGAAGTTAATTGATGAGGTGAAGTGATTGGGTGGCCTTTAAAATTTAAATGTTTAATGTCTCAGTATATAGTGTTCTGAGGAAGTCTACAGTGAGTAGATGAAAGCGCTAAACCAATATACCAATAATAAAGTTTGAGTATTCATCACGGAATTTGCTTTCAATTGGGGGACTTGACATTGTTGTTGCACCAGTGATTCGGACTTGTTTTTCTTGTTGTGGATATAGTGATGTTTCACTGGTGGACTAATACATTTGAAACAATTAACATGGTCTACATCACTTGCACAATCAATGAAGCAGAGAAATTTGAAACAGCAGGAACAGTGAGTCTGAAAACATTACAAATCATTCAGAACAGGTTTTACTGCATGGGCCTGTGTGACATTAAATTTCGGAAGTCTGCTTAATGGTATGAGCCACTTGAAATATAATGTTTTTCTAAGAATCACCAATGTTATAGAACATATTCATCACTTAGGACTTTGAAAAGAGGACACAATGCATTATTTTATTAAATACGTTTAATTTGTAAGTACTCTTCCAGGAGCTAAAAGCCATAAAACATATCGTAGACACATTAGTAGGCAATCCTAATTACCTTTATATAATAAAAAACACCAAATTCCTCTTTAATACAGATCATCAGTAAATGTCAAAACAGTTAGGTGTCCTTTAAATATCTTATAAGAACTGAATGCCAATAGACTCATAAAATGTTATTAAAAAAAAAAAAAAAAAAGTTATGTACTTACCATGACGTTTCATGTGTGTTGTCAATCTCGTCCTTTATTCTCACTGATGGGTCAGATCAGATCCATCGGCTCCATCTCGGCCATTTCCCAAGCTTGAGGTCTTCAGCAAAGCAAGCTCATGGACCCCTTCTTTACCCATAATGCAACCCCCTAGCTTCCTCAGATCTTGTTTGCCCCCAGCAGTCTTATAGAGGGGAAAATTTATATATACATATAAATATATATATATATATATATATATATATATATATATATATATATATATATATATAGTCTGCAATCACATTGGATTTCTCCAGGATGTGTGTTGCTATCACAAAGTGGTTGAAAGCTGTTGCTCATTGCCAGACCCTCAGAGTTTCTCGACAAAGGGGGTAAGATCTGGTTCCTCCCTGTTTGTGTATGAACCAGACTACAGACGTTGACCAGCTGGATTGCTACTGTTCCTAGAGGGAGAGTGTCTTGAAATGCTTGCAATGCTAAAAGCACCGCCTTCATCTTTAGGATGTTTATCTGCAAGTGAGCCTCGTGTTCCTGCCAGATACCTTGGACTGTCTTCCCTGGATAATGCCCCCCCCCCCCAATCTGGGAAGCTTCCATGGTCACTGTGGCCTGGGGTTGAGGGGGCATGAATTGACGGCCTTGAGATAATAGTAGAGAGTAAATTCACCACTGGAGGTCCTTTTTGCAAGCGTTGGTTAGTTTTGGAAGCATTGGAAGTTCCAAGATTGGCCATTGTGCTGAAAATAACCATTGAAGTATTCTCATTTGACTACGAGCTAGGGGAATGAGTATGGTTGACGCAGCCATTTTTCCCAGTAACTGAAGAACTAGTTTTGCAGAGGCTCGTGTCTTCCTGATTAACAGTCTTACATAATGACGGAGATCATCTACTCTGTCTTGTGGGAGCCTTGCTACTAGTGTAGTCATGTTTATCTCTGCTCCTATGAAGATTAAGCTTTGACATGGCTCTAGAGCACATTTTTCATGGTTTATAGTAATTTCTAGGGATGAACATAGTTGAAAGATATAGTCCCTGGTTTGTAGCAGAAGATGCCTGGTGAGGGCGGTTATGAGCCAGTCATCCAGATATGGAAACACGCAAAATCCTCTGCATCTCAGGTGAGCCGCCACTACTCCCATACACTTTTGGAACCCTCTTGGGGTTGTAGTGAGACCAAAGGGCACAACTCGAAACTGGAAGTGACTGGCTCCTAGCCAGAAGCACAAGAACCTTCTGGATTGCCTTTCCATTAGAATGTGGTACTACACATCCTGAAGATCTATAGAGCACATCCAATTGTTTTTTTCCAGGAATGGAAGTTTCGACTGCAGTGTCACCATCCAGAACTTGGCCTTTTTTTACAGACTTGTTTAGACTACAGAGGTCCAAAATGGGTCTCCAGTCCCCTGTTTTCTTTAGAACTAAAAAAGAATCTTGAGTAAGTTCAGGATCCTCTCTGGTCTGTAGGGACTTTTTGGATGACTGTTTTTCTTAGCAACTTTTGGATTTCTAATCTTGCTTGTTCCTTTTGACTGGGTAGAACATCTGGAAATGACTTGTTTATGGGAGCAGGGAAGGAGAAGGGAATAATATATTGTCTGTATATTATATCCTGCACCCATTTATCATTTGTTACCTTTTGACATGTTTTGTGGTGCAGAGACAATCGACCCCCAACTGCTTCCAGAGGCGAGCAATCAGGAACTCCCTTCAGGAGCACTGGAAGGGTCTACCAAAGAACGATTCTTTGGAGCCCTGATTTTGCTGGCCTCTCCTGTTGTGAGGGCGCATCTTCCATTATTATTCCCCCCCCTGCCTCTAGGGGAACTTTCACTGTCTTGGAAAGACCTCTGAGATTTTCTGAACCACATTTTCTCGCTACCTCTCTGACCTTTGGGAAAGGGTCTAGTAGGTGTGGAAAAACATACTCCAATGACAGGTAAGGTCTTGCCTTCTTATTCTCACCTAGTGAGCGTTTCTTTTACTTTGGGCCCAAAAAGAGAACAGCCATCAAAAGGGGCATTAATGAAGGAAGACATGAAAGGCTCTGTGAAATCGCAAAGGTGCATCCAGGCCTGCCTCTTGAGAGAGATGCCTGAACCTGTTGTCCTACTTGTTCCATCTGCTGCATATGATATAAGCCTTATGGACGAGTTCACAACTGAATTTAGGGTGGCAAGCTGAGCATTGCCTTTGCCTGCCGCCACATCAGCTACAGCTCCTTGGAGGGAGTCTGACAGTTCCTTTAGGAGGTCCCTCTGCCTAGTGAAGTGGGTAAGATAATTCAGTGACCATAATGCAAAAGGTTGCTGACAAAAAGATGCACTTCCCATACCCATCCAAGGTCCTGGAATCCTTATTCAGAGGATGAATAGAGGAGCTGGTCTTAGAAAGCTCCCTTTTAGTGGCCGCCACCACGACCATGGCATCAACTGCTACACTTTTTGTCAAAAGGTTCTTGTCCTTAGGGGCTGTAATATATTTATCTGGCCTCCTAGGAGGAGGCTCTATGGTGTCTGAGGTCTCCCAAGACTTCCAAGAGATTAACTCAATAAGCTCATCGGAAGGAGGGGTCACCCAAGAGGTTGAAGGACGAGACCCAAAGGCCTTCAAGTAAACCAATTCCTTGGCCTAAGGGGAGGTGGACTGCCAGTCACCTCTCTGCTTTAAGATTTCCAGGATGTCTCCAAAGCAGACATCTTCAGGAGGTGACTATGGGAACCTTTCTGCCTCATCGCGGTTGGTATCAGATGTGATGGACTCCACTGGGGAGTCGAGATGCTTCCTCTTGCATGTCCTCTTTGGAGGAACCTCCGAGTGGGATATTCTGGGAGGTTTCAGAAGAGGGGGGAGTCCCGTGCTGGACATTCTGAGGTCTAGGGTCTCTGCGGACCTGTTGACAGGGAAGGTGAGGAAACAAAGACACCTGGACAGAACTGGGAGGAAGAAATGAAGGAGATGGTGTCTCAGACAGAGAGGTACTCAGAACCCTTCTCATAATTCAAAGGCAGTCTGTCCCCACTCTGAAGAACTTCCCAGACCTAACAAATGAGTTGTTGGAGCCAAAGGAACCTCCAGAGCAGAACATGGAAGCTCCGAACCCGAGGTAGGAGCTGAACTCACCCACACAGAGGTCTCCCAGAGGCATGGTCGGATTTGGTAAGATCCAAACCTGCTCCGCGGACCCAACCGGGGAATGTCGGCTCCCAGAGGTCTCCTGCTCCGACTGGGCGGAAACACTTGGGGCAGATACCAGATCGAGGAGTCTATGGGTCCTGGACCCGATACAGACACAAGCTAGACATTGGAATCTTCTGGCTCCAAAATAGAGGGACAAATCGGAGGAGGAGCAGGTGCAGAGGGAGGAAAACTGTGTCTGATCCATTTCCTTTGGGCTCGGATCCACAAATAATTTGGCTAAGGCCAGTGTCTTTAATAGTCTTTCCACTACCCTATCCACATCTTCATTGGACAGACTCCTAGGGAAAGTGATTTGCTCCTATATTTAAACTCCAAGGGTAAGGTTGACTTTGGGGCAGAGGGTTCTTGCTGCTCCGAAGAAGCCTTGGATCCGACCTTATGACAATTTTGTGCTTACTCACACCAGCCAGTAAAAGCAGAGAGGAAAAAATACATATCGCCAAATTAACATAAGGGGCAGGCAACTAGAAAGACAGTGGTGTTTAACAACATAACAGTAACAGGGTGGGAGAGTGAGAAAAATTTCTCTCTGACTCACAAGAGACAGAACTGTGTTCTCTTTTCAAGTTTTAATATGCAGTTAAAAGCATAATACAAGTAAAACACAGTGTAAAGAAAACAAATCACAGTACACAAAATAGAAAAAGGCAATAAAGTAATACAAAATACAAGAAATAAAAAGCAAACTAACCTTTCCCTCACAGCAAACTGTCGCAGAGACTGAGTGAGCCTTTCCAGTAAAGCACTGAAATGTTTTATTTTACCCCTTAAATAAAAGGTTTAGTTCTTAGCTCCACCCCCTCAGTTCACAGATGATTAACCGTAACTGACCTGTTCTAACTTAAGTGTGACTCCTTAATTGACCTGTTCTAATTTCTGTCTGACTCACAAGAGACAAAGCTGTGGTCTCTTTTCAAGTTTTAATATGCAGTTAAAAGCAGAATACAAGTAAAACACAGTGTAAAGAATACAAATCACAGTATACAAAATAGAAAAAGGCAATAAAGTAATACAAAATGCAAGAAATAAAAAGCAAACTAACCTTTCCCTTACAGCAAACTGTCGCAGAGTCTGGTTGAGCCTTTCCAGTAAAGCATACAATACGCAAATGACTCTACTATTGTCTGCTCTGCCAATTCCATATCTGACCTACTTCAAATAACTCAACAGGCCTTCTCCTCCACTGAATCCTGGATGCACAATAACCACCTAGCCCTACATCCTAATAAAACTTACTATTCACCCCTAAGAAAATGACCCCCTTAAATAAAACCAAATTCACCATCTACTCTCATAGTAAGGCTTTAATCAAAGTTGTTAACCACACTAAGCTCCTTGGAGTCATTACTGAAGAACAAATGAAATTCAACCTGCATATACACACAACATTCACAAAACACATCTTAAACTTGGAACTCTCTATAGACACAACCACTTCCTAACTCCATCAACAAAAGCAACCCTAGACACAACTTACCTATTACCCTCACTCACCTATGGTGCTCCTCTGCTTACCAACATTCAAAGCTCTTCTAAATCCAAACTTGAGTCATGTTACAACAAAATTGCTAAATTCGCAACAAATTCTAAATAATTTACCCATCACTGCACAACTCTTAAGTCACTGAAATGGCTAGAACTACCTATCTCCAACTAAGCACAGCTCACAAATTGCTCTTTAAACCTCTTGACTGCTATGCACTGAGTTCTGTATTTAGCTACTACCACCCAAAAAGGCCCCTTAGAACAGGGGATCAAAAACTCCTGCAGGTTCACAAACCTAATCTCCCACCTGGCCAGCTTCTTTACTCTTGCTCAATGGCCAAAAACTGGAATGATCTGCCTCTACTAATTAGAGCAACCAAAAACCCTACCTCTTTTAAAACCTCCCTACACAATCACCTATTTTTAAACTGGGCATGCACCTGCACTAAGCCCCCCTAGATTACACATGCTGTACCACTTCTTTACTACTCTATTTCATGTGGTCATACAACACTAATCTAAAAGAGATCAAAGATAAAATATTAAAATACATCCTTACTTGAAACTGTGGCTGTATAAATTATACCATTACTGGTTTTTACTGTACAATCCTCTACTTTTCTCTTGACTGTACAGCTTATACTATTCTTTTTTACTATGCATTTTGTATAAATTAAGTCCTACAACTCAAATCTTGTAATTTAAACTGTTAAAATTTTGTATTATGCTCTTTAAACTGTTAACATTTTGTATTGTGTACCTTTTCTCCTTGGGCCTCCACTGAAAATGGGCTCTCTATAGTCAGGTAGACTTTCCCAGTAAACAAAATGCAAATAAACAAATAATAAATAAACAAACTGCAGCAACTGTTTGCTACACATGTGGCAAGCAGTTCACAACAGTTTGAAAAAAAAAATATTTGATTCTTTCTTTTTTAACTAAAATCTGAACACTGTAGTGCTTCGTGTGAGCTATAAACTATAGCAACTGCTTGCTACAAAGGCAGAAACTGTTAGTACAAGTACTGCACTGAACAAAGGTTCACAGTTTTCCATATCACCCTTTTCAAAGTGACAGCTATAATTCTGTGACTCTCACCCTGGTCTCCATGTGATTTAAATAAACAGATTAATAAATGAACTACTTCCAAACAATGCACTGATAAATAAACTACTTCCAAACAATGCTCTTCCACTAAATACAGTTTCAATGAAGCTTTGTGGATTAATACAGCTGCCCTTTGTCCCTTGCTGTCTAAAGCAAGCTGGAACAACTTTCAAGGCTTAAGTAAGCTGGACAACAAAACATTATAATGAGTCTGTAATTTTACAGCGACAGTGGAAAACGAAGCAAAATGGAATACATGCCTTTTTTACAATTCAGATACTTTAAAAGGATAGCAGTTTACTCCCTATTCCTGAAGCTGGCTATCAGCTGCCACCAGCTCCTCTCCTCATTTACTGGGCCTATAGGATCAATCTTAGCCTTCCCTGGGCTCAATTTGACACACATCTGGGGCTGGTGAGGTGATCGAGGACAGTGATGCAGCATCACACTGCTGCTAGGGAGTGAGCCCTAACCTTCTTCCACCCTGCAGCAACTTTGCGAGCTCCAGAAACGCTGCCTACAGGAGGTGCATGTGCAACCTCCCACACAAGTGGTGTACTATTTGAAGCATGGAGTTCACCTGATTCTTCAAGTTACTATTGCAGCAAGCTAGACAGCCTCCCTCCCCAAGGATAGGCAAGCTGGAATCAGCTGCTCACTCCCATCCTCCTGCCAGTCCTTCCACCAACTGTTTTGTAAGTCAAACCTAGGTCACCTGGGGCATAATAAGGGCTTTATTCCTCTGCACCATGGGACTGATCATATACACATTTAATATCAGTTTATCCACAGCAGATGCTGTTCAGTGAGACAGTACAGGCCCATAAAACCTAATCCTTATTAACATTTCCTGCCACAAGCAGGCAGTCGTACGATAAAAATGCTGGGGGTAGCATTCTTTCATTTCTCCAGTCTAACATTAGTCAATTTAATCTTTTAGTTATGTACTCACCATAACTTCAGATGTTTGGGATCCATCTCGCCTACATTCTGACTGATGGGTTCGGAGCCGATCCCTCGGCTCCGACTCGGCACGCTTATGCCAAAGAGCGAAGTCTCTTATTGGCTGAGCTTACTATATCCCAGGATGCACCACTACCAGTCCCCCAGATCTAGTTTGTCCGCATACATGCACACATGCACGCTCTGATTATATAACATCGTCAGATGAAACAAGATAAAAACAGTAGAACTCAAACCGTTCAATCTCTTCTGATCTCCAAGGCAGGGGGAAGGAGGGTGGGTATTAGGAATGTAGGTGAGATGGATCCCAAACATCTGAAGTTATGGTGAGTACATAACTAAAAGATGTTATGTGATCCTATCTCGCCTACATTCTGACTGATGGGACAGCGTCCTAGCACCTGAATCCTGGGTGGCTCACTGGAAAACACTCCTGAGTACCGTGGAACCAAATGATGCTCGCCCTTTAGATGCCACATCCAATTTATAGTGGGAAATGAAAGTGTGCGGATTGGACCAAGTAGCCGCAGCACAAATCTCCGATATAGCGAGCTTGGAATGAAAAGCTATAGAAGTCGCCATAGCTCTGGTAGAGTGAGCTTTGATAGATGTTGTAAGTTGCTTATTCAAGAAGAATAAGCCTGAGTTATGCAATCTCTAATCCATTTGGAGATAGTAGCTTTTGTGATGGTTTTACCCAATTTATTGTCTGAGAAGGACACAAACAACTGGTCTGACTTACGAAATTGCTGAGTCCTGTCTAAATAGAAGCGCAATTGCCTGTGAACATCCAATTTATGGAGAGTGTATTCTGCTTCATTGGAGAATTTTGGGAAGAAAACTGGTAGCTCTAGAGACTGTTGGAGACAGAGATTAGAACAGACCTTTGGGACAAAGGATGGATTAGGCCTAAGTGATACTCTATCCTTGTGGAAAATCAAGTACGGTGGTTTAATAGACAGGGCTTGAAGCTCTGAAACTCTTCTTGCAGAAGTAATTGCAACTAAGAAGGCAGTTTTCCAAGACAGATATTTTAACTCACATGTAGCAGCCGGTTCGAAAGGGGAAGATGTTAATGCACGAAGCACCAAATCAAGATCCCACGGAGGCGCAGGATGAAAAACTGGGGGTCTTAACAGGCCCGCACCTTTAATGAAAGTTTTGCATATTCTGCTGCTCATCAATGGAGGATCCATGGATTCGTGGAATTTAGAGATAGCCGCCAGTTGGACTTTAATAGTAGAGACAGAAGATCCTTGATTAAACAGGGATGTTAAGAATTTCAAAACTTCCGGGATTGGAGCAGTGATAGGGTCTAAGCCCCTGATTTGAGCTCCAGATAGCAAACCTCTTCCACTTACTGAGGTACAATTTCTTAGTGGTGGGTTTGTGGGCTGAAGATAAAATGTGAATAACTTCCAGGTCTAATGCGTGACTTCTGATTAAAGTCGGAAGTGGAGGAGCCAAGCTGTCAACTTCAAGGAGTGTAGGGACTGATGCTGTTGTCCCGACTGATGAATTAGCAGATCCGGAGTTAGATCTAAAGTCCAAGGATCGTCCACCGCATGTTTCTTCAGGTAGGGAAACCATACCTGACGAGGCCAGTATGGAGCAATCAGTATCATTGTGGACCCCAATTGAGAAGCTTTTTGAATGACTTTGGAGAGAAGTGGAATCGGAGGAAAGGCATAAAGTAGCCCTGTTGGCCAAGGTTGTGCTAGAGCATCCATAGCTGCTTCCCCTTGATGTGGAGTCAAGGAGAAGAACCTTTTGCACTTCGTGTTTAGTGGTGTTGCAAATAGGTCGCAGCACGGCGTCCCCCATCTCCTGAAAACCTGAGCTGCTACTGTTTCGTTTAGGGACCACTCGTGAGGAGAGAGAATTGTTCTGCTCAATCTGTCTGCCAATATATTTGATTTCCCCGGAATGTGGGTCGCTACCAAGAAACGGCTGGTAGCTACAGCCCATTCCCACACCCTCATGGCCTCTCTGCAAAGGGGGTAAGATCTGGTCCCTCCTTGTTTGTTTAGATACCAGACCACCGACATGTTGTCTGTGTGGATGGCGATTATGCCCTGAGGGAGAAACTTGTGTAAGGCCTGTAGGGACAGAAGTACAGCCCTCATCTCCAATACATTGATGTGGAGAAGAGTTTCATCTGGAAGCCAGGAGCCCTGAACTAACCTGCCCAGACAATGCCCCCCCCACCCTATCTGGGAGGCATCTGTCGTCAGGGTGACCACTGGAGAGGGAATAACAAAAGGGCTTCCTTGATTTAGATTGGATGTCTGAAGCCACCAGCGAAGGTCCCGTTTGCATGTTTCTGTAATCATAATGGGATGATTGAGGAGAAGGTCCTGAAAGGACCATTGAGTTGACAATAGCCACTGAAGAATCCTCATGTGCAATCTTGCCAGAGGAACTAGAAGAACCGTGGCAGACATCGAACCTAAAACTTGTAGGACCATCCTGGCTGGGGCTTTGGATCTTGAAATCAGGGCTTGAACTTGGCCTTGTAAAGTTTGGATCCTTTCGGTAGGAAGAAAACGCATCAATTTTGAGTCTATCTCTGCTCCTATGAACCTTATGCGCTGAGAGGGCAGCAAGACAGACTTTGACCAATTGAATGTAATTCCCAGGGTAGCACCCAGGAGATGGTGGCTTTGAGGTTGTCCATTAGTAGATGCCTGGTGGTGGCAGTCAGGAGCCAGTCGTCCAGATAGGGAAACACTTGGAATCCAAGACTCCTCAGGTGAGCAGTCACTACTGCCAAACACTTGGTGAACACCCTGGGGCTGTGGTGAGACCAAAGGGCAGTGCACAAAATTGGAAATGACTGTCTCCCAGGCTGAAGCGCAGATACCTCCTGGACGCCTGATGTATCGGTATGTGATAATAGGCGTCCTTGAGGTCTATGGAGCACATCCAAACATCCTTCTCCAACAATGGGAGAATGGATTGTAACGTGACCATTCGAATTTGGATTTCGTGACGGATTGGTTTAGTCTGCTGAGATCCAATATTGGTCTCAGGTCCCCTGTCTTTTGGCACTAAAAGAACCTCGAGTAATTTCGGATCCGATCTGGTCTGTGGGGACCGGTTGGATGACTCCTTTTCTAGCAGCTTTAAAGCTTCTGCGGCTGCAATTTCCCTTTGACTGGGTGGTGGGTCCGGGATTTTTGGACGGTGGGGTGAGCATGTGAATGGGATGGTGTAACCTCCGGCAATGATCCGAAGCACCCATCTGTCCTGAGTGATTGATTCCCAGGCTTTTAGGTGCTTGGCAAAACGGCACCCGACTGGCTCGAGCAGCACAGCCGGGCAATCCCTCATGAGGTGTGGGAGGCTGAAGAGCCACGAAAGGACTCGTGGTCTCCAGAATTGCGGGGCCCTCTGCCGCCTCTGGGACGGCGTCTCCCAGAAAAATTTCCCCGTCCTCTGCCTCTGGAAGGGGAATCTTCCTGCTGTTGAGGAAAACTTATGTGATTTACGGAACCACATCTTCCCCCCTCCTTTAGCCTTGGGATAAGGCCGAAAGGGAGTGGAATAACGGGCACCTACAGCAGATAAAGTTTTTCCCTCTTGCTCACAGCGGGTAAGGGTGTCTTTAACCTTAGGTCCAAACAAAGAGGACCCATCGAAGGGAGCGTCGGCGAAGGAAGACTTGAAGGCCTCCGCAAACTGACACAAATGGAGCCAGGCTTGTCTCCGTAGAGCCACGCCTGTGCCTGCCGCTCTACCCGCCCCTTCGGCCGCATATGAAATGAGCCTCATGGACGAGTTAGAAATTGATGTAAGGATAGCCAACTGAGAGCTAACCGACTGGGCTAGCTGCTCAGGTAGGTTACCCGAGAGGGAATCTGACAGCTCCTTGACCAGATCCCTCTGAAGTCTGGTAAAATGTGCCAAATAATTCAGGGACCTTAAAGTAAAGGCCGCTGAAGTCAGGGTGCGCTTCCCGTACCGGTCCATGCTCCTAGACTCCTTATTAGGAGGATGGACGGACGTTGAAGCCTCTGCCACGTCCTGTTGTGTAGCAGATGCCACCACCATGGCATCTACAGCCACGCCTTTAGTCAGGAACTCCTTCTCTGGTGGGGCAGACAAAAATTTGTTAGGACGAGAAGGGACTGGTTCCATGGTATCTGGATGTTCCCACGCCCTCCGACAAACTAAATCCAGGAGCTCGTCAAGGGCGGAGACACCCAGGAGGCAGAGGGCTGAGCCCCAAAGGCCTTGAGGAGCACTGACTCATCAGCAGAGGGGGGTTTGGATATCCAGCCGCCTCATTGTTTGAGGATCTCTAAGATGTCTGCAAATGAGACATCATCCGAGGACGACTTCGGGACCCCTCCGCATCATCAAGATCAGTGTCAGATGTAATAGACTCGGGGAGTCCACGTGCTTCCTCTTGCACGATCTCTACCTTGGGGGTACCTCTGAAGACAACTCCGAAGAACCCACAGGAGGAGGGGAACCGCCAATGGGGGTAACCTCAGGCCCAGGGGCTCCGCTGCCTACGGACAGGGGAACTGCCAAAGACCCAGTCTCCACGCCCAGGAAGGTGCTGGTAAAGCCGGGAGATGGCCAAGAAGACTTGGCCAAGGCACTCCTCATAGCTCTGAAAGCCGGACCCCAGAATCCTGGGAGTGTCCGGTCCCCGGAGCCATGATAGCAGACGGAAGTCCCGCAGCAAGCACCGAGAGGGAGGCTCGGAACCGATAGCATAGGTCCCAAACATCACCCCAGGTCCAGCCGAAGAAGTCCGCTACCAAACTCGGACCCGAAGGCCGGGTTGGAGTAAGGGTCGGAGCCGACCCTAAGATCTCCACCGGCTCCAACAGCACCTGCTCCGACGGAGCGAAGCGGTCGGAGGAGGAATAGCAATGACATGGGCATGGGCCATCGGCTCCGAAGCCAACTGGGTCGGAGCGAAACAAATTTTTGAAAGACTGGGGACTGGAACAGTCTTTGGAGCACCCTGTCTATATCCGAATCCGACATCCTCGATGACCGAGAGGATACTGAACGGGTTCAAGATGGCCTCTCCAACGGCCCCAAAGGGCTAGGGGACCGGCTCCGAGGCGACCCGATGACTATCGGCGCCGAAGGAATACCCACACTAGTTTCCATCGGTGCCGAGGAGGACTTGGCGCCGAGGAGGAGGTGTCTGAGCGGGCAACCTTTGTGGGCTCCGAGACCAGTGGAGGCTACGAAGGTGACGCGCCTCGATGCCCCAGCCATCGGCTCCAGCCAGAGGAGTCGAGACTGGTGGCATCGAGGCAGACCGTTCGCCCTCGGCTCCAAGTCCTTGGAGCCAAGGAGAAGCCTGCCTATGTCTTTTGGCGGTCGGATCCGGCGGACTGGTCGGAGCCGACGCCCTTTTCTTTTTAGCTGGAGAAGGAGAGGATGCTAAAGCTTCTTCAAAGGAGGGTTTTATTAAGCCTTTAAGAATGAGTTTATTTTTCCTCTCCTGGAGGACCCTCGAGGAAAAAGCGTGACACACACTGCATGACTCTTGTAAATGTTTTGCACCCAAACAATAAACACAGAGAGAGTGATCATCTGTGATTGACATCTTAAAATTACATTTGGTGCATTTTTTAAAGCCCGAAGGCCTAGGATTCTGAGACATTATGACAATAATGCAGTAATTCCCTGACAGAAAAAACAACACTATCCACTTGACTTTCTGATTTAACTGATACTACCAAAAATCAGTTTACAGCTGCCGATTAGGTAAACAATCCGGTAACAATTAACTCAAGGGTATTTTAAAAACCCCTAAGGTTTGAGAGGGGTTGACTGACCGGGGAGGCCCTAAGATGAAGGAGGCCTGAAATCAGAACCAACGCCCAATCACACTACAAAGTTTCTCACAAAAAACTCCAATCACACACAAAAGGAAAGAGTAGCCGTTAAAACAGCTTTTTATGACAAGAACAGCAAATTTCTGACAGAAAAAAGTTAGTAAAATACTACTCAGCTCAGCCAGCTCGAGACCACGTCTTCGCAAGTTAGCGGCAAACGAGATCTGGGGGACTGGTAGTGGTGCATCCTGGGATATAGTAAGCTCAGCCAATAAGAGACTTCACTCTTTGGCATAAGCGTGCCGAGTCGGAGCCGAGGGATCGGCTCCGAACCCATCAGTCAGAATGTAGGCGAGATAGGATCACATAACATCCAATACTTAGCTGTTAAATGATTCACTAGAATTGTGTTGCATCACTGCAGTGTCAGTCATATGCCTAATACCTGTGGGAGCATGGCCCAGACCACCTGTGCTATGTGCCCCCAGTCTAAGTCATATCCAATGACAACTAATGTGTCAACATATATCCTACACATGCTACTCTTACACATCTCTTTCTACACATAAACTGGTCACACCACAGAAAAAGCCACAGAAGGTAATGTCTATAATAAACTGGATAAGACTGCATATTTTGAGACCAGCACGCTGGTAAACTACTGATTTAAAATAAACTAAGCTGCAACCAGAAAAAAATGCACAAACATAATTTAACAATGCAAAGGGAAGCTGATAAAATTCTGAATTGGAATGTACAGGTTACCCACAGCAGAAGAGAGAAAGTAGCACTAACACTGTTTCCTAGAGAACACACAAGGGGTGTGATATGTTTATTTACGCCAAAATGAATTTAGATTTGAGAAATCTCAATATATGGTAACTAACATGCACAAACATCTAACAAAAGAAATGAAAGCACAAACAGAAGCCTCATCTTGTGGATCCCATGAGCAAAGCACAGCAAGAAAGAATATACTGCAAATCAATGAACAGGATGTATGTTTACCTCAGTTGCCAGATGGGTATCAAAAAAACAAAAAACAAAAAAGTTCACAAGGAAACTGATGATACAAGTCTACAGATGGATATGAAAACAATACTAATTCATTAACAGCAGATCAGATGTATACAACAACTAGCAGCAGAGCTACTGACAAAAGAACAGCAGGGTATACATGATTCAAAAACACATGGGACAGAATATAATGGACATAGACAAAGATGTAACAGTTAAAGGACACCATCTAAGGTGTGCGTAAAAATGTGAAGCAATATATTTCTAGGAAGACTCTGCAAGGCAAGTTGTCAGGTATTTTTAATAAGACGTCAGGTCTAGACACTCGGTGTTGTAAATATTGGCTCTAGGTGACTTAGTCACTTACCTCTCAACCTCTTACTGAAAGAAATATACACAAAGCCTAAAGTAATGGGGAGACAAAGGACCAAAAATAGGGACAGATTTCAAATATTGCTGTTATAAACTTAGAAATTTGCTAGAATAAGAGGATTTCTGTTAACATACATTGTTTGAAGGATATGAAGTCTGAAACTGAAATGTACATTATTTAGTGACTTCAATCATCAGTGATTTGCCAGAAAAACACAAATTTTATGAGGAACAAACCAAAAATATGAGGCAAAACCTAGACATTCTGCAAAAATCCAGAAAGTTGACAGGTATGCTTAGTGATTGTTGAAGTGGACAAATGAGAAAAAGGGGGGTCAATGCCATCATGACTCTTTGACAAATAAAAATAGTAACTGCACAGACTGAAGGAAAACATGGTTGTACAAAGAGAAGGAATTGTCTCTTTTCAGGGGGGACCTGAGGTCATATTCACACTGACTACTGGGAAAATAGGGAATGAATGGACTCCCATGTGCAGCAGATGTAAAACTAAGAGGAAAGTACCATAAATGCACTTCTGAATTTCATTTATTTGTACAGGAATCAGAATTTCAGAAATTGCTATAAAGTAACATTAAATATCCTCATGCATTTACTTACAGTATAAAGCAGCATCCAACAGATGACAACACAGACACTATTTATAACCACACACAAAGTACTTTTAATTTGTACCAAAATAAATAACTAATCAAAAGCTTAAATCTGCAGCATACTTTGATAACTTTAATGTAAGTGATTTGATACAGAACACTAGTACAAAAACAATACACGATATGACAGACACATTGCAGAACACAAGTTTTTATAGATTATGAATTTAATTTCTGAGAGTGGCACTTGAATCTTGAGAAATAATGAATCACAAACTTCCTATTCAATTCACATAGACTCTACAGGGAATGTGGGTGGGCGCATAATAAGACATGTAAATGGAAATACTTTGCTTTTGCTGTTGTATTTCTTTCCAGGTTACAGTTAGTCATTAAAAAGAAAGGCGTGTCTCAGAGCCTCACACAATAAAGGACCAACCTCACTTATTCCATGACTATAATAAATTACTCCAGCATCCTCCCAAATGGTATAGCACAGCACTGAAAACAAAGAAAATACTCAGATGCAAAACAGATAACTTTGTTTGGATGTGCCTGTTTCTAAGCTGCCTATTTAAAAAAAAAAAAAAAAAACTCTTGGAAAACATTCTTATGGATGAAAAAAAATATATTACTTTTTGTATTACTTTTTGTATGACTGCCTACATATGACCTATTGTGTAGAATAAGAATCTAGCAATCATTTTTATGTGACCTATGTATCATGTGATATTTAACTGTGTATGACTATTTGCTGCACAGAATCACACTGACAACTTGTAACTTTGACATTAACCTCTATTGATGCTTATTACATCTGTACCAAATGATTTAACCTACTTGTAAATTAACTAACTTGGAGCTTTTCTCCCTGGGCCTTCGCTGAAAATGGACCTGCGTCCAGTCGGACTCTCCCAGTTAACAAATGTAAAATAAAATAAAATAAAAAATAAAATAAAAAATAAATGAAGACCCCAAGTTGAAACACTAAAACAGTACTTTTAACGTTTAATGTCACAAAACTCTTTTCTGTTTTCCATTTTATGAAATGTAAACAGAAGCAGTTTTCCACTTTTTCAGGCAATTAATTCAGACATAGTATAGCATTATAATGACCATTTTTCAAGATAAAGTACACTGCAAAATCCAGCATAAGTCATAAGAATGCCATCCTAGATGGTGTGCAAGCACTGACACAACGTTCACAAGTTCATAGATTATTACTAGGCTAACTGCCCTTATGGGTCATTTTAAGCCTAGCTAACTATCCCATGTGAGAATCAAACCGTGCACATTGTGTTTTTAACGTAAACACCTTAACCATTATGCCAACCTCCCACCACACAGAACCGGTTTCATCTGACTATAGGTAGGGGTGCAAAAGTTTATGACTCTATTAGGGCACTCCCAGTAGTTCACTGCTAAGATGTAGTTAATCAGCACAACTCCCTCAGTATTTCATTATTCCTAATAAACACACACGTAAGGCATATCACAATTCGTCACAATGCCACTCACGCTCAGCTTCCTAAGTTTTGTCAATTTTTTTTTTTTAAATTCTGCAAGGCATTAACATTCATCTGGTTCCAGTAGGTTGATTGACAATCTTCCTAACTGCCACAGATGTGCACATGTTGTGTGAGTGAATGTGTATTTGCATTCTGTGATAGACTGGTACCCTGTCCAGAATGAGCTTCAATGTCTTAGGCTCCAATGTCCCTATAACTCAGTAAAAGATAAAGTGGTTATTACACAAATGGATGGATGAATGGTTAAAATGGGTGCTTTTGACTCACCAAGGCAGTCAACAGCCAGCTGCTAAGGCTCACGCTGAGTATGCCACTTGTTTCCTCTGGTCTAGAGACTTAAACCATCCTGAAAGACTCATAAATGTATGTGGACAAATTAGTATTCCCCCAGTATCCCCTCATGCTGGTGCTTTTGTTAACCTTCCATTTTTTCCTGATTTAAAAAAAAAAAGAAGTTATGTACTCACCATAACTTTCCATCTGAGTAGTTGTACTTCATTTTTCTGCAACCTGTGGTATACGGATCCGTATCGGATTCAAGCCAGCAACTTTTTTTCTAGCACCTGCTCCAAGCTCCGAGCTCCTCCCCCTACCCATAATACACCATCATCTCCTATCTTCCCTCAGATCGAGTTTGCTGCAACTATATATATTAGCAACTCAACTAAATAAACCTAACATGTTTATTCACATGAAAAGGTCAGGGGGGACGGAGGGTGGAAAGGTTGCAGAAAAATGAAGTATAACTACTCAGATGGAACATTATGGTGAGTACATAACTTCTTTATCTGAAGTAGTTAACTTCATTTTATCTGCAACCTGTGGGACAGAGTCCCCAGCTACTCAACAAATCCTGGAAGGCCCTCATGGAAGGATATTCCTGATTCACCGCAGAGCCAAAGGATGCTCTCCCTCTGGAAATCAGATCTAACTTGTAATGGGAGATGAAAGTATGAGAATTTGCCCAAGTTGCTGCTGCACAAATGTCATCCAAAGGAACCTTAGACCAAAAAGCAGCGGAAGTCACCATGGACCTGGTAGAGTGAGCTTTAATCAGACCAGGAGGAGATAACTCCTTGGCTTCGCAAATGTGTAGAATGCAAAGAGTGATCCATCTGGCTAAAGAAACCTTGGAAATGGCCTTGCCCAAATGAGGTTTGGAAAATGAGACAAATAACTGATTGGACTTACAGAAGGATTGCGTTCTATGAAGGTAGAAACAAAGTTGTCTATGAACATCTAACAAATGAAGGTTATATTCCCCTTTGTTCTGAAAATATGGAAATAAAACAGGTAGATTAATTGTTTGGTTTATGTTTGAATGAGAAGCCACTTTGGGTAAAAATGAAGGATTTGTACGGAGAGAGATCCTGTCCTTATGGTAGACCAAATAAAGAGGCATGGCAGACAAAGCCTGCAGCTCAGAGACTCTCCTAGCCGACGTAACAGCCACTAGGAAGGCTGTCTTCCAAGACAAAAACTTTAGATCCACTGATGCAGCAGGTTCAAAAGGAGGAGATACTAATGACTGGAGAACCAAAGCGAGATCCCAAGTAGGAACCGAATCTTTGATGGGAGGGCGCAGAAGGAAGGTGCCTTTTAAAAAGGCTTTACATAGCCTAGAAGAGGCGAATGCAATCTTATTTTCACCTGCATTAGAAATGGCTGCCAGCTGTACTTTCACTGTGGAGGAGCTAGCTTCTTGCTGAAAAATACTAGTTAAGAATTCCAACACCGCTGGAACAGGGATTGTAAAAGGATCCAGGTTTCTCTGAGAGGCCCAGATAGAGAAATGTCTCCATTTACTGTGATAGACCTTCCTAGTGGAATCTTTAAGAGAAGCCACTAGTATATATTTTACAGGGGATGAAAGACCGGGAGTCCTGGCAATCAAGGGAACTGCCAAGCTGTCAGCTTTAGACTGTCCAGATTGGGAGGGTAAGCACCTGAAGGATGAGAGATTAGATCTGGACAGGGATCCAAAATCCACGATGGCACTACAAGATGAGACCAAAGGAAGGGGAACCAAACTTGAGAGGCCAGAATGGGGCAATGAGGATCACTATGCACCCCAGTCGACAGGCTTTCTGAAGAAACTTTGGAATAAGTGGCAACGGTAGGTAAGCATACAGTAACCTGGGGGGCCAAACATGGACTAGAGCATCTCTGGGGGCATCCTCTGGTTAGGGAATCAGAACGAAGAACTCGCTGCACTTCGTGTTGGAAAGAGATGCGAAGAGATCGCAGCAAGGCTGTCCCCATGCAAGGAATATCTCCTCCGCTACTGACTGTTTCAGAGACCACTCATACGGCATCAGAATAGCCTGACTCAATCTGTCCGCTAAAATGCTGGAACGTCCCAGGATGTGCGTTGCAATCAGAAACCGACCGGTGGAAATCGCCCACTCCCACACTCTCATGGCCTCGCGACACAGAGGATAAGATCTGGTTCCCCCCTGCTTGTTGATATACCACACAACCGACATGTTGTCTGACTGAATTGCAATGGTACCCAGAGGAAGGACAGTGTGGAAGGTTTTCAAAGCTAAAAGCACTGCCCTCATCTCTAGAACATTTATGTGCAACTTGGTCTCTATCTGGGACCATGTGCCTTGGACTGTCCTTCCCAAACAGTGTCCCCCACCACCCAAGTTGGGAGGCGTCCGTGGTCACTGTGGCTTGGGCTGGAGATGACATGAAAGGGCGTCCCGCTGCAACCTCCGGTGAAAGGAGCCACCAAAGGAGAGACGTCCTGCAGGTGCGAGTGATCCTTATCGGAAAATTCATGGGCAGGTCTAGCCAAGACCAGTGGACAGCTACAGTCCATTGAAGGACCCACATATGGAGGCGTGCACAAGGGAGAATAGAAATCGAGGCAGCCATGGAGCCCAGGGCCCGAAGCACATCGCTCACCTTTGGAAATTTGAGGTTCACGATTAGAGCGATGTGGTACCTGAGGTGTGAGATCCTGTCTGGTGTTAAGAAAACTTTTAGCTGCAAAGTGTCTAGCCATGCCCGATGAAGTCTAGAACATGTACTGGTTGCAAAAGGGATTTGTGGACAGTAACTGTAATCCCCAGATGATCTGCCAAGAGGAGAAATCAGACTCGGGCCAGGCACAGAAGACGCTTGGTGGATGCAGCGAAGAGCCAGTCGTCCAGGTAAGGAAATACTTGAATTCCCTGAAGCCTCAGGTGAGCTGCTACTACTGCCATTACCTTGGTAAACACCCTGGGGGCTGTGGTGAGACCAAAGGGTAGAGCTCTGAACTGGAAGTGACTGGCTCGCAGCCAGAAGTGAAGAAACCCCCTGGAGCTTCTGTGGACCTTGATATGGTAGTAAGCATCCTGGAGGTCTAACGAGCACATCCAGTTGCACTCTCGGAGATAAGGTAGAATGGACTGTAGGGTGACCATCCGGAACTTTTGTTTGGAGACAGACAAGTTCAAGGTTGACAGGCTCAAAATGGGCCTGAGGTCCCCCGTCTTTTTTGGCACTAAAAAGAACCTGGAGTAAATGCCTAATCTGGACTGGTCGAAGGGGACCAGTTTGATGGCTCGTTTGTGAAGCAGCTTTGAAACCTCTAGAGCTGAGGCCTCCCTGTGAGTGGGTAGTACATCCGGGAGGCGTCTTGTAGCACTTGACGGGGCAACAAATGGGATAGTGTAGCCTTTGGATATTATTTGTAGCACCCAACGATCTGCAGTTATGGACTCCCATGCTGCTGGGTGCAATGATAATCTCCCCCGACTGCCTCCAGAGTAGGAAAGTCGGGCAATCCCTCAGGGCTGCTGAGTGGGCCTGTCAGAAAAAGGTTCCCTAGACCCAAAGTTCCTGGGACCCCCTCTACCTCTGGGTCGGCATCAATCCTGTCCCCTCTGCCTCTGGGGGAATAGTTGTCCTGAAACTCCTGGGAAAACTGTTATTTCCAGCACCACATCTTCTTTTGCCCTCTTTGGTTCCTAGAAAAGGACTGCTGAGGGTTAGAGAAGCGGATCCCAACGGCAGACAAAGTCTTTCCGTCTTTTTCGCTCTGGACAAGAGTGTCACGTACTGTCTTCCCGAAAAGGGAGGAACTGTCGTAGGGAGCATTAGTAAATGACGCCTTGAAAGGGTCCGCAAACTGACACAACCTGAGCCAGGCGTGACGCCTCATGGCTATGCCTGTCCCAGCCACCCTAGCTGCTCCTTCCATGGCGTGGGAAAGGAGACGCATAGACATGTTTGATACCGACTTCAGAATTGACATTTTCGCAGAGAACAGTTGTTTGTCCTGCTGCGATAAGGACTCTGGGAGAGACTCAGCGAATTCCGAAACAAGGTCTCGCTGCAGCCATATCACATGTGGCAAATAGTTCAGCGCACGGATGGAAAAGGTCACTGACGAATAAACGCACTTCACAAACCTATCCACCGACCTGGACTCCTTGTCCGGAGGGTGGACTGAGAAACTCTCTTGCGCCATTTCCTTCTTGGTGGCTGCTGCGACCACCACAGCGTCAACGGGGGCTCCTTTAGACCAAGGTTGTCTGTCAGTGGAAGGAGAAAGAATCTTGTCAGGGTGTTTGGGTATGGGGTCTATGGTGTCAGGCTCCTTCCATGCTCGTGTGGTGATAAGGTCCACAAAAGGGTCCGCTGGCGGGGACACCCAGGAAGTAGATGGGTCCGTGCCAAAGGCTTCCCGGAACACAGACTCATCAGTAGAAGGTTTTGGGGCTGAGCAACCTCCCCTCTAGCTCCAAGTGCCTCCTTTTGCACTTGCGCTTACTGGGGCCTGCTTCAGTGGGACTCTCTGAAGAGGACTCATGAGCCGCAGGGGGTTCCTCAAGGGGAATAGCCTGGGGCTCCTCTGGCATGGGCTGTCCCTGAGACAGGATGAAGGGAGTTGTCGCCAAATCCAGTGGAGTCTGGGTGGAATCCAAGGAGATGGGCTGAGGTCTCAATCCCTGGGAGAGAACCCTCTCCACCACTTTGAATGCTGAAGAAGAGCGTACCTCCTTGGCACTCAGTAAGGA
The DNA here is from genome assembly GCF_019279795.1 of Protopterus annectens. Classification (NCBI taxonomy): domain Eukaryota; kingdom Metazoa; phylum Chordata; order Ceratodontiformes; family Protopteridae; genus Protopterus; species Protopterus annectens. The sequence goes on along the minus strand of NC_056729.1, from coordinate 1,976,985,902 downwards.
AGAAGCTCTCCCCAGGACTGAAGCGGGGATTGGGGCCGAAGCGAGGGTAGCCTGAGGTCCAAGGGAACAGTTCGGATCCGAAAAGGTCGGAGCCGAAGATTGATCCATTCCCACGGGTCCAACTCCCTGTCCACTGCTCCGAGAGTCGCTCGGATATGAACTGGCCGGATCCGAGGAACTCCAGGTAATAGCCGGAGTCGAGGTTGGTGGAACCATCGGCGCCAAGCTACCAGCTCCAAAGAGTCTCAGATCCAAGAACCCCGAAGCAGCCACATGGATCTGGGAAGGAGAGATGGGGCGGAAAAAGTCCATGGAGATCCCCCCTCCAGAGGGAGAGAGGCCTGGCAAAACTCCCATCTGTATTTGGGTCTGAATGAATTTCCTCATCATCCTGTCCATGTCTAAGCCCGATAGGCTCCGAGTCGATCGCGAAGAGGCAACCGACTCGGATCTGGCTGGTCTGCACAGTAAGGGTGAGGAAGGCCTCGGATCAGAAGACTCCAATGGCTCTGGAGAGAAATGGGGCGAGCGGAGCCTGGGAGAAGTTGGCCTCAAAGTCTTGGATGGTGGAGTAGGGAAAGATTCCCTGTCCGGGGACCTCTTGCGAGGCCTATCCCTCTTCCTCTCTTTATCCTCCTTGCACCTTTCTCTGTCTTTTTCTTTTTCTCTCTCTCTTGCTTTTTCGTTTTCTTTATCTTTGTCTGCCCCAACACTAAAACAAGTGGGAGTTTGAGTCCCTGTCTGAGTGGGTGGTTGGGCGGGAGTACCTGAGAACGAGGCCGTGGCAGAATCCAGCATGGAGGCAGGGAGAAGACCCTTGGCAACTAACATGGCCTTCCTGTCCCTGAGGGCCCTCGGGTTAAAGCCTGCACAGATTGAACACTGTGTTGATAAATGGGGCACTCCCAAACATAGTACACACAGAGTGTGACCATCAGCCGGTGAGAGCTTATGGCCACACTGTGCATTTTTTGAAAACTGACTATCAGCCATAGTCTAACACTAAACACCATTCTCTAAAGAGAACACAACACACTAACACACACTGAAGGGAAGTGGGCCTAGAACTACTTTCAGCAATAAAAAACTTTTTTTTTTTTTTTTTGAAGCTATACTGACGAACAGCGTACACTAAAGGGGGGAGGAAGGGAAAACTAACTAGTACTTGCGCAGAAAAACAGAATTAACCTACTTACTTATCCCTGAAGCTCAGAGCAAAGGAGATCACGATGCTTACTATGGCACGGCAAACGAGATCTGGAGGGAAGATAGGAGATGGTGGTGTATTACGGCTAGGGGGAGGAGCTAGAAGCTTGGAGCAGATGCTAGAAAAAAAGTTGCCGGCTCGGATCCGATATGGATCCGTATACCACAGGTTGCAGCTAAAATGAAGTTAATTACTTCAGATCTTTTATTAACATAACAAGGCACAATAAATGTTACATGCTTGTCGAACCCAGCCATTAACTGTCCTGCTTTTACCCACCAGTGACTAGTAGGTACAGTATGCATACTAGAAGTATTTTGTAGTCCATTAGATTACTGTTGTGAAGACTAAGAATACTAATTTTCTCACAATACTTAACAGAGGCGAGATGTGTAATATCATAATAATACAGTGCAACTGATAGAGTCCTCTAAAGAAGTTATAGATGCTAGTTAGCCTTGACTTCTAAACTACCACAATCCATACAAGCAGCATGAAACATGCTCTTCCCCTGCAATGAGTGACAGGTGATGTATGCAACATTTTCCATCAAAGTCAAACTTCCCAGCATCTAATTTTTAAGGAGTTTAGTCATGTCTGTGGTAACTATCTAGTGTTTAGTATGGCTCTATGGCACAGAAGACTAAAAAACTTTTCCAAAGCAAACTACAACCTACTAAGTGATGGCATAAAAAGTTTTATAGCCCCTGCAATCACAGACAATGACTACTATGCAGAAGTGTATACAAATGCCCTGTATAAACACTTAAACAACTGTATAGACTCAGCTGTACCTGACCACACTAAAACCATGTCCTTCATCCTTCCAAAAAAACAAGCCACCCTGGTGGACCTCAAGTATAAACAGGTTATATAACAAAAGAAAGAAACTGATGTCTGAGAGCAATGGGGGAACTGACTCAGCACAGGAAGAATTCTCTTATCTTGGTTTTAGTGCCTTTAAAAATTCTGTACAACTGAGTGGCTCTTGGCTCATGTATACAAAGTAAAGTATACTCTCGTACTGTGCTTTTACATTAAGGGGATTGGGATTATTCACTTAGTGGCTGCAGGTGTTTACCTGGTCTTTCTGAGCTGGGAAATCCACAAAAGGGCTCTAAGTATTTTTTCTTTGCACTTCTCTTATATACTGTGACTATACTTCAGCAGTTAAAAAAATTGCACTGTTTGCTGCTGCTTTGCTTTGTATTTTACGACTGCATTTGTTGCACTTTGTATTTCACACTAACTGCTGTTTCTACTTAATTTAAGAAAAGATCTGTTTCTGCTGTCTTATTCTGTTGCAATTATTAATTCAAGAAAAACTGTGCTGCTTTTTACACTGTTGCTTATTTAATTAAAAAAATATATCCTGCTTTTTTCTGTTGTTCTGCTGCACTTCTGCTGGCCGTAATACAGACTGGATTCAGACCAGTTGAATTCAGTTCTGTTTGTAGACTGAGGACATCTTTTTTTAGGGAAGACCCTCTCATACCCTCATGGCAGGAGTGTACAGTAGGACTACTTAATTCAGGGGTCTGCAACCTGCGGCTCTGGAGCAGCATGTGGCTCTTCCACCCCTCTGCAGTGGTTCCCTGTAGCTTTGAAAAATAATAGCCACTTTACCTCACAACACACACACACACACACACACACACACACACACACACACACACACACACACACACACACACACGCACACGCACACACTGAGAATGATTGAGTGACGGACTTTAAATATTTCTCTTATAAACTTATAAACTTGCTAGAATAACAAGGTTTCTGTTGCAATACATTCCACACACACTGAGAGCGATTGAGCGATCCCCTGGCAACACCAGCATCTCCTGAAAGGTTTACATACCTCTCAAAGTCTTACCACAAGAAATCTGGACAAATAAAGGTGAACAAAGGAACAATAACAGGGATGGAGTTTAAATATTGCTCTTATAAACTTAGAAATTTGCTAGAATAACATGGTTTCTATTAACATGCATTTTCCAGAAAATTGTGGTTTTTCTGGCAAATCACTGAGGACTGAAGTCAGAAAAAATAGACATTTGGGTTTCAGACTTCATACCCTTCAGAAAATTCATGCTAATGCAAAATCTGTTGTTCTATCCACTTTCTAAGTTTGTAAGAGCAATACTTAAAAAGTGTCCCGATTTTTGGGCCCTTGTGACCCATTATTTATGGCTTTGTCCAGATTTCTTGTTCTAAGAGGTCGAGAGATATGACGCACACACACACACACACACACACACACACACACACACACACACACACACACTGAGAGAGATTGAGCAATCCCAACAAAAGAACAAAAATAGGGTTGGATTTTAAATACAGCTCTTATAAACTTAGTTCTTTTAGATTTAGTATAATAACTAAATATTATTTCCTTGTTTCACTTGAAAGAAAGTTACTGTTTGTCATTTTTGCATTTAAGTTACCTGTAACACATTGCATTTAAGTTACCTGGCACTTGCTCACTAAAGCAATTATATAAGTCAGCACTAAAAAATTAAAAGCACTACACCCTCACAAACTCCCCTTGAGTACCTTGTTCCCCATTGGCCCTTTTTTTCAATTATAATGGAATTCCCAATACTATTCTAGCATGTCCAAAGGTCAGTTGTCAATCTCCTCTCCGGTCCAGCTGGTGAATCTGGGAATCTTGAGGCAATGTTACAACTGCCTCATGTGCACAGACAACCCTCTCCTCCTCCCAACAAATTCTAACACATGTGAGAGATGCAACCATATAGCCAACCTGGAGGCTAAGCTCTCTCAACTCAGTACTGGCGTAACCAGTCAGGAGGAGAAGGAAACCACACTCACTACAATTCCAGTCTCACATAGACCTACCACGACAGCAAACCAAACACATAAACACACAAAACATACTGAGGCTCTAAATAAAAATCTGCCTAAGCAGCAGAGACCTCCAAAGCAGACACCCAAGCAAGCGCTACCCCAAAACAAAACACGTGCAACACATAGCTCACAAAGCCAGTGTGCCAAACAGTCACAGCCCTTAAGGCTAAACAACACACCTGATACACTTGTAATAGGTGACTCTAACGTCAGGCACACTGACGTCCCGCTCACCAGGCTGAACAAGGAGAAGGTCACGGTGAGCTGCCTGTCGGGAGCTAGGATCCGCCACATAACACAAGCACTCAGGTCACTCCAAGGCAAGTACAAATATGACTCAGTCATTGTCCATGCTGGTGTGAATGACCTGAGACGTACCTCCCTGGACTACATGAAAAGAGACATAGAGGAGCTCTCTGAGCATGTAGCCCAGGCCGGTATGACCCTGACCTTGAGTAGCATCTTACCCTCACCAAGAATGATGCCACAATATGAAGAGAAGATGATCAATTTCAACAATTGGCTTAGGTATTGGTGTCATTTAAAGGGGATCCAATGCCTGTCAGCCTGGGATGACATGCTCGACAAGCCACGATGCTTCGCTAGGGACGGCTTGCACCTGTCACCCCTGGGCTTTTGGATATTGGCAAAGGCTCTTGCTACCACCATAGTGCCTTTTTTAGGCAAGGCTCAAAAGACAAACCCACTTCCATAGGTATCACAAGGGATAAGAAACTAAGAGTAATGCTACTCAACGCCAGAAGTCTAAACCTCAAGATGCATGCACTCGAAACTCTCCTTAGCATGGAGAACATCGATATCTGTGCAGTAACAGAAACCTGGTTCAAGGCTCCCGAGAGCACCCCAGCACTACCAGGTTATACCTCATACCATGCTTTTCGGCCCCAAAACTTGGACCGAACCACAAAAGGAGGGGGAGTATCAATATTCGTCAAAGATACCCACACCTCCAGGTTGGTGGCACAGCAGGAAGCATCAGAGACTATCCATGTGCAACTAACAGTGGGTAAAACTGCCTTCCAGTTTATAGCCTGCTACAGACCACCCTCCCAAACCCAGGAACCCCACTCGGCCTTCCTGAGAACACTGGAAAATATGAAGGTCTCTCCAAACACCATTATATTGGGTGACTTCAACTATCCAAACATAGCCTGGGAGCATTACTCTAGCTCCAACACCCTAGCCCAAAGGTTCCTAGAATTTATAAACTCAAATGCTATGGAACAACTTGTTACCACTCCCACAAGAGGGGAAAACATACTGGACCTGATCATCACCAACATGGGGACTCTATGCTCCAGACCAGAAGTGTATCCCTCACTGGTAAGATCAGACCATAAACTAATCTCACTGGATATTCACATCCCGACCCCACCCCTTGCCCAGAAAACCACAGTGAAAAACTTCTCTAAAGCAAATTTCACACTCCTCAAAACCGAGGTGGAATCCTTCAAAGCCCCTGGGCCTGTGGAAAATACGGCCCAGACCGCAGAATCCTTTATAAACGCATTCTATGAACACCTTCAGGAATGTATGGATCATGCAATCCCAAATAAAACCAAGACCCAATCCTCCAAAGGCAGACGTCCTGTCTGGTGGACCCCAGCCATAAACAAACTATACAATAGAAGGAGGAAGCTACTACATGATAGAGCAAAATCCCAAAAAGGGAAGGCATCTCTGATCAGTATTAGCAAAAAACTATGGGCACTTATAAAATCGTCTAAGGCCAGCTTCGAGAGAAAAATTGCACAGGACACTAAGGATAATCACAAGGCTTTCTTTAGTTATGTTAGGAACCTGGGTGGGAATTCCCAGATATGCTCAGAATTAGTCCAAAATGACAAAAATACACTGAACCCACAGACATTGCCAACATCCTAGCTGACAGGTTCAGCACAAACTTCTCCCCCCCTCCCCACCAAAAGGGCAAATATCTATCCCAGCAGAGTGCTGCCCCCCTGACATCTCAGATGCTCAGGTAAGAGCCGCCCTCTCCAAAGCAAAAAACACAGCATCAATGGGACCAGACGGTGTCCCGGGCTGCGCCCTACATGAACTCCAAGAAGAGCTAAACCCAAACATAAAACTACTGTTCAGTCTCAGCCTTACTACAGGATATGTACCCAAAGAGTGGCGTACAGCCACTGTGGTCTCTCTCCACAAAGGTGGTGCCTCAACAGATCCTGGAAACTATCGCCCCATAAGCCTGACTAGCTTGGTCTGCAAAGCTATGGAAAGGATCATCATAGACCTCATAAATAAAGATATTGGGGGGCCTACAGACACTGGATCCTACTCAGTTCGGCTTTGTTAAGGGCAGATCCTGCCTCTTAAACCTGGTCGATTTCTTTGAAACAGTCACCAAGGCCATTGACGAGGGGAAGGTGGTCCACACAGCCTACCTGGACTTCGCAAAAGCCTTCGATACAATATCCCACTTGGGCATTATAGATAAGCTCACCAGTTTAAATATAAACCCCTATGTCACTAGATGGGTTGCAAACTGGCTCAAGGACAGAACCCACATGGTTAGAATTGCTGGAGCCATGTCAGACTCCAAACCAGTTACAACTGGCGTCCCACAAGGCTCAGTCTTGGGACCTCTCTTGTTCGGTATATATTTCTCGGAGGTACAGGCCAACAAGGAAGGACTGTGGCTGACCAAGTTCGCAGATGACTGCAAACTGGGTGCCATAATCGACTCTCCAGCCAACACAAGCATCCTCCAAAAGGGCCTCATAGAAACAGACAACTGGTGCCAGAGCCATGGCCTCAAGCTAAACACCAAAAAGTGTATAGTCATCCCCTTTGGCAAAAACAAAGTGCCCACAGATTACCACATAGGTGGTAATCCATTAAGTACAGAAGAAGTAATTAGGGACCTGGGGACCCAAGTTGATAGCAATCTCTCATTTGACAACCACGTGGCCAAAGTGGTTAGAAAAACATTTTATATAGCCCACCTAATCATGAAGGGATTCACATCTAGATCAGGGGAGGTCATTGAGCCTCTTTACTCATCCCTCATCAGGCCCATAATTGAGTACAATGCCCCTTTTGGGATGTACCTTACCAGACACCTGCAGCAACTGGAAAGACCCCAAAAGCACCTCACCAAGACGATCAAAGGGCTCAAACAGATGCCATATGCTGCCCGGTTAAAGAAACTCCAGCTCTACTCAGTGGCATACCACCTGCTCAGAGGCGATCTGTGCCTGACGTATAAAGCCATGTCCAACCCGGAATTAATGGACATGCTACACCTCAGAAAATCCAAATCCCATCGAGCTACGCGCTCGAGAGACTTGAACCTCAGCACTGAAATAAATAGGACATGCTGAAGGGACAGATTCATAACCCAGAGGCTCCCTTCACTCTGGAATAAAATCCCAGTCCAGGTTAGGCAGAGTCCCTCATTGATTCTCTTCAAGAGGAATCTTGATGAGTGGATGGGAGATCGTAGGTTTACCCCGGGTATCGCTTCTGTGTCACTGTTAGACAGAGGCACAGTATACTAACCTCGAAAAAGGGCATAGCAAAATTAATTTAAAATGGGTGGCGAAAGCCAAACACACTCTGGCTAGGCTTATAAATGCCCTAGGGCAGATAGCCTAGTATGAGCCTATGAACCTATGAACCTATAAAACTTTATACACTGTGTTATCTTCATTTTAGGGGTCAAATAGGTTTTTTGGCTCCCGATGAATTTGTATTTGGTGGGAGAGGGGCCAAAAATGGCTCTTTTGATAGTGAACGTTGTAGACCCCTGTCTAATTGAAGGTTACAGATTCAGGGCTCAGTTTGAGCGATTTCATTGGTGCAGGGTTCAGTTTAAGTTATATCATTGGTGCATGGCTCAGTTTGCGCTTTTTCACTGGTTTCTTTGTATCAGCTGGTTTGTTCTTGCTTATGAATAGTGCACCATCGCCCACCACAGTGCAGAGGGGGGTAACTCTTGGCGGTTATAAATGCAAAAGTACCAACAGAAGTATTTTCTCTTAGAAGCAGCTGCTATCATAGCACAGCAGCTCTTGAACAACTCTCAGCTGTTCAGTGAACCACCCAGCAGAGATTTTACCTATTACTTATCAACATCAGACCTTATAGATCCTCTTTTTTACAGATGTCCTACTGTAGACCCCACAGGTTAGTTATCCTAAAACAGCTCCCTGTCTGATACCCCCATCTTTTTCTCCTTATCTGCTGAGACACCAGGTTCAAACTTTGCATTATGGAATGTCAGTTTAACTTTGTTTCTCCTGCCAGCTTGATGAGCATGGTTTTTTTGAGGCAGTGTAGTAACTGCCTCATGTACACTGACAACTCCTTACTCCTAAATCACTCAAGTACAATTTGTGAGAGCTGCTCCTACACTATGAATCTGGACTCACTGCTCTGTCACACCCAGAACAGCAACACTAAACAGATAGTTAGCTCACACACCATGACTCCTATTTGCAATATGCACACAACACATAAACATTTGGAGGCCTCTGGTGTTTAGGTAGGTTTATGCAGAGGTACTCTCCTGAAACCTACCTAAACACAAGAGACCTCCAAAACACAAACATGCTACACCTCACACAACACCCAAAGCACCCAATACACATAAAAACACTAGCACGTGTGTCTCACCAAGCAAGCCCTTAAGCAATGCACAACTATTCCAAATGTTTTAGTTATATGTCACTCTACAGTGACACATACTGACACCCTACTCACACTCACCAGGCTGAACAAGAAGGTGACAGTCAGCTGCCTGTCTGGTACAAGGATTTACCAGATTACACATGCATTCAAGTCTCTCAACAACAAGTACCATTATGACTCAGTCATAGTTCATGTTGGTGTGAACAACTTGAAACGTACCTCTCTGGACTATATGAAGCAAGACATGACTGAGTTCTCTGAATATACGTCCAAGGCAGGTATGCCCCTAGCTCTGAGAAGCATTTTACCCTCGCCTAGGATGATACCATAATATAAACAGAAAATGACTGACTTCAGTAATTGGCTTAATTTTTGGTGTCATTCTAAGGGGATCCAGTTCCTGTCAGCCTGGGTCGACATGGTGGATAGACCACTCTGGTTTGCCAGAGATGGTCTTCACCTGGCACCTCTAGGTTTTTGGTTGATGGCTAAGGCACTTGCCTCCCCCACAATGCCTTTTTTAAGCAAGATCACAACAACAAAATTCCCGGCTTGAAAATATCAAACGTAAGGAAACTAAGGGTCATGCTGCTAAACGCTAGCAGTTTAAATCAGAAACTGCACTCTCTGGAAGTACTCCTCTCCCCGCAAGATGTTGATGTCTGTGCAGTCAAAGAAATCTGGCTCAAGGACGCAGAAAGTACCCCGACCTTTCAAGGCTACAATGCCTTCCACACTTTCAGACTTGTAGGTGTGAGAACCAAAGGAGGTGGAGTTTATATCTTCATTAAAGATAATTACACCTCTATACTGGTTAGACAAGAAAACTCTGTGGAGCTACTCCAAGTCCAAATTACTGTGTGTAAGACCCCCCTTCAGGTCATCGTCAGCCATAGGTCCACTTCCACAAACCAAGATGCCCACACAGCTTATTTGGATCTACTTGGGACAATTAAGGTACAACCTAACACCCTAGTCATGGGTGACTTAAATCATCCTTCAATTAACTGGGAAACTTATACGAGCCCAAACTCGCTCGCACAAAAGTTCCTGGACTTTGTTAACTCAAATGCCCTGGAACAAACAGTGCACCACCTCACAAGGGGCTCCAATATTCGTCCTCAACAATATGAGTGACCGATGCATCGCCTCAAGTGTAGGACCCACACTGGTTAAATCCGACCATAAGTCAGTCATTTTTGAAGTAGCAATAGCACCAGAACTCGTGAAAGGAGAAGTCAGGCTAAAAAAATTATCCAAAGCTAACTATACCCTCCTAAGGGAAGGTATAATCGACTTCCAAGCTCCAGTTTCCACAGATGGCATTGATGGCTACACTAAGGTTTACACTGATGCCGTGTATAAACATCTACACAAATGTATAGACACAACCGTGCCAGACAGGATTAAAGCAAGATCCCCAAGAAAAAACAAACCATCCTGGTGGACTTCTAGCATTAATACATTATACAATAAGCAAAAGAAGCTGCTGTCTAAAAATACAAAAGTGAGATCAAATAACTGGAAGAGCACCCTCCTCAGCCTAAACAAGCAAATAAGACAACTTGTAAAATCTTCAAAAAGCAACTATGAGAACAATTTAGCAACCACAGCCAAGGATAACCATAAGGCTTTCTTCAGCTATGTCCGCAAACTAAAAGGTAAGACTCAGATGTGTGCTGAACTAATTATGGATTGCATCACACACACTGACCCTGTGGAAATTGCAAACCTGCTAGCAGACATATTTGGAGAAAATTTCACCCCCCCATCCCCCCAAGCATACCACAAACCATATCTTCATCATCTCCAACCTCCATGCATCTGCAAACAGCAAGTCATTAATGCTCTCTCCAAGGCTAAGAACACAGCCTCCATGGGACCAGATGGCATTCCGGGCTGCATTCTTAATGTTCTAAAATAAGAGCTACCTACTCCATTAAGCACTCTATTCAATCACAGCCTGAGTACTGGCTTTATCCCCACTGAATGGAAAACAGTGACTGTTATCCCCCTCCACAGGGGAGGCTCGTCAACCGACCTGGGTAACTACAGACCCATAAGTTTAACCAGCCTCATCTGTAAGGCAATGGAATGAATCATCATGGACCTCATAAATCAGGATATAGGTGACCTCCAAACCCTGGATCCATCCCAGTTCGGTTTTGTCAAGGGTAGGTCATGCCTGTTAAACCTGGTTGACTTCTTTGAGAACATGACCAGTGCCACAGACGAGGGCAAAACCATGCACACAACCTATCTTGACTTGGAAAAGGTCTTCGACACTATCCCACATTCTGGCATCATTAACAACTAACCCAGTAGAATATCAATCCCTATGTTGTCAGGTGGGTTGCAAACTGGCTCACAGATTGACAACACAAAGTGTGAGAGTTTACCTCTCCCAGTAGATCTGGCACAAGTGGGGTCCCACAAGGGTCACTGCTGGGCCCCCTCTTGTTTGGCATTTACTTCTCAGAAGTCCAAGCGAAAACGGAGGGGCTGTGGCGAACCAAGTTTGCAGGTGAATGCAAATTAGGTGCTTTCACTGAATCCCTAGTGATGTCAACATACTTCAAAAGGGGCTTACACAGACCAATGACTGGTGCCAAAGATATGGTCTTAAACTTAATGCTAAAAAATGCATAATCATTCCCTTCAGTAAAAGCAATGTCCCTGCTGATTACAAAATAAATAATAATACCCTAAGTACCAATTCAGTAGTGGGAGACCTGGGAACACAAGTTGACTGTGACCTCAACTTTGACCACCATATATCTACTGTGGTGAGGAAGGCATTCTACGTCGCTCATCTGATTAGCAAAGGCATTGCATCAACAGCAAAAGAGGTTATAAACCCCCTTCCTACCTACTCATCCCTCATCAGGCCTATTACTGAATATAATGCTCCCTTTGGTATGTACCATACCAGACACCTGCAGTAACTTGAGAGACCTCAGAGACTTCTACCTAAGAAAATTAAGTTCTCCAGCACGTCTTATACAGACACAGTGAAGTTGCTGTCACTGTACTTAGTAGCATACAGACTACTTAGAAGCAACTTATGTCTGGTTTACAGGGCTATCTCTGACCCAAATCTAATGGAAATGTTGCACATCTGTAAGTCAAATGGGACTACAATCACCAATTCCAGGGACTGCAATCTAGCCTGTGACATAAACAAGACCTGCTGGACAGACAGATACATCTCTCAGAGGTTGTCACTTCTCTGGAATAGGCTTCTAATCCATATCAAGCAGATCACATCCATGACCTTGTTTAAGCACAACCTGGATGACTGGATGGGAAACTGTAAATTTCTGCTGGGGATTGCTCTGTCTTCTCTCCTAAACATGGGTAGGCCTTGCTAAAAAATCTTGGGCATAAACAATATCTCTCATCTAGTAATATATTAGGATTTAACGGCTAGGCTTGTAAAGACCCTCGGTTCAATAGTCTAGTAGCATCCTATGAACCTATGAACAAGCAAATAAGAAATCTTGGGAAGGCCTCTAAAGGTAATACGAAGCTAAAATAGCATCCCTAGCTAAGTAAAATCATAAGGCATTCTTTAACTATGTCTAAAATCTAAAAAGGAATGCCCAGATATGTGCCAAACTGGTAGTAGATGATACCACTCATACTATACTGGAGGAAATTGCCAATCTGCTAGCTGACAGATTTGGCACAAACTTCACACTCCTTGTTCCCAAAGCATACCTGATACCAGTCCTCTGCCTACTATCTCTAGAGAGCAGGTCATATCTGCACTCTCCAAGGCCAAAAACACGGCCTCAGTGTGACCAGATGACATCCCAGGTTGCTTATTAAGCAATCTAAAACAGGACCGAGTGGACCCATTTGACATTCTCTTTAACCATAGCCTGACAACTGGCTTTGTTCCAGCACACTAGAGAACAGCAACAGTAATCCCCTTGCACAAAGGGGGGCCATCAATTGATCCTGGGAGCAATACACCCATAAGTCCAATAAACCTCATCTGCAAGGCCATGGAAAGAATCATCATGGACCTTATCAACAAGGACATTGGCAACCTTCAAACTCTAGACCCAGCCCAGTCTGGCTTCATTAAGAGCAGATCATGCTTATTATACCTAGCAGACTTCTTCAAGAAAGTTACCAAAGCCCTGGATGAATTTAAGACAGTGCATACTGCCTATCTTGACATAGCCAAGACTTTTGACACAATTCCCAACTCAGGTATCATGGTGAAACTCTCTCACCTGGGGGTTAACCTTTACATCACTAGATGGGTAGCCAATTGGCTCACCGATAGAACACATACTGTCAAAGCTGGTGACTACCTATGCCAGTAGACCTGTCACCAGTGGAGCACCAAAAGGATCTGTGCTAGGCCCTTTACTGTTTGGAATCTATTTCTTGGAAGTCCAGGCTAAAGTAGACTGCCTTTGGCTTACCAAGTTCGTTGACAATTGCAAACTGGGTACAATCACTGGGTTCCCCAATTATGTTAACATATTACAGGAGGGGCTAACACAGACAAATGACTGGTGCCAAAGCCATGGTCGAAAACTAAATGGAAAAAGTGTATTATTATCCCTTCTGGCAAAGTGGAACTCCATGCTAATTACAATATTGACAGCACCCCACCCCCCAGTTCAAACCCAGTGGTGCAAGATCTGGGAACACAGGTAGATATCAATCTGAACTTTGACCACTAAGTTTACACAGTGGTAAGGAAAGCATTCCATGTTGCGCATCTCAAAAGTAAGGCCATCGCATCCAGGTCTAGGGATGTTATGACTTTACTGCACTCGACCCTCATTAGACCATTAATAAAGTACAATGCTCCCTTCAGCATGTACCTCACCAGACATCTGCAGTAGCTGGAGAGATCACAGAAGTTTCTCACCAGGAAAATACAGGACCTCTAAACCATGACTTACATGGATAGACTGAAAGCCCTGTCACTGTACTCTGTATCACATAGGCTGCTGAGACTTGTGCCTGGCCTACACAGCAGACTCTGACCCTGCCCTGATGGATATACTGTACATCCGCAAGACAAATGGCCCAAGAGTCACTCATTCTAGGGATCTTAACCTAGCCTGTGTCATTAAAAGAACATGCAGGAGAAACAGAAATATCTCCCAGAGATTGCTGCTACTCTGAAATAAACTTCCAGTTCACATGAAGCAGAGCTCCTCACTGACCCTATTCAAGCACAACCTGGACAAATGGATGGGAGACTGCAAATTCACCCTGGAGGTGGTACCCATGTCCTTCATGGACAGGGGTAGTCGGTGTTTATCACAGACTCGCTTGTGAATTACATCCATCTAACCAAGGACAACTGAGACAAATCAAGATTAACATGGCTAGATTTGTAAGGGCTCTTGGGCTGCTAGCCTAGTAACCTCCTATGAACCTATGAATGACCCAGACAGCCATGGTTAAACTAGCTGCCCCAGCACTGTAGGAGTGAAGCAGGAAGGGGGAAGAAGAATTGCAGCCAATTCATCTCTCCCAGGGGAGACAGAGATGGTTGCACGCTTTTGGGGAGCACAATGGTTGGTGAGATCTCCCTGGTAGAAACCGAAGAAAAGTACAGTTTTGTACCTACCATAAATGTAGATGTCCGAACAGGATAGCATCTGCAGTCCTAACAAATGGGTTGTCCTGTCATCAGGCAGCCCTTCGGTCGGCCGGATTCCAAAGTCTGGGTCTGGCCTCGGCTGGTGTCGCACTTCACCCGACGTCATCTCTGCTGGTCTTCGGGTATAAAGGCATCAGCCGACGCCATTTTCCGCAGTGTTTCTTGCCCCAGATGCCAGTTGCCCTCTTGTATAGCTAAAGTTTTTTGGGGTAAATGCCAATGTTTCCCAAAAAATAGAAGGCAAACACAAAAAATAAACATGTATGTACATATATACAAACAAATACACCATAAGAGATCCCCCCCAGCTAGCTATTAGGTGGGCAAATACCCTAGGAGTACCACAGAGGGGAAGGAGGGTGGGTAATCCTGACTGCAGATGCTATCCTGTTCGGACATCTACATTTATGGTAGGTACAAAACTGTACTATGTCCTTCAAGGATGCATCTGCAGTCCTAACAAATGGGTAGAATACCATAGCCAAACTAGGGGAGGAGGAAGAATAATTATGGTGTAGTTAGGATCCCTTGCAAAATAGCAGTGGCAAACCCTGCTCGGGATCTAGAGTATAGAGGCAAGTTATAATGCTTGGCAAATGTATGCACGGAGGTCCAAGTAGCAGCCTCAATAATGTCCTTGGTAGCCACTCCTCGTAAGAAAGCTGAGGTAGTGGCTGTAGCCCTTGTAGAGTGAGGCCTTATGTTCTGTGGAATTTGCTTTCCATGGTAGGAGTAACAGAATCTTATGCAATTTCCTATCCACTTGGAGATTGTCTGTTTGGAAATTGCTTTTCCTTCCCTTCCTGTTGCATAAGCCACTAGCAGCTGGTCAGTTTTTCTATTTTCCTTGGTTCTGTCCAGGTAGTAGCGCAACTGTCTATGTACATCCAAGGTATGCAGCAGTCTTTCCCCCCTGTTCTGTGGATTGGGAAAGAAGGTAGGAAGGTGGATTGCCTGGTTTAGAGACACTCTGGATACCACCTTAGGCATAAATGTAGGATTAGTTCTCATGGACACTCTATCTTGATGGAAGATTAGGAAGGGTTGTACTGCCATTAAAGCCTGTAGTTCTGAAACCCTTCTTGCTGAAGTAATTGCCAGTAGGAAAGCAGTTTTCCAGGATAGGTGTTGAAGATCTGCTGTTGCTGCTGGTTCGAATGGAGGGAGTGTCAATTTTTCTAGCACAAAGTTCAAGTCCCATGCAGGCAATGGTGGTTTCCTAGGAGGTTTTACATTCTTAATTCCTCTCAGGAACTGCCTGAGTAGAGGATGTGAGAAGACAGGGGGATCAAGCTGTATTCTGCAGAAATAGCTGATGCATGTATCTTGATGGAGGAATAGGACAGGCCTGTATGAAGAAGCTCTGCCAAGTACTCCAGGATGTTGGCAATATCTACCTTTGACACATCTTTTCCTCTTTCAGTACTCCAAATGACAAACCTTTTCCATTTTCCTGCATAGTTCCTTCTTGTTGAAGGTCTGCGGGCCTCAAGGATTATGTCTTTAACCCTTTGGGATAAATCCGGGTTAGTTGCTCTTATGTAATGTTCCAGGCAGTCAGTTGTAGAGTTTTCAGGTTTGGATGCAGGATGTTGTAGTTACTCTGAGTTAACATCAATGGAATCAGGGGCAGTGTCCACGCTTCTCCCCGAGACATGCTCCTCAGCAGTGGATACCAATGTTGTCTTGGCCAATTTGGAGCTATCATAATTATCCTTGGACGTTCCTCTTTGATTTTCAGTAGTACCTTGTGCATCAAAGGAAGAGGTGGGAATGCATATGCTGTTAGGTCTTTCCAATTGAAGGATAGAGAATCCACCTTCCAAGCAAGTGGGTGGTATGTCCTTGTGCAGAATTTCTTGAGCTGGTGATTGAGTGGGGATGCGAATAGGTCTACTTGTGGCATTCCCCATTTCTTTGTGATGGCCTTGAAGATGTCCGGGTGTAGCATCCATTTGTGAGCATCCGAGGTAGTCCTGCTTAACATGTCTGCTAGGATGTTTTCTTTTCCCGGTACAAAAATTGGCTGTAACTGAATGTTGTAGCTCAGAGCCATATTCCATAGGTCCATAGCCATTCGGCATAGGGGGTATGAATGAGTGCCTCCCTGTTTGTTGATGTACCACATGACTGTGGTGTTGTCTGTCCTTATCATCAATTGGCCTTCTTTGAGGAATGGTCTGAAATTCTGGATTGCCAGTTTTACTGCCAGCATTTCTTTTAGATTTATGTGCAGGTGCAGCTGATCTGGAGTCCATAAGCCTTGAATGCACTTGTCCAGCATGTGGGCCCCCCATCCGAGGTCTGAGGCGTCCGTTGTGATGGTTTGGTTTGTTTGAATGTTGTGGAAAGACAAACCTGGGTTTGACTGGCATGCCTGAGCCCACCATAGGAACTCTTCCTTCAGGCATGGGATTAGTGGTATTTCGGTTTCTAAGCTGTGCTTGTGCTGAGACCATAAATTCTTTAGGTACCACTGTAGCTTTCTCATATGCAGTCTGGCATGGGGGACCAAGATTATGCAGGATGCCATGAAGCCCAAGGCCTGCAGTACTTTTCTTGCTGTTAGTTTGCTCTGTTTTGTTAATGCCAAGAAGTAAAGAGGAAGTTGTTCTTGTTTTTCTGCAGTTAGGAATGCCATCTGTTTTACTGTGTCCAATGTTGCACCCAATAATGTTCTTGTTTGGGATGGAATCAGTCTTGACTTTTTTAAATTGACTGTGTATCCCAGGGCTTGCAGTAAGCAAATGACTCTTTGTAAGTCTTGTGTCAGTTTGCTTTTGTTGTCCGCTTGTATCAGGCAGTCGTCCAGGTATGGATAAATTTGGATTCCCTGAAGCCTGCAATAAGCTATTACTGATGCCAGGCATTTCGTGAACACTCTGGGCACAGTAGATAAGCCAAAGGGCAATGCTGAGAATTGATAATGCTCTGATCCTGCAAGAAATCTGAGGTATCTTCTGCAAATTGGTCGTATGGGGACGTGCAGGTATGCCTCCTTGAGATCTAGAGTTACCAGCCAATACTCCTTGCCCAGCATGGGAAGAAGTTGCTGTAGGGTCAGCATTTTGAATTTTGGAACAATGATGAATGTGTTTAAAGTGGACAGGTCGAGAATAGGTCTCCAACTTTTCTTTTCTTGGTACTAGGAAGAGTCTGGAGTAAAATCCCTTGCCCTGTTCTGTAGGTGGTACCCTTTCCACAGCTCTCATTTTTGTTAATTGAGCTATTTGTTGTAGGGCTTCTGTCTTTTGATTTGGTGGTAGGTTTGGCATTCCTGTTTTTACTGGTAATGTGTGGAAATGAAACCTGTAGCCTTGGTCTATAGTTTGCAAAATCCACTTGTCTCTTGTGATATAGTGCCAGTTTTTTGAAAATAAGGCTAACTTTCCGCCTAAGGGTGCTGCTATTTGTTCCCTGGTAGGCGGTGTCAGAGTCAAGTCACTGTGATTGTCCTGTTGCAGTGGTAGTGGTTGTATCCGTGCCTCGTTGGTTATTGCCTTGCCACTGGCGTCCCCTGTAGGCACCTCCTCTGGATTGGTTTCTGCCTCTGGAACGTCTATTCCTACCTCTCTGATTTTTAGAGGAGTCTGGAAAGGACCAATTTTTGGAAGGTCAGTTCCTGCTGAACCTTGGGGGCTGAACCTGTAAGAAATCTTTAACTGTTTGTACAGATTTTGCCTTTTCTTCCATTTTCTTCATTACTTGTTGGGCAGGAGAACCAAATAGACTGACCTTATCCATAGGAGCATCTAATAGCTTTGTTTTAACATGATCCGGTAAGACCTGTTCCTTCAACCATGCATGCCTTCTTATAACTGTGCCAGTCATGGCTGATCTAAATGAAGCCTCCAGTGCATCATAGCCACATTTTAAAGAATGGTTACTAACCTGCTGAATGTTATTCACCATTTCTAAAACATATTTCTTATCTAAGGAATCATCAGAGGACAGTTTCTTAGTTAACTGTTCAAGCATAAACTCTTGGTATTGGATCATATGAAACTGACAGTTCAGAGCTCTAGCTGAGAGAGTAGCAGAGGTGTATACTTTCTTACCCCATCTCTCTAAGGACCTGGATTCCCTATCAGAAGGGAGAGGGTTTTTTGCTGAGGTCGAAGCTATTGCCTTAGGCCCCTGGGAGATAGTCTCAGGATCTGCAAAAGGAGCCTTGTATAGGTGGTGATGAGTGTCCAGTACCCTGTAAAACCTATCGGGCTTAGCAGGGGCTGGAGGTAAAGTATCAGGAGCAGTACAAACATCATTAAAGGCATCATCCACAACAGGAAGAACTGGAGGTATAGCTAAGGGCCTATGCTGCGGTAAGTGTAAAAAGGTCCTAAGCCTTTTTCTTGAATCTGAGAAATCTTGTCCCTGCCATTGGAATTTCTCTCTCATGGCATGTAAGGTTTCCCCTAAGGAAAATTCCTCTGGTGGAGAGGCAGAAGGAATAGATTCTTCAGCATCAGAATCTTCATAAGTAGAAAGAGGAGCCTCTGGATGGTCTGTAAAGTCTGAATCATCAGAAGAGTCATCAGAGGAAGTTGGCTCAGGGGGCTCTGCTCTAGGTCTCTTTTCTGGGGGTTGAGAGGCCCTGTCTGGGTGAGATTGGGATCCCCTTATCAAAGAGATGAGATCCTCTGCCAGAGTAAGCATTTGGGAACTGGAGCTGGGCCTGTGTGAGGCGGACTTAACAGGCACTGACTTAGCAGTTTTGGCTGCTTTAGCCCTGGCAAAGGCCTTTATAGACATGGCTGCAGGAGGCCTAGCAGCACCACATGCTGGGGTAGGGACATCCAAAGGGATGGTGTCCGTTAATTCTTGAGAAACCACAGTAGTAGGCAAAACTTCGGAGGCCGATTCAGCTAGGGTAGAAGGGGCCTCGGTAGTAGTCATGGATTCGGCTGTAGATTGAACCGTTTGCTCGGTTTCGGCCGAAACCGAGACACTCGCGGTTTGCTTAACCGTGGTTTCGGCCGAAACCGCGGACCGCGAGTGTCGGTCCTTTTCTTTGCGTTTCTTAACAATTTGAGTAGTCGGAGGATCCGACGGCATAATGTACGCAAAATCTGATCCGAAAAACTGTTCAGCAAACTCCAACCGACACCTAAGCGTTCGTCGGTTGAAGGAAGCACAGGCTAAACAAGCTGCTACGTCGTGGTCTGGGCCTAAACAAGGTAAGCAGTAAGAGTGGAAATCTTTATGAGGTATTTGTTTCCCACAAGTTAAACAGTTATTCACTTTTTCTGACATCGGCTGAGGCAAGAAAGAGTCCCCAACGGGGTACTTAGCTTTTAGAAGTCTTCGAAGTAGTATTCGGTAGTAATCGCTGGATCTGACCGACCGGCACTTGCGAACAGCTTCTGCTTCGGGCGCCACGCGGCAAGAAAGACTGAGGAAAATGGCGTCGGCTGATGCCTTTATACCCGAAGACCAGCAGAGATGACGTCGGGTGAAGTGCGACACCAGCCGAGGCCAGACCCAGACTTTGGAATCCGGCCGACCGAAGGGCTGCCTGACGACAGGACAACCCATTTGTTAGGACTGCAGATGCATCCTTGAAGGACATCCACCATTCATTTTTCTGAAATAGCGAAAGAGCTGCCTATTAACACCATTCAGAGGAACTCCATTTTCACAAGTGAAGGGACGCTATCTGCCATCAGCCAATTGTATGGTCTTCCCTGGTACTTCTTCCAGGTGCAGGTGGGGAGCAAGAGCAAACAAACAAAAAAAAAACTGTCTTGGTAATGTCCATCGCCTCTCAACTTCCACTACACGTCAAGCAGAGCCATTCTACATTCAAGGTAAACCTAGCATTTGTATAGGACGTGTAAAAGAATGGCAGCCTTTAGCATTAACTGTCCTAACTTCATGGCTCCTTAATATGCTGCTAAGAAGTGGGCTCCTTTTTCATCGGGTATTACCTGTATATCACTACAGGATGTAATATACAGTGTACCCATTTCCAAAGGTTATTTGTTAAATCTAACTGTAGTAATAGCCTTTGGAAAACTATAATACATTCATCAATTCAAGATCAGGCTTGAAGAAAACAGGGTTAAGCTTTCAGGATTGTCAGCTCATGGTTACTTGCAAGGTTTTAAGACCTGCAGATTGGCCAAGAAAGTGAAACTGAACTTTTCTTTCTTTGCTGGTTTTGTCTTCAACTGAGTGCAGTAAGTATTCGAAAATCATTGCTATTGTCTGTGTTGACTTTCCACACCACTTTTGTTACCTTAGCCAATCGTTCTGCCAAAGCTGCTCCTTCTCAGGATGTTTACTTTACAAGTCATATGGTAGTTTGCACTCTACTCGATCTTCAAATAATTTGCTTGTGCCATTTATTATTTATTCAATATCGGTCTGCCACACTTCCGAAATCATTATCCGATTTGTAACCCATTATCTGTACTAACAGTCCACAGTGGTGAAGACACACACTACTCAAGTAAATTTGACAATCTTTTTCGGCAGGAGAAGGGCTAGGAAATGAGCCACTTCTGCTACGAAAGTGGTTGCGATAATACACTTCCAAAATCCTTATCCAATTTTTGACCCATTATCTCTAGCAGCACTCCACAGTTGTCAAGACACACATTTTGCAAGCAAGTTTGACAAGATATTTCGGCAGAAGAAGGCCTTGGAAAAAAAGCAAAGCATAGTATAGTAATAAAAACAATAATTTCTTATTACCGAACTGTACTGGAGCATTAGTAGGATGAAACTTCATCAAAATGACTGTGGAGAAGTATTATGCAGTATTTTTTGTCTTGATAAAAATATATTGCTTTCACAGGCAGTGTTACAAGTGCTAGCCAGCAAATGAAAGTGATCTTAAGTGCTTAAAAAATTAATTTTGATCATGATTGATTGACCAATTCATTCATTCTGATTATCACTTCAGGGTCATGGGATAGATGCTGTATATCCCAGAACTCCACGGGCACAACACAGAAAAACGTATTCCAAATGGGGCATTACCACCACAGTAGGATACACCCATCCTCATGCACACACACATAGACACACAGACACACACACAGCATTCATTCATAGATGGTACTTAATATCAGTCTGGCAGATCAACTGTGACATATCCTTGGGATGTGGGAGGAAACAGAGTACTCAGCAAAAAATAAATGGACATAAGGAGGATACATAGACTCCACAGTGAAGACACATCAGGAGTTGAAAGTTGGACAGTACAGACCAATCCAGTCTGCTAATCTCTTTGACTTCCCTAACACCCATCCCCACAGACAGCTTACAGGCTCCACAACTGCTGTCACTCTGAGAAGAGCATATTGTGCTACCACATATCCTTTCTGATTAAGCTGCTCAATTTCTATGCAGCACAGGTTTGTGAGGCTCCTTCTGCAGGTGATCACCCACTCATAAGCAGGTGTCACAAAATGCATCAAGCCAATTTCATTTTTCTCCCTAGAACGGGTGAGTTGGCACTAGCTGCTTACTCCCATTCTCGACAAACCTTCCCTCCATCCCCTGCAAAGCCAACTGAACAAAGATCAACTGTGTCACAATCAGGTCTTCATCCCTGTGTGTCACATGGTCAAGCCATAAAGAAGTTTAATTTTAGTAGAAAAAAATTATATTGCTTTAACAAATCCAGCTGGTGATGCCACAAGCAGTAGTAAGAGTTCTTAAGCTTCAGTCGTGCCTGCATTAGCAGAAGGAAAACGGCAGTATTTTTTTCCTGAGAAATAAATTATACTATACTGACACTGTTTTCACAAGTACAGTAGGAAAACACAAAGCTTAAGCAGTACACTATCAATCGCAAAGACAAGTCTATTGCAACAGACAGTGAGAGTCTGCTTTGAGTGCTCTATTAGCAATATAGCTGTCAATTTCACATCTGCACACTGGCATTATAGCAAAAGATTCAAAACACTACATATTTTTTGTGTCATCCTGTAAAACATTTTTAAGCTTTGTCTCATTTGCAAGAAAGCTGCTTTCTAATGATCTAAATTATTGCATTTGTGCACATGAAAGCCAAAAAAAAAAAAAACAAATAAATAAAAATAAGGAAACATCAACTTTTGTAGGCAAGTTCAGCTCTGTTGTGACATTTTAACTCTGGTTCTAAGTACTGCAAATGTCTAATATTTTGAATGCCACTGACAAGGGAAGCTGCTAAATCAAAAGCCTTATATTAAGATGTGAGACTGGTTCACTGTGCTTTTTCTATGGAAGTGCTCTGGGAAGTGATAATCTGTGATGGATGTGTATATGAAGAAAAAATGCAAAAGACATTGGCAAATGGCCTGAATCTGCAGGCAAAAAACATGTGGATGTACTACAGTGCAAGTATGAGTGATGGTCAGTATGCAGCAGCATGCAGTGTATGTATGTATGAGGTCTATATCATATACTCAAAGAGGCATTTCATCAAACGCCTCTTCATCGACACGTAATCAGCGAAGTTACTAAACCATGAATGTTCACATCAGCGATTTCTTTCCCTGGGAAAGAAATCAATTGGCCAACCCTGTTAGTTTGCCTTTTTCTCCACTGTACTGTGATCTCAGAGTTGGTATATTTAGTTAGGGGTGGTGTGGGGGGCACAGCCCCCCCACATTGGGGTGTGTGTGGGGAGCAAAGCCCCCCAGTTTATGTTTGCAGTGATGTGTTTGTGTTTTGAGGGCAAGCAATTTCTTTCCCAGGGAAATAAATCGCTGTTATGAACATTCGCAGTTTAGTGACTTTGCTGATTATGTGTCGATGAAGAGGTGTTCGATGGAACGCCTCTTTGAGGACTTAATATATACCCTATGTATGTATGCAGGCATGCATTTCTTTTTTTTATTTTACGTTACTTTTGTTGACCTGGTTAGTCCCAACAGGCAAGTTTTATTTTCATGGAACACCTGAGGTAGTATTCACATCGACTAACATTTAATTTAAACAGGAGAGTGGGAAAGTTTCACTGCTCTTTATGGTTAATACCATGGTATCTTTTATAGCCAGCTGAGTTGCCACCAGCTCAAGCAAATGGTACCCAGTTTAACATCTCATCTGAAGAATGGCACTTTAGGAGTGCAGTAACACTCCTATGCTGCACTATGGTGTTCGCATTATGAAACCAGTAAACTGGTGTGTGGATATAGACCACAGAGCCTCTCACTCTGCCATGTATGAAAGGAGGGTGTGCCACCTACTCAGCCACTAACTGTTGACATAATCTACAGAAAATACAATTACGTTAGGAACTTACTATAGATGTATATGTTCAAGTAGTTTCACTGCTGCAGTTCTAACTCTTGGGATGTCCTTCCATGCAGGTAGCCTGCAGTCAGCCAGTGTTCCAAAGGTCTTTCCTCTCTCTCAAGGCATTGGCCTACACACGCCTTCCAGTACAAGTATATTGGTAGTATAAATCATGCATCAGTCAACACCATCTTTAGAACTTTCCTGACCTGGCAGAACCAGGGGAGAAATTCCTGGCACCAGACAGCGGACTGTGGGGGGGGGTCTCTAACACTGGTCAAGGTCCACCTGAAGGTGCCTGAATCCCAAAGCTCCACAGAAAAGGCTAACAAAAATGGAGGTGAGGGCTGGTATGGAATGAACAAAAGGGGGGATAAGATGGAATTGACACCCCAACCCCAAATGTATCAAGAGAAAGCAGAAGAAATGAAGGGGGTGGTACTATGGAACTTGGGGCTGCAACAGTGAAATTACTCAAACATCAACATTTTTGCCAAGTTCCTAAAACAACTACATTATGTTCATCACAGGACTCACTGTAGCAATATCACTCTTGGGAAGATTCCCAAAGCAATGTGATAGAGGGGAAGTGGATGAACTATTTGGAAACCAGTCCTTGCAGGACATCAAAAACAAATCTTGCTCTTGCCCTAGAAGCAGTTCCTAAGTTGTAATTATTGGAGAAAGTGACTACAGAGGACCAGGTGGCTGCTTTTAGAATGGCCTGGATGGAAACTCCAATGAGAAAAGTGTTGGGGGCAGCAACAGTTTGAGTCGAATGTGCTACAATTTGGCCTGAAACTTCTTTTCCATGATGCTGATAGCAAAACTCAGTGTAATGCCCCAGCCACTATGGAAAGGGTTTGTTTGTTAACAGGCTTACCCTCCTTTCTTTTTGCAAAACAGACACACAGCTGGTCTGTTTTCCTGATCTCTTTTGTTTTATTTAAGCAAATTCTCAGCTGTCTGTACACATCTAGGGAAAGCAGGGTTCTTTACCCTGAATGCTGAGATTTAGAGAAAAAAACTTTGGAAGCTGAATGGTCTGGTTCAAGTTCAAATTAGTAGCTACTTTTGCCATAAAAGAAGACTGAATCCCACTCTGCCTGGAAGGTACACTAAGAAGGGCTCTTTGCACACTAATGCTTGCACTTCTGAAGCACGTCTACTAGAAATGACTGTCAACAAGAAAAAGGTTTTCCAAAAAAGACACTGGATAGTGCAAGAGGCTGCAGGCTCAAAGGGGGGAATGACAGTTTTTCTAATGCATAAATAAGGTCTCAAGGTGGACCATCTGTCTTTTGGGTGGTCTAAAGTGAGTCACTCCCATTAGGAATTGTTTAACTAAAAGCTTAGAATACAGACGGGGGTTCCATGGGCAGGCAAGTTTAAACAGCAGAAGCATGAACTTTTATAGAAGTATAAGCTAAGCCTGATTTGTAGAGGCTTGTCAGGTTTTCCAGGACCAGTACCACCTTAGTTTTTCTGGGGTCTAGGTACCTGGAGGGGCACCAGAAGGGGAACTTCTTCAACTTTTCTAGGCACAATTTTCTTGTGCTGAATTTCCTAGCCCCTTCACAATGTTTATCACATCCTCTGAAAATCTCTGACTGCCTGAGATGTGTAACATCATTAATGCTGTCAGCTTAAGTGTATCCAGATTGTGGCGTAGCAGAGACCCCTGTTCTGAGTTAGAAGGTTGACTTACTGAGGCAGTACCCTCATGTTTTCCTCTTGTCAAGTTGCACAGGAGAGGGAACCCGTGCTGACTTCTTATCCTGTAGTTTTGTCAAAACCCTGGGGATCAACTCTACTGGAGGGAAAGCATATATAAACAGACCTGTCAGGAGAAATGTGTCATTCAGGCTCCTGGAGTTATTAACCTTTGGCAAATTGCCTCAGGTGCCTGTTCAGATAAGAAACAAGCAGGTCTATCTCCAGTACATCACACAAGCTGGTTAATATTCTGGGAAGAAATAGCCAGGGAATTGTTATGGCTAGGTTTGTATAGGCCCTAGGGCCGATAGCCTAGTACCAACCTATGAACATCCTGGAAGAAAGCAGTGGTAGCTGTAATACCTAAAGAGAATAAAAATCCTTCATAAAGGCGCATTTCAAAACTAAACCATGACTATAAAGTGTTCATTTCTATAATCGCTAAAAGAATGGCAAAAGTAATGTCAAAGTTGATAGATATGGATCAATGTGGTTTTGTGGAATGGAGGCAAACATTTGACAACATTAACAGACCACTGATGACCCTGGGGGAAGCAGAATTTAAAAGAATAACATTGTTGGTGGGTCTTGATGCAGAGAAAGCATTTCAAAGAGTAAGCTGGGACTTTATGAGGAGGGTAATGGAAGCATTTGCATTTCCTAAAAAAATTATAAGGTTGATTAGGACGATATATGAGGGATTGGAGACAAAAATTAAAGTGGGTGGGGTCCACTCTGATAATTTCAGCTTGAGCAGAGGAACCAGGCAGGGGTGTCCTCTTTCCCCTTTGTTATTTGCATTATATTTAGAATCACTGGCAAAGAAAATAAGGAACCCAGAAATTCAAGAATATAACTGGTATGGTAGTAAAAGCTGGGTCTATTTGCAGATGATATTATTTTATATCTTATAGAAATAACAACAAAGTATGGGAGCAGACCCATGCAAAAAGAAGTTGCATAATGGTGATGTTCATTCCACTAAACAAAAATTCAAGTCCGCAAAAGTCCATAAAAATTAGAAGGGCTTTTATTCCATATACAAGACAGGTAAGTGCTTTTGCCAGAAGGCTTTTTCAAACCATTAACAAAAAGTACAGGAAACACTATACCTTATATAATTCATCAATTAAGTGTGCAAATAAATAATGACATCACTACAATAAAATTTAAAAAGACTAATATAAAAGTTAATACTAGTGTGTCAAAAATATATATAACATATCTTCTATACTACATCAACATACTTTAAAAATAAAAATTACAATGAATAAATAATTTAAAATACATGTCATCTCACAACTAATCTCCTATTCTGTAACACGGACTTAACTGATATTTTGTCATTCAAGCCTGGGTTTATATGTGCCCTAAGCTTGATGATCCATCTCATTTCAATTCTTTCTGTATAGTTTCTAATATCTCCACCTCTCATACTGGGTGTATTAACGTGAAGAACCATAAATTTAAAAATATGTGACTCATCCATTTCATTCACATGTTTAGATAATGCATTAATACTAGATTTAATACGTATTTGATATGTGTTCCCTGATTCTATCCTTAAGCCTTCTGTCAGTTTTACCGACATAACGCTTACCTGTCTTGTATATGGAATAAAAGCCCTTCTGATTTTTATGGACTTTCGTGGACTTGAATTGTTTCATGGAATGAACATCACCATTATGCAACTTCTTTTTGCATAGGTCTGCTCCCATACTTTGTTTTTATTTCTATAAGTTTTATTACGGAGATTGGTTTGGGAGCGTTTACCCTTTGGTGGTTCCTGTTACTTATTGTCTTTCATATTATTTTATATCTGACTAAACCAGAAAGAGGCATTACAGTGTTGTGGAACATTTTGAGACAGTTTCAAATCTTTTCAGGATTAGGTTCATAGATTACTAGTAGGCTAATTGCCCTTGTGGGCCATTTTAAGCCTAGCCAATTACCCCATGTGAGAATCAAACCCTGCACCTTGTGCATGTAAGGTAACTGCCTTAACCTTTATGCCACCCTCTGGATACAAAATTAATGAAGCTAAAACAAAAGCAATAGCGGTACATTATGTACCCACATATGAACTGGTTCAGCATTATCCACATTTATGGGACATGACAAAATTAAGTATTTTGCAGAATGGATTAAAAAGTATTCTGGTGTGGCAGCTAAGGATATTTAGGAAGAGACTAAACAAAAGGTAATGCAAAAACTGACAAAATGGAAACTTTGTTATACGGTTATGGATAGTAAGATACAAGCAGTCAAACTTTTTTTAGTCCCGTTAATCTTATACACAGGTCAGGTATATTTTTATCAACCAGGGGAGAAGTTGTGGATAGCAATTAATAAAGAGCTGAAGGACTTTATCTGGGAGGGGAAGATGCCAACCATCAAGAAGGATAAGCTGATTCTTCTAGTAAAACAGGGTGGATTGAGATTACACAATTTGAATGGGTATTTCAAAGCTACACAGTCAAGGCTCCTGTACACAGCACAAGCAAAAAACTATAATTCAAAGTGGAAAAGGATGATGATGAAACAGGGGAGAAGCTCAAGAAACAAGGACAAAGAATAAGCTTTTGGATGCAGGCCTTTAAGGAGAATGACAATAATAACACAGAACATTACATCTATAAGGTAACAAAAAGTATCCTAAAAACTAAGCCAACACAGGAATGGAGAAAGGAGATTCTGCTGACAGGGATGACTACAATTAGGGATACAGACAATAGGGAAGAGGGGGGTGGAATTTACTGGAGAAAACTAACAAAGGAACCAACGTATTGGGAGCAAATAACTAGACAGGGAAAGATGACAGAATGGGAAGACGCCAAGAATTTATTTGAACTGCAGGTTAGAGATTGGCTTCCCTATCAAGGATTGATATCTGAGTATAAGCAAAGAGAAAGAAATGGGGGGGTCCTTAAACGAAAGACCAGCACTAGTTGAATTTTTAGTACAATCTAGAACAGAAGCTGCCATTAAAAAAGGAATAATTAGTACATCATATAAAATACTGCATGATAACTATAGGAATCAATCACAGGAGGTTAAAAAGGATTGGGAAGAGAGGTTGAATAAGCAATTCTCAAAAAAACAATGGGAGGATATATATGTACGTCTCCCAAATGTGCAACAAAAATTAAAGATTTAGGAATTTTGCTTGGGAATGTTTACATAGATATTTTTATACCCCAAGTAGACGCCAGAGAATTTATTCTCAGGTAGACAGCAAACGTTAGAGGTGTGACAGGGAAGAAAGACGTAACTGGGAACATATTTTCTGGAAGTATAGTGAGTTGGCGGACTTTAAGGATTTTTTTGTGGGATGCACTGTCAGAAATGCTGGATGGGAAGACTGGTATGAAGAGGGAGATGATTTTTCTGATACAGAATCAGAATTGCCTAGACATGGTAAGGCCTTGCTGTGTCTAATTATATTGGCTGACAAAAAAGCCATGGCTAGAAAATGGAAATCAAAATCTAAACCAGCTATATTAGAAGTAGTGAAAATAGTAACAGACATAAAACAACTGGAAATGAGATGTTTAGAAAAGGGTAGGAGCAAACTACACAGGAAAAACGGGAATTGTGGGAACAATACATACAGGGGAGGAATGAGGTTTAAAAGAAGACAGGACGTAAATGAGCTATGTAATGTTTGACTGAAAATGATTGGGTAGATTATAAGTGATGTATAATGTCTGCAACTGGGAGTGTGTCAGCATGGTTTGTAATGTAAAATACTAGCAACTAGGATTGTGTCGGTGTGGTTTGTTTTCATTTATGTAAATGTAGTATTGCCTATGTCGTAAGTGATGGTTTAATAAAGGTGTTTCTTGTTTAAAAAAGGGCAGGAATTGAATAATTTATGTAATGTTGCTTAGGTTATATGATATATAGCAACATATGTGAAGTATTTGTAAATGTGAATTTGTTAATACAGTTTGATTACTTTTATATAAATGTAAATTTGTCTATGTCACAAGTGATAATTCAATAAAGGTGTTTAAAAATGCCATACAGATGTCTTCTCTCTAAAGTACTTCCTAAAGCTCTAAGTAACCCACTCCCCAATTAAATTAACATGGTCTTTTAGAACAGGAAGGTCATTCCCCAAGGACAAACTGCCATTACTTAACAATTTACTAAATGCTATAGAGTGCCCACCCATGCCATGACAAACCCTTGTAATGCATTACAATATTCAAGTTACATGTTCTCAACTAATAAAAAGAATACTTAATTCTCAGACATACAAATGGCTTACAATACAAATTAAATACAAAAATCAGACACATAGATAATGCATGGAAAACCTGGAAGAGTGACCATTAGAACATCCAACTACATTAAACATTCTCTGAGCTAAGGAAAACAACCAGAACAGCTACAAACACCATAAAAGCAATACGTCTTAAAAGCAAGCTGGTCAAAATAGAGGACATACAGGAAACCCAGTAGATGATGAACGCAATCACTAGCCTACATACTTCTAACAACAACCAAATAAACATGAACTAGTCCATGTATTCAAATGACTATGCCCAGTTCCTACTTTTTTTTTTGTCTTTCGGCTTTTCCCGGTTAGGGGTCGCCACAGCGGAACTCCCGTCCACTAATGATTGGCAGTGGATTTTTAAGGTGCCGAGTTGCCAGCCTAACGCCCAACCTTCAAAGAAGGCATGCCCATTCATGCACGCACCTACCTGCATGTCTTTAACGTCACTCGACCACGGGAAGGACGTTAAAGACATGCAGGTAGGTGTGTGCATGCCCAGTTCCTACTAACAACTATAAATGACATAAGTGCTTTCCAACCTATGTTCACAGCTTGAAGACACTTCACACTCTCAATTATCCACACTAGCCTCTTCTGCAGCAGCTTTTCATTTCTCCAAAATATCAGTGGAACAAAGTTTCACCTTCTGAATATTAATGCCAGAATTCCCAAATACAGTAAGCTCTATTATACTTTCTCAAGACTAGCTGCTAATACATTAGCCAATCCATTTACCTTTACCTTCAACCTTTCACTGGCATCAGCCACCATACTTTCAGCTTCCAAACACTCTGCAATAATCCCTGTCTCAAAAAGTCTTCTCATCCGATAGACCAAAGAATTACAAACCCATTTGCAATCTCTGTCCTATCACAAAAATATTTGAAAACTTCCATAAAAGCAAATACTAAACCATACTAATAGCTTTGGTATCATCTGTGATGCACAACATGGATATTGTAACAACTTTAGTATATTTACAGCCCTTATAATGGCAGCATGTAACATTTACTGCAAAAAGAATGAATGCTTAATTACATGTGACCTCTCTGTCGCATGAAAAAGGCCTTTGAAACATTTTACCACGATTTGCTTCTTAACACACTTAAAGGACTCAACCTCAGTTAGAACACAATTCAATAGTTTCAAAGTTACCTGAAGGAATGAACCTTCCAGGTTTAGTACAATAACTCCAACTCAACACAGGCATACCCCAAGGATCTGTACTAGACCCACTTATTTTCTCTTTTTGATAATGATTTCCATCTTGAACTCCCAGATTTTAACTTAGTGATATAAGCATATATTTTGCTATGGTAGTTCGTAAAACACACTCACCTACAAAACAAATTGCAATACTTCAACCAGTTCTATAGCTGGTCCTCCTCCAACAAGACACTAATCAACGATTAGAAAAAGTACAGTTGTGTAAAATCTTACCATAACAGTTGATGCTCTTTCCTTCACCGTTGCAGTATTCCTAATGTAAAGGATTCCCTGTCATGGTAGCCTGACATCGACCAGTATACCAAAGCCTACTGTTGCTTTAAGCCAAACATCACATGTATGCTCCTCACACAGCGCAAGTCATAAAAGCAATGTCCTGATATACCATCCTCAGAACGAACTGCTCCAGTAGGAACACCAGCCTAAGGAAATCCAGGAGGTAACCAGTACATCCACAAAGGAAAAGGACTACGGGAAAGAGGGAGGGAATGAATACTGCAACGGTGAAGGAATGGACATCTATGTCCTTACCTTCACTGATGCAGTATTCCTATATATGACAGAGTGCCAAAGCTCAAAAAGAAACTTGGAGGATGAAGGAGCAGTACAGACCTCTAAGAAGTCATGAAGAATGGCACTAACAAAAGCAGCTCTAGCTCTGGAGATATCATCCAACTTGTAGTGCTTGGTGAAAGTATGCACAGAGTCCAGGTAGTTGCTTCAAGAATAGAATTAGTATCCAACCCTTTGAAAAAAGCACCAAAAGAAGCCACAGCTCTAGTAGAATGAGTCTTTACAGGGGAAGGAAGATTCTTACCATGAAAAGTATAACAAAAAGAAATAGCCTTGGAAATCCAATAAGAAATAGTTTGCTTGGATACAGCTAATCCTAAGGACCTAGGATAAAAAGAAACAAACAACTGATCGGATTTTCTAATAGCCTTAGTCAAATCCAAATAAAATCTGAGTTGTATATGCACATCCAAAGTATGCCACACCCTCTCACTGGCAGATTGCAGAGAGGGGAAATAAGTAGGCAAATGACAACTCACTAAACACCTTCGGCATAAAAAAAAAGATTAGTATGCAAGGACATCCAGTCCTTATGAAACATCAAAAAAGGAGGACAAGCCGTAAAGGCATGAAGCTCAGGGACCTGTCCAGCAGAAGTAAGGGCCAACAAAAGAACTGCTTTCCAAGAACAATGTTGCAAGGAAGCTGAAGCAGCAGGCTCAAAAGGAGCCTGAGTCAACTTCTCCAAAACAAAATTAAGATCCCAGGGAGGAGGAACAGGCTTCCTGGGAGATCTCATTTGAAGGACGCCTTTAAAAAACTGTTTAGCCTTAAATCTAGAAGCCAAAGGAAGAGATAAAGGCAGACAAGCAGAGATAGCTGATAAATGGGCCTTTATAGAACAACAAGCCAAACCAGCATTGGGCAAACTCACAAAAATATGAGAGGAACCAGAGGAACATCCAGAGTAAGTAGGTCCAGGTTGCGAGAGAGACACCAAACAGAAAACCTCTTCCATTTGGATAAGTAGGATTTCCTAGCAGTGGGCTTCCTGGCCTCCTGCAGGACCCTCAGCACGTCCTCAGAAAAAAGGTGTCTATGTGGAATCAAAATCCTCTCATCCAAAGTGTCAGTTGAAGACAGGGCAGGTGGGGATGGATGACAGATCCCTTGTCTTGTGTGAGCAGGTCCACCCTGTGAGGTAACTTGTGATGACTGTCCTTGCCTAAATGCAGAAGAAGAGGGAACCTATGCTGTCGTGGTCAAAAGGGAGTCACCAACACAGT
The DNA here is from genome assembly GCF_019279795.1 of Protopterus annectens. Taxonomy (NCBI): domain Eukaryota; kingdom Metazoa; phylum Chordata; order Ceratodontiformes; family Protopteridae; genus Protopterus; species Protopterus annectens. Next base: position 1,976,953,245 of record NC_056729.1, on the reverse strand, counting down.
TTTGAGATTATCCAGTTGAATTTTGAACACGACTTTTGGAATAGGAGGAAGGGGTGGGAATGCATAAAGAAACATCCCCTTCAAGAAAAAGAGAGGGAGTCCACCTTCTTTACTAGAGGACCTGGGACTCTGGCACAAAATAGAGAAAGTTGTCCATTAAGATGGGAAGCAAACAGATCTACTTGAGGAGTACCCCACTGTTGGACAATGTGCAGAAACAGATCCCTTTGAAGTATCCGTCCATTCATAGGATTGAGTTAAGGGCCTGCTCAGAGTGCCTGCCACAATGTTTTGACACGAAGGGATGTATACTGCCTCAAGAATGATACTGGACAGCAAGATCGCATACCAGGAGTGCCAACTGATAAAAAATGTAAGATTTTGTTCCTCCCTGTTTGTTTATATACTACATCACTGTGGTATTGTCTGTGAATACCTGGAGAGAAAAGATGAAAAGGATGAAAAGGATGAAAAGCCTAAAGAGCCAGTAGAAGAGCTGTCATCTCTTTGACACTGATGTGCTTCTTCTGCTGAAGTGGTGACCACAGCCCCTGTACTTCATGAAGCCAAAAGCGGCTCCACATTCCACATCTGAAGCATCTGTGAACAGCTCCTAGGAGGGAAGAGAGGAATAAAAGGAAGCCCTAGATTTAGAGACAATTGCTGGATCCACCAATGAAGTTCTTTTTTCAGACAAGAAAGAAGAGGAACTACAAAGTCTAGAGGATGTGCATGTTGAAGCCAAACTGACCTCAGAAAACAATGAAACTTTCTCATGTGAAGTTTGGCCAGAGGGAGCCGAAGAATGGTGGATGCAATGAAACCCAGAGCTCTCAGAAACTCCCTGCCTATAGTGGAGGCCAGACGAAGAAAAGTCTGAAAGAAGGAAATGAGAGTTAAGGCCTTTGGAGGAGGCCGGAATGCCAGCATAGGCAACATCTGAATCCTGCAACCCAGAAAGACATGATCCTGAGAAGGAGTCAGAGAAGACTTTTTGAAGTTTATTGTGAACCCCAGGCTCTGAAGAAGGGGAAATGGCAAAATTAAGATTTTTGCAACAGGATCTCTGGACAGGATACCCGAATCACCAGGTTGTACAAGTAAGGAAATATTTGGATCCTCTGAAGCCTGCAAAAAGCAATAGCAGGAGTGAAGCATTTGGTGAGTACTCTTGGGGCAGTAGAAAGGCCAAAGGACAAAGCAGAGAACTGAAAATGCCAGAAAGCAAAAGAGAACCACAAAAACTTCCTGAAAAGGGGATGGATTGGAATACGGAGATAAGCAACCTTGAAATCCAGAGACACCATATAGGCCTGAGGGGGCAAAAGAGGAAAAAGACTCTGAAGGGACAACATTCAAAAGGTGGGCACCTACAGAAAAGTATTTAGTTGAGAGAGGTCTAGAGCTGGTCTCCAAGTACCCTCTTTTCTGTGCACTAGAAACATTCTGGAGGACCCCCCTCCCCTTTGGGACAGAGGAACATCTTGAATAGTACCCTGAGTCAAAAGACCTTGAAGAACCTCTAGGAAAAAAAGGAAGTTGTTCCGAGGAGGCTGACGAATGTCCATAATAGGGAGATGGGATTTCTACACCATGAAATACCCCTGACGAATGATGGAGAGAACTCAAGAATCCTGAGCAAACAGCAAGAGAAAGAGAAAGGCAAAGAGAAACAGAAATGTGGCTGGGAAGAGAAGGACAGTCATACAGCACCTGGTTTACCAGGAAAGGAAGACTTTTGAGTCCATGAAATCCGAAAAGCCTTAGCAGGAGGAGCTTGCTTGCCACACATTTTGCCCTTAGTAGGAGGACAAGACTGCCTGTGAACAAAGGCTGGCTTATTGGGTTAATTTCTCTGAAATTTAGGCACAGGGGAGATAAACTTGTTTGTGTTCCTGTAAGGTTTCTCTGTATGCTGAAGGGACTTAAACAAACCAGCAGCTGCTTCCCCAAACAAAAGTTTATCAAGATGAGCATCAGGTAAAGGTTGAAGTCTAAGCCAAGAATACCTCCTCATCACTGAACCAAAAGCAGCAGCCATAGAAGAAGCATCTGCTGCATCATAAATATGCTTGATAGAATGACAAACCACTTAAGAGGAAGTCCCTAACAAGGAAAGAGCAGAAGTTTTACCGTCAGAGTCTGGGAGATTAGAAATAAGCTGACAAGCCTGAGAAAGAACATCCAATACATACCGGGCATTATTTCCCAAAAAAAAATATTTTAGAATGCATTACCACACTTAAAAAATGGGCTATCTGTTAAATAGTTTTGTATTTGTTTTTTTTACTACTATATATATTTTTACATATTTCTGAATATTTCCTACTCATAATGTTTCACACTTGCTATAGTATATGGAATTGGAACTGCAGAAAGTATTCTACATCTAAAATGCGCGAACACAAACACAAACACACACACACACACACACGCACACACATTTTTTTCTTTACTTTGTTTTTTTTAATTTTATGCTTGTTAAACCATAAATCTGCTTTTAGTGGTAGCTGTTTACTTTTTACTTTTTTTTTATGAGCTTCAAGTGGCAGACTTGTTTTTTACCAGACATTACCTGTACATTAACACCCTGCTGAAGACTGTTCATTCTCCAATCAGGGTGAAGATGTATAGTTCTCCTATTCTCTAAAAAAAGATATGAGGCTTGGAGGCATATTTACACATAGATGACGGATCTGAAAGATAATAGGGCAGGGGCAACTGAAAGATGGCGTGTGAATGGTGAGATTTGACAATTTCAGATAAGAGAAAATTTGTTTGTTAATGTAAGCTCTAGAAGGAGCGATGACAGGTACTGGGGTTAGGTCTAGTGGGTTTCCTTGAGCAATTTACTGGATGTTTATCTTGAGCCTTATCAGAGTTCAAAAATGTAGCTGTGTCCAGGCAAGAAATGGTGTAATGATGATTTTGTGACAGTAATTAAATCAGGCTTTTGTAAAGTAATGAAGGCATTAAACTGATTGGTTTTGGTTTCTTATAATCTGTGCATTAAGTAGGATACAGGAGAGTGAAGATGGACCTTGTTTAGCTTCAATGTTACCTTGAAGAAGTAGCAGCAGTATGACTGGTGTAAATGTATACAGATGTTTGAACAGGTATAGGATCAGATTATCAATGATAAAAAACATTTTATGTATATGTGAGTGTGTGTGTGTGTGTGTGTGTGTGTGTGTGTGTGTGTGTGTGTATATATGTATATATATATATATATATATATATATATATATATATATATACATACATATATATATATATATATATATATATATACACACACACACACACACACACATACATACACACACATGTATATACATACATATAAGCACACACACACACACACACACACACACACACACACACACACACACACATATATATATATATATATATATATATATATATATATATGTATGGATCCCAATACCCATGGTGGTGGTGCTGCGGTAGCGTTGTCGCCTCACAGTAAGACGCTGTCCGGTTCAATTCTCAGCTACAGCGTCTTCTGCGTGGAGACATGCGTGAATTGGCGTACCTTCATTGAAGGTTGTGTGTCAGGGCTGGTAACTCGGCACGTAAAAATCAACTACCAATCATTAGCGGACCGGAGTTCCGCTGTGGCGACTCCTAACCGGGAAAAAGCCGAAAGACACAAATATATGGATCCCAATCAGATGATCGAATTTTCACAAACCCGAAATTCACACAGTTGATACCGGGTCTATATCACATGGTTGAAAGCTAATAACAGTGAACGACGACAACTTCGAAAACACCGGAACTCGAAGTTGCAATTATGGGGGGCTGTGCCCCCCCCCACTAAATATATATACCACCGCAGAGATCGCACTACAGTGAGGAAAGGGCAAATACCCCTATCTACACTGTAGTGCGACCCCACAATAAAAACTTTGAGTTCGGTGTTTTCGAAGTTGTGGTCGTTCGCTATTATTAGCTTTCGACCACGTGATATAGACCCGGTCGAGACCATATGATCGAGTTTTTGAAATCCCAAAGCTTTTGAATGGAGATCGAAGTACAGTTAGGATCAGGAAATTTACACTTTTCCTCACTGTAGTGCGATCTTGAAGTTGGTACATATAATTTGCAGGTGGTGTTGGGGCCACAGGGGTGCTTGCCCCCCTGCAAAAACATAAAAAAGGAATATTTTGTGTGTGTGGTTTTTTTTTTTTTTTAAAGTTCAAGTTTTCGAAAACTTAATCATATGGTCTCCACCATATGAATTTCAAGTTTCTGAAAACTCAATCCTCTGACATAAACCAATATATATATATATATATATATATATATATATATATATATATATACATATACATATATATACATAATTTATATATGCAGTGGATATAAAAAGTGTACACACCCCTGATTTTTGTGATATAAAAAATGAGACCACAATAAATCATTTCAAAACTTTACCCATCTTTAATGTGACCTATAACCTGTCCAATTCAATTGAAAAACAAACAAATCTGTTGGGGAAAAAATATAAAAAATAAAAAAACATACAATAAGCTGGTTGCATAAGTGTGCACACCCTTAAACTAATACTTTGTTGAAGCACCTTTTGATGTAATTACAGCATTCAGTCTTCTTGGGTAGGAGTCTATCAGCATGGCACATCTTGACTTGGCAATATTTCCTCACTCTTCCTTGCAAAAGCGCTCCAAATCTGTCATATTGCGAGGGCATCTCTTGTGCACAGCCCTCTTCAGGTCACCCCACAAATTTTCTATTGGATTTAGGTCTGGGCTCTGGCTGGGCCATTCCAAAATTTTAATTTTCTTCTGGTGAAGCCATTCTTTTGTTGATTTGGATGTATGTTTGGGGTCATTGTCGTGCTGAAAGGTGAAATTCTTCTTCATCTTCAGCTTTTTAGCAGATGCTTGAAGGTTTTGGGTCAAAAGTGACTGGTATTTGGAACTGTTCATAATCCCCTCCACCTTGACTAAAGCCCCAGTTCCAGCTGAAGAAAAGCAACCCAAAGCATGATACTGCCACCACCATGCTTCACCTTTGGGATGGTGTCATTTTGGTGATGCAAAGTGTTGTTTTTGCGCTAAACATACCTTTTGGAATTGTGACCAGAAAGTTCAACCTTGGTCTCATCTGACCATAACACATTTTTCCACATGCTTTTGGGAGACTTGATGTATTGTTTTGCAAATTTTAGCCAGGCCTGGATGTTTTTCTATGTAAGAAAAGGCTTCCATCTTGCAACCCTACCCCATAGCCCAGACATATGGAGAATATGGGAGACTGTTGTCACATGTAGTGCACAACCAGTACTCGCCAGAAATTCATGCATCTCCTTCAGTGTTGCTGTAGGCCTTTTGTTAGCTTCCCTGACCAGTTTTCGTCTTGTCTTTTCATCAATTTTGGAGAGATGTCCAGTTCTTTGAAATGTCACTGTTGTCCCATATTTTCTCTACTTTTTGATAACTGTCTTCACTGTGTTCCATGGTATATCCAATGTTGTGGAAATGTTTTTGTACCCTTCTCCTGACTGACACCTTTCGACAATGAGATCCCTTTGATGCTTTGTAAGCTCTCTGCGAACCATGGCTTTTGCTGCAGCAGGCAACTGAGTAAATGTCAGGAAAATCCTACTAGGACAGCTGAACTTTATTTGGGGTTAATCAGAGTTTCTTTAACTGATGGCAGGTGTGTACCCAAGAAGTCCAAATTCTGTAATTAAACCAAAAGGTGGTTCAACAAAGTATTAGTTTAAGGGTGTTCACACACAACAAAGTATTAGTTTAAGGGTATGCACACTTATGCAACCAGCTTATTGTATGTTTTTTATTTTTTTATATTTTTCCCCTAACAGATTTGTTTGTTTTTCAATTGAATTGTACAGGTTATAGGTCACATTAAAGGTGGGTAAAGTTTTGAAATGATTTATTGTGGTCTCATTTTTTTATATCACAAAAATCTGGCATTTTAACGGGTGTGTACACTTTTTATTTCCACTGTACATTATGTGTTTGTATATGTATGTATGTATGTATGTGTGTGTATATATATATATATATATATATATATATATATATATATATATATATATGTATGTATACAGTAAGTATTAGTAAATGAGAGAATTGTGGTAGTCTATGGCAATGAAGGGATGATGGAGGGTATATGTGGGCTGGGAAACTCCGAATGAATGAGACTTGAGTGGAACTGAGTGAAGTCTAAATGGGGATTAGTTGACAAAGTGAGTTTTATGGAAGGCATTGTTATGTGGTAGGATAGTAGTGGGTGTTAAGTATGAGGAGTAAAAGTCGGCAGTTAGGTCAGAAAGTGGAGTACATTTTGTGGTAAGGGAGGAAAAGAGATGAAAGTTTATTAAAGTAATGTAGGAAAATAAACACAGCTAAGTAGTAGGGCTGTTAACTGCTGTTTTGAGTGTGAAGGTGGAAATTAGGATGTGTCTCTTTAAGGGGTTATGCTATGGTAAACAGGGTCCCTATTAAATCAGCGAATAGAGAATGCTGTTTAATCAACCCTTTTTATCGAAACGGTGAAATCCCGTATGCACGGAACAGCAATTTTTTTCCCCAGGGGGAAAAAAAATCACTGGGCCATTTTTGGGACTTTGCCATTTCCTCCACTGTGGTGCAATCTCAGAGTTGGTATATTTAAGTAGGGGGGTGTGGAGGCACAGCCCCCCACATCGGAGGGTGTGGGGGTGAAGCCCACACTTTATTTTGTGTTTGTGTTTTTTTTTGTGGGTTTTATTTATTTATTTTTTTTTAGAGAGCAGCGACTTTTTCCCCTGGAAAAAAAAATCGCTGTTCTGTGTGTTCTGCATTTTGCTGTTTCGATGTTTTAGGGTGGTTTATACAGCGTTTGCTATTGTATGAGTTTGCTGTTATAACATAGACCCGGTAAACATTGGGTTTGGACAGGATAGATTAAATATACTCAACCAGGGAGGAGGTGGTAGTGGTGTGGAGTAGGTACAAAATCATTCTCTGTGCAAATCAATCACCCTGTGCACCTTCTGTGACTATCAACAGTCACTGGCCTTATATTCCAGAATAACCACACTTATTTGATTAAAACAAAAGAAGAAGATAAAAAAGCTGATCTTTAGTGGTCTTATACACTTTGATTACCGCCCCAAAGTTCTCCAGCTACTTGACAAGTGAGAGAGAGCAAGGTTTAAAACTGCCAAACATATCCGAATAAATTCAGAACAGTTGCAGCAGCATGTACCTTGTTCAATGAATTACGTACCTGTACACTTTTCAGGACTTTACTGGCTCCATTTAAATATTTATTTAAAATAAAAGAGCATTCTAGCATTGTGCGAGACAGACTGGATTTTCCAGATGAGTGATGGAAGCTTAGAAGCTAAGCAGCACATGGCTGATCTGTAATACAGATCAGAGCAATAATTATGATTGGAGAAGCAGAAACATAAATATTTACATCACAGCTATCACCTGAAAGAGACATTAGAAATTAGCTACGAGTCCTGCAGCAACTTAATGAAAAGGGTAAACACAGAGATGGAAAGTACATAGTGGAGCTAAAAAACAGGAAAGTCTGTGAGAAGGTTTGCATTTAATAAAAAAGACAGAGTGATATGAAAAGTGGAAGGAAGATGCACAGAAAGAGAGACAGAGAGAAGAGAAAAATGACATAGAAATAAGGGAGTTTATTGTACACAAAAATGAAATTATCAAAGAAATACTCTTACAACCACGACAAGGCATCTCAGTAAAAATGCTTCTCTGGTATACAAACAATTTTTAATACAGCAGCCCAGACAGCTCCATTAATAAGGCAGCAGTTGCTTAACTGAAAAAAAAGTAAATTCATGGGGAACATCCACTTGTTCCCACAAAATACCTCATTCATCCAGGAAATAGTTTCTAAAAAGAAAAGTTCCTCCAAGGGAGGTGGAGAGGACTGACTTTTCCTCAGAATCAGAGTTTTCAACTTTGGAATCTCCAAAAGAAGCCCTGCCTCCGTCAATGTCAGAATCCTCAGAAAAACTTCCTCAGGAATTTCTTTACTGATAATCTGTTCAGATAAGGATTTCTGAGTTCAAGGACTAACAGCTTGCAATAATTTCCTGGTGAAGGTAAAGAAATCACCTTTGGAAGCAAGCACTATGTTCTCAAATAAGCAATGTCTACCCAACCTTTTGTTTTTTCTTTGCAGGGTCCTTCCTGGAAGAAGAATGAACAGGGGCTGGCACTTCACCCCTGCCAATATATTTATTTTTCCAGCCACCCTGAAAAGAACCTCTTGGAGTATCTCACAGACCAAAAGAAAATGGTTCTCCTATGCCTGGATTGGACATGGGAGCAGCTGTAGAGGATGTGGGTGACTGTTGTTCCATGGTGGCTGAAAAGGCTACATCAGAGGAACCCACAGTAATACGTGAGTGTCTGAGGAACAAAAATCAGCCACTACACTGTCATGCACTAACAGCTGGGGTACTGTCTGAGCCAATGATGGCAGCAAAGGCTCCTTAATGTGTTTTTTCTTTCTTTGCAGGTACAGGAAGAAGAGCCACCAGGACCATAGTAGGTATCTATGCAGTAGCCAAGGATGAAGCCTGATTCTCAGTAAGCACTGTTGAAAAAGAGTTGCATGGAAGGTAAGTTGCCAGACAAGTGGCCACAAGCAATAGACACTCTTACACTTCTCCACACAGTCTCTTTCAAAAATAAAGCACAAGCAGTTCACAAAAATCCGTTAGAACTCAATTCCCCTTTTCTGAAATTCTCTGACACTAAGAACTGAAGGTAACTTGTCAAAAAGTGTACACAAGCATTCAATTAAAAACATATTCACTGCTCAGTAAAACACTTCCTGATCCTTTAAACTTGCACATACATACAAAAGTTCTCAAAAGTAGTACACCTTTGCCCAAAATTAGCCCCCCAACACTTAAAAATAAGCACAGATCTAAAAATAGCAACTCCTAACAGAACTCTTGTTTTTTTTTTTTTTCTTAAAGGGAAACATCACCTTTAATCAGCATATAAATATACACAGATTTCTTAAAAAGGCAATCATTTCTGTGTGGAAGGGACCTCCCCTACGGACACTTACCTGTCAGAAATGAAACTTGAAACCAATTGCTGCTCCTATGATGCCTCAGAGCTGCTTCCTCTTGAGGCAAAAAATGTAATGAGCTTATCTACATTCTGACAGCTGATTTCCTTCCAAGGGCTAACCAATCAGCAGTCACAGTGTAGGTGTTGGAGAGAGCAAGACCTTTTTGAAACTGGCCAGCTGTTGTATCCTAGGCAGGATACAACCCATATGGCCAAAGGCTACCTCAATAGTGAGAATAATGAACATCCACTGTTGCCTTGGCCAAAAGGGAGTAACCATCACAATTTCAGAGAGTACGTCTGGATCTTTAGAAGAACCCTCAGTATCACAGTAAAGGGTGGAAAAGTGTACAAGAACATTCTGGTCCATGGGAATGAGAAAAACATCCATCTTCTGGGCCTGTTAATAAGGAGTCTTGGGGTAGAATCTCGTCAGTTGCCTGTTCTGAGAGGAGGTAAACAGATCTACTAGAGGTGTTTCCTACAGTTGGCTCAATTCTTGAAAGACCCTAGTGTGAAGATTCCATATGTGCGTCTGCCCTGGTTCCTACTGATTTTGCCTCCAAATCAAGTCTACTCTAACGGAATGTAGAAAACCTGAAGAATCAAACTGAGCTGACTTCTGTCTCCCAGGCTTTCTGCAGGGTAACTTAAGTGGCATAATTAACTACAACTATATTAAGAGGTTTAAATGGTACTTTAGATAGTTTATAACATCAAAGTATCATAGTAGAATGCCAGGCTATCAACCCAATGGACCTTTTTAAATCTAGCCACTCTTCCCAGTTAAACCTGACGAGCACTGACTCCTAAGGGTTTTGTGGCAGTATATATTTTAGTATGGGTAGCTGAGCATTTACAAGCTTCCTTTTTCTAATAAAGATATATGTGCCAGGTCAGGCATATATATGGTTCTCCATCAACTGATCCAGGTTTCACTTGAGTAAGTGCAGGGATAATCTCTCCTTCAAGTGGATGGGAAGCCTATTCCAGAGAAGGGTAGCCTCTGAGACACATACGTGTCCCTCCAGCATGTCCTATTCATGTTGCAGGGAAGGTTTAGTTCCCTGAAAAAGGTGTTCCTTATGCTATTTATTTTATGAAAGTGCAACAGATCCATTACTGCTGGATCAGAGGAAGCTTTATAGGCCAGGCATGGGTCACCTCTCAGCATCCTGTAGGAGACTGACTACAAGAACAATTCATTGAGGCATTCTGCATAAGACTTGTTTTCCACACCATGTAATCTTTTTTGTGAATAATCTCTGATGACACTCTAGTTGTTACATATGCTTAGCCAGGTATACACCAAAGGGGTACTATAATCAATGACTGGTCTTAAGACAGCAGAGTACATCAGAATGATGATATGTCTGGATCTAGATGTCATACCCCTGCTTCCAAGTTGTGCAACATACAATAATTTCCTCACTACATTGATACATTATGTTAGAATGCCAAATCATTGTCTACATATATTCCCAAACCACTGACTATAAAGTCTACTCTTTAGGGTGTATTGTCAATAAAGTAGTTTGTTGGGGTGGCCATCTTTCTAAAAGCTACTAGGATGTACTTTTTGGCATTGAGTTTTAGACCATGACTCTGATACCTCTTATTAGTGTGTGTCAGGCCTTCTTGGAGGATATTTGGGGGGGTCCTCAGACTGCACCCAATTTGCAAGCATATGGAAACTTGGTCAGCCTTAGCCTTCACCTCACACCTGCCAAACAGGAGCGGCCCCATCACTGAGCTCAGAGGCACCCCACTAGTAACTGGCCTTTTTGTGGAGGAAGACTCCCTTATTCTAACTTCATGAGTCTTCTCTGTAAGCCAGCTGGCAATGCAGTGGGTGATATACGGGGTTATACCTAGTTTAGCAAACTTTTCTACAATGCCCAAGTGGAGTATTGTGTCAAATGCCTTGACCGGATTGAGGTAGGCAGTATGCATCACTTTGCCCGCATACATTGCTTTGATGACTTTCACTATAAAATCCACTGGGTGAGTAGACAACACCTACCCATGGCAAACCCAAACTGATTTCGGTCCAATGTTTGTAGGTTACCTATGTCGTCATTTAGAATATCCATGATTATTCTCTCCATAGCTTTGCATATCAGGCTAGTCAGGGTTACAGGTCAATAATTCTCTGGGTCCATGGATGGCCCCCACTTGTGCAGCAAGATAACCACTGCAGTCATCCATTCATCTGGCACAAATCCTGTTTCTTTGTTGTGGTTAAATAGTGTTTCTAGTGGTCCTGATAGTTTATGCTTCATTCTATTAAGGAGACATTCTGGGATATTATTGGGAGCCACTGACGCAGTGTTTTTGCCTTGAATTGCTCCTTCAGCACCTGCTTTCTAATAACAAGGGAGTTATGGATGTGGGTATTTACTGAGGGGGATCTGGTGAGAAGCGGGGTACAACTAGGGCTAAATTTGTTGGCCAGGAAGTTTGCTGCATCTTCTAGCTCCATACAGGTGGCACCATTTACAATTCATTTGATACACTGCTGTGTATTGCCTTTGAGGTTATGGACATAACTGAAGAAAGCTTTGCAACTGTTCTTGGCCTGTGAGGCTAATTTATCTCAAATTTGGCATTGATGGACTTTATTTGCCCCCTGAGATGCTTATCTAGGTTGATGAGGGGATTTTTTTTAACTTGTTGGGCAATGCACCTCCTAATTTTTGCCATGAAGTTTTCCTTTTCTTATACTATTTACTGATGTTGGGATTCCACCAGGGCAGCTTGTTTTTGAGTTGATCCCATGCTTGATCCAGGTAGGTACAGCTGTCTCTATGCAGCTGTTAATATGATTATAAAGAGTTTCTGTAAATGACTCTCCACAGACAGCAGTGTAAATTTTGCCAGAGTGTCACTTAGCAGTAGAAAGGTTTCTCCCAGAATAATTCCTAAAAGTTCCAGGTTTAGCCAGTGTCCCTAGTTTTACCTTTACTTCAAAGGAGACATCTATATGGTCTGACCTGACTATCGAGAACATTACACTAGGGAGAGTGCAACATTTCTCCATGTTTGTGAGGATCAGGTCAAGGATGTTTGCGCTCCAGTGGATTTAAAGATTTAACTGGTCCAGGGTAATTGCATTTACAAGGTCCGGGAAAGTACAGTTATGTAAGCTGAACTTACCATAACATTAGTGTTCGAATGATCACTGCTGCAGTAGTCTTAGCTATAAAGGTTATACCCTGCCAAGGATATAACACCCAGTCAGCTTCCAAACCTTCTTGGCATGTTCCAAGTACCAAACTGTCAAGCAGCTCAAGCTGAGCTGCCAAAAGAACAAGTTTGGGGCTGAAGCCCCTGTCAGCTTTCCTGCCAACAGACAGAGGGAGGCTCAGCCATGAAAGGACAATTCTAGGAACAACAACAAAAATAAACATCCACACCCTGGCATAAAAAACACACCAAAAAACAAGGGGATGGAGGGAGGAAACGGCTCCTACCTCAGTGATCATTTGAACATCTACTGTTATGATAAGTTCAAATTACACAACTGTACTATGCTCATCATATTGATCGCTGCTGCAGTAGCCTTAGCTATATGTGTAGATTACCTCAGCTAACTACATTTAGGAGGTGGAAGGAGAAGAGTCAAGGAGGTCCTGGAGAATGGTCCTAGCAAACCTTGATACAGATGCAGAGAAAGAATCAAATATACAGTACTTCATAAAAAAATGTATAGAGGACCAAGAAGCAGCTTCAGAATGCTTTTAGTATCCAAACCATTTCAAAAAGCCATAGATGAAGCCGAGGCCCTGGTAGAGAAGTATAAAACGGGTATAAGAAATCATGCAACCCTGAAATGTCCAGAACAATAACCAAGCAAATGGGTTCACATAATCACAGGTAAAACTTCCCATAAAATTACAGCAAAATGTTCATAGACTGAAGAAATGTAATAGCATCAAATTACAAATATCTTGTCCAGCAACTTAGGATTTCATCAGAATGTGAAACAAATCCATCACCTATTATTTATATAGACAATTCAAATGAAAAGAACCAATACCAAAAAATAAAAAACATAATTGGTTAAATTACTTAATTGAACATTAATTCATTAAATTAAAACCAGCCTTTTATGTTTAAAAATTGAATAATACTTATCATAGTGTTAAACTTAAGTATTGAAAGTTAAAAAAATAAAACTTAACAATTTATACTATTGAGCCTCAAGCTGAATAATAAAAAAACAAAAACATTAATACTTAGTATAATTAACTTCAACATCCATAACTTAGCAGTCCTCTTTTTTAACAAGGGATAAATAGACACATTTTTGTTTAGGCCTGAGGGAAGGGATGTAGCATCCAATCTAATTTACCAAACAAGTTCCCTATATTCAGTTTTGCATTCCCAGTACCCTCCCCCTAATGTCCATAGGAATTCCTTCCAATATACCAAAAGTACAGTTGTGTACCTACCATAAATGTAGATGTTCGAGTGTATTCACTGTTGCAATCATTACATTTGGGTTAGCCTGCTGGCAGGCTACCCGCAGTAGGCCTGAGTTCCAAAGTCCTGGTCTGGCGTCGGTTGCTGTCGCCTCTTCCCTGAGGTCAGAGCGCCAGGGTTATAAAAGATGCAGCCAACGCCATTTTCTTCAGTTTTTCTTGCCCCAGATGTCAGGTACCCCCAAAAGGGTAGGCTATAAAAACATTGCTAATAAAAGCATGCACTAACATACACAATACCTTCATCTACAAGCAAATACACCACATAGGTTGTAGAGGATAGAGAAGTACAGAGAAGTCCCAGCAAAGAAGGGGGTATGGTGGGTGGGTAACCTGGACTGCAACAGTGAATACACTCGAACATCTACATTTATGGTAGGTACACAACTGTACTATGTTCATCGTGTTTCACTGTTGCAGTCATTATACTTGGGTTGAATCCCAAAGCTGAGGTAGGGCGGCTGGGTCTAAATAGCATTAGGAGTGGCTATAAGGCCCTGCAGAACTGCAGTGGCAAAGCCTGCTCTGGATTTAGTGTACAGGTAAGTGGTAGTGCTTGGTAAAAGTGTGCACTGAAGTCCAAGCTGCAGCCTCCAAAATATCCGTGGTTGGTACTCCACTGAGGAAGGCTGCTGAAGTGGCTGCTGCTCTGGTTGAATGTGGCCTAATGCCCTTAGGCAATGATTTGCCATGTTGTGAATAGCAGCAACGAATGCAGTGTCCTATCCATTTTGAAATAGTCTGCTTTGAGATAGCCTTTCCTTGTGATGCTGCAGCATATGCCACTAAAAGCTGCTCAGTCTTTCTGAAAACTTTTTTGTCCAAGTAGAAGCATAGTTGTCTGTGTATGTCCAAAGAATGCAGAAGTCTCTCCCCTTTATTCTGTGGGTTTTGTTAAAAAGTAGGCAAATGAATGGTTTGATTAAGAGCCACACTGGACACTACCTTAGGCATAAATGTTGGGTTTGTCCTTAGAGAAACCCTGTCCGGATGGAAGATAATAAAAGGTTCCACAGCCATTAATGCCTGTAACTCTGAGACTCTTCTTGCTTAAGTTATTGCTAGGAGCAGAGCTGTTTTCCATGATAAGAATTTTATCTCAGCTGTATTGGCTGGCTCAAAAGGAGGCAGTATGAGTTTTTCCAAAACAAAATTGAGGTCCCATGCAGGTATTGGTGCTCTCCTTGGAGGTCTTATGTTTTTGGCCCCCCTGAGGAACTGCCTAAGCAATGGATGTGAAAAAAATGGTGGTTCTGTATTGTAATGAGCTGAAATGGCAGAGGCATGGATCTTAATTGATGAGAAGGATAGGCCTTTGTCCAGCATCTCAGTCAGATATTGTAAAATCTGAGGAATATCTGGTACAAGCGTGTCAATTCCTTTCGCCTGGTTCCAAGCACAGAATCTCTTCCATTTTTCTGCATATGATTTCCTGGTGCTGGGCCTCCTGGCCTCCAAAATAACATCCATAACCGCTTTAGAGAGAGGTGTATTCTGAATGGTTACACTATCTGCCATGCAGCTAGATTTAGGGTTCTGAGTTGGCTGTGCAGGATCTGATTGTTTTGTTGGGTCAACAAATGAGGAATTTGAGGCAATGTCCAGGCTGGGCCTTGAGACAAGCTCCTTAGGACTGGGTACCAGTGTTGGTGTGGCCAATCTGGGGCAATTAGTATAATTTGTGGCTTCTCTTGTCTGACCTTTAGGAGTACCTTTGGGAGGAGAGGCAGTGGAGGAAAGGCATATACTGTAAGGTTGTTCCAGCTGAAGGACAAGGCATCCACTTTCCATGCTTGTTTGTGATAAGTCCTTATGCAGAAGCTCTGAAGTTGGCAGTTGTGAGGGGAGGCAAAAAGATCTATGTCTGGGCATCCCCATTTCCTTGTTATCATGCTGAAGATTTGTGGATCTAGTTTCCACTCGTGAGGATCCATGAGGTTTCTGCTTAGTTCGTCTGCCAGAGCATTTGTTTTTCCTGGCAGGAATTGTGCTTGCAGGTGTACTTGGTAGGTCAATGCTGTGTTCCACAAAATCATGGCTTGTCTGCAGAGAGGGTAGGAATGTGTGCTCCCCTGCTTGTTTATGTACCACATAACTGTGGTGTTGTCCGTCTTTATCAGCAGCTGTCCTGGATGAAGTAGGTCCTTGAAGGCTGTCAGGGCATTTTGTACAGCTAGCATCTCTTTTCAATTGATGTGAAGATGCCTTTGGCTTGGGGGCCATGTGCCCTGAATACATTTTCCTGCCATGTGGGCCCCCCAGGCATAATCTGACGCATCTTTTGTTAGTGTTTGCCTGGCTGCGGGTAAAGTGAATGGCTGTCCCTTGTTGTGGTGACAGGCCTGTGCCCACCATCGAAACTCCTATTGCAGGCAGGGAATGAGTGAAATTAATGATTCCAGGCTGTGGCAATGTTGAGTCCAAACACTTTTTAGATACCATTGTAGTTTCCTCATATGCAGTCTTGCATATGGAATTAGCAGAATGCAGGAGGCCATGTAGCCCAGAGCCTGCAGAATTTTTCTTGCAGATAACTGGTTCTTTGTTGCCATGCTTTCGAAGTAAGAAGTCAGTTGCCTTTGTTTGTCTGGCGTGAGATAAGTCATCTGGGCAGTTGTATTTAAGCTTGCACCCAGGAATATTATCTCTTGAGAGGGTACTAGTTTTGATTTCTTTTCGTTTACTGTGTACCCTAGGCAAATTAGTAATCTTTTTTACAAACGGCAGATGCTTTAGTAGAATGTCTTTGGTCTCTGCTTGAATAAGGCAGACATCCAAGTAGGGATATATTTGAATTCATCTTTGTCTGCAAAATACAATTACTGGTGCCAGGCATTTTGTGGAGACCCTGGGCGCAGCAGATAAGCCAAAGGGCAGTGCAGAGAATTGGTAGTGCATTGAGCCAGCTATGAATCTGAGGTATCTTCTGCAAGACTGTCTGATTGGGACATGCAGGTATGCCTCTTTGAGGTCCAAAGTTACAAGCCAAGCCTTCTTTCCCAGCATGGGCAGAAGCTGTTGCAGAGTCAACATTTTGAATTTTGGTACGTCCAGAAAAGTATTTAGAATAGACAGGTCCAGAATTGGTCTCCATGCTTTGTCCTTTCTTGGTACTAAGAAAAGTCTTGAGTAAAATCCTTGTCCCTGCTCCTGTTGTGGCTCTGGCTGAATGGCCCTCATGTCCATGAGAGATGTTACTTGTTTTTGTGCCTCTGCCCATTGATTGTGTGGCAGGTCTGGCATACCTTTTGCCTTTGGAAGGGTGTGAAATTGGAACCTGTAGCCCTGAGAGACTATGTTTAGGACCCATTTGTCCTGTGTGATCGTGTGCCAATTTTGTGAAAAAAGTGCTAGCTTTCCCCCTAAGGGTGCTGTCAAGAGAGAAATGCTTGGCATTGGCAGAGGGAAGTAATTGGGACTGTTTCCTATATGGCTGTGATTTGTCTTCTCCGCTTTTGGAGGTAGAAGCACCCCATTGTTTGGGCCTGTATGAGCCCTGGGGCTGTTGCCTGCCTCTAGGGCATCTGTATCAGCCTCTTTGTGGCCTGTCTGACACGGGAAAGGACCAATTCTTAGAAGGCCAGTTCCTGCTAAATCTGGGTGGCTGTACCTGTAAGAAATCCTTCACTGTCTGCATAGATTTAGCTTTATCCTCCATTTTCTTCAACACCTCTTCTGCCTTAACACCAAACAAAGTATCATGCTGCAATGGAGCATCCAATAATTTTGCTTTAACATGATCAGGCAGAGTCTGTTCCTTTAACCAAACAAGCCTTCTAATAACAGAACCTGTTACAGCGGCCCTGCAAGAGGCCTCCAGTGAATCATAACCACATTGCAAAGTATGTTTTCCCACTTGTTCAGCTGCATGCAATAAATCCTGCAATTCTTTGTTCTCAGAACATTCAGAATTTGTCAACATTTTCTGTTTTAACAAAGACATTAAGTATTGCTGATATTTGAGCATATGAAACTGACAATTTAAAGCCCTTACAGCCAAGGTAGCAGAAGTGTAGACTTTTTTCCCCCATCTGTCCAGTGCCCTAGAATCTCTATCTGAGGGGACAGGATTTTTAGCAGTGGCAGCCTTGATCCCCTTGGGACCCTGAGAAATAGTTTCTGGGTCAGCAGCAGGGTTTTTATATAGAAATTTATGAGAATCTGGAACCCTGTAGTATCTGTCCGGCTTAACAGGTGCAGAAGGTAAAGAGTCAGGAGACAGGCCGGACTCTGAAAATACATCATCTACAATGTCTAGAACAGGTGGGTTTCCCCAAATGAGTAATCCTCAGGAGGAGAAGCTGAAGGAATAGATTCTTCAGCATCAGAATCCTCATAGGGAGGAATAGAGTATCCCTGTTCTGAAGAGGAGTCAGAGGAAATGGAAACCTGATCAGAGGAATCATATTCAGTATCTTGCCTAGGCCTCTTATCAGGAGGGGGGTGGGAACCCCTGATCAAAATAATTACGTCTTCGGCCATTTTGAGCATCTGTTTCTTAGGCATAGAAGTCTGTCCTGGAGAATGCTGTACTGGTTTCCTTGTCTTTAAAACTGTTTTAGACTTTGTCTTGGATGCTGAAGTAGGCTTGATATAAAGCTGTGTAGGTCTGAAAACACCCACAGAAGCCGATGCCTGCTCAACAGCTCTGGACCCATCTGAGGGATTAGTTTCCGAAGGGCCAATACCTTGAGTATCCAGAGGCCTAGTTGTCTCCACGTGGGAGTCGGAGGCGGCCTGTGGCTCTGAGGTAGTGGGTGTCAGGGGCTGTGAAAGCGCCTCACTGAGCACTGGCGAACCGGCGATTGGCCTAGAAGAGGCTTCTTCGTCAGTTTTGGACCTTGGATGCCTGTCCTTTTCTTTCTCCTTGCGCTTTTTATGAATTCCGGTCATTGGTTATTCCGACGGCATTATATAGTTAAACCTTCAGCCAAAGTAATGAAAAGCAAAATCGTTCCGACGCGTAATAGTGCGTTGGTTAAATCTAGCACAAAACCGACAACTAGCAATGTCATGGTCAGGGCCTAGGCAAGGAATAGAGTAAGAATGAAAATCTTCATGAGGTATTTGCTTCCCACAAGAAATACAATTAACTTTTTCTGACATTGGTCTGGAGCAACAAAAAAGTTTCCCCAATGGGGTACTTAGCTTTATAGAAGACTTTGGATCTGAAATTCAATTTTGAAAATCTCAGGAGTCGGCCGACCGGCACTTGCGAACTGCTTTTGCTTCGAGCACTGCGCAGCAAGAAAGACTGAAGAAAATGGCGTCGGCTGCATCTTTTTATACCCCTGGTGCTCTGACGTCAGGGAAGAGGCGACAGCAACCGATGCCGGACCAGGACTTTGGAATTCAGGCCGACTGCGGGTAGCCTGCCAGCAGGATAGCCCAAGTGTAATGACTGCAACAGTGAAACACGATGAACATCATAGACTTCGTAAATCCAGCACAACTTTATGAATGTTTGAAAAGAGTATTATTTGTGTTAACTTTTTATGTTCATATATTCTCTTCTTAAGCTTACGTTATGGCTTCCCTACATACAAGGACTCACATATATCACATACTGCCTAGTATAGCAGTCCTTCTGACTCACAATTTCCCTTGTCAAATAAAAATTCTTGTTCTGCAGTAGTTTTTCAAGTCAATGGAGTCATTCCCAAATGTATTTACAAAAGTTATAATTTCCACACCTTGTTGTACCTCTCCTTATACACATTTCGTAAAACTGATCAATGCTAACCTTACAACCTTCTAAAATTCTCTTAATGTTTTTATCCACTTTAAAAACAAAATTGGGTGCTTCACCATCTACCTTAAAAATTGCATCACCAGTTTCCAAAACAGACCAGTTGTAGGTCTTCATAACCTTTCTCACAAGTGTGGCACTGTCACTGTATTGGGTGGTCAAGTTGATAAAATTAGTTGTTAAATTCTTAACAGGTATTGGTGCATCAGGTGAACTTAAGAGGGGAAAAATGTTTTCTCCCTTTCCCTGACCACCTGCTCTCTAATATTGTTCAAAAGACTGTGGAGGTATCCCCTCTCTAAAACATATCTACCATTTTGTTCAATTCGGCCAAATAATTGTCATCTTTTGATGTCATTCTTGCTGCTCTAATAAATTGTCCATGCACAAGGTTCCTTTTGACATACCATGGATGACTATTTTTGAAATGCAAATAACCACTGGAATAGGTGTTTTTCCTATATATTTTTGAAACAAAACTGTCTCTTTCCACTGAAAGCCTTACATCTAAATAGTGAGTGGTGTTGAATGAATGGTTATGGGTAAACCTTAAAAAAATCCATTGAAGCCAAAATATATCCCAAAATGTTTTTTAAGAATGTCATTCTCTTTCTAAGCCTGACCTTTTACATTTTCTTTCCAATCAAAGTCCAGTGACTCCGTCATTGTTTGGTATCCCAAATACACACAAATATTTGATTGATCCTCCATATAGATAAAGAAGTTATGATCTCACCATAACGTTCCATGTTTGCTGTCCATCTTTAGGCTTTCATTCTTACTGGATGGGTTTGGAGCCGATCCTCGGCTCCAACTCGGCCAAATATACTAGCTCAAAGTCTCTAACTTGGCTCGTGGCAGATTAGGTATCCCATCATGCAGTGGTGCAATCTCCAAATCTAGTTTGCTGCTAACTATTACAAAGACTAAAATAACCATATGACATCAGGTCAATGAAAAACAAAGATAGTCAAAGGAGCTCATTTATGAGAAGAAACAACTGTCCACCAGGTCCTCTAGGAGTCCTTGGATGGGGGAAGGTGGGATGGTCGTAAGAATGAAGGGCGAGATGGACAACAAAGATGGAACATTATGGTGAGTACATAACTTCTTTATGTTATATTGTCATACCTTGTCTTCATTCTTACTGGATGGGAAAGTGTCCCTAGCACCTTTTCCCTGGGTGGCTCATGGGAGTACACCTTTGAGCACAGTGGAACCAAATGAAGCCCTGTCCCTGGAGGCCAAATCAACTTTGTAATGTGTAATACACGTATGAGGATTTGCTCACATAGCAGCAGCACAAATACTGTGCATTGACATTCTGGCCTGGAAAGCAGAGGATGTTGCCAATGCTAATTTTGAATGCTAAATTTCTATTATTGGAGGTGTATATAAAAGTCATACAATTTGAAAGCCAATATGAAAGTGTGACTTTTGAAACTGGCATGCCCTTTTTTGCTTTAGAGAAAGAGATGAACAATTGGTCTGATTTTCTGAAATCTTTAGTTCTATGGAGATAGTATCTGAGTTGTCTATGCACATCCAGTTGGTGGAGTTTATACTCTGCCTTGTTGCTATGATTGGGAAGAAAGACTGGAAGCTCAACAGAGTGGTTTAGATTGGATTGACAACAAACCTTAGGTAAAAATGACAGATTAGTTCTTAGCGATACCCTATCCTTATGGAAAATCAAATATGGTGGTTTGATTGATAGTGCTTGCAACTTTGAGACTCTTCTTGCAGATGTTACCGTTACTAGAAGTATAGTCTTCCAAGAAAGAAATCTGAGGTCACAAGATGAGGAGGGCTTGAATGGCGGCAATGTTAGATGAGACAGTAGAAAATTTAAATCCCAAGGAGGAAGTGGTTCTTTTAAAGAAGGTCTCAATATAAAAGTGCTTTTAAGAATGCCTTATACAATCTGTGTGACATTAGGTTAGGAGAAAATTCACCAATGTGGAAATTTGAGATTGCCGTCAGTTGGACTCTAATTGTAGCTGCAGCCGAGCCTTATTGAAATAGCTCAGTAAGAAATTCTAAAATCGAGTGAATTGGAGCAGAGAAGGGGTCAGTGTTCTGGTCTGTGCTCAGTAGGAGAACCTCTTCCATTGCTAGTATATAATTTTCTGGAAGAATTTTGTGTCTGACTACTGGAGTGAAGTCCTGAAGCCTGACTAAATTTGGAAGTGGAGCAGCCATGCTGTCAAATTGAGGGTGTGGAGAGAAGGTTGAAGTGTTCCTGACATATGGGTCAGAAGGTCTGGAACTGGGTCCAGAACCCACTGCTTTTCCTGCAGATGAGGCCAGAGGAAGGGGAACCAAATCTGACGAGGCCAATATGGGGCAATGAGAATCAGCCTGCTTCCCAAGAATTTTGCTTTCTGGATGACTTTGGGTATGAGGGGAAACGGGGGAAAGGCATAAAGAAGTCCCGAGGGCCAATCGTGAACAAGAGCATCTCTTGGAGTCTCCCCCAGAGGGGGGATTAGGGCAAAGTAGCTGCTGCATTTGGTATTCATGGGAGTGGCAAAAATATCACAGCAAGGCTGGCCCCATTTCCGGAAAATCTCTTCCGCTATGCTCTGGTTTAGAGACCACTCTTGAGGCATTAATACTGCCCTGCTGAGCTTGTTCGCTACCACTTTGGATTTCCCCGGGATGTGCGTTGCAACTAGAAAGCGTTGGGAAGACATTGCCCATTGCCAAACTCTCAGAGCCTCTCGACAAAGTGGGTCTGATCTGGTTCCTCCTTGTTTGTTTATGTACCATACCACCGACATATTGTCTGACTGGATTGCAATCGTCCCTAGTGGAAGAGAGTCGTGGAGTGCCTGCAATGCCAGAAGCACTGCTCTCATCTCTAGACGCTGATGTGCAAATGGGCCTCGTGGTCCTGCCATATGCCTTGGACTGTCCTTCCCAGATAATGCCCCCCCCCTGCCCTATCTGGGAAGCATCTGTGGTCACTGTAGCAACAGGTTGGTGTGGAGTAAAGGGTCTCCTGATGGTCACATGATTAGACTGACTCCACCATCATAGATCCCTCTTGCATGACTCCGTTATTCTGATCAGATGGGACATAGGATGTTCTTGTAGTGACCACTGAGAAAATAGGAGCCACTGAAGGATTCTCATATGCATCCTGGCGAGAGGAACTAGAGTTATGGTTGAAAACATGGTTCCTAGAAGTTTCAGAACTACCTTTGCCTTTACCTTGCCCTTGGGAAGAAGGTGGAGTATCTGCTGTCTGAGGGCAGAAATTCTGTCGGGTGGAAGACGTGCCATCATAGAAACAGTGTCTAGGTCTGCGCCTATGAAGGTAATATGTTGACAGGGCAATAAGGCAGATTTTTGCAAACTGACTGTTATGCCTAGCTGAGCACAAATTTCAAATGTCACATCCCTGGCTTGTTGAAGTAGATGCTTGGTGGTGGCAGTTAGGAGCCAGTCATCCAGATATGGAAACACTTGGAATCCAAGAAGTCTCAAGTGAGCCGTTACTACTGCCATGCATTTGGTGAACACTCTGGGGGCTGTAGTGAGACCAAAGGGCAGAGCTCGGAACTGATAATGACTGGCTCCCAGCCGGAAGCGTAAATGACTCCTTGATGCTCTGTCCATTTTTATGTAGTAGTACACCTCTTGGAGGTCTACTGAGCACATCCAATCATCTTTCCCTAAGAAGGGAAGTATTGACTGCAGTGTCACCATTCGGAACTTAAACTTTTTGACAGATTCATTCAGTTTGCTGAGATCCAATATGGGTCTCCAGTCCCCTGTTATTTTTGGCACTAAAAAGAATCTTGAGAAAGTTCCGAATCCTATTTGGTCTTCGGGGACTTTTTGGATGACTCTTTTGTCCAGCAACTTTTGAATTTCTATAGTTGCTTGCTCCCTTAGACTGGGTGGAACATCTGGGATTGTTCTGATGTGTGAGACAGGATTGCAAAAGGGAATGGAATAGCCTCTGGATATTATGCTTTGTACCCACTTGTCTTTTGTGATATTTTGCCAGGCTTCTGGGTACAAAGATAAATGTCCCCTGACTGTCTCCAGAGTAGAGCAGATGGGCCTCCTTTGAGGAGCACTGGTAGGGACGTTCACGAAAGGAATCACGGTCACCCTGGTTTTGCAGACCCCCTCTGCCTCTAGAACGTCTACCAGTGTTGCCTCCCCCTCTGCCTCTGGGGAAGGATTCACCTTGTGCGTCTTGGAACGCTCCCTGGGATCCTTTGAACCACAATTTTCCACTCTTTTGAAATTTAGGGTAAGGTCTTGAAGGTACTGAAAAACGTACTCCAACGGCAGAGAGAGTTTTCCCTTTCTGCTCGGATATGGTGAGTCTGTCTTTAACTTTAGGTCCAAAATGTGAGGAGCCATCAAAAGTGGCATTGGTAAAGGTAGACTTAAAAGGTTCCACAAAATTACACAATCGCATCCAGGAGTGTCTCCTCAGGGAAACTCCTGAAACTGCTGCCCTACTCGCTCCATCCCCTGCATATATCAGTCTCATGGGAGGTGACTTTCTCTGTCACTCCCACAGCCATCAAACCTTGTAGAGTATCTCCTAACTCCTTCAGGAGATCTCTTTGTAGCCTTGCAAAGTTGTGAGGTGGTTCAGCGATCTGAGTGTAAAAGTCGCTGATGAAAAGACACGCTTCCCGTATCTGTCCACTGTTCGAGAATCTTTGTTTGGAGGATGAACAGATGAGGATGTCTCAAGAAAGTTCCTTCTTGGTGGCTGCTGTCACCACCATAGCATCTACAGGCACACCTTTCATAAGAAAATCTTTTCCAGTGGGGGCTGACAAAAACTTGTTTGGCCTCCGAGGGACTGGTTCCATAGTGTCAGGTGACACCCACGCCTTCCGACTGACCAACTCCATTAGTTCATCAAAAGGCTGAGACACCCAGGAGGATGAAGGTTGAGATCCAAAGGCCTTCAGGTACACCGAATCCTCATCAGAAGGGATGATGGTGTTCCAGTCGCCTCTTTGTTTTAGGATCTCAAGGATATTTGCAAATGAGATATCTTCAGAGGACGACCATGGGGACCTTTCTGACTCCTCGAGGTCAGTGTCTGAGGTGACAGACTCATAAAGGGAGTCTATATGCTTCTTCTTGCATATCCTCTTCCCAACCGAAGAAGCATGGATCCGAGCATCCCCCTCGGGGCCGACTGGAGAGCTACGGCTCCTAGACATCACAGATGGCACAGAGTGCCGGAGCAGAGATTGGTTCTGGAATATCCAGAAGGGGTCCCGGAACCGAAGGGTCTACAGCAAGTAGTACTTGGCACTCCAACACTGAAGATCCAGCTTGACTCGGAGGAGGAACAACAGTGGATGTAACAATATTAGACGGCTCTAAAACCTGTTGGGTTGGAGCTGAGAATAATTTTGCCAGTGCCAGCGACTTCAATAGTCTGCACACAACCCTCTGCATGTCATCATCAGACAGGCTCCTAGAAGACCTGGAGGATAGGGTTGGTGAACGAGATCTCTCCAGGATGGGAGATCTCAAAGTAGGGCAGACCTGCTGAAGTTCAATGAACTGGCTTCCCAGTCACAGTCTCTTTCGGCTCCAAAGATCTTGGAGCCAAAGAACTTGGTTTATCAATGTTAATTATCTCCATCGGTTCCAAAGGCAGTGGAGTTGAGGAGGTCGATGCATGAGAAATTTTAGTCAATTTTTCATGAGGCTCAAACTGAGCCGAAGAGACTGGAGATGGCCTTTTGGTTGGTTTTTCCTTTGAAAAGGAAGAGGACTTACTGGACGAGGTCAGAGAAAAACTCTGTACCTCAAAGGTTGGTTTCAATAGTCCTTTAACAATCAGTTTATTTTTTCCTCTCCTGTAGAACATGGGCGCTAAAGGAGTGGCAGAATGTGCAGGTTTCCTGAAGATGGATTGCTCCTAAACAGTAAATGCAAACACTATGTCCAGCCGTAATGGACATTTTTTGGGAGCACTTTTGGCAATTCTTAAAGCCCGACAGAACAAGATGAATGCATGTAGGTTCTGGAATATCCTTCTGTAAAAACTTGTACTATTTTATGAGGGACTGAGAAATGTCATTGTTCTCCCACTGAAAACATTGGCACATTCTTGCAATAGTCTCAGAAAAACAGAACCCCCCTCCCCCACATGAGGGATCAGAAACTGAGTTTCTTCTGAGTCTGAATCAGAAATCTGAGGAAAAAAACTGTAACTGTCCCTGCCTCTTCCTATTCAGATTCATAATCTTGAATCTCTTCAGAAAAATAGGAATCCCTCTTTCTTTTACCAGAAACTACTTGGATCAAAAGTCTGAATTAAACCCTGAGACAGACCCAGTAAACTGTTCCTATCCAAACAAATTTGAGGAAAAGTAGATACATGCTTGGTTTTCTATTTCTTTTTGACAGGAAAAATGGCGCCAACCATGTTACTATTGGCAGCAGCTGCTTCCCCAGGGATGGGCACAGCATTCTGATACAACAGGGAAACCTTCCCTGTTCCCTCTTCCAGGGCCAACAAGTGTAGCTCTCCCTTGGCCTCTGAGGGGACCCCAACAGCCACAGAGGACGTGGCTAAGGCCTGGTCCACAGTGGCTGTAGATGCTACACCAGTGTGAACAATGATAAATATGAGTGGTCGGAGGCCACAGCAGAGTCACCTGCCTGCTGACGAGGCAAATTGCTAGCTTGCTGTGTTGGTAAAGGCTGCTTGCTTAGATTTTTCTTTTTGTGACTGGAAAAGGATCGACCATGGGACTGGTAGTCTGTTCCATGGTCAAGCCAAAAATAGTGCCTCTTTCCCAGGGAAGACAAGGAGCAAATGCCAGTAAACACTACCAGTCCACAAAAGTTACTTTTTTGATAGAAAACAACAAAGTAGCAAAGCACTTTAGAACACTATGCAAGCCACACAAAGAAAAATAAACCCAATTTCCCCTTAGAAAAAAAATGTTTCAGTTACACTTTTAAACTGACAGTAAAAAAAAATGAGTGCTCCTTTTAAAAGTATGTTACAGCCTTGAGGCAATCCATTAAAACAAAGCCCTCCTAGCTTTAAACTAACTTTCCCGAACAGAAAAGTAATAAAACATCAAGAAACTTAAGAAAAATGGAAGTCCCCCCAATAGGAACGTAAAGAAAACACAAGCTGACCATTGATCCTAGAAAGCATTAGAGAAGCGTACGATCTGGTTGCAGAAAAGCTCTGAAGGACTTCACTCACAAACCTGACTTGTAGTCAAGTGAGCTGCTTGACAGTTTGGACCCGTGGAAGGTGCCATGAAGCTTTGGAAGCTGGACAGTTGTCATATCCTTGGCAGGCTACAACTCATATAGCTAAGGTTACTACAGCAGTGATCAATATGATGAATGTACTTTGGGCCCGCATGTTAGGTGTCATGCATAATTCCTATTTTTTATTGGGATTGTTAAAGTCACCCATGATTATGGTGTTAGGTTAAATGGAGAGTGTGTCCAGTGCATTTAAGTATGTATTATGGTTTTCCTGGGTCAGAGAAGGGGACCTGTAGCTTGCAAAAATGTAGTATGGGACTTTGTCTAAGGTAATTTGGTTGTAGAGAAGCTCAAACACATCATACTGATGGACCAACCTTGTGATGTGTCTTTAATGTAAATAGTGATACCTCCACCTTTTATCCTTTCCTGCGCTGATGTACATGTGTGGAAGGCATTATAGCCCTGCACTGCTGGGGTGCACTCTGCAGCTTTAAGCTATGTCTCAGCAACTGTACAGATGTCTACATTTTCCATGATGTTCTATAACAATATAATAACAGCAATGAATGAAAAATTGTGCTTTGGCATAATTTATATAGATTTAACTTCAGCATTTGACAGGGTCATACACAAAACAACGATCAATAAAGTAGAACAACTAGGTATTGATGTACTCTTGATAAGATGGATAGCTGCATGGCTTACAAATAGGACATGGCAAGTATCATACAGCAACTGGACAGGTGAAATTCTTGGTTGCAGTTAGGGTGTCCCACAGGGCTCAGTCCTAGGCCCTTACTTGTTTAGACTGTATCTTTCAAACCTAACTTTTCATCTGAGGTGTTTTACAGTCTATATGCAGATGAGCTGAGAATCGGTAAACTGATTACATGTTACAGATAAGGCATGTCTGCAAAAGAACTTGATTAAATTTACCATTTGGACACAGGAGAATAATATGCTGATAAATACATCAAAACCTAAGCATGAGATGTTGAGAGACATAAATTGAAAAGTGAATATTTAACACAGTACACAGTGACTGAAACTGTAGACTCATTTAAGGACGTGGGTATATGGGCAGATTCAGCTATGAGTTTTTTTAATCATATCAACCAATTGGTTAATAATAGTTATAGAAGAAGAAGTTATGTACTCACCATAATGTTCCATCTGAGTTGTTGTCTTTCATCTGTCTTCAACCCATGGGTTTGGATCCAACCTCGGATCCGACTCGGCTGCATTTTATAGCTTGGATCCAAGAACTGAGCTCCTCCTCTTCTACCCACAACCCCCTACTCCACCATCATTACGTCAGAATAAGTTTGCTGAAAATAGGCAATCAAGCTATAAGAAAAAAGATGTATGTATGAGGGAACACACTCAGGAGCTCAAGCAGATCATGCTGTGGTCTGAGCCACATCATCCAGGTCCTCTAAAAAGGACTGTGGAAGGAGGGGGGGGCGAGGTTGAAGACAAATGAAAGACAACAACTCAGATGGAACGTTATGGTGAGTATATAACTTCTTTATCTGAAGTTGTTGCTTTCATCTGATCTTCAACCCATGGGATTGAGTCCCTAGCTACACAGACCCTGGGTGACCCTAAGGAAGGATGTTCCAAAGTATGGCAGAGCCAAAGGAAGTTTGGCTTTTGGAGATTATGCCCAATTTGTAATGGTTAATAAAAGTATGAGGAGAAGCCCAAGTGGCTGCTGTGCAAATGTCATCCAACGAAACTTCAGACCAGAAGGGGGAAGAGGCAGAACTGGACCTAGTGGAATGGGCTTTAATTTTGTTTGGTAAAGGGATGCCTCTAAGTTTGTAAATCAAAGCAATGCATTTAGAGATCCAATTGGAAATTGTTACCTTATATACTGGTCTCCCCAGTCTGGACTTTGAAAAAGAAACAAACAATTGATCGGACTTGCAAAAGGATTTAGTTCTGTCTAGAGAGAACCTCAATTGGCTGTGAAAATCCAGAGAACAGAGCTGGTATTCAACTCTGTTTTGCAAATTTTGAAAAAAGACAAGTAAATTGTTCTCTTGATTAATATTACTCTCTGCAGCGACTTTAGGCCAAAAAAGAGGGGTTAGTATGAAAGGTGACTCTGCCTTTGTGAAAAATGAGGTAAGGAGACTTGATGGACAAAAGGTTCTGAAGAAGTTCTGAAACTCTTTTCGCAGACGTAATACCTACTAAAAGAGCTGTTTTCCAAGATAACAGTTGTAAGTCCACTTTGGCTGCTGGTTCAAAAGGGGGAAGACGTCAAAGCCTAAAGGACTAAAGTAAGATCCCAAGGGGGATGACCTCTTTTATAGGAGGCTGAAGGCAAAAAGTGCCTTTTAGAAAAATCTTACAAAGTTTGGAAGAAGCCAGAAGGAATTAAACCCGACATGATAGATAGAAATGGCTGCTAACTGGACCTTGACTGTAGAGAAACTAGAACCTCTGTGGAGGAGGTTGGATAGGAAATCCAGAATAAATTGAACTGGACCTGAGAATGGATGAAATTTGTGTTGATGAGCCCAGATCAAAAATCTGTTTCCACTTGCTATCATAAATTTTCTTAGTGGAAGACTTCTGAGCTGCTAAAATGATGTTCTTGACTGAAGAGGACAGCCTGGGAACTCTAGCCATCAATGGAAGTGGAGTAGCCATGCTGTCAACCTGAGATCGACAATCTCAGGATGAGGGCAACCGGACGGGTGAGAAAGAAGACCATGAGATGGATGCAGAGTCCAGGGAGGACACAACAGATGAGACCAAAGCATGGGAAACCAGATTTACTGAGGCCAGAAAGGGGTGATGAGGATTACTTTGCACTTTAACCTCCTGGCTTTCTGAAGGAATTTTGGGATAAGAGGCAGAAAAGTAAAGGATACAGAAGACTGAGGGACCAAGTGTGAACTAGAGTAACTCTTGGGGATTCCCCTGGAGGGGGAATTAGGGTGAAAAACTTGCTGCATTTTGCATTGGAAGGAGAGGAGAACAGATCGCAGCAAGGTTGACCCCATTTCTGGAAGATTACTTCCGCCACTATTGGGCTGAGAGACCACTCATAGGGCATCATTAGGGAACAGCTGAGCCTGTCTGCCAGAATGTCGGACGTCCCCAGAATGTGTGGTGCTATCCGAAAGTGGTTGGATGAGATCGCCCATTCCCACATCTCTCTGGAGCCTGGTGACATGGGCGAAATAGTTCAGCTCCCTCAGAGTGAAGGCTGCTGAAGAAAAAACCTGCTTTCTGAATCTGTCCAACACCCCAGACTCCTTGTTAAGGGGATGGACAGTAGAACTTACCTGGGCGAGTCCCTTCTTGGTGGCCGCTGCAACCACTATAGCATCGACTGGGATACCCTTGGACCAGTGGGGCTTGTCTTGGGGGAGCACTGAGGACCTTGTCGGGACGACAGGGAATAGGCTCTACTGTGTACGTCTCCTTCCACGCCCTGCAGGGAATGAGGTTGACCAGGGGATCCGCAGGGGGGGACACCCAAGTTGGAGAGGTTCCTGTACCAAAGGCCTCAAAAAACACTGATTCCTCTGCATTAGGGCTTTGGGTAGACCACCCACCTCTCTGGCTGAGTATTTCCAAGATGTCTCCAAAGGAGATACCATCAGATGGGGATCTGGGAGACCTTTCTCCTTCCTCGAAATCTGTGTCGCTGGTGAGGGACTCTGGTGGCGAGTCCAAGTGCCTCCTCTTGCACTTGTACTTTCCATGGATCTCCTCAGTGGGAAGGTCTGGGGAGCCATCGGAAGGCTGTTGGGATTCCGGCTGTGAAACAAAGCTTGAGGCCTGAGGAACAGGCAGTCCCTGAAAGGACAGGGGGGATGCCTGCTGCACAGATACAGAGGGAGCAGAAACTATGTCCAAAGCTGAAAGTGTTGAGGCTCTCACTGAAGTAGAGAGGGCTCTCTGCACCTCGTCGAATGCCGAGGAAGCGCGAGTACCCAAGGGTAACAGCTAAAGCCAAAGCAATCTGCGCCGAAACTCCTCAAGACTCCCCCATCCCCAGCACCGAGGAGGCTGTTGGAGCCGAACTGTTGAATGCTGAAGTGCCGAGATGTAGGGACGGATCCAAAAGCCTTGAACCAGATGCCAACCCCTCAGACCCATCTCCGACAGTCTATCGGCCCAGAGAGGGTCAGAGCCAACGCACTCAGAGCCACTGTCAGCATCGAGGTAAGAGTACCCATGATGACTCGACACTTGGGTGCTTTGGACCACAGGGTTCCGAAGCCGAGGGTCAGATTGGAAGAGGAGAGATAGGGAGGAATTGGGGTTAGGTGTTCACGGCTCTAGAGGGAGATGGAGCTGGCAGAACCCCCATCTGCATCTGTGCATGCAGAAAACACATCAATTATCTGTCCATTTCAATGTTGGGAGAGGGAGCGAGAGGACCTGAATGACAAAGCTACTGAACAAGGTCTAGAAACTTGACTGGCTGGAACTCCCACAACTTCTTCACCTGAATCAACTCTCTTTTGCCCACAAACTAGTAAACCATCCTCATAAAATCCCATTGCTTCAAAACCTTTTCCAAACTTACTGCTCCTCCAGAACCCTATGCTCCAACAGCAAAAATCTTCTTCTGGTCACCAAACCCAAAAACTCCGCAGGTGAATAAGAAGTTATGTACTCACCATAACGTTCCATCTGAGTAGGTATCTTCATTTATCTGCAACCTTTGGGATATGGATCCGATCTCGGATCCAAGCTGGCAACTTCTATCACAGCATAGATCCGAGCTCCTAGCTCCTCCCTTTATCCATAATCCCCTACCAACCCTGACTGACCTCAGATCAAGTTTGCCCCATAGCACAGCTAATACTGTGTCCCAGAGGGAACTAATCTAAAGAACCCCAAGTAGGATCATATTGGTCAGGGGGAAGGAGGGGGGATGGTTGCAGACAAATGAAGATACCTACTAAGATGGAACGTTATGGTGAGTACATAACTTCTTAATCTGAAGTAGGAACTTCATTCGTCAGCAACCTTTGGGACAGAGTCCCCAGCTACCTAAATCTTGGGTGGCCTTCATGGAAGAATATTCCGGAGCACTGCAGAGCCAAAAGACGCCCTACCTTGGTAGACAAAATCTACTTTGTAGTGGCTGATAAAGGTATGAGATGAAGCCCAAGTGGCTGCGGAACAAATGTCATCCAGAGAAACTCTAGCCTTGAAAGCAGCCGATGTAGCAACAGCCCTAGTAGAATGAGCACAGACTCCCTGAGGTGCAGGCCTTCCTGAGCTCTGATATGCTAAGAGAATACAACTAGATATCCATCGGGAGAGGGTAACTTTAGAAACCGACTTGCCGAAGTTGTTTTTGGCAAAGGAGACAAACAACTTGATCGGATTGCCTATGACCAGTAGTTCGATGAATATAAAAACGTAGTTGTCTGTGAACATCTAAAGAGTGCAGCTTATACTCTCCTTTGTTTTGATAGTTGGGGAAGAATACCGGAAGATTAATAGATTGATTAATGTTAGCTTCTGAAGATACCTTAGGTAGAAAAGACGGATTGATCCTGAGGTGAACTCTGTCTGGGTGGAAGACCAAATACTGTGGTTTGACACAGAGAGCCTGGAGTTCCGAGACCCTCTTGCCTGAAGTTATGGCCACCAAAAAAGCCATTTTCCAAGAGAGGTATTTAAGATCAACAGTGGCCGCCGGCTCAAAAGGGGGGCTAGTCAAGGCCTGTAAAACTAGGGATAAATCCCATGGAGGTACCACCTCTTTGACCGGGGGCCTGAGGAGGAAGGTACCCTTAAGGAAGGTCTTACACAGTTTGGAAGTAATAAGCGGGCCTGACTCCCGCCCTACATGATAGTGTGAAATTGCTGCAAGTTGCACCTTGACCGTGGAAGAACTAGCCCCCTGGTGAAAGAGAGAAGTTAGAAAATCTAGAACCGACGCTACTGGCGCCGTAAAGGGATCTAAATGACGGTGCTCTGCCCAAATGGAAAAACGTTTCCATTTACTCTGATAGACCCTTCTGGTGGAAGGCTTGTGAGCTGCTACTAGAATGGCTTTGACTGGTGATGAGATTCCGGGAGTCCTTATCAGGAGTGGAACTGGAGCAACCAACCCGTCAGCTTTAGGTTGGCCAGGTTCGGAGTCGGGAGACCCAGGGGGTGTGAAATGAGATCCGGGAGGGGATCCAGAATCCAGGGAGGATGAATCAGGTGAGACCATACGCAAGGGAACCACGTCTGATGAGGCCAGAATGGGGCAATGAGGATCATCTTGCTCCCCAACTGACTGGCTTTCTGCAATAGTTTCAACATCAGGGGCAGAGGCGGGTAAGCATAAAGCAGACTGGGAGGCCAAGCATGAACTAGAGAGTCTCTCGGGGACTCCTCCGGAGGGGGGATCAAAGCGAAGTAATCATTGCATTTGGTATTTGAGGGAGAGGCAAAAAGATCGCAACAAGGTCGCCCCCATCGGCCAAATACTTGCTCTGCCACTAGAGGATTGAGAGACCACTCGTAAGGAGTCAGGATAGTACGACTGAGCCTGTCCGCTAAAATGTTGGACCATCCCAGAATTTGCATTGCGATGAGAAAGTGGTTGGTGGATATCGCCTGTTCCCACACTCTCATGGCCTCGCGGCAGAGAGGGTAAGACCTGGTTCCCCCCTATTTGTTGATGTACCAGACGACTGACATGTTGTCCGTCTGTACCGCAATCGTCCCCACCAGAAGAGGGTTGTGAAGTGCTTGCAACGTCAACAGCACCGCCCTCATCTCCAGGACGTTGATATGCAATGAGGTCTTTATGTCGTTCCACGTGCCATGGACTGTTCTGCCCGAATAGTGCCCCCCCCCCCTCCAGGCGAGAAGTGTCCATGGTCACTGTGGCGACTGGCGGAGGCAGCAAGAAGGGGCGTCCCGTGTGGAGATTGGAGGACTGGATCCACCACACAAGCGACCTTTTGCAAACCCTGCTTAAGGGAATGGGAGGAGACAGGGGATTGCGATATAGGGACCATTGTACCTGGAGGGTCCACTTTATGACCCTCATATTCAGCCGGGCCAATGGCAGCAGCGGAATTGCTGCCGCCATGGACACTAGAGACCTCAGGACCAATTCCGCCGAAGGAGCTTGAAGTTGAAGGATGGCCTGCACGTGCAACCTCAGGTTCTGAAGCCGATCTGGAGTCAAGAAAGCAAGCATCATTCTGGAGTCCAACCTCGCCCCCTATGAAATCCAATACTTGTGTAGGAGCTAGGGAGGATTTGGCCATGTTGATGGTCAACCCTAAGAGTGGAGCCAGATTGAGGAAATAATCCCTGCATGAGCAAAGAAGATGCCTTGTTGGGGCGGTAAGGAGCCTGTCGTCCAGGTACGGAAAGATCTGAATTCCCTGGAGTCTCAGGTGGGCCACTATCGCTGCCAAGACCTTGGTAAACACCCTGGGGGCTGAGGTGAGACCGAAGGGAAGGGCCCTGAACTGGAAATGGCTGGCTCCCAGCCGGAAGCGGAGAAACTTCCTGGAGCGTCTGTCTACGAGAATATGATAGTACGCATCCTTGAGGTTTATTGAGCACATCCAGTCATTCTCCCGCAGTAGTGGGAGAATAGATTGCAGTGTGACCATCCGGAACTTTACTTTTGGTACTGCCAGGTTCAAGAGAGAGAGGTCCAGGATGGGCCTCGCGTTCCCCGTCTTTTTTGGCACCAGAAAGAACCTGGAGTAAAACCCTGATCCGAGCTGATCTGGGGGGATGGGCTGGATGGCTCTTTTTTGTAAGAGCTGCTGAATTTCTGTAGCAGCCGCCTCCCTCTGATTGGGTGGTACATCGGGGAGGCTTCTGATTCTGGGGGTTACAAGAAAGGGAATTTGGTAGCCTCTGGATATAACACGAAGCACCCAGCGATCCGTTGTTATGGACTCCCACATTGCTAGGTGCCACGAAAAACGTCCCCCGACTGTCTCCAGAGTGGAGCAGCCGAGTAACCCCTCAGGGGTTCTGCGTGAGCCTCTTAAAGAAGGGTTCTCTGGACCCAAAATTCCTGGGACCCCCTCTGCCTCTAGGGCAGCATCCTCCCTGTCCTCCTCTGCCACGAGAGGACTGGTTGTCCGGAGCAGACTGGGATTGATGCGATTTCCAGAACCACATCTTCTTCTGACCCTTTTGGTTCTTGGCAAAGGACCTCTGGGGAGCAGAGAAGTGGACTCCGATGGCAGACAACATCTTCCCGTCTTTCTCGCTCTGGACAAGGGTGTCGTGAATGGTTTTGCCAAACAATGCAGAACCATCAAAAGGGGCATTCGCAAATGACGCCTTAAAGGGTTCCGAGAAGTCACAATGTCGGAGCCAGGCTTGCCTCCTCATGACCAGCCCGACTCCGCCTGCTCTAGCGGCTCCCTCAGTGGCGTGAGACAAAAGCCGCATAGAGGTGTTGGAAATAGAATGTAGGGTGGACATTCGGGAGGAGTACAGTTGCTTGTCCCCTTCCGACATGGACCCTGGGGGGGAAGCAGCGTATTCTTTAATTAGATCCCACTGCATCCGAATGACGTGTGCCATATAGTTCAGGGCCCTCATGGAGAAGGTCGCTGAACTGAAGGCTCGCTTCCCAAGGCGGTCCATCGCGCGAGACTCCTTGCTCGGCGGATGAACAACTCTCTCTTGGTGGCTGCCGCCACCAACATGGCATCCACAGGGGGACCTCTGCTCCAATGGGTTCTATCTGACGGGGGCTCAAGATTTTGTCCGGGCGCTTGGGAACAGGCTCTACAGTGTCCGGCTCCCTCCAAGCCCTAGTGGCTATAAGATCCACCAAGGGGTCGGGGGGAGGGGACACCCAAGAGGTAGATGGCCCTGCCTCGAACGCGTCTAGGAATATGGACTCGTCGGAGGAAGCCTTGGGGGCAGACCACCCACCCTGATTCTGAGCATTTCCATGATGTCTCCAAAGGAGACATCCTCGGGGGGTGACCTTGGGGAGACTTCCCCTTCATCCAAGTCCGTATCTTCAGTGAGGGACTCAGGGGAGTCCACGTGCCTCCTTTTGCACTTCGACTTGCGAGGAACCTCCTCTGGGGGGGGGGGGCTGTCCGAGGAGTCCTCACCAGCAATATCCTGTTCCAATGGAACACCTAGAGGCGCTGAAGCAGGCTGCCCCGAAGGCCGGGTGAGGGGAGCCAGGACCAGCTGAGAGGGAGTGCAGGGGGGAGTCGAAGCCAGGACCGGAGGCCTGGATGCACTCAACAGTACCCTCTCCACCACTGAGAAAGCCGAGGGGGAGCCGCTCTCTGATGGATCCGAGATCCGACTCCCACTCGGATCCGAGGCGGGAATCGGACCCGGAGCCGAGACTATCGGATCCGAAGGACCCGCGCGCTCCGACCGGGAAGGGGCCGAAAGCACACAGTCCCTCGGATCCGAAGCTCGGCCCACGGCTCCGAGAGGTCGGATCCGACAAACTCGAGGGAATCGTCGGAGCCGAAGTGCCTAGCACTGTCGGCTCCGACCCACCTCCGGATCCAACGCGGGCTTGGCTCCGACAGCTCCGAACCTGGAAGGCGGGTCGGAGAAGGAGCGATAGGAGCAAAAAAAGGGGTCGAGCTCCTCCTCCCGGAGGGGGTGGAGGCAAGAGCACTCCCATCTGCATCTGGGCCTGGATGAACCTCCTCATCATCCGGTCCATGTCCGCATCCGACATACTGAAGGTGGACCGCAAGGAGGCCACCGAGGCAGGCCTGGAGTGCCGCCTCAATGACCTCGACGGGGACCGGGTCACCTCCTCCTTGCGTCCCGGTGAGAAGCAAGGGGATCGGATCCGAGGAGGAGGTGAACCAGAAACCCTGGAGGGAGAAGCCCGTTTGGCAGGCGGGGCCGAGGAGGAGTCTTCGGCCCGCCGTTTAAGGTGCTTCTCCCTCCGCTTCTCTTTCCTGGCCTCCGTCACCTCCGAAGCCACAGTGGGAGGTTGAGTCCCGGTCGGAGGGAGGGGGGCAGGAGTGGCTGCTACCGAGGACTGGGTAGCGGTCACAGAAGTGCCGGAGCCGGGTCTGGGGGCAAAAGGCCCACCAGAACCAGCTTCGACCTCCGATCCTTAAGTGCCCTGGGGTTGAACGCAGCGCAAATCGCGCAACCCGAGGAGAGGTGTTCAACCCCAAGGCACCTAACGCACCGAGTGTGGCCATCAGCCGGTGAAAGCTTGTGACCACACTTGGTGCATTTCGAAAAAATGGCTTTAGGGGCCTCCGACATCACTGAAAGGAAACACACTCGCTAGGCCCCTACACACTACACACACACACACTGCAACCAGCGAGGGCAGGGAGGAGAAATAAAAATAAAAATTAAGCTAATTTAAGCTAAAAAGAGAGAAAATAGAAGTTATGTCCTTACCATAATGTTCCATGTGGAGTGTTCATCTCGCCTTTGTTCTTACACATGGGTTCGTCCGTGTCGGCCGCTTGCAAGCTCTGCATCGAGAAGAAGCTCGAGACAACCTAATACCCACAATCCCCCTCTGACTTTACCTCAGATCTAGTTTGCAAGCAAACCAGCAGTCAGAGAGAGCACACTCATGCCAAAAATTACATAAAGCAAGAAATCATGTATAAAAATATATATACACATGTACATCATACATATACAACCACTGCAAATGCAGAAGCAGAATACTCCAGACCAGGTACCAAATTGAACGTTCTTCCTGAGGGTGGGAGGGTGGGAATGTAAGAACAAAGGCGAGATGAACACTCCACATGGAACGTTATGGAAAGGACATAACTTCTATATGTGAGAGTGTTCAATCTCGCCGTTTGTTCTTACACATGGGTAGCGTCCCTAGCTCCATGTTCCTGAGGAACTCACGGGAGAACGTTCTTGAGCACAGTGGAACCAAAGGTTGCCCTGTCCCTA
This sequence comes from Protopterus annectens, assembly GCF_019279795.1. Lineage (NCBI taxonomy): Eukaryota > Metazoa > Chordata > Ceratodontiformes > Protopteridae > Protopterus > Protopterus annectens. The sequence continues at coordinate 1,976,915,764 of NC_056729.1, read as the reverse complement.
GAAACCCTGTCCACTTTGTAATGAGAGATGAATGTATGTGGTTTAGCCCAAGTAGCAGCTGCACAAATCGTGTCTAATGGTAGGCGAGCTGCATGAGACAGGGATGTAGACACTGATCTTGTAGAATGTCCTTTAGGTTTGACAGATAAAGTTTGATTTGAAGAATCATAAATGTATATAATACAATCAGTTAGCCATTTGGAAAGAGTTTGCTTAGTAACCACTACACCCTTCCTGCTGTCAGCAAAGGCTACAAAAAGTTGATCAGATTTCCTGTGATCCTTTGTTCTATCCAAATAAAACCTGAGTTGTCTATGGACATCCGATTTGTGTAACATATACTCTAACTTATTAGAGTGATTCTTGAAAAAGGTAGGTAATTCAATGGACTGATTAATGTTATTGATAGAGCAAACTTTGGGGAGAAAGGATGGATTAGTGCAAAGAGATACTCTGTCAGAGTGAAAGATCAAATAAGGGTGTTTAATAGAAAGAGCCTGAAGCTCAGACACTCGCCTAGCGGATGTAATGACTACCAAGAAGAGCGTTTTCCACGATAAATACTTCAATGGACAAGAGGAGGCTGGTTCAAAAGGGGGCAACATCAATTTGGATAATAAAAGGTTCAGATTCCAAGGTGATGTAGGAGATCTAACTGGTGGTCTAATGTGGAAAGATCCTTTTAAAAAGGCCTTACAAAGTCTGTGAGCCATAATAGGTGCCCCACATTCTTCCACATGAAAGTTGGAAATGGCAGCCAATTGCACTCTTAAAGTGGCAGGAGAAGCTCCTTGATGGAACAATTCTGTTAAAAACTCCAAGATCTTGTTTAACGGAGCTATGACAGGGTCCAAATGATGTGAGTTTGCCCAGAAGACAAAACACTTCCATTTACTAGTGTAGGTCTTTGTAGTGGAAGCTTTATGAGAAGCCACTAGTATATTCTGAACTGCCAGTGTAAGAGAATCAGACCTGGCTAAAAAGGGAAGCGGAGCAGCCAAGCTGCTAGATGGAGTGATTCGAGAGAGGGGTGAGGAACCCCTGACGAGTGAGTCAGTAGACCTGGCTCTGGGTCCAGGATCCAAGGTCCCCGAATGCGGTGCTGCAAAAGAAAGGGGAACCAAATTTGACGAGGCCAGAATGGGGCAATGAGGATTATCATCCTTTGTAGGTTGTTGGCTTTCTGCAGAAACTTTGCAATCAGGGGAAAGGGAGGAAAAGCGTACAGGAGACCCGGGGGCCAATCGTACACCAGCGTCCTGGGGACTTCCCCTGGAGGGGGTAATAGGGCAAAGTAGCTCCTGCATTTGGCGTTCATTGGAGACGCAAAAAGATCACAGGAAGGCTGGCCCCACTTGCGAAAAATCTTCGCAACTGACTGTTTGAGGGACCACTCGTGAGGCAACAGGATTGCTCTGCTCAGCCTGTCGGCTATGATGTTGGATGACCCCGGGATGTGCGTTGCGATCAGAAAGCGACCCGTGGACTCCGCCCATTGCCAAATTCTCATGGCCTCTCTGCATAGCTGATAAGACCTGGTTCCCCCTTGCTTGTTTATGTACCAGACTACAGACATGTTGTCTGTCTGAACTGCAATAGTCCCTAGAGGAAGAAGGGGAGCAAAGTGTTGCAACGCTAGAAACACTGCCCTCAACTCTAGAACATTGATGTGCAGATTGTACTCTAAATTGGTCCATTCGCCTTGGACTGTCTGTCCCTGAAAGATGCCCCCCCACCCTATCAGGGAAGCGTCCGTGGTTACCGTAGCTGTCGTGGGTAGCACAAATGGTCTTCCGCTGGAAAGGTTGCAAGTCTGAAGCCACCAGGCTAGATGTGATTTGCATGTGTTTGTAATCAGAATTTCGTGTGTCAGAGGTAGCTGTTGGAACGACCATTGTGCAAACAGTAGCCATTGTAGAACTCTCATGTGCAGTCTTCCCAATGGTATCGCAATGAGAAAAGCTGCCATGAGACCCAAGACCTTCAGAACCAGTTTTGCTGGGGATTTTCTGGATGACAGAAGGAGAGATATTTGACTTTGTAGTGAGGCTATCCTTTCTGGAGGGAGCCTTAGAATTAAATGATGCGTATCTAATTCCGCTCCTATGAATGAGATATGCTGTGATGGCTGTAGTAAAGATTTTTCGAAATTTACGGAAATTCCGAGGTGAACACAAAGTTGTAGAGTGTAATCCCTGGCCTGTATCAGTTGACGCCGGGTGGTGGCAGAAAGGAGCCAGTCGTCCAGATACAGAAACAGCTGGAATCCTAGGCGTCTCAGATGAGACGCTACCACTGCCATGCATTTGGTGAAAACCCTGGGGGCTGAGGTCAGACCAAAGGGCAGGGCTCGAAACTGATAGTGACTGGCTCCCAGCCGGAAGCGCAAATGATCTCTGGACGCCCTGGCCATTTTGATGTGGTAGTATGCGTCCTTCAGATCTATTGAGCACATCCAGTCGTCCTTCTGTAACACTGGAAGGATCGATTGAAGCGTGACCATTCGAACTTTTCTTTCTTGACGAAGGTGTTGAGGTTGCTTAGGTCCAGAATCGGCCTCCAGTCCCCTGTCTTCTTTGGAACTAAAAGAAACCTTGAGTAAGTTCCGAATCCTATTTGGTCCGCTGGGACTGGTTGGATGACTCTTTTTTTCTAGCAGCTTTGAAATTTCTATAGCTGCTGGATCTCGCAGATGGGGCGTCACATCTGGGAGTCTTCTCTTTGGAATGGGAGTGGATAGAAAGGGTATTCTGTAACCTCTGGTAACCACGCTTTTTACCCAGTTGTCTGTAGTAAGATTCTGCCAGGCCTGAGGGTATAAAGCTAAGCGACCCCCGACTGCCTCCAGAGCAGGACAGTCGGGACTCCTCTCAGGAGTGCTGGAAAGGTTTTCCAGGGGGTGTATCCCTGTCACCTTGGTTTTGCGGACCCCCTCTGCCGCCAGGGCGTCTTCCACCTCTGCCCCTCCTCTGCCTCTAGAGGGGCATCACCCTGCGTGCCTGGGAAAGATCCTTGGGGTTTTGAAACCACATTTTTCCACCGTTGCCCTTTGGGGTGCGGTCTGGATGGGGTGGAAAAACGGACTCCGACAGCAGACAGAGTCTTTCCCTCCTGTTCACACCGGGTAAGGGTCTCCTTTACTTTGGGGCCAAAGAGAGTGGCACCATCAAATGGGGCATTAGTAAAGGAAGACTTGAAGGCTTCCGCAAATGAACATAAGCGCATCCAGGATTGTCTTCGAAGAGCAATCGCTGAAGCTGCTGCCCTACTCGATCCTTCGGCTGCGTATGAGATCAGCCTCATGGATGAGTTAACAATGGATGTAAGGGTATTGAGATGTGCTGTAACTTTCTCTGAAACAGCAGCATCTGTAGTACCCTGGAGGGTATCTCCCAACTCTTTGATTAGATCCCTCTGTAGACGTGTAAAGTGTGTCAAATAGTTCAGGGATCGCATAGAAAAAGCCGCTGAACTAAAAATGCGCTTCCCGTACCTGTCCATAGTCCTAGAATCTTTGTTAGGCGGATGGACAGATGAGGAAGATTCCGACATCTCCTTTTTCGTGGCCGCTGCCACCACCATAGCGTCCACTGGAACTCCCTTTGTGAGGTAAGCCTTGTTTTGGGGTGCAGTAATATACTTATTAGGCTTTCTAGGGACTGGTTCCACCGTGTCAGGTGTCTCCCACGCCCTTCAAGCAATCAGCTCCATTAACTCATCGAAGGGCGGAGTGACCCAGGAGGAGGAAGGGCAAGCACCAAATGCCTTCAGCAAGACTGACTCATCCTCAGAAGGGGGAAGGGACTGCCAATCACCTCTCTGTTTTAGGATCTCCAAGATGTCAGCAAAAGAGACATCCTCTGAAGGTGACTTTGGGGACCCTTCTGACTCATCCAAGTCAGTGTCCGATGTCAATGATTCTTGTGGAGAATCTAAGTGTCTCCTCTTACACAATCTTTTCCTAGGGACTTCTTCAGGGGGAGCATCCGAAGAAGCCTCCGAGGAAGAGGGGGCACCCTCCAGGGGTGGCTGAGACACCGGTGCTCGACGCTTGGATGTGGCCATTGGTGCAGAGGAGGATAACGGTCCTTTATGGGGAGGAGAGGCTGCTTCTACTGATGTGGTTGTCTGAGTAGACAACACCTTCCTCATGAGATCGAAGGCCCCCGGGTCCCAAGTCGAGGTATCTCCCGGTTCCGAAGAAATGGGGAGAATCCCCGAAACAGGCACCGAAGGCATCGACCCCGAGGACGGAACCGAGTCGATCCGAGCCGAGGCCCCGAGAGGGAGAGTCGGAACCGAAACATCGGTTCGACTCTCGGTCCCGGAACCAAGGATGGATCTTCGGCTCTGAGACTCCGGTACCAGATCCGACGGAGTCGAGGTGAACGGAGCCGACCGAGAAAAGGACGGTTCTGGCACCAAGGGCTCCACAATCAGTAGATCAGCCTCTTCCGGCTCCAAAGACTGGACAGGTCTCGGAGGAGGAACAGATGGAGATAATGGAAGGCCTTCAAGTCTCGACACCAATTGGGTGGAAACCGAGATGAGTTTGGATAAGGCCGTATTCTCCAGTAATTTCTGCACCACGCGGTCAACATCGGTGTCGGAGAGGGGCCTGGAAGAACGGGTCGAAGGAATCGAAGACGGAGCCGACCTCAACAGTGTCGGGAGGAGCTCCGTCACGGTTCCAAGACTCGAGGCTCGGACACTGACAACAGTTGAACACTCGGCCCCGAGGTCTGTGGAACCGGTGATCGAACCTTAACCGAAGAGCTCGGAGCCGATGACTAGGGCTCTGACGTCTTCGATTCCTTCGAGGACTTGGATGCCTGGTCTGAAGCATCCAGAGCCTCTTGAAAGGAAGGTTTCAATAAACCCCTATCCATGAGTTTCCTGCGCCTATCTGTCATGACCCTCCCACTGAAAGAATGACAAATAGAGCAGTCTTCTTGCAGATGGAGAGGGCCAAGACAGTAGACGCAGGAACTATGATTGTCAGTAATTGACATTTTTTGCCCACATTGGCAACGCTTAAATCCAGATTTAGTCTTCTCAGACATCTTAAACTAAATGTGGAAAAAAGGTGAGAAGTCAAGTCCAGGTAGTAAGTCAAATCCGGTGAAATTGTCAAATCCAGTAAAGAGAAAATGTCTATCCAGTTGTCAATTCAGAAAGGGGTGGTAGGCCCCGAGGGAAACTCTAATAAGTTTAAAAATAAACTTAAACGGAACCGAGAATTCCTCAACCGTACCACACACACACACTTAGTCACTAAACAAAGTTTATAGAAGAAATTTAAGTAGAAATAACAAGAAAAAAATCTTAATCTTAGCTTTAGTTGTTCGAGCTCGACCCAGTGATGCGAACGCTGCAGCGGCAAACTAGATCTGAGGTAAAGGCAGAGGGGGATTGTGGGTATTAGGTTGTCTCGAGCTTCTTCTCGATGCAGAGCTTGCAAGCGGCCGACACGGAGCCGAGGATCGGCTCCGAACCCATGTGTAAGAACAAACGGCGAGATTGAACACTCTCACATTTAGCGTTAAGGGAAACCTAAACACACACACAGACACTCGCTCAAAAGGAATACAAGAAAAAAGTGAAAAACTTCTTTTCTCACAGAATCTGACCAAGAGCTCTGGAATCTAGCTGTTGCTTGAAGAGCGGCAAACTAGATCTGGGGTCAGTCAGGGTTGGTAGGGGATTATGGGTAAAGGGAGGAGCTAGGCACTCGGATCTATGCTGTGATAGAAGTTGCCGGCTCGGATCCGAGATCGGATCCGTATCCCAAAGGTTGCTGACAAATGAAGTTCCTACTTCAGATACCTTATTCTCCTGTGCTATACCTAAACTCTGGAACAGCCTCCCACCCTCTATAACCACCTTACCATCCAGCAGTCTGTTCAAGACTGCACTCAAGTCTCATCTAAAATTACACTGGCTCTGCCCCTGCCCCAATCCAGACTAAAAACTCCACCCCCAAATAGTATAATACTCATTTGATTCTCTGCTACTGAGCATGTTGACCTTAACACTACTCCTTCTTCAACATAACTACAATAGTACTATATACTCTGTTTTCTCCAATCTGTTACAAGTATCTATTTCTGTTTTATATATGTTTCAATGGATGTTATTACTATGTTTCTTTAGTTCTAATTGGAATGTTATTACTATGTATCTTTTGCTCTGTTATTATTATATGTCAAGATCAATACTGTAACTCAACTTTATGTTTACTTGTGGAGCTTTTCTCCCCAGGCCTCCGCTGAAACAGGACCTGTGTCCAGTCGGAATTTCCCGGTAAATAAATAAATAAATGATGTCTGGGAGAGTGAAGGATCGGGGAAGTTCAGGAAAGTGCAGGTTCAGGAGAGAACCTTGGGGTGGTAAGGATGGGGCGAAGCATGCTTCCTCTTAGGAGGAGGAGACAGAGACGCCCTGGACACAGCAGGCAATTTTTGAGGTTTGTCTTTGTCCTGTGGTGGTTTGTCGGCCTGGTCTTTTCTTTTGGCCGACTGGTCCTGGGCTGATTTAAGGGAGACTTGGGCTCCCAAGGTGGAGGCCTGAGTACCAGAGGAAGATAGAAGCAGGCCCTTTAAGATTAATTTATTCCTCCTGTCTATCAGCATGCGCTGATTAAAGCCCCGAGCAGATAGAACAGGAGGAATCAAGGTGACTGGCACCTAGGCAATATACGCAAAGGGTGTGGGCATCACAGGGTGGTGTCTTATGCCCACACCCTGTACACTTTTAGAACCCAGCTTTTGGGGCTTCAGACATGGTAGGTTCACAGAGAAAGAAAAAGAGAAAGCCTTAACAAAAAATATTTGTTTTCTTTTCCTACGAAGAACCCACAGAAAATACAGTGAGAGAAGGACAGAAAGTAAAACTAAGTAATTTGTACTCACAGTACACACACACACACACACACACACACACACACACACACACACACACACACACACACACACACACACACACACACACACACACACTGACTAAAGGAGGAGCTCGCTGGATCACTGTTATCTCTGATGGCGGCAATCGAGATCTGAGGTAATGATGGTGGAGTGGGGGATTATGGGTAAAGGAGGAGGAGGTCAGTTCTTGGATCCAAGCTATAAAATGCAGCCGAGTCAGATCTGAGGTTGGATCCAAATCCATGGGTTGAAGATGAGATGAAAGCAACACCTTCAGATCTATAGGCTGTATAAAAAATTTATAAAGCGTAGGAAATCAGAAATGATGATGTCATTGTTTGTTAGTTAGATTAGACCCAAACACTTAAGTATGGCATAACAATATTGAAACCATATAAGAAAGCAAGCATGAGTAAACTGGAAAGAGTACAGCAAAAATATATCAAGGGCATCCATGGATGTGAAAATATAAGTTATTAAAACAAAGAGTGAGAAGGTCACAAAGAAAAAACAATCAGTAAAAACTAAATGAAAACTCCAACCAAGCTAGAACTTCCACTGAGTGACCTCTGAAACCTCTTGTATCAGAGGCACATAGGATATATGCAAATGACCCGTGTGAACATCAGGTGTTTCAGCTATATGGCGATTCTCAATGCCCATGACTTATTTCTTTTTAAGTCGTTTCAATGGACAATTTCAGGCCAATAAAGCCAATATCTGAACTTGTACAGTATATCTTACAGATATCTAAGAGGAAATTTTATTCAAGTATATAAGGCATTTGGTGACAACTACCTCTGGGAATGTTTGGGGTTATCAAAAAGTAGTAGAGAATCATCAGACAGCCTACAGAATATTCTATAGGAATCAGAAGTGTACTAATTGGTTCTCTGAGAAAGTAGCTGATGCATGAAACAAACTATCAAATTACATTAAAGCAAGTACTAGTTTAGATATTATTAAGAACAGCTTGGACACTTATGGAAACAAGTGTTTTGGTATACTGGCAAGCTAAAAGTGCATTAATGCCCATGTTTGAAATATATGTATGTGTGTGTGTGTGTGTGTGTGTGTGTGTGTGTGTGTGTGTGTGTGTGTGTGTGTGTGTGTGTGTATATATATATGTATATACGTATGTATGTACGTTAAAGAAACCTTGCATGAAGTGGAGTTTCTTGTTCAGACTCCTAGCATTGAGTGGTAACACCTTCAGATTTTCCTGGGCTGGTTTAGCTATGACGATAGGTTTATCAAGCTGGCAATGCCTAAAAAATGCAGTATGGCAGAGGGCGAGGTTTTAACCAATATTCACAATCTCACATGGGACAGTTGCAAACCATCCCTGGCAAAACAGAGTGATCTATCAAGCATATTCTCCCAGGCTGACAAAAATTCTATACCCTTCAAATGCCACCACACTGTAAGCCAATTTTTAAAGTCAAATATTTTCTGTTCATATTATGGCATCATCCATAGAGAAGTTAGAATGTTGCTCAATGTTAGGCTCATACTGGCCCAGGAACATAATCTGACAGCTCCATTATATCTCTCTTCATGTAGTCCAGGGAGATAATTTTCAGGTCATTTACACCCATATGGACAATGTCTGAGTCATACTGGTATTTGTGGTTCAATGACTTAAGTGCGTGTGCGATCTGATGGATTCTGGACTTTGACAGACACCTGACGGTGACTCTCTACTTACTTAGCCTGCTGAGTGGAACATCTGTATGTCTCACAATGGAATCTCCTATGACCAAAATATCGCGCTATGTTGTGGTGTGCCTTTTGGGTTTAGAAGCTGAGGCATTATGGATTATGGCCCTATGGGCTGTGTTGTGTGATGAATTAGTGGAATGCTCTTGAGGTTGTTGAGGATACTTTTTGTTTGTACAATGTCTGAGAAGTCTTTGTGGTTTAGGTAGATTACATGTAAGAACCTAAGCATATATTGACCTAAAATACACCAGCATGGGTCTATGTGTCTTGTCTGTACTATCCGAGGTGGGTGTAGTATGCATGTGTGTTAGCAGCAACTTTGTTTGTTACTATAATTGCTTGTATGTGAGAGTCTTGCCTCCACTGACATGTAACTACATCTCTCACACACTGCATCAGTTTGTTTAAAAATTAAGTGGGTGTCAGTTTACATGACATAATTGTTATATTACAAACCAAATAGCTTTATTGCCTCAGGAAGCCCATATCCACCAGGCTGGCTGCAGATATAGCAGGGAAGCACATGACCATGACTATGGATCCTTATTTCATGTTCTACAAGAGAATGGTACAAGAGAAGTTTACAGTTAGGTTGCTTGGTTGCTTTAAGAATATAGATTATATAGAACTACTGTCAGGACTATCAAATACCAAACTCTCTGGGGAGAGAGGTGCTCCTTAGTGCACAAACTAGTTGCTCTTTTTGCAGCTAAGTACTGTGGAAATTTCAGAAGTAGTTTACATGGAAAATTTGAATTCTGTGTGCTTGCCTATATACAAGGAACAGCTAACTACAGCTACAAGATGAGCAGCATTAAGCAAATATGCTAATTAATAGAGGCATAGAAAAATAACTAAATAAGGCAATTAGCCCTTTGACCAATCAAGCAGTCTTACTCAAAGCCTTTCTGTGTGATCTCCAGCTTAGACAGATCAGGCCACAATCTACTCCCACTAGAAAAACAGTCCCAGGGACTTCTTAATGTAAAACCATACTACAGTTAGCCTAAAGTGAATTCAAACAAGACAATCAAACAAACTAACTACAAATACACACTTTTAAAATGACTACAATGCAGAAAAAACAACAGCACGGTCAGTGAACAGCACAGCAATTTACAGTGATACAGGGCAGAAAAATACAATAAATTATTCAAAAATACAAGAGTAATACTCTTAAATATCTTACAAAAGTACAAACAAATCAGTTTAAAGTACTTATCTGTGCTAGGACTGCACTAGATGCAAGCCAAGTGTGTTTGTGAGGTCTGTGAAATTGAGCCAAGGATTGTCCAAACACAACAAGTTTAAAGAGGAAGAAAAAGCTGACTAAACAAAACAGTCCTCTGACCAAACATGCAGTCTCACTTAAGGCCTTCATGCACGATCTGCAGGTCAGACAAACCAGGCCACCTTCTGCTCCCAATAGAAAAGTAGTCTCAAGCTTTCATAATACAAAACCAGACTACAGTTAGCCCAAAATGAGTTCAAACAGAACAATCAAACAAACTAATTAGAAACACACACTTTTAAAATTCCTACAGTGGGAAGAAACAAGCAGCAAGGTCAGTGAAAAAGTATGGTTTGCTAAACCTTCCTAGCCACAGTAAACACGTCCCTGTCCTTCAAAGTTTCCCGCCTTTTAAACAATAGGTTTAGTTGTTGAAGCTGCACTAGCAAGGATTTGCTGATCTTGGCTTGGTCTAAAGGTCTTGTGGTTGACCTTATAGTCAGAAACTTTCTGACATCTTATGGCTCTTGGAAGTCTTTGAACAAGCCGCCCACCTTGATCTGAAGCATCACAGGATAAATTACCTTAAATTGCTGACCTTTGGTTCTGCACTGACAAGTCATTGATTAGAACAAGAGCCTTCTCTACTGAGTCTTGATAGAAAAATTATGTTCCACATTTATCCTCATTTCAACATAGAACAGTTTCTTGCCAAGTTTCCAGACCACAGATGAAATTCTCTCCTTCAATGTTTAGGTTTAGAACATTATTATTATATGTTGAAGTGTTCTCAGCCCACTTTGACTGAGGGATCACTGCCACCTGTGCACTCTCTCCAACAGTATCTGATCTGCTGGGATATCAGCCCTTTCATTAACAGATCCCTAACAAAACTAACACAGTCCTTATGATCTGCACCTTCCAGGACACCACACAGTCTAAGAGTTGATGTTCTAGACATATATGTAAACCTGTCTAAGGATAAATAACATAATAAACAGTAAATTAAAATGGAATGTGGAAATAGCTTATAATCACTCAAATTATATGTAGGGTGGCAGGAATGTTACTTATTACAGAGACACCATACCTGAAGTTTAGAGTATTTGGTTAATATGCATAACTTTAGAAAGGTTGCTGTTAAGCAAGTACTTTTTGATAACAGCTCCAGAGCACAAAAAGTTTTAAAATTACGGAAAACACACAGACTTTTGAAAACACAGATACGGTCACCAAATCAGCAAGCTCCTGCAGGCAACAGCCGCAAAAGGTGATCTCTTTTGTTTTCATTACGTAGCCTAGCGTCATTAACACCAATAAAAGCAGAACCACCAATCGCTTTAGAAAAAAACCTTAGTTTAAATTTTTAAATCAAAATACTGCTGAACTAGCTGAGCCAAGCTTAACCATTTCTTCAACAGCCAAAAAAACTGCATAACCGGCATTATATATATAGATTTTTCAGATTTTATGCTAATTATTAGTTGTAAGTGCTCGTCACTAAATCAATATGTGGCAGCTTAAATCAGTTGACAATAATTATAATCATAATAATAAAACCAAATAGCTGGTTCTTAGTGTGGGTCAAATAAGCATTTTTTTTATTTCGAGCCAAAATTTTGATGTCATGCGAGGTTTAAACCAACAGAAAAGGTTCACACATACAAATTTTAAATTGATGGTTAGTAGGAAACTTTATGGTGTTTTATTTTGTTTAAGCTGCCACATATTGATTTAGTGGACCTAATGTTTTTACACACACATTAATATAGCCCTTTAAAAAAAATTTTAAGTAGCATGAATATTATATAAAAACAAAAAAAATTTTTTTTTGGTTCAAATCTCTGAAGAAAGTTGTGTACTTGCTTCGTAAACGAACATGTTATTTGGAATAAAAACCCCATTAGGGCTTTTTCTAGGATGGGTGGGTGGTTTGCCTTTTTTTGGTGGAAGTAGCTATTTTATTGAGTATCTGTTAAGGAAAGATCACCTTTTGCGGCTGTTGCCTGCACAAAAAGTTTTAACACAACTTACAGAACAGGGCAGAAAGTAGTATGCCAAACTTAGACAGCCTATGACAAGAGCACCAACTAGGGACCCCACAGAACTATTAAGAGTGATTTTAGAAAGCTTTGTATAAAGCAGAGTAATTCAGAAACCAAGAAAAGGCATGCATGGAAATATTTAAGGAAGACGTAACTATGCCAAGGTTAGAGGAAGATGAGGCTCAGGAATTGACAGCTAAGATAGGAAGGGATGAGATAAAAATGGTGATGTATAATCAATCAACAGGGAAGTCTCCAGCAACAGATGGTATTGCTGTGGAAGTCTGGAAGTTAGGAGGGAAGAAAATGATAAAGCTCTGGAATTCTTTGTTTAACATATTAAAAGGCACGTCTTGGAAGAAAGCTGGGGTGGCTATAACACTCAAAGAGGGTAAAGACCTAGTGTCATATAAAAAATTTTCAGTCTTAAACCTATGATTATAAACTGTCTATATCTACATTAGCTAAGAGAATGGCAAAGATGTCACTGTGAAACAGATAGACATGGATTAATGTTGTTTTGTGAAGGGGAGCCAAACATTTGACAACATTAACAGAACAATGACCACCCAAAGGGAATCACTGTGTAAGAAAACACTGCCATTGTTGTTAGATCTTGATGCAGAGAAGGCATTCAATAGAGATAATGGGGTTATTTAGGAGGATATAATGATCCTATGAACCTATGAACCTATATATGATACATCAGAGGCAAGAATTAAGGTGGGAGGGTTTGAACAGAAGAATCAGGCATTGGTGTCCTCTTTCCCTTGCTTATTTTCTTTATACTTAGAGCTAATGGCAAAGAAAATAACTGACTCAAATTCAAGAATATAACTGCTATGGTAATCAAGAATTGTTATGTTTACTTGATAAATCTAGAAAACAACAATTCAGTTTTGTGGAACATTTTGGGACAGTTTCAAGTCTTTCCAGGATCTAAAATAAATGAAGATAAAACAAAGGCTATAGTGCTAAGTAATGTACCTACACATTAATTGGTTCATCAATACTAATATCTCTGGGGATATGATAAGATGAAGTATTTAGGTGTGTGAATTAAAAACATTTCTATTATAACAGCTAAGGATATGTGGGAAGAGGCTAAACAAAAGATAATGCACAACTGAAAAGAAGTTGGAAGTTCTTGAATATGGACATGGATAGTACGATGGATGGATGGATGTAACCAGTGGAAGTCTGTCTAGTCTCTAGTTTTATGTACAGGTTAGGCATACTTCTACCAACCACAGAAGTTGTTGCAGATCATAATTAAAAAGTTGGAAGGAAGTTATTTGGGAGGGAAAGCGAGCAAGAGTTAAGTGGGATAACATAAACTACCTAATTTGAAGGGATACTTCAAACCTACACAGTTAAGACTCATATAGATAACATGAGTAGAAGGTTACAAATCAAAGTGGAAAGGCATGATGGAGAAATTGTGAAGTTCAAGATAAAAGAAAAGAACAAGATTTTTTTGATGAAATATAATAATGTAGAATGTTAACTTTCTACCACTGTCATTTGACCTTGGTCATAGTTTAAAGAAAACTTTGTGTGCTTACTGAAAAACTTGATACTGTCTCAGAATGTTCCACAATACTGAGATGTTCTTTTTTTGTTTTTAATCAGATACAAAATAATAGTGTCTACAAATAAAGCTACATTTTCTTGATTACCGTACCAATTATATCTTTGAATTTCTGAGCCCTTTATTTTCTTTGCCAATGGCTCTAAATATAATGCAAATAACACATGGGAAAGAGGACACCCCCTGCCTGGTTCCTTTGTTCAGACACAATTTATCATGCAGGAACTCCACCTTTAATTTTTGCCTCTGATCCTTCACATATCCTCCTAATTAACCTTATTATTGTACCAAAAATGCAAATGCTTCCATTGCCCTACTCATAAAATTCCAGCTTACTCTGTTGAATGCTTTCTCTGTATCAAGACTCACCAACAATTTTGGTATTTTCTTACATTCTGCATCCCAATGGAGCATCACTGTTCTATTAATTTTGGCAAATGTTTGCCTCCACTCCACAAAACCATACTGATCTATCTCTATCAGTTTTGGCAAAACCTTTGCTATCCTTCCAGCTATTACAGACCTAAACACTTTATAATTGTGGTTTAAAATTGAAATGGACCTATATGAAGCTGGGTCTAATGCATTTTTGCCTTCTTTATGTATTAAAGCCACCACAACTTTATTCCAGGATGTTGGTGCTTCCCCTCCTTTTAAAATACTGTTAAACTACACCTTTCCTATATTTATCACTTTCTTCCCTCCTAGAGAGAAGAGAAATGAAGGTCAGCAGGACTAAGACAGAATATATGTGTGTGAATGAGAGGGAGGATAGAGGAATGGTGAGGATGTAAGGAGTAGAGGTGGCGAAGGTGGATGAGTTTAAATACTTGGGATCAATAGTTCAGAGTAATGGTGAGTGTGGAAGAGAGGTGAAGAACAGAGTACAGGCAGGATGGAGTGGGTGGAGAAGAGTGTCAGGAGTGATTTGTGACAGACGAGTACCAGTAAGAGTGAAAGAGAAGGTCTATAAGAGGGTAGTGAGACCAGCTATGTTATATGGGTTGGAGACAGTGGCACTGACAAAAAGGCAGGAGTTTGAGCTAGATGTGGCAGAGTTAAAGATGTTAAGATTTGCACTGGGTGTGACGAGGGTGGACAAGATTAGGAATAAGTATATTAGAGGGTAGCCCAGGTTGGAAGGTTTGGAGACAAAGCCAGAGAGGCAAGATTACGTTGGTTTGGACATGTGCTGAGGAAGGATGCTGAGTATATTGGGAAAAATATGCTAAGGATGAAGCTACCAGGTAACAGGAAAAGAGGAAGGCCTAAGATAAGGTTTATGGATGTGGTGAGAGAAGACATGCTGGTGTGGTTGGTGTGGCAAAGCAATATGCAGAGGACAGGAAAAAATGGAAACAGATGATCCACTGTGGCGACCCCTAACGAGAACAGCCGAAAGAAGATGATGACTTACTACGTAGGCAATCATACATTTATATAAATGTAAACAAACTACACCGATACAATCGTAGCTGAAAGCATTTTACATCACAAACCATACTGATACATTCCCAGCTGCGAACATTATACATCACTTATAATCCATCCAATCTTTCTCACTCAGACATTACATAGCTCATTTAAGTCCTGCTGCCTTTTAGACCTCATTCCTCCCTTGTATGTATTGTTCCCACAATTCCAATTTTTCCTATGTAGTGTGTTCCTATCCTTTTCTAAAGATCTCATTTCCAGCTGTTTTATCTCTGTTACTATATTCACCACTTCCAGTATAGCTGGTTTGGATTTTGACTTCCTTTTTCTAGTAACTGCTTTTTTGGCAGTCACCATTATTATACACAGCAAGGCCTTACCATGTCTAGGCAATTCCAATTCTGTACAACAGCTCAGAAAAACCATCTACCTCGTCAGACCAATCTGTCCATGCAGCATCTCCGACAGTGCATCCCACAGGGAATTCTTAAAGTCTGCCAATTTACCACACTCCCAGAAAATATGTTCCCATTTACCTTTTTTCTCCTTCACACCTCCAACACTTACTGTCTGCCTGAGGAAAAATTCTCTGGAGTCTACTTGGGGTATAAAAATATCTATGTAAACATTTCCAGGCAAAAATCCTAAATCTTCTAGATTTTGTTGCATATTTAGGAGACACACAGATATCCTCCCATAGTTTTTTTTCTGAACTGCTTATCCAGTCTCTCCTCCTAATCCTTTCTAACCTCCTCTGATTGATTTTTATAGTTATCATGAAATATTTTATATGCTCTATTAATTATTATTTGTTTAACAACAGCTTCTGCTTCTGTTCTAGATTCTATTAAAAACTCTACCAATGCTGGTCTTTCGTTTAGGACTCCTTATTTCTTTCTCTTTGCCTATACTCTGATAACAATCCCTGAAAGAGAAAGCACTATTTAACCTGCAGTCCAAACAAATTCTTGCCATCTTCCCATTCCATCATCTTTCCCTCTCTAGTTACTTCCAGCTCCCTCTTGCCTATTGTCTGTTTCCCTAATTGCAGTCATCCCTACTGGCAGTATCTCCTCTCGCCATTCCCGCATTATAGTTCTTAGAATACTTTCTACTACTTTACGTATACAATATTCTGCATGATTATCATTATTCTCCTAGGAATACCATCTATTCTTGGTGATTTTCCTGCAGATTGATTATACCTCACCAATTTCATCTCATCTCCTCCTATATGAACTGTTAATTTTTGACCCTCATCTACCTCTAATCTTGGCATACTTAAGAATATTTCCATTTATGCTGTTTTACTTCATAGGTTCATAGGTAGGTACTAGGCTAGTGACCCTAGGGCCTATATAAGCCTAGCCAAATGGTACCCTGTCTTTCGCCACCCAAGAAAAATATTTTCCTGTACCCCTGTCAAGCAGAGCCACAGAAGTGATCCCCAGGATGAATTTCCTATCTCCCATCCAATCATCAAGATTTTTCGTGAAGAGTGCTAATGAGGAGCTTTGTTTGATATAGATAGGTAGTTTGATGCATACCTCTCAACCATACCGGCGCATTGCTATTTGTGCTCGCATTGCACTCGTAACCTCTTCTTATTTGAATGCACTAGCAATAGCATGCTTTGGGGTCTGTATTACCCTGTAAGAAACAAACTAATTTTCTTTACTGCTATTTGAAATACAGTTTCCAAAGAGAGACAATTGCATTGGTAACTTCTTATTTGAATGAACTGTCTGGCTGGCACTAGTAACGTCAATGTATTTGACTGTTGAACAGTGTGTGTAGTTTACTGAGAAACAATTGTCACGGTTTAAAGTTCTATATACTGCTCTTTGAAGTATGTGCTTTGGGCATTGGTAACTTCTTATTTGAATTAACTGGCAGCCGCAACACTAGTAAAATCTTATTTAAAGTGTACTGAGAAACCACTAATTGCACTAGCATGCTTTGGACTCCATAAGAAACAGACCTGTTTACAATTGCACTGGCTCTTATTCAGAAATGGAACAGATTTGTTTACAATTGCACTAATAACGTCTTATTTGAATGCACTAGCATGCTTTGGGCAGCTGGGCTCCGTAAGAAAATGTCTTTACTGCTGTTTGAAATTCCGTTTCCTGCATTGCTATTTGTTTTTTATTTGGGCTCGCATTGCACTCGTAACTTTTTATTTGAATCCACAAGCAATAGCATGCTTTGGGGACTGTAAGAAACAGATTTGTTTTCATTACTGCTCTTTCAAGTACAGTTTACTCCATAGAGAGACAGTTGCATTGATAACTTCTTATTTGAATGAACTGTCTGGCTGACACAAACATCAACGTATTTAACTGTTGAACTGTGTGTAGTTTACTGAGAGAAAATTGCCACTGTTATTTGAAGTTCCATTTACTTCTCTTTGAAGTGTGTACTTTGGGCATTGGTAACTTCTTATTTGAATTAACTGGCAGCAGTAGTAACATTTTATTTTAAGTGTGTAGTTTACTGAGAGACAAACATCGTATTTGAACTGTGTAGTTTACTGAGAGACAATTAATTGCACTAGCATGCTTTGGGCTCCATAAGGAGCAGCCTTTTCTTTGGGCTGGTGCATTCCTTTACTGAGATAAACATCTTATTTGAATTTTCTGTGTGTGTGTATGCAGTTCTTCAGAATGAGAGACATTTAGTGCTGCTTATGGTAAGTTGGTTTGTGTTAGTAGCACAACAGGTAAAACACTTGCTTTTGATGCAGAAGGCTGTGGGTTCTACTTCCACAGTATGTAGATTGCTGATATTGTACTGTGTTATACTTTTAAAGGGGCTGGATGCTGCAGTCTTGAGAATGTCCTTTTTGGCAGAGATGCCTAGTAACTATATGAATCTGTTATCAGTTTGCCATCCATTCCCTATTGCAATATTATTAGCTTTAAGTGGCTTATTGTTTTAATGTAACATAGGCAATTTATTCTTCAAGGGCAACGGGTACTTTATTTGTAGATGAAACAATGAAATATAAAGTTGTTTGCTAGCAGCAACCTCTTCATTGGTTACAGATCTCTTTAATGTGAAATTATTTAGATCAGACTTTTACTTCTGTAGAGATTGTGCATGTTTACTGATACTGGTGGATTGTAGAAGTTTGAGCAAACTTTTATGATGGAAATGTTCTGAACTGGGCATTTTTGTCATTGGTTCATGCATTTTGTTTCATTGTTTACTGGAAAAATGTTCATAATTTTAAAATGCGCTCTAACAAGTGTGCTGTATTATACAATGAATATAATTTAATGTCAGGAAGGCGTATCAAAGAACATATGTATGTTTCTTTTTTGTGTGCAAGGGGCCAATGATTTGAAAACAGCCCAAAGGCAATATTTATCCACCACTGGCCAGATGCATTTTCTTTGAATGTGGTGTAGGTTTCAATGCTGTTTTGTTTTAATGAATGTGAGTTTCAAGGGTAGAGAAGTTTTAATGCCAAGTCTATTTTCATTGTGAGACAGTATTGCTTTGTTTAGCAGATGTCTATTAGTGTTTGAGTCATGCTGTAAAGTGTAAAAATAAAATCCAAATCACTGTAAAAGTAAAGCAGTATGCACACTTTAGTGTTTATGGTAAATGCGGCAAAATGGTCAGGTAATGAGACATTGTAATGACTGCAGGGGGACTCTGGTGCCATATTTTGGTTGTCTGTTCTTCAGTTTGCGTTTGAAAGTAGGTATTCCACAATTCCACTGGAATGGGCGGGGTCACATAATTATGTATATAAATTGTAAAGTGTATATAAATTATGTATATAAATTGTAAAGTGTACAGATTTGTACCTATTTTTCATGGGCTTTGTCCAGATTTTTGATGTTTCCAGATTGAGAGAATGATCCAGAGTATGGGAAGTCTCTGGGACAGGAATCTATCCCTCCAGCATATTCTGTTTATTGTGGCGACAATGTTTAGGTCCCTAGAGCATGTAGCTCGGAGGGACTGTGATTTCTTTAAGTGGAGCATGTCCAACAACTCTGGGTTGGACATAGCTTTGTATGTTAGGCAGAGATCGTCTCTGAGTAGACGATATGCAACGGAATAAAGCTGGAGTTTTTCAGATGGTCTGCATACGGCATCTGTTTGAGGCCAGTAATCCTCTTTGTGAGGTACTTCTGCGGCCTTTCCAGTTGTTGTAGATGTCTTGTGAGGTACATACCAAAAGGGGCGTTGTACTCTATAATGTGTCTAATAAGTGACAAGTAGAGGGGAACAATGACCTCTTTTTTCCTGGATGAGAACTGTCTAGTCTAGCTGAGTTATTCCACATTGCTTAGCTTCATACAAATTTTCATAACATTTCTAAAATATCTACAATGCTTCTACAGAATCTCTGGTTATTTTTCTTGTTATAGCCTCCCTAAGTTTCACAAACCCCCTTTCTACTTTCTGTTGCCTAAGTCGTTGTCCTAAGAGTTTTTGTGCTGTGGAGTTATTATTAAAAACAGTTGTTTAGTAACAATATTTTTAAACTTAAGCATATTATCCAGATACTCCCTAATTTTCTCTTTAGCACTCAGAAGTTACACCTCTTCTTCTTCTGTAAGATTTCCCTTATTTTGCAATACTTTAACCTTTATCAGTCTCCCTAAATAATTCTTATTGCTTCTTAACAGTATTTATTTTTTTTATTGCTTTCGTATTTTTAAACATCACTTTCATTTTATTCCACTCACTAACTGTAACTTCTAAAGAAATTTTTATCTTCCCTAATAACTCTCGAATACTTTCACTACCCATTCTTTAATATCCTTTCTTTTTAACAGGTACATGGAGAAGTACCAGTGTCTCATTTTTACTTCACTACCCTGTATCTTTACCTTAGTTGTTACTGGCGCATGATCTGAGATTGTTATTGTATGCGAGTTGAAGCTTTCAGTTAAGTGAACATGTTGCTGTGAAATACAATTTCTGTCTAGTCTAGCCCAGGTATTCTACAAATAGGTTCATACGTTCATAGGTTCATACTAGGCTATCTGCCCTAGGGCATTTATAAGCCTAGCCAGAATGTGTTTGGCTTTCGCCACCCATTTTAAATTTATTTTGCTATGCCCTTTTTCGAGGTTAGTATACTGTGCCTCTGTCTAACAGTGACACAGAAGTGATACCCGGGGTAAACCTACGATCTCCCATCCACTCATCAAGATTCCTCTTGAAGAGAGTCAATGAGGGACTCTGCCTAACCTGGACTGGGATTTTATTCCAGAGTGAAGGGAGCCTCTGGGTTATGAATCTGTCCCTCCAGCATGTCCTATTTATTTCAGTGCTGAGGTTCAAGTCTCGAGCGTAGCTCGATGGGATTTGGATTTTCTGAGGTGCAGCATGTCCATTAATTCGGGTTGGACATGGCTTTATCGTCAGGCACAGATCGCCTCTGAACAGGCGGTATGCCACTGAGTAGAGCTGGAGTTTCTTTAACTGGGCAGCATATGGCATCTGTTTGAGCCCTTTGATCCTCTTGGTGAGGTACTTTTGGGGTCTTTCCAGTTGCTGCAGGTGTCTGGTAAGGTACATCCCAAAAGGGGCATTGTACTCAATTATGGGCCTGATGAGGGATGAGTAAAGAGGCATGATGACCTCCCCTGATCTAGATGTGAATCCCTTCATGATTAGGTGGGCTATATAAAATGTTTTTCTAACCACTTTGGCCACGTGGTTGTCAAATGAGAGATTGCTATCAACTTGGGTCCCCAGGACCCTAATTACTTCTTCTGTACTTAATGGATTACCACCTATGTGGTAATTTGTGGGCAGTTTGTTTTTGCCAAAGAGGATGACTATACACTTTTGGCATTTAGCTTGAGGCCATGGCTCTGGCACCAGTTGTCTGTTTCTATGAGGCCCTTTTGGAGGATGCTTGTGTCGGCTGGAGAGTCGATTATGGCGCCCAGTTTGCAGTCATCTGCGAACTTGGTCAGCCACAGTCCTTCCGTGTTGGCCTGTACCTCCGAGAAATATATACCGAACAAGAGAGGTCCCAGGACTGAGCCTTGTGGGACACCACTTGTAACTGGTTTGGAGTCTGACATGGCTCCAGCAATTCTAACCATGTGGGTTCTGTCCTTGAGCCAGTTTGCAATCCATCTAGTGCTCGAGTGGGGTATAGTATCGAAGGCTTTTGCGAGGTCCAGGTAGGCTGTGTGGACCACCTTACCCTTGTCAATGGCCTTGGTGACTGTTTCAAAGAAATCAACCAGGTTTAAGAGGCAGGATCTGCCCTTAACAAAGCCGAACTGGGTAGGATCCAGTGTTTGTAGGTTCCCAATATCTTTATTTATGAGGTCCATGATGATCCTTTCCATAGCTTTGCAGACCAAGCTAGTCAGGCTTATGGGTCGATAGTTTCCAGGATCCGTTGAGGCACCACCTTTATGGAGAGGGACCACTGTTGCTGTACGCCACTCTTTGGGCACATATCCTGTAGGAAGGCTGAGATTGAACAGTAGTTTTATGTTTGGGTTTAGCTCTTCTTGGAGTTCATGTAGGATGCAGCCCGGGACACCATCTGGTCCCACTGATGCTGTGTTTTTTGCTTTGGAGAGGGCGGCTCTTACCTCAGCATCTGAGATGTCAGGGGGGCAGCACTTTGCTGGGATAGATATTTGCCCTTTTGGTGGGGAGAGGGGGGAGAAGTTTGCGCTGAACCTGTCAGCTAGGATGTTGGCAATGTCTGTGGGTTCGGTGTATTTTTTATCATTTTGGACTAATTATGAGCATATCTGGGAATTACCACCCAGGTTCCTAACATAACTAAAGAAAGCCTTGGGATTATCCTTAGTGTCCTGTGCAATTTTTCTCTCGAAGCTGGTCTTAGACAATTTTATGTGTGCCCGTAGTTTTTTGCTAATTCTGATCAGTGATGCCTTCCCTTTTTGGGATTTTGCTCTATCATTTAGTAGCTTCCTCCTTCTATTGTATAGTTTGTTTATGGCTGGGGTCCACCAGACAGGATGTCTGCCTTTGGAGGATTGGGTCTTGGTTTTATTTGGGATCGCATGATCCATGCATTCCTGAAGGTGTTCATAGAATGTGTTTATAAAGGATTCTGCGGTCTGGGCCGTATTTTCCACAGGCCCGGGGCTTTGAAGGATTCCAACTCAGTTTTGAGGAGTGTGAAATTTGCTTTAGAGAAGTTTTTCACTGTGGTTTTCTGGGCAGGGGGAGGGGTCGGGATGTGAATATCCAGTGAGATTAGTTTATGGTCTGATCTTACCAGTGAGGGATACACTTCTGGTCTGGAGCATAGAGTCCCCATGTTGGTGATGATCAGGTCCAGTATGTTTTCCCCTCTTGTGGGAGTGGTAACAAGTTGTTCCATAGCATTTGAGTTTATAAATTCTAGGAACCTTTGGGCTAGGGTGTTGGAGCTAGAGTAATGCTCCCAGTCTATGTTTGGGTAGTTGAAGTCGCCCAATATACTGGTGTTTGGAGAGACCTTCATATTTTCCAGTGTTCTCAGGAAGGCCGAGTGGGGTTCCTGGGTTTGGGAGGGTGGTCTATAGCAGGCTATAAACTGGAAGGCAGTTTTACCCACTGTTAGTTGCACATGGATAGTCTCTGATGCTTCGTGCTTTGCCACCAACCTGGAGGTGTGGGTATCTTTGATGAATATCGATACTCCCCTCCTTTTGTGGTTCGGTCCAAGTTTTGGGGCTGAAAAGCATGGTATGAGGTATAACCTGGTAGTGCTGGGGTGCTCTCGGGAGCCCTGAACCAGGTTTCTGTTACTGCACAGATATCGATGTTCTCCATGCTAAGGAGAGTTTCGAGTGCATGCATCTTGAGGTTTAGACTTCTGGCGTTGAGTAGCATTACTCTTAGTTTCTTATCCCTTGTGATACCTATGGAGGTGGGTTTGTCTTTTGAGCCTTGCCTAAAAAAGGCACTATGGGGGTAGCAGGAGCCTTTGCCAATATCCGAAAGCCCAGGGGTGACAGGTGCAAGCCGTCCCTAGCGAAGCATCGTGGCTTGTCGAGCATATCATCCCAAGCTGACAGGCATTGGATCCCCTTTGAATGACACCAGTACTTAAGCCAATTGTTGAAATTGATCATCTTGTCTTCATATTGTGGCATCATTCTTGGTGAGGGTAAGATGCTACTCAAGGTCAGGGTCATACCGGCCTGGGATACATGCTCAGAGAGCTCCTTTATGTCTCTTTTCATGTAGTCCAGGGATGTACGTCTCAGGTCATTCACACCAGCATGGACAATGACTGAGTCATATTTGTACTTGCCTTGGAGTGACCTGAGTGCTTGTGTTATGTGGCGGATCTTAGTGCCCGACAGGCTTCTCACCGTGACCCTCTCCTTGTTCAGCCTGGTGAGCAGGACGTCAGTGTGCCTGACGATAGAGTCACCTATTACAAGTGTATCAGGTGTGTTGTTTAGTCTTAAGGGCTGTGACTGTTTGGCACACTGGCTTTGTGAGATATGTGTTGCACGTGTTTTGTTTTGGGGTAGCGGCTGCTTGGGTGTCTGCTTTGGAGGTCTCTGCTGCTTCGGCAGATCTTTATTTAGAGCCTCCGAGTATGCTTTTGTGTGATTATGTGTTTGGTTTGCTGTCATGGTAGATCTATGTGAGACTGGAATTGTAGTGAGTGTGGTTTCCTTCTCCTCCTGACTGGTTATGCCAGTACTGAGTTGAGAGAGCTTAGCCTCCAGTTTGGCTATATGGTTGCATCTCTCACATGTGTTGGAATTTGTTGTGAGGAGGAGAGGGTTGTCTGTGTACATGAGGCAGTTGTAACATTGCCTCAAGATTCCCAGATTCACCAGCTGGACAGGAGAGGAGATTGACAACTGACCTTTGGACATGCTAGAATAATATTGGGAATTCCTTAATAATTGAAAACCAGGGCCAGTGGGGAGTGAGGGTGTAGTGCTTTTAATTTTTAGTGCTGACTTATATAATTGCTTTAGTGAGCAAGTGCCAGGTAACTTAAGTGCAATGTGTTACAGGTAACTTAAATGCAAAAACGACAAACAGTAACTTTCTTTCAAGTGAAACAAGGAAATAAGTACAGTAAGCAATCCAGATATCACTAGTGATCCACAGAAGCGCTGAGAAGCCGCGTATTAGGTGGAATTAGCGTTCCAGGGAAATAACAAGCAAACAAACAACAAGCATATAAACAAAGCTAGATTCAGCAGGCCTGGATCTAGTCTATGCTACAGTAAACAAGGCGTACCAATTTCAGTAAGATACAGTTCAAATATTCAGGCACTATAAACCTTTAACCAGAAATTCCCAGCTCAGAAGGGCAGACTCCAGCCTCTTCTCCCACAAGAGTGCAGACCACAAACCTTCTTAATGTAAAATAACTGGCCTGAAGCCCAAGTGCTTAAACCAGAACTAATACACTTTAAGAATAACAGACACTGGGCTCTCAATCAGCAGTTCCCAACTTAGAAGGATGAAAGCTACCTGTCCTGCCACCACAGTGCATGCCACAAACCTTCCTAATGTAAAACAACTGGTCTGAAGCCCAAGTGCTTAATCCAAAAGACTTAGAATGATAGCTACACTTTAATCAATTTACTACACCAAGCAGTAATAAATACAATTGAATACTTTAGAGAATGCCTGGATTAGTGCTTAAGTTACACAAACAAAGCTAGATCCAGCAGGCCTGAATCCAGTCTATGCCACAGCAAACAAGGCGCACCAACTTTAGTAAGAAGCAGTTCAGATATGCATGCACTATAAGCCTTCAACCAGAAATTCCCAGCTCAGAAGGGCAGAGTCCAGCCTCTCCTCCCACAAGAGTGCAGACCACGAACCCTCTTAATGTAAAATAACTGGCCTGAAAGCCCAAGTGCTTAAACCAGAATTAATACACTTTTAGAATAACAGACACTGAACCCTCAATCAGCAGTTCCCAACCTAGAAGGATGTAAGCTACCTGTTCTGCCACTACAGTGCAGACCACAAACCCTCTCAGTGCAAAACAACTGGTCCGAAGCCCAAGTGTATAAACCAAAAGGCTTAGAATGAGTTACACCAAGCAGTAATAAATACAATTGAGTACTTTTAAGATGACGCAAAAGTAAAAAAAAGTAGGTAGAAACACAAGTACAGTAAAAGCAGATGATTTTTTTTTTTTTCTGAACAAGTGCTGAGATCAAAGAAACAGATTTGAGTGCTGAAACTAGAAAACTGGCTAGTTATAAGAAAAAAACTAAACTAGAAGGCTTCCTCCAACACAGAAGGGCTTGGGGGCTCAGAAGCCTACAAATAGTCTATACCACTTAACAGGAAAGGCAGGAAACAAGCTTAATTTTTTTTTCTGTTTCCCAGATGCTCTCTTTGTACACAGTAGGAGTGCCTGAAATCAGAATATGATCTCACTGCACTCAGTTGAGTGAGCAAATGAGATTGGCCCAGAAGGAGTATCCAAACACAAATTTACAAGACCACTAAGATTAACACCAAAACAAAAACAGGGAGGGTGCGTGGGACTAACTGAACAGCAGAGTGAAAACTTCCAGTTCAGTTAATATTCCTTCCACACAGTTAAAATCAATTTAAATACTGTATTTTTTGAAAAAAAAGAGCAGATAAAGGTACTTAAATTCTCTTATACGTCCAGTTGAATATAGCAAGTTCTTAGCCGGCCAAAGCTGAGGTTTTTAAGCAGAAAATATTTCACACTGTACCACTTAAATAGGCAAGGACAGGAAATCAAAGAATGTGACTACCCCCACACCTGTAATTACTAGCAAATAACAAAATTCAGCAAACACTGACTAACTTCGAGTTCAGCTAATATTCCTTCCACACAGTTAAAATCAATTTAAATACTGTATTTTTTGAAAAAAAGAGCAGATAAAGGTACTTAAATTCTGTTATATCGTCCAGTTGAATATAGCAAGTTCTTAGCCGCCAAAGCTGAGGTTTTAAGCAGAAAATATTTCACACTGTACCACTTAAATAGGCAAGGACAGGAAATCAAAGAATGTGACTACCCCCACACCTGTAATTACTAGCAAATAACAAAATTCAGCAAACACTGACTAACTTCCAGTTCAGCTAATATTCCTTCCACACAGTTAAAATCAATTTAAATACTGTATTTTTTTGAAAAAAAAAGAGCAGATAAAGGTACTTAAATTCTCTTATAAGTCCAGTTGAATAAAGCAAGTTCTTAGCAGGCCAAAGCTGAGGTTTTTAAGCTGAATTCACATCTTTCATTCCAAAATATTTTCATAAATTTCATCAGAAGTCTTACCCTCTTTTGTTTTATTTTCCCTTCTAGGTCTCCCAAATGCATCCTCATTGATACAAATCAATTCCCAGCCCCACCTATAAGTAATATTCCCTGCTGAAAGCAGATTATTTCTCCCAGAATTTTCTTAAACTCTAGAATAGCAATTTTAGGTGGAAATACATGCCAATATAATCCTCCTCCTTTGCCATTAGCCACTTACTACCTCATGTCTACCACTACTGTTTTTCCTCTAGCAATTAGTATAAGTACTCCCCTTTTCCTTTGTCCCTGATATTCTGCTAAATATCCATCCTGAAATCTCTTCACCAAGTTCACAGGCTCACTTCTTTCCAAATGCATCTCCTGCATTTCTATTTTAACCTATGTTACATTTTGTAAGATTTTTTTTGTTTTAATGAATACCCTCAAAAAAAACTATCATACCTCAGATCACACACATAACCTATTAACTTAAAACAAACACACAAAACTAAGTACATCTTCAAATAATGAAGTTTAACCCTCCTGATAGGAACAACTGCCCCATATCGACACCTGCATCCACAGGCATTAACTACTTTATAAAGATTATTCAGGCTGAAGCATGTGTTACAGCCTGTGCTCCTACTTACAATAATTGCTGTCTGTTCTTGTCTTATCTTTACTCTCCTCCCAGATGTGAAAAACGCCTTGAATGTTTTCAGAAAACACTAACTTTTAGCTTTAAGAAAAAGTGCACTAGGTATGTCCTAGTAAATGCATCAAACCATTTAGTTACAAAAAATGCTATCTCTTACGCACTTCTAATAATTTCAAATTTATTTTTTACTGAGCTGCTTGCCATTGCACCTTTTTAATTTTACATTTCTCTGAGTAAACACTGTCCAAACGTGTTAATTTAATGCCTTCACTTTTGGTCAGTTTGTTTCCATGGAAACATAAGAACAAAATGAAATGTACAACTGCCCTAATCTACAAAGTTCTCAACTGACACTGAACTTTTATTTGTTTAAAGAAAATTTATTTATTACATTGTGGTCACTCATTTTTAAAACAAACTCGCTTAAATAAAAATCTTGTCATTAGATTAAACCAAGACCATTAATTGGGACATTCACTTTTGCAAAAGTAAAAGAAAACATTTCAGTTCTACATACATTACAATCAATTCCCTTTTACACACCATCCAATGGCCCAAGATAACAACCTATTAACTTAAATGTGCTTTTGTCCAGTTTTCTTTTTTTTAACATTGTAATGCCTACATTTCTTAAACTAAAAAAGAAAAACGTGCTTACTTTAGCATCTCTATCACATACAATCAATGAAAGTGCTTAGCTGTACAACATACAGTTTATATCATGAAATGTTTTATGCAAATACTGTAAAAATATTTTACTAAAACAGTTACTTTTTCCCTTGTTTTCCTTTTAATGTCTTTCAAACTTTAATGGCATGAAGTGGGGTGCCTGTCACGCTCCAAACAAGTTTAACAAAGTCAGCAAAACTCAACTTTTTCTTGTATAGCCATATTTCACAAATGTGATTGAAACTTTATAGTTTGATATTTATTCATTAATTTCAGTGCTGCTGGTCTTCTTCCTGTTCAACTCCATCTCACAATACCAGACTCTGGTTCAAGTTCAAACTACTCCCAATTCTTCTAGTCAGCTCCTGTGAACTCCTATGCTTTTTCTTGTCTCTCAAGCATTTTCATTTGGAAAACTGGAAAAGGTTTCACTTACAAAGTCAATCTATGAGCTTTATTAATAGAAGACTGAGAAGCAGAGTCCCCTTCAGTTGGATGGCTGAATTTTTGTTAGACAAAGTTTTGTACTTCTCCTTTAGCTTGTTCTACATCAACAAATGACTATGATCCTCCAGGAAAAAAATTCTGAACATGGATACAGCAGCTTGAATCTCACACTTTCCTGTCAACACTTCCTGATTGCTTGGATAAATTTGCTTCCATTCAGCCTGGTGTACAGTGAATAATCATTTCCCACAAACACTCTACTGTCTCCTATTTTAATAATTTGCCCTTTTGTCACAGTTTTGTCAGGATCAACTCTTCCTGCTGGTCTGACTGCATCTTTACTAACACAGGTCTTCACTGCTTCCTTATGGCCAAGTTGTGCCCTTTCAATTAACAAACGCTGCTATGGAATACCAATCCAGATGTGCTTTCATAAAATTGATACACTCTGTTCCTTCCAGTTTCTCTTGTACAGCAGAAAATCTCAAGTTTTCTCTGTGTGTTCTGTCCTCTATCATTTTTGAGACCGTTCTTAATGAGCACTATCATACTCAGCCAGCTTTTGCTTCATTTCAATCTCTGATTTTTGCAGTTTTATCAGTTCATCTGAATAGCTGTTTAAAACTTCTTCCATTCTTTCCAGCCTTTTGTTATTGGATTTGATATACTCTTTCAATGTTTCGATTATTTTAATCACCTCTGAGCACATTTGACATTTTTCTTCTAAATTACTGGAAGCCATCTCGTACCAAATCTGGAGCATGAACTGCTTTTGCTGAACAACTGCCTGATTCTTCCCAGTCAGTGTTGTCCCTTCACCTTTTTTTGGATGTTTTTCTTTCAGGCTCTCTAAATTTCTTTTTTTGCTGGAATCCAGGCAGTGTACTTTTACTAAATCAGGCAGAGTTACTGGCCCTTATCTATTAGTATATTTTTCCCCCTGGAAGTTATGAAATTAAGCTAGGCTTAAAATGGCCCACAAGGGCAGTTAACCTAGTACTAATTTATGAACCTAACAACAACTTCACTTCTTTTAATAATACTATGCAATTTTTAGCAGTCTTTCAAAATCAACGTATGTTTCACCCTAGCCCTGTTCATCAACTAAAATGTCTAGATTACATACATTATTACACAACAAATGTTTTATCTTTCTTCTTATGCATTATGTAAGACTTCACTCTTTACTGACACTGTCTGCAGTCTCAGACTCACCATACAGTCATGACACTCACCCACTTCATTCTAATCTTTTCTTTTGAAACAAGAAGGAAATAAAGCTTTCCCTTCCTTCAGTCTAAGATGTATAATGAAATCATGCATTACTTGTATACCACCCAAGAGTTTACCACTCATTTCCTTTATTCTTCCTGATGTATCTAGCCACTCAGTCAGTAGTCATGCCCTTCAAATCTCTGTATTACAAGACATTATGGCAAATGATAGCTGCAAGAGATATGTTCTTTCCATATATATTTTGACTAATTAGCAAAACATTTACTTTGTCTAATTTAATAGATTTATTAACATCTCTCATATTTTATTACAATATGAACTCTTACCTGTTTGGTAATTACTGGCAAATACACAATGTTACAACAGTTAGGGAGTTAGAAACAGTCTTCAAATAAAGTACCAGTGTTAATTTATATGTGGGAAAGGAAACACAACAGTCAGTCCATTTCAAAGCTACTATGCTCATCTCATCTACTTTTTAATATTTATTAGTTTCCTTCTGCTGCGGCACCACTTACACTGTTAGAATTTTGTAAATGAGCTAAGAGTCCCTTATTCTTTCACTACAGTGCTCCATCTTTTACTTGTCTTGCATATTTTGTCAACATAGGGGATGGCTTGAATGGCTATTGTACCTTTAATGTGTTCTCATTCTGTTGTCCTCTTCATTCTCACTCACAGTTTTCTCGAACTTCCTTTTTCTGGTATGTTTGTAGAAGTCTTAACCATTATCAGTGTCACCTCAGGATACATAAAATGCTTGGAACTATTGAAAAATACTTTTAGTATGGCAGGATATAATAATCTGTATCACAGACTTGCCTTTGTACAGTTTCTTATTTGCATCATGAATTTGTTCTTCTTCAGCATTTTTCCTATTGGGTAGTCTTAATCCACAAATACATTTTTTTCCTTTATTGTTATCTCCCTCCCCTTTTTCCAAAGTAAGTTTAGTATTTGTTCCTTCAGCTGATAAGCTTGTACTTTCACAATGAAGGGTCTGGGAAATTTCATCCATGGTCTGAGGTTGTATAAACATACTGCACTCTAACAATATTTTTTCCCTAGATAGTTCAGTCCATATAATAAATTGTTGCACTAGAAATTCTAGGTGGTCTCTTACTTCCACTGTTTTCTAGCACATTGTTGAATCTTAAGTTCTCTCTCTTCTTCTCTCTCTCTCTCGCTCCCTCTATTCTCCAATTCCTACAACTTTTATGTCTTCCAGCTCAACTTCTAGTTCTGCCAGCCTTGCTTTTTGCTCACTTTCTCTTTGCTTTAGACTCCTGATGCCATCTGAATAGGTTCGTACTGTGCTTTCTCTACTTTCCATTTTTTTGTCATTACTTCTTATGAATCCTGCTTGAGTATCACTGATTTCACACCCTCAATGTACATTCTATTGATTTTTATCCTGAAGGTCAGTCATCCTCACTCCAGTAAACTGAATGACTTTCTGTATTGGAGGGCTTATGTCTGCATTACTGGCCACCACTTCAGGTGTGCGGCCTACTTTTTTGTCCATTTTCCAATTGCTGGCCTCTTCCCTTCTTTTTTCTTTGACATCCAAGCTGCTTCTTCAGTGTTAAATACAATCTTCTATTTAATAAAAAGGTAAAGAAATACTGAACCTTTCTGCTAATATTTACTATCTAGGGAGTGAGAGCACATTCCTGCTACCTCTCAGTTGTACCTAACACTACAAGTCCCTAGCAGTTGACAATTTTGTTAACAGTTTAATAGAAAAAAATGTAACAGTAAATGTCTCTTCTCCATTAATGTGCTCAGGGAAGAATGGTTAGCTCTTAAGTAGATATTTAATTTAAAGAGAACCATCCAGCCAGCACTATTGCTTCCTCATAGTTTTTGGCTTTGTGGTTTGGTTCCTGGCTGAAGTGTCTTATGTGCAGAATCTGGATATCCTCTTTGTATCCAGATGTATTTTTTGCATACCTCTCAACAATGCAGATTTTCACAAAATGTCCTGATTTTTGCTTCACATTTTTGGTCTGTTCATAAAATTTGTGGCTTTCTAGCAAACCATTGTGGCTTGACGTTAATAAATAATGATATACATTTGAGTTTCACAGGTCATATCCTTAAGAAAATGTATGCTAATACATATCCTGTTAATCTATTAACTTTCTAAGTTTCTAATAACAATATTTAAAACCTGCCCCTATTTTGGGGCTTTTGCAAGTCTCTGATTTCCTCTCACATCAGAAAGACATGCTGATACATAAAGTTGAAGTCTTCTTAAATTTTCCTAAATCATGTAGTGTGTGTGTGTGTGTGTGTGTGTGTGTGTGTGTGTGTGTGTGTGTGTGTGTGTGTGTGTGTGTGTGTGCAATGTACTGGTGTCTGGTCCAGGACTGGTTGCTTGCCTTATATCCACTACATGCTAGTATTAGGTCCAGATCCCCAAAAATCTAAATAAGGCAAGCATGCAAAAAAAAAAATGAAACAAAGCTTAATGTTGTGGCCCATTATCAAATATGCATGTTTAACAATTACATTTTTAAAATTTATCATCATTCTAAACAATTTTTTTATACATCCTTAATTCTTTGATTCCCAGGAAAGAAAACTACTTCTAGAGAGTAAATGGAACACTCACTATGCATACTAACAAGGCAAAGTTTGGTAAGATGCCAAACATAAATAAAAAAAAAAAACCTTCAGAATCCTTCTCCCGGCCTAGACTGTGGCACTGGCTTGCAGTTTAGCTCTTAGAAGGCGAGATAAAATCTTTATAATGGTTCTCAGGACTATTTTAAGGAGTTCCAAACAATGTTCATAGGTGTGTACTAGGCTAATGGCCCTGGAGCCTTTACAAACCTAGCCCATAGACGTGCCCTGGCATTGTGCGGCCCGACGTTAGTTCCCAGTGCTTCTATCAAGTAGAGCCACTGGAGTGATCCCCGGGGTGAACTTTCTATTTCCCATCCATTCATCCAGATTTCTCTTGAAGAGGGCCAGTGAGGTGCTCTGCTTGACATGTATGGGAAGTCTGTTCCAGACCATGGGCAGTCTCTGGGTTATGAACCTGTCCCTCCAGCATGTTCTGTTGATTGTGGTAATGAGGCTGAGGTGTCTGGAGCGTGTGGTGCTGCGGGATTGGGATTTCTCTAGCTGTAGCATTTCTAACAGAGCTGGGTCAGACATGGCTTTATAAGTCAAGCAGAGATTGCCTCTAAGTAGACGATACGAGACAGAGAATAGCTGGAGTTTTTTTGAGTCTGTCCATGTAGGACACATGTTTAAGGCCCAGGATCCTCTTTGTGAGGTACTTTTGTGGCCTTTCCAGCTGTTGCATGTGTCTACTGAGGTACATGCCAAATGGGGCATTATACTCGATGACTGGCCTAAAGAGGGAAGAGTAAAGAGAGATGATGACCTCTTTCTTCCTGGATGCAAAACCCTTGGTAATGAGATGTGCCACATAGAAACACTTTCTAACCACAGTGGCAATGTGGTGGTCGAAGGAGAGATTGCTGTCAACCTGTGTCCCCAGATCTCTTATAATGCCTTCAGTGTTCAGTGGGCTCCCATCGATGTGGTAATTAGTGGGAACTGAGTTTTTCCCAAAGGGAAGGTGACGACACATTTTTTGGCATTAAGCCATGGTTTCAACACCAGCTATTGGTCTCAGTGAGGCCTTTCTGTAGGATGTCTACATCACTTGGGGAGTTAATAATGGCTTCCAGATTGCAGTCGTCTGCGAACTTGGTCAGAGTACCTCTGTGTTGGCCTGGACTTCTGAGAAGTAGATGCCAAATGGGAGGGGACCCAGGACCGATCCCTGAGGGACTCCACTCGTGACTGGTCGGCAGTCTGACTTGGAGTACGCTACTTTCACACTGTGGGTTCTATCTGTAAGCCAATTTGCAACCTACCTAGTGACTCTGAAATGGTGAATATGCTAGAGGATCACTGATAACGAAGACCTAAGCATGTCAAATGAATGTGATATTTTACTTGAAATCTACCATCCTTATTGGCTGTCAGGCACAGTGCAATGCTTGAAACACTAGGCTTCTAAGCAGGTGATTGACTCTGCACACCCACTGTACCTAGCCAATTACTGATGCTGTCCTTGACAGACTTGTACTGCATATGCCTGCAATCTGACCCAAAGATACCATTCCTGCAGTGTGACACATACTGACTCTCCCACCCACACCTCAGACGAAACAGCTAGCACTGGTCACTCACTCTCACCCCTTCACTGATCAGCTGTTCTAGTGCCTGAGTGATTAATCAATGTTAGGTTGTCTGGGTCATAAGTCAGGTCTTTACACATCTATGCCACAGAACATCTTCCTGTACTATAATGTAGGTCACATTTGAGGGAGGTTGGCATAATAGTTAAGATATTTGCCTTACAAAGACAAGGTTCAGGGTTTGATTCTCACATGGGTTAATTGGCTAGGCTTAAAATGGCCCACAAGGGCAGTAGACCTAGCACAAACCTATGAACCTATTTTAAAGCAAATCTGCAACAAGGCATTAGTAGAAACAAAGAGGTTATAAAGATACACAAAACATTTGCACCACCTGCCTGCTTTTGATACCCATGACTCTTTAAACAGAGTTATTTTTAAACCAGTCTAGTAATGAATAATGAACTAATTCCTGTGGTACTCAAGCAAAGGTAGAACACGAACAAGATCCAATAATTCTTTATTAAATCGTTTAGCGCTTTCGTTCCAACTATGACTTCAGGAACTTCTTCAGAACAAGTCCAACAAAAAAAAAAAAAAAAGATAATTATATACTACCATAAAAATACATATAACCCACCATTTAACCAATATTAATATAAGAACAATTAAACATGATTAATTGGCTAATTGCTTTAGTTTCAACAAAGGTGAAATAGAAACAAAATCATTAAGCCCCGGGAAACAAGTGACATTTTACCTTATTTGCCAAAGTAATCCATTCTTAGCAAGACGTTCATCCACTGCATAACCCTGGGGATCCAACTTTATTTGATCTAAAACAACAAACTGAAAGGAATGGCTGTCATTAAACATTATATGCCTGAACAAGGCATTTGTTTTTTTACGGTTATTAATGTCCAAGATATATTCACCAATCCTGTTCTTCAGCTTCCTGCAGGTCAAGCCCACACAGAAAGCTGGACAGGAATCACAAATAGCCAAATATACTATACGGCCAGAGTCACAAGAAAAATGACCAGAAACTTGAAATTGGACATCCTTAATTATAAATCTTTCACCTATTAAAATATAATTACATATAAGGCAATGACCACGTTTAAACATATCCTTTTTACTATGATTTGTCTTGTCCAATCCCCACCCAAGCAAATTCTTAAAAAGATTTATCCTTTCAATACACAATAACAGGGTTCTCCCCCAATTTGTCCAACATGGTTATATCACATTTAAAAATAGTCCAATTCCAAAATAAACATTCTACAACCATAGCACTATCCACCATAAAATTAGTAATAAATAATTTTAAACTTGCATAAGACTCATTATTTCTTATAGTTCTAGCCTGAAAAACATTACCACTGCTATGGCAAAGAATAGGTTTAAAAATTCCATTAAACCTTTTTCCATCAACTTCACCCTTGATTTCCTACAAAAAGGACAAAGGATATCCTCTTTTATAACACATATCAGATACAATCTGCACCAAACGAGCCAAATGGCCCTTAATGACAGCTTTTTTTTTTTTGATGGCGCGGATGCTAACTAACTCGACCTACACTGGCCGAACATGAGGAGCATGTCAGCCAACATCTGGATTTTACTCAATGGAAATCCCATAATTTTCAGTTTCCTTCACAGTCTGATCAGTTGACTAATACTGATGTCCCGTGGGGTAATTTGCGGGAACAGCTTGATTTGTTTTAGAAGAAATTGTCTTTAAAGAAATTAGAACTGGACAATTCGTTTTTATTGAAAGATATTCAATGTAATCAAGTTCCTAAAGGTTTACGGCTCTGGAAATTTCCAAATGGGGTTTTCCCTGGTTCAGATTATCACAGGGACTTGATACAGATTTTTGACAGAGCCGGTATGGATTTAATGAAAGTGATGATAAAATACAATGAGAAACAGATCGAGGCTTTCTCTAAGGAAACTGACATTTTGAATAATTCCATCAAGACTAATTTGTTGTTTCATTACCATCGTTTGGGTTACAATAAAATCTTTTCTTATGTTGACAAAGTTTGTAATTCTGTTTTTCAAAGAAAATGCAAAAAGTTTTTTAGAGACTGTGATAGTTATGACAAAGGTTCTGCCTATCTGAAGCTGAATAATTATAATGGGCAGGATTTAACATTGGCTTCTGGACAAGAAGATATGGATGCTTCACTTGTTTCCGCCAATGAGAATAGTTCTAGGGCGGTCCCTTTGGGTGTACGATGTTCAGAGAGGGTGAGACACATGAATCAACCCTCCAATCAGGTCCACAATCGTCAGGACGAGGAAGCGAAGTTCAACCAACTACCGGCCAAGCCCAAAGTGAAGTCATCCAAATAGTCTCTATAGAAGAAGAGATCATAACCATGTGAACTTCTTCTCCCCCTTCAACCACTGTTAATTCAGGTGTTCAGTTATTTATAATAGGAAGGGTGATTTCAAGGTTTTTAACTATTCCCAATGGCATTTTTCTGTTTTACATGCCAATGTATTTTCCAAAGGTTTTTCTTTTGTTCCTTCGAGACGGGACAATATTGTAAGTATATTAGTTGATTTAAAAATGTATACAAGGAAACTCAATTTGGCCTTATGGTTTCCAGGCAATTTTAGTGGTATTATTTCTTCTGCCTATACTTGATTGAGGTGTTTCAATCCACCAATGAATAATAATGTTTTAATTTATCAGAAATTATGTGAACATGAGATTTGGTCCATTTTGGGCAAAACTAATAGAAAGAAGTTTTTTAATTTGACTAAGCAGGAATGGTTATAATTCTATCCAGGTTTTAACCCCCCCAGTAAAGATGGTGGTTTGGTATTAATGAACAAATCGGACTACAATAACAAAATGAATGATTTATTAGCTGATGCTACTTATAGAGAAGTATCCCAGAATGAAATTTTTATGTCCTTTCGAAAGTTAGACATGTAATTAATGGGTATGCATACGCAGGGACAGCTTTCCTTGAAGGATTTTGAATATATGTCAAACATTAAACCGGTTATAGCTGGTGTTTTTGGGCTTCCCAAAGTCTGCAAAGATCTGGATAACCCACCTTTCAGATTAATCGTTGATGCTCAGCGCAGTAAGACTTTTTTATTGCTAAATATTTGGATTTTATTTTAAAAGACTCTAGACTTCCTTACATTAGTAAAGACTCATGGCATTTTTTAAGCCAGATTAATATGGTGCAGTTTTCTGGTGATGGGATATTTGTAACAATTACTGTAGTTAGTTTATTCTCTGTCATCCCACATGATTTAGGGCTTGATTGGTTCAGGGCACAACTGTTGAACACTGGAGTTTTGCAACATGATACTGTTAACACTGTAGTGGCCCTGATGGTTATCGTCCTTAAAAATTATTATATATATATATATATATATATATATATTTTTTTTTTTAACAATAGGTATTTCTAGCAGGTCACTGTTGTGGCAAAGGGGGACGCTTGTGCCCCTGCCTTTGCCAACCTAGTGATGGCCTACTGGGAACAGCATTTTTTGTTTAGCAGTAACTTTAAGGATTGTTGGCTCCTGAATACATATTATTTGGATGACATCTTTATCCTGTGGGATGGCTCTTTAGAGAACTTTCAGTTCATTAATAACACCACTGGATTTTTACAATTTACTTGTACATTTGACTATGATAAAAATATCTTGCTTGGATACCTAATTGACTAAGAATATTGGGGATGCGTGCTTCACTTCTACTATTTATCATAAAAGTACCTTTTCCAACAACTATTTACACTTTGATATTTGGCATCCATGCCATAAAAAAAAAAGCTATCGTTAAGGCCAACTGATCCATCTGGTGCAGATTGTATCTGATAATAGTATGTTTATGACTGAGTGTGAAGTTATCATTGCTATGTTTTATAAAAGAGGATATCCTTTGTCCTTTTTGCAGGAAATCAAGGATGAAGTTGTTGGAAAAAGGTTTAATGGAATTTTTAAACCTATTCGTTGCCATAGCGGTGATGATGTTTTTCAGGCTAGAACTATAAGAAATAATGAGTCTTATGTAAGTTCAAAATTATTTATCACTAGTTTTGCGGTGGACAGTGCTAAGGTTGTAGAGTGTTTGTTTCGGAACTGGACTATTTTAAAATCTGATATGACTGTGTTGGACAAACTGGGGGGGAAACCTGTTGTTGTATATCAAAATGATAAATCTTTTAAGCATTTGCTTGGGTGGGGATTGGACAAGACGACGCATAATAAAAAGGATATGTTTAAATGTAGCAATTGCCGCATATGTAATTATATTTTAGTAGGTGAAAGATTTTTAGTTAAGGCT
The DNA here is from genome assembly GCF_019279795.1 of Protopterus annectens. Taxonomy (NCBI): domain Eukaryota; kingdom Metazoa; phylum Chordata; order Ceratodontiformes; family Protopteridae; genus Protopterus; species Protopterus annectens. The sequence continues at coordinate 1,976,878,094 of NC_056729.1, read as the reverse complement.
GTCCAATTTCAAGTTTCTGGTAATTTTTCTTGTGACTCCAGCCGTACAGTATATTTGGCTATTTGCGATTTCTGTCAAGCTTTCTATGTGGACATGACCTGCAGGAAGCTGAAGAACAGGACAGGTGAAAAAGAAGTTATGTCTTACTATAACATTCCATCTGTGTTGTAGATCTTTGTTCATTCATTACTATTAGGACTTCGGTTCCATCCTTGGAACTGATATGGCCATTTCCAAGTTCGCACCAGCCAAAAACTCTCAGCTAAGACCTACCCATAATGCCCCTCTCCTAGTTACTCCAGACTGAGTTTGCCCATCCCTATATAATAGAAGTAGTAATAGAAAAATAGTAGAAGGCTCTGTCTGAGCAAATACCATAACCAGGAGTTCCTAAAGTCCACCAGGAATCCAGGCAGGGGGAAGGAGAGTGAGAAGTAATGAATAAACAAAGATCTACAACACAGATGGAACGTTACTGTAAGACAGAACTTCTTTATCTGATGTTGTAAATCTTTGTTCATTAATTACTATTAGGACCGAGTCCCCAGCTACTTGAGCCCTGGGTGGCCCTAAGGAAGGATATTCCTGAGCACCATAGAAGCAAAAGATGCTCATCCCCTGGAGGTCAAATCTAATTTGTAATGAAAGATAAAGGTATGACTTCTTGCCCAAGAGACTGCTGCGCAGATATCATCCATAGTGGCTCTGGAATGAAATGCAACAGAAGTAGCCATAGATCTGGTAGAATGAGCCTTTAATCTGAAAGGTAAGGATAGCTTATTCTGTTGGTAGATAAAGATAATGACGCCAGGAGGATAAAGTCACTTTGGAAACAGGTTTACCCAATCTGGGTCCTGCAAAGCCACAAACAATTGATCTGTTTTCCTGAAAGATTTAGTCCTGTCCAAAAACAATGAAGCTGCCGATGCACATCAAGGGGGTGAAAAAGGTACTCCCCTCTATTAGAATGCTGAGGGAAGAAAACCAGCAGATCAATAGATTCGTTAATGGAAAATCCAGAAATGACCTTGGGCAAGAAAGAAGGTTCAGTATGAAGGGACACCCTATCCATGTGGAAGATCAAGTAAGGTCTCTTGACACGCAAGGCCTGCAGCTCAGATACTCTTCTCGCTGATGTAAGTGCTACTAGAAGTAAGGTTTTCCATGACAAAAATTTAAATCATATGAATCAAAGGGCTCGAAAGGAGGACCTGTGAGAGACTGAAGCACCAAAGTCAAGTCCCAGGGTTCTAAGGGAGGCTTGATCGGAGGTTTAACATGTAATACTCCTTTCAAAAATGTCTTGCATAGGCAGTGTGACATAATCAAAGAATTATCAAGTCCATTATGAAAATTGGCAATAGCTGCTAAATGTACAGTGATCGTTGATGCTGAGGCTCCTGCATGTAAACGAGTAGTCAGATATTGTAGGATCTTTTGAATAGGCATAGAGATATTTGGCCCAAATAGAAAACCTAGTCCATATACTAGAATAAACTTTTGAGGTGGAAGGTTTGTGTGAAGCCAGAAGAATTTCACGAACAGGAGATGGGATGTCAAGCAACCTGGCAATCATTGGAAGTGGAGGAACCAAGCTGTGAGCTTGAGACAGTGGAGGTTCAGATGAATCAGTCCCTAAGGATGAGATAACAGGTCTTGGGAATGATCCAGGACCCACGGGCTGTGAATCAGATGAGGCCATAGAAATGGGAACCAGACTTAACGGGGCCAATAGGGGGCAATAAGGATCACTTTGCTTCTCAATCTCTGAGCTTTCTAGAGAAATTTTGGAATGAGGGGAAATGGGGGAAAGGCATAGAGAAGACCTGGGGCCCAATAGTGTTAGAGCGTCCTGAGGGGGGATCAGGGCAAAGTAGCTTCTGCATTTGTAGTTTAGGGAGGTAGGGAGGAAGCAAACAGATCGCAGCAAGGCTTGCCCCAGAGTTGGATGATCCAATCCACTGTTACAGGGTTGAAGGACCACTCGTGAGGCATCAGAATGTTCCTGCTCAGATTGTCCGCAATAAGGTTGGAACTCCCTGGAATGTGTATTGCTATAAGAAAGCGGTTGGAAGCTATCGCCCAGTGCCATATCCTCATGGCTTCCCGACACAGGGGGTAAGACCTGGTTCCGCCTTGCTTGTTGATATACCAGACGACTGACATGTTGTCTGACTGAATTGCAATGGTCTCAGAGGGTAGAAATGCATGGAACACTTGCAATGCTAAGAGAACTGCCCTCAGTTCCAGGACATTTATATGCAAATTGGCCTCCATGGGGGACCAGGTGCCTTGGACCGTCTTTCCCTGGAAATGCCCCCCCCCCTCACACCCTAACAGGGAAGCTTCCGTGGTCACTGTGGCAGTGGGCTGGGGAAGACAGAACGGTCGACACCAAAGATTCGTTTCTGGCTTCATCCACCATAGCATTTCTTCCTTGCAACGGTTTGTAAGACATATCATGTGGTCGAGTGGGTGAGTTAGAAATTACCATTGTGCGGAAAGAAGCCAGTGCAGGATTCTCATGTGCAGCCTCACCAGTAGTACTAACGTAATGGCAGCCGCCATGGAGCCTAAGAGTTGCAGTAGAAGATGTGGTGATACATAGGTCTGAGGAAGAAGGTCTTGGATTTGGTGTCTTATTTTCGAAAGCCTGTGAGGGGGGAGAAAAGCTTGACAGAATGTGGTGTCAAAGACCGCTCCAATAAATTCCAGTGTCTTTGCTGGGTATATTTGAGATTTGTCCTTGTTGATTGTAATCCCCAAGCGGAGAGAGAGACCTTGACTGTAAGACAGGCTGCGGACTAGGAGATTCCGGGTCGGAGTGGTAAGGAGCCAATCATCTAGATACGGAAACACCTGGAATCCTTGTAGTCGAAGATGAGCTACCACAACTGCCATACATTTGATGAACACTTGGGGGGCTGTCGAGAGACCAAATGGCAGTGCCCTGAACTGGTAGTGATTGGCTCCCAGCCAGAAGCGAAGAAACCTCCAGGAGCGGTGATCCGTCTTTATGTGGTAGTATACATCCTGGAGGTCTATAGAGCACATCTAGTTGCCCCTCCCTTGGAAGGGAAGAATGGACTGTACCGTGACCATCTGGAATTTTTGAAGTTTGATAAATTTGTTCAATAGGCTGAGATCCAGGATTAGTCTCCAGTCCCCTATCTTTTTGGCACTAAAAAAACCTTGAGTAAAAACCGGATCCTGTCTGGCCTGGTGGGACTGGTTGGATGACTCTTTTTCTTAGCAGCTTTTCTATTTCTAAGGCTGCTAATTCCCTCTGATTGGGTGGTACATCGGGGATTCATTTGACGGGTCTGGGAATTAAATCGAATGGTATTTGTTATTATTCTCTGCACCCAAACATCAGTAGTAATAAGATGCCAGGCTGGTAGGTACAGAGAAAAACAACCCCCAACTGCTTCCAGAGGACAGCAATTGGGCCGCTGCTCAGGAGCGCTGGTAGCGTCTCCCGGAGAAAGAATCTCTAGCTCCCTGGTTACGTGGACCCCCTCTACCCCAAAAGGGGAATCTTCCATATGAGGTGCCCCCTCTACAACGGGGGGATTGTTCACCACAAGTGTCACGAAAAGATCCTTGGGATTTCTTGAACCACATTTTTCCTCTCTTCTGGTTCCTGGAGTAGGACCTCTAGAGACTGGAAAAGCGTATGCCCACAGCAGACAAGTTCTTTTCATCTTTCTCACTACGTGCAAGTGTGTCTCGTACTTTGGGTCTAAAAAGTGCAGATTCGTTGACAGGTGCATTGATGAAGGAAGATTTAAAGGGGTCTGCGAAGTCACATAACTGCATCCAAGCAATACATCCCATGACAATGCCTGATGTGGCAGCTCGAGCTGCTCCCTTGGTGGTGTGAGATATCAAACACATCGAGGAGTTCAAGATGGATTCAAGGGTAGCTAGCCGCGAGGCAACAGTGTCATGCACCTCATCAGGCAGTACCCCCACCAAAAAGGAAGACATTTCAGGAATTAGGTCTCTTTGGAGGCAAGTAAAGTGTGCCATATAGTTCAGCGACCGAATGGCGAAGGTTGCTGAAGCATAGGTCCACTTCCCTAGTCTGCCCATGGTCCGGGACTCCCTGTTCGGAGGATGGACAGTGGAACTATCTTCTGCCAGTTCCCTCTTGGTGGCCGCTGCCACAACCATAGAGTCAACTGTCAACTGCTTGGACCAGCGGGGCTGCTCTTCAGGTGTAGATAAAATTTTGTCTGGCCTCCAGGGGACAGGTTCTACATTGTCAGGGGCCTTCCAGGTACACTGCACAATGAGCTTAACAAGGTCATCTGCCGGTGGGGTCACCCAGGAAGTAGATGGCTGGGCAAGGAAGGCCTGCAAGAACACTGATTCCTCAGAAGAAGGGTTAGAGGACTTCCAGTCTCCCTGCTGCTTGAGGATTTCGAGAATGTCTCTGAATGAGACGTCATCTGGGGGAGACCGTGGGGACCCTTCCCCCTCATCACAATCAGTGTCTTCGGTGATAGATTCCTCTGGGGAATCAAGGTACTTCCACTTGCACCGTTTCTTCCAGGGTGGCTCCCCAGTGGGATCTTCTGAGGAGGACTCCATAGAAGGGGTTCCCTTCAAGGGGGGGGGTCTTGCAACTCCCGTGCCTGGGGTCCCGAAATAGAGGGTTGGAAGAGGTGCATGCTGGGGGAGGGTTCTGATATTGATGTCATTGGTGCTGACTGCAAGCCTGCGGAGTCAAGGACCCTCTCCATCACCTGGACAGCAGGCCTACTCGAGAGGGATGGGAGCCCAGAACCGGGAAGGACAACCTCGGAACCGGTGTCACACCCCGCCCTGAGGAGCCCAACCTCCAGGTGAGGAGCTCCCAGAGGACTGGAAGCCATCGGAGCCATGGACATAGATGGCGCTAGTGAGAAAATAGGTGCCAGGCTAGGTACCAAGGTACGGACGGTCCAAGCACTGCTCCGAGAGAGCAGTGGCTCCACCGGAGCTGATGCAGCAAGGGTGGTCAGTGCCGACAGGGGAAAATCTGCTGTCATTGCCAAGACAGTAGACATCAGTACAGAGATCTCCGGGATCTGGGTAGAGGCCAGAGGAGGATAAACACAGGAAGATGTAGTAAAAGATTCCGAGTTTTGGAGCTGAAGAAACTGTCGGCACCATGGCCGGGGACGGTGCCGAAGCAGGTACAGTCATAGGAGCCAGTGTCGGATCCAAGGATGGCACTGAAGTCAGTGCTGCTAAGATTGGAACTGAAATAGAGGTGAATATCATGGACGGCACTGAGGAAGAAGATATAGAGCCTGGTGCCCAAGAGGTCTGCACGAAGGGTGCTGGCGAACCACAGAGCCAGCTCGGTTCCGTAACTGATGGAGATGCAGGAACCGAGTTACTCCATTTTTCCTTATGTTTTTTGGTCTTTGGAGGGGGTGAGACCTCCGACCCAGATAGAGTCTCCGAAAAAGGTGTCTTGATTAAACCTTTTAAAATAAGCTTATTACGATTACTAAAACTAGCACAAATGTCACAGTCAGTTTTAATATGATCCACGCACAAACAGTAGACACAACAAGCATGTGTATCCGAGTTATGCATCTTACATCCACACTTGTCACACTGTTTAAACCCCAACTTAGCTTTGTCTGACATAGCAAGGCAACAAGGTTATCCTATAGAAAAAAAACAAAATAAGGGAGAGAAAAAGGTGAGAGAATACCAACGATGGTATTAAAAAAATACCACGAGTGGTAAGAAAAGGCCTGTCAAATGTAGGAGAGGGACAGTACCAATAATGGTAGAAATTAAATTACCAAAGTAAAGGCTAGGGAATAGAATTAGGTTATAGACGACAGTGAGAAAAGGCTAAATTGACTAAAAAATAAAAAATTTTGAAGAGAAACTATCTTAAAAATGACAATTTTCTACTTAGCTTTGAGAGAGATGGCTAGCACGTCTGACTAGGAAAGCGGCAAACGAGATCTGGAGTAACTAGGAGAGTGGCATTATGGGTAGGTGTTAGCTGAGAGTTTTTGTCTGGCACGAGCTTGGAAACGGCCGTATCGGTTCTGAGGATGGAACCGAAGTCCCAATAGTAATTAATGAACAAAGATTAACAACATCAGATTATATCTTAGACATTAATAACCATAAAAAAACCTAATGCCTTGTTGAGGCATATAATGTTGAATGACAGCCATTCCTTTCAGTTTGTTGTTTTAGATCAAATAAAGTTGGATCCCAATCGTTATGCAGTGGATGAACATATTGCTAAGAATGAATTACTTTGGCAAATAAGGTTAAATGCCACTTATTTCCTAGGGCTTAATGACTTTGTTTCTATTTTACTTTTGTTGAAACTAAAGCAATTAGCCAATTAATCATGTATAATTGTTCTTGTATTAATATTGGTTAAATGGTGGGTCACATGTCTTTTTATGGTAGTATATAATTATCTTGTCTTTTTACCTGAATTGTTCTGAAGAAGTTCCTGAAGCCATAGCTGGAATGAAAGCGGTGAAAGATTTAATAAAGAATTATTGGATCTTATTTATGTTCTACCTTTACTTGGGCACCACAGGAACTAGTTTGTCATTTTTTTTTGTGTTCCTGCTGGGGTGTTTTATTAGTATTCATTCTAGTAATGAAACTAACACCAAAACTAACTTTTGTTAAGGCGGTTAAAGTGATTTACTTCATAATGAGGGATTATAGAGTTAAACAAAACTTGACTGATTGCCACTAAAAGGATGACACGTATAAATAACTTACTTTCACTGGAAGTACTTGACCATAGCAAGTACACTTGAAGCACTGAATTATTAATCTGAGTAGGGCAAGGAAGAGATGTGACAAAGAGTATCTGGTCATATGCATAGTGGCCAAACAACACTACTAGCTGATGGGATAATGGTGAGCTTAAGATCAGCTTTTTCACTTCCCCAAAATACAGCAATAGCAGAATATACTATATTAAAAGGGTGTGGTTGTAGGAAATATAGAGTCATGCATGACTGGGGGAATATTTTTAACATAGAAAAACAGATTGGGTAATTTTGTCTATAGTCACATTTTTAATCAACAGCCCCTTTTATAAGAGGCTAATCAACCAAAAGATGGTATGAAGACTTTCACTGAAGACTGTAACGTCTTTTATATATATATATATATATATATATATATATATATATATATATATATAAATATAAGTTACATGCCCTTAAGGAGGTTTAACTTTACACTATTTTATTTTCTGACAGTGCTGCTGACCTGCTGAATGATTGTGAGGTATGAAGCAATGGGCTAGTGGGGGGGGGGGGGGGGTCATGAAGATTAACACTTGTTGTACTGAGTGTCTGCTTGCAGCTTACTTACAAACTCAGTACTGTACATGATATTTTTTTCTCAATTAGTTTTGCTAAGCTGTGCATATTTCATCTCTTTGGAGATTTGCTTTTTATTTCATTTTTAACCTATTAACAGCTCCCTTCATTCTTGCCTCTAGTCATCCTTGTACTCATACTGGCATCATCTGGCCCTAGCTGCAGCCCTGACTGCTGCAAACTATGAAGGGGATGGGTGCATCTATTAGCCTTAACTAAAACTATGAAATGTAACACAGAAAGTCGGGATTCTTGGTAATACTGTCAAATGTGGTATGACATTCTGTACTAGTAGTTATACATTAGAAAGAAGTCATACTACAGTGAAAAAATGTGGTTTAGTTGGTCATGGGGGCAGAGTAACATATAACATATAATGAAGAAATTAAAAAGATTTCAGCAGGCACAAGACACAGTATAATTGTCCAAGGGATCAGGAAGCAGAAACAGCAATGCTGTACCACATGTACTAGAATGGTGCTTACTAACATCTTAAATGTCAAATTAGGTCAGCCTGGTCACTGGTCAATAAAGGACTTTGAACCAATAAGGACCATCTTGAACTTTTTGGTAATATAAAACAATGGCAAATCTGAGGCCCATAAAAGCACATTTTTCCAGTTTTCTTGATGAATTTGGAAAAACAAGCAAAATCTTGAACTCTGTAAGGCACTCTACCATATGAAAGACACCACAATCATAATCATTAGCAGCATACTCCAATAACATTTGCTGTTTGGTTCTGATAATACAAAATTAAAGATCACATTTCCTACTTAAAGTATAAAGACTGAGCTAAATGATAGATTGAGAACCTACTGTGCTGAAGACTTTGGAAAGATCTGTAAAACATATCTGTTTTTCCAAATCATCCGGAGAACCTGCAAGTCTGAGGTGAACAAGGTCCACAATGAATTAATAATAGAGAGTTGGCTTCCACTACGACAACCTAGATAAACCTAGTTAAAACCTTACAAATTGGAGATATTCCTGTAATGGCCTTTCTGTGACTGTTTCTTTTGGTGAAGAAAGAAACGGTCTCACTAACAAGATGGCTGCACAATAACAGTTTAATTTTAGCTCTCCCGGTGTGAAAACAGAAATTCAGAAAAGAGAACAAGTGAATTTGTCTCTTTGGGTTGATGTCAGTTACTCACTAGAAAATACACTGCATGAATGCCAGCAAAAAAAAAATAAAAAAAAATTAAAGTACCTGAAATCATAAAAAGTTAGGAGAAAACACCGGCTGAGAAGAATCTTGTAGCCATTCAGCAAAAAACAGTTCAAGCTCATGCTTTGTTGCAAGACATGACTTTCAGTATTCTAGATGAAACACTAAGTCAAATGTGCTCAGAGCTGATTAAATTAAACAAAAGGAGCATATCAACTCAAATAAGAAAAGGCTAGAAAAATGGAATAAGCTTTAAACAGATGTTCAGATAAGCTGATAATACTGCAAAAATCATAGGCTGAAAGGGAGACAAGGATAGCTGAATATAATGACTACTCAAAAAGAGATGTTTCAAAAATGGTAAAATTAGAGAGCTGAGCACATATGGAAAATCTAAGATTTTCTGCTGTACCACACGAAAGTGGAAGGAACAGACTGTATTAATTTTCTGAAGGCACAAATTAGCAACTGTACTGGTATCCTAGGCAGGTGCTGTTAACTAAAAGGGCTCATTGTGTGTATGCCTCAAACCTGGTCATGAGATAGCAGTCAAGACCTCTAATAGTAAAGATGCAATCTTATTAACAGAAAAAGTTGATTCTGACAAAACTATGGCAGAAGAGCAAAGTGCTAACATTTGGAGAAAGCAGAGTGCTGGTAGAAAATTATTACTTACTGTACACCAGGCAGAAGACGAGTAAATTTATTCCAGCAATCAGGGAATGTCAAGAGCAACTGAGACATTCAATCTGCTGTATGCAGCTATCTTCAGAATATTTTTTTCCTGGAGAGTCAAAGACATTTTTATAGGTTCATAGGTAGGTACTAGGCTATCGGCCTACGTAAGCCTAGCCAACAGGGTTCCCTGGCTTTCACCACCCAAGAAAGTTATTTTCCTGTGCCACTGTCGAGCAGAGACACAGAAGTGATCCCCGGGGTGTATTTCCTATTTCCCATCCATCATCAAGATTTTTCTTGAAGAGTGCTAATGAAGAATTTTGCTTGACATAGATGGGTAGCCTGTTCCAGAGTATGAGAGGTCTCCGGGACAGGAATCTATCCCTCCAGCATGTCCTGTTTATTGTGGTGACAAGGTTTAGGTCCCTAGAGCATGTAGCTCGGAGGGATTGGGATTTCTTTAGGTGGAGCATGTCCAAAAGCTCTGGGTTTGACATAGCTTTATATGTTAGGCAGAGATCACCTCGGAGTAGGCGATATGCTACGGAGTAAAGCTGGAGTTTTTTGAGACGGTCAGTGTAGGGCATTTGTTTGAGGCCAGTAATCCTCTTTGTGAGGTACTTCTGTGGCCTTTCCAGCTGCTGCAGATGTCTACTGAGGTACATTCCAAAAGGGGCGTTGTACTCTATAATGGGTCTAATGAGTGTCAAGTAGAGGGGAACAATGACCTCTTTTTTCCTGGATGAGAACCCTTTTATGATGAGGTGTGCCACGTAGAAGGACTTCCTGACTACTGTGGCGATGTGACTATCAAAGGAGAGACTACTGTCCACTTGGGTCCCAAGGTCTATTATCACACATTCGGTGTTAAGTAGATTGCTGCCTATGTGGTAGTTCATGGGTACAGAGTTTTTACCATAGGGGATGACACTGCACTTTTTGGCATTGAGCTTGAGGCCATGGCTCTGACACTAGGCATCTGTCTCAGCGAGGCCCTTCTGTAGGATGTCCACATCATTTGGAGACTTGACTATGGCTCCTAGTTGCAGTCATCTGCGAACTTCGTTAGCCAGAGGCCTTCTGTGTTACCCTGTACTTCAGAGAAGTAGATACCAAACAGGAGAGGTCCCAGGACGGAATCCTGTGGTACTCTACCTGTCACTGCTTTGAGATCAGATTTGGAGTCTGCAACTTTTACAGTGTGGGTTCTGTCAGTGAGCCAGTTGGCAAACGATCTTGTGACGTAGGGATTTATACCTAGGTTTAGTGAGTTTAGCTATAATTCCAGAATGGGGGATGGTGTCGAAAGCCTTGGCGAGGTCAAGATAGGCTGTGTGAACCACCTTACCCTCATCTACGGCTTTGGTGACTGCCTCAAATCAGGTTCAGGAGGCATGATCTGCCTTTTACAAACCCGAACTGGGTGGGATCCAGAGTGTGGAGGTTACCAATGTCTTTGTTTATGAGTTCCATGATGATACGTTCCAGGGCCTTGCAGTCCAGGCTCGTCAGGCTAATAGGTCGATACTTCCCAGGATCAGTGGTGGCTCCCCCTTTGTGGAGTAGGATAACTGTTGTTGTGCGTCATTCAGTGGACACAGAGCCTGATGCAAGGCTATTATTGAACATGGTGCTTAAGTGGGGAGCCAGTTCATTCTGAAGTTCATGTAAAACGCAGCCTGGGATGTTGTCCGGTCCCATGGATGTTGTGTTTTTGGATTTAGAGAGTGCAGCTTTTACCTGCGTAGTTGTGATTACAGGGACTCTGCATTCTTCCTGTACAGATATGGACCCCTTAGGGGGTGGGGGTGGGGTGGGGTAAAGTTAGCACTGAACCTATCTGCCAGGATGTTGGCAATATCAGTTGGGTCTGTATATTTAGTGCCGTTGTGCTGTAACTCAGAGCAGATCTGGGTGTTGCCATCGAGATTCTGGATATAGCTATAGAATGCTTTGTGGTTGTCTTTAGAATCAGTGGCGATTTTGTTTTCGTAACTAGCTTTGGAGGATCTTATAAGGGATCGCAGCTTGTTACTGAGGCTGGCCAGGGAGCTCCTCCACTCATGGGATTTTACTCTCTTTTGCAACAGTTTCTTCCTTCTGTTGTACAGTTTGTTTATGGCAGGGGACCACCGGATTGGCTTCCTTTTTTTGGAGGATAGCGTCTTGGTTCTGTTTGGGATAGCACGATCCATGCACTCGTGTAAGTGCTTATAGAGTGCATTTGTGTAGGATTCAGCAGTTGTAACTGTATTGTCCATTTGCATGGGTGTCATGAAGTTCATCACTTCTGTCTTAAGAAGCATGAAGTTGGCTTTGGAGAAATGTTTTACCGTGGTTCCGGGATGTGGATATCAATGGTGATTAGCTTATGGTCGGATCGGACCAACGAAGAGTTGACTTCAGGTTTGGAACACCGGTCACTCATGTTGGTAATGACTAGATCTAGGATATTGTTGCCCCTGGTGGGGGTGTGGATAAGTTGATCCAGGGCATTGGAGTTCATGAATTCCAGAAAGCGTTGAGTGAAGGAGTTGGTACATGAGTAGTTTTCCCAGTTAATGGTGGGGTAGTTGAAATCGCCCATTATTCGGGTGTTTGGTTGAACCCTAATATTTTACAGCACATCAAGAAAAGAGGAGTGGGAATCCTGGGGCATGGTGGGGGATCTGTAGCAAGCTACAATTTGGATTGCAGTTTTGCCCAGAGTTAGCTGCACTTGGATAACCTCGGCTGCATTATGCTGAACAACTAGCCTGGAGGTGTGGATATCCTTAATGAATATGGACACACCTCCGCCTATGGTGTTCCGGTCCAGGTTACATGGCCGAAAAGTGTGGTATGAGTTACAGCCTGGTAGTGCAGGGGTGCTCTCTGGAGCCTTGAATCAGGTCTCAGTCACTGCACAGATATCGATGTTCTCCATGTTAAGGAGTGCCTCGAGTGAGTGCATTTTGAGATTTAGACTTCTAGCACTGAGCAGCATCACCCTCAGTTTTTGCTTGCTGTTCCTGTTACAGTGGTGAATTTGTCATTTACACCTTGCCTAAAAAAAGGCACTATAGGGGTGGCAAGAACCTTAGCCAGTATCCAGAATCCCAGGGTGACAGGTGCAAGCCATCTGTGGCAAAGCATCGTGGTCTGTTGACCATGTCATCCCAAGCAGACAGATACTGGATCCCCTTAGAATGACACTAGAAGCTTAGCCAATTGTTGAAGTCAATCATTTTGTCCTTGTACTGCGGTATCATTCTGGATGAAAGCAGAATCCTACTCAGGGCTAGGGTCATACCTGCCTGGGCTACAAGATCGGAGAGCTCTTCCGTGTCTCTTTTCATGTAGTCCAGGGAGGTACATCTCAGGTCGCTCACACCAACATGGACAATGACAGAGTCAAATTTGTACATGTTGTGGAGTGACCTGAGTGCGTGGGTTATGTGGCGGATCCTGGTGAGTGGGACATCACCTATGACTAGTGTGTTGCGTACGTTGGTTTGCCTTATTGGCTGTGGTTGAGTGGCACACTGAGTCTGCGGGCTATGTGTCATTTGCGTTGTGTTGGGGGGTGGAGGTTGCTTGCATTTCTGTTTTGGAGGTCTCTGTTGCTTGAGCAGATTATTGAGAGCCTCAGCAAATGTTTTTGTGTTTCTATGTGTGGATTTTGGTGGTGTAGATTTAGTGAGATTATGTGATGAATGTGGTGTGGTGCAAGTGTTTACCTTCTCCTCTTGACTGTCAAGTTCAGTCTTGGTTGGAGAGACAGCTTTACCTCCAGTTTGGCTAGATAAGTGCATCTCTCACAGGTTGTAGTGTTGGGTGGTAGGAGGAGAGGGTTGTTTGTGTACATGAGACAATTTCTACATTGCCTCAAGATGCCCAGATTCATCAGATAGACAGGAGAGAACACTGGGAGCTGACCCTTGGACATGCCTGAATAAAAAAAACTATTTTCCTCTAGATAAGTGAGGAAAGTGAGAACAAGAGCTGTTTTTCTCTAAGCAAGTGAGGAAAGTAAGTACCAAAACTGTTTTCCTCTAGGTAATGAGGAAGGTTGAGTGGTAGTAATTAGTAGGTTATTTAGTGCTTACAACAAGTTCTGAACAAGTGCTGATCATGAATAAGCAAATTCAAGTGCTAAAACTAACAATCTGTATCGGGACTAAACTAGTTACAGGAAAGTGGGGAAACAAGTGCAAATGTGGGCTTTTATATCAGAAAGTTGAGAGAGATGGAAAAACTGCCCAAACGGCCAATAACTACAATTTCTGGGCCAGAACCACTCCATACATACTGTATGTTACCGCAGAAAGACATGATTAAAACGTACCTTACCAAGACCCAAAATATGTCAGTAATACCAGAGATGATTTGCAAAATACCAGTAACATGCTGACATCTGTTGTAGACTGCGTGTTTTGAAGGTGCACAAACATAAGTACTTGGGAACTACGTGTGTTCTTTAAGGTTGCACACTATTTACAATTCCTCTTACAGGCCTACCTATGCTCTTTCCTTCCCCTCCCTTGTAGAAGAATGTCATCTTAATCTTGGGTACCATCCACTAGGCATATAACCCACAAATATATGCATAAGCAACCCCTCCTAACAACCACAAGCATAAGACAATACATAGTACATCGAGTACTGCAGGAGATGAGAAGAGTTAAAAAAATGTGCATACCCTCAGACAATGTCAAACCAGTAAACCTCAAACACTTCTGTGCCTGACCTACAAGAATGCATGAATTGTATATTCACAAGCAGCAATAAGAAATGCCTTGCAGGTCAGCATGTTACTTCATAGACATATCGAATGTACCCTGCTATGGCAGTTGACACAAACATCAAAAGTAATATGCCCATTCTCACTTTCAGAATGGCTGTACCGTTAAGCAACACACAGACAAAAATCTGTACAAGTGCATACTTTCAGGAAAATCATCAGCTAGTGGTAGAGGAACAGTAGCATTTGATACCAACTTTGTGCTAGTACACTTTTCCCACACAAAAGCTGCTCTTAAAAGTTCTGCTTTTAAAACATTCCAAAAGCTCAGTTAGTTGCCTCTATGTAATTTTCCATAGCAGGGTGGATGTGGGAGCTTATATCTTGCAATTCTGAAGCTCCTAAAGGGGCAATCATGCTAATAAGGTATCACCTAATGAATGTTCCTGAACTGCATGTTTTTTCATTGTGGCAATGACCAACACCTCGCTAAAAGGCACTCACATAAGCACCTATGAAGTGCAATGACTGTGCATGAGCATGTCAATGACTCCTGCAGGGAAGTGGATAAATGTATTCTTCTTTTTTTTTTTTTTTTATTTTTGGAAAACTTTTTGTTTCCCTACTTCATCCTGTGGCATCTACCTCTGTGTCCAGTGTCAATTATTGGGTCTGCCAGCTCCTTCGTTACACCTCAGACTTTCTCAGATTAAGTTTGAACTGATACTAGTGTGGACCCAAAAGTGATGGGGAGGTTATTCCTGGATAACCTATTCCATTAATCCCTCGCCCCACAAGTGCAGCTGCATAACTATATCTGAAAGGTGGTACACAATGAGGACATTGTGGTGTATTGCCCCACCTCTGCAGCAGCTCAGCCAAATCCACCACCTTTCTCCTCCTTGGACCACAACCCCTCACAGCTGGATCCCAGCACTTACCAGGATCCCTCTCTACCAAGACCTCAGACACACAGGTAGATAATCGAAGATGGATCACCTGAGCCATAGCCAAGGCTTTATCCCTCTACATGGTGGTCCTGGCAGTAGAATAAATGTACTACACTTCATATTCAACAAAGCTGCTAAAGAACAAATCTGCAAACATAGTTAAGCAGCAAATATCTACTAGATACTTTCCATTCAAGTCTTCAAATCCCAACATCACAATGCCACCCCATCCTTTGTGCACTAAAGAGTGGTGGCACCATGACTGGTCACTAACTTGGTGCCAGATGTTTGTGCATCATGTGTGGACAAGCTGAATGTGTATGAAAATGAGAGGCCTAACATAATTACCTGGAATGTGACTTGGTGAATGTACATGACTTCCGGTGGCAGGGTTCCCCGGTGGTGTAGCAAAGAAAGCAAGATATTTCAATTTTTTTTCTGCAAAGACACCAATGGCAGCACTTGAATGGGGACTCTTATGAGGGTCCTCAGTATAAAATGGATGTCTAGAACAGTCTTGCCAGGTTAGTGTTAACATGCCACTAGTAAACCCTGGTTTGGTAAACAGTGCCAGAACTACTACAATGATCTGCGAAAGTGCCATCCTGACCTTCTTAACCGGTGAGAAAAACAGGTCAGAGCAAGTTCTAATAGTTGACTGTCATTTAAAAAAATTGTCTTGTAATTTACATAAGGAAATATTGGACATGTAATACATAATTTTTTATGGTTTTAATGTTCTTATTCTCTTGTAGCTCAGCAGGTCATTTTAAGGAACAACATCCTTTACTGAAGGAGAACTGTGTGGCTTTCCCATTGAAGGGATGCATGGGGATGTTTTATTACATAGTTACACTGTACATAGAATGGAGTGTACGTATGTTATTAAGTTATATGCAAATCTGAAGTAAACTATGCAGTGACTATTATAACAAGTATAACAGCTTACGGAGGTAACATATGTTAGGACAGTAATATAAAGCATTGCTGTTATGGACACTGTTAGTCACAAACCCATGAGTAGGATACATGGCACAGGCATACTGTACATTGGCATTTGCACACTTACATCAGCCTATCTGTACAGCTGTACTGATCACTTCATCAGAGGGTTGACAACCATTTCATGCAGCTGCTGACCACACTGTATAACACAGAGCATAATCGTTTTGGAGACAGGGTCATTGCGGTGAAAGGTATGTGTGTTTGCCAAGTATCAGCAGGTTTTCTGGGAAGCTGTTTTTTTTTTTTTTTTTTTGTGGATGTTTGCAGTGTTAACTTGTTGTTTGATTGTGGACACACACTTATTCTTCGACTGCATGGATCAGGCAATCCCAAACAAAACTAAGACTCTCTGTACCAAAGGCAAGCGTCCAGTCTGGTGGACCCCAGCCATAAACAAGCTCTACAACCAAAGGAGGAAGCTACTACAAGATAGAGCAAAATCCTTGAAAGGTAAGACACCTTTGATCATTATAAGTAAAAAACTAAGAGCTCTCATAAAATCATCCAAGGCAAATTTTGAGAGAAAAATCGCCAAGGACTCTAAAGAGAATCATAAGGCCTTCTTTAGCTATGTTAGAAACCTAGGAGGAAACTCCCAGATATGCTCAGAATTAGTTCAAAATGATGTGAAAATTACTGAACCTACACACATTGCCAACATACTGGCTGACAGGTTCAGTGCAAACTTCTCCCCTCCCCAAAAGGAGAGATATCTATTCCAGAGGATTGTAGCCCCCCAAACATCTCCAATGCCCAGGTGAGAACTGCCCTCACTAAGGCAAAAATCACAGCATCCATGGGACCGGATGGTGTCCCCGGCTGTGTGCTTCACAAACTCAACGAGGAATTAAACCCACAGTTAGGACAGCTGTTTAATCTTAGCCTCACCTCAGGATACGTACCCAAGGAGTGGCGCACGGCGACTGTGGTCCCACTTCATAAGGGCGGTGCCTCCACAGACCCTGGAAATTACCGCCCCATTAGCTTGACAAGCCTTATCTGCAAAGCCATGGAGAGGATCATAATGGAACTCATAAATAAAGACATAGGGAACTTGCAGACTTTGGATCCAACCCAGTTTGGCTTTGTCAAAGGCAGATCCTGCCTCTTAAACTTGGTTGACTTTTCGAGACAGTCACCAAGGCCATTGATGAGGGAAAGGCAGTCCATACAGCCTACCTCGACCTGGCAAAGGCCTTCGACACAATACCCCACTCAGGTATCATCGAGAAACTCATCAGCTTGAATGTAAACCCATACATCACAAGATGGGTTGCAAACTGGCTAAGTGACAGAACCCACAGGGTCAGAGTTGCTGGAGCCATGTCAGACTCAAAGCCTGTCACAAGTGGTGTCCCACAGGGCTCAGTCCTGGGTCCACTCTTGTTCGGCATCTACTTTTCTGAAGTACAAGCAAACACAGGAGGGTTATGGCTGACAAAGTTTGCAGATGACTGCAAACTGGGCCATAGTCGAAAACACATCTGACACAGATATCCTCCAGAAGGGCCTCACAGAAACGGATAACTGGTGCCAGAGCCATGGCCTGAAGTTAAACGCCAAAAATGCATAGTCATACCCTTCGGGAAAAACAAGGTTACCCCTAGCTACCATATAGGTGGCAATCCACTGAGCACAGAAAAAGTCATCAGGGATCTGGGGACCCAGGTTGACAGTAGCCTTCGCTTGACACTCATGTTGCTAAAGTAGTTAGGAAAACCTTCTATATCGCCCACCTGATCATGAAGGGATTCACATCTAGATCAAGGGAGGTCATCGTCCCCTGTACTCATCACTCATTAGACCTATGATTGAGTACAATGCCCCGTTCGGAATGTATCTGACCAGACACCTGCTGCAGCTTGAAAGGCCCCAAAAGTTCCTCACCAAAAGGATAAAGGGTCTCAAAAATATGTCTTATGCTGCCCGACTGAAAGAACTCCAGCTCTATTCAGTCTCATATCGCTTGCTCAGAGGTGACCTGTGCCTGACATATAAGGCCATGTCAAACCCAGATTTGATTAATATGCTTCACCTCAAAAAATCTAGATCCCTCAGAACTATAAGGGCGGGAGACTTAAACCTTGACACGGTTATAAATAGAACGTGCTGGAGGGACAGATTCATCACCCAGAGACTCCCTATGCTGTGGAACAAAATCCCGGTACATGTGAGGCAGAGCACCTCTCTGGCCTTGTTCAAGAGGAATCTTGACCAATGGATGGGAGATTGCAGATATACCCCAGGGATTACTTCAGTGTCACTGCTTGACATAGGCACAGCAAAATGATAGGCATAGTTTTTATTCAAACTAAAGGGGTGGCGAAAGCCACATAACTATGGGCTAGGCTTATAAATGCCCTTGGGCAGATAGCCTAGTATGAACCTATGAACCTATGTGACTTCTCTAGCCAGCGACTTTCACATGCTTCAGTCCTGTATACCTCTCAACTGTCCAGATTTTCATATAAACTCCAGATTTTTTGCCTCATATTTTTGGTCTGTTCCTCATAAAAACTGCGTTTTTTTTCTGGCAAATCTCTGAGAACTGAAGTCAGTAAAAAAATGACATACATTTGAGTTTCAGACTTTATATCCTTCAGAAAAATGAATGCAACACAAACCCTGTTATTCTAGCAACTTTAAGTTTATAAGAGCAATATTTAAAATGTGTTCCTATTTTGGAACCTTTGTCCCAACATTATTTTAGGCTTTGTCCGGAATTCATGTGCTAAGAGGTTGACAAGTATGCAGTCCTGCAGACATAATTGTTGTTAATGCTCTCCTGCTGCATGCACATTTGCACTGATATGTTTAATTTTGATGCATCCACATACACGGAACTTGACACAGAGACCACAAATTTTTGTGCACAAGGCTGCACTGCGTACACCTCCTCCTAAACACCTACACACGCGCCCTCGCACACACACACACACACACACACACACACGCACACACTCTCTCTCTCTCCAGGAAGTGTGAGCTGTGATGATGCACATGCCTCTATATTACATCATAAGGGCATGACATAATGCAGCTAGGCAGGAGCTGGTGGCATGTCATACTATCACATTTATTGCCTGCTTAATGTACATGTCCATAATGCTCTGAAAGGTCATATGTCACATATATAACAGTACTGTTTGTCTTCTCTCACCTTCTCCTTCATTCTGATGCTACCCTTTGTATTTTTTTTTTTGGGGGGGGGGGGGTATTTTACTTATTTCAAATTATGTTTTAATTTTTAAAAACAGCATCTACCACAGCTGTACCACTGGTGCAGGCCAAGGTTATCTTCCAAAGCTCACAGCCTTCTCCTGGAGCCTAATCCATTGGCTCAGGCCTGCTTCCTCATTAGGTGTGTTGGAGAGGCTGGCTGGCTGGAGTCCCTGTGGACTATGGTGGTCAATCATCAAAAGGAAGTGCCATTGTTTCTTGTAGTGGCACTGCTAGGGGCACACAGTTTGATACATGCAGGAAGATGGTGGAGGTAGTGGTTGGAGTTGACTGACCAGTGGTTGGAAGCCCCCATCAGCCAGCTGGAGGCCGTCCTTGGATGGTTTACAAAGTTTCACCACCACTTAGCTCTGCCTTCACCACTTAGGAGAGAGTCCATGAGGGAGGGTGGACAGGATGCTGACTAACCTCTCTCTCCCTGGGTGTATTCCAGGCAGTGCAGATAAAAAGAGACCTACACCTACCCTATACCTCATCCTGGTATTGCCCTTCCTTGAAGATCACCTCCCTCCCTCCCTTGTTTGTTGTCCTGTCTTCCCTATCTCCAATGTCTTCCCTCTGTCTGCCTATAATTCCACTGCCTCCCAAGTGTGCCAGCAACTCCCTTTTCAGTTTTTGTCTCTGTTTTACATTTGTGTGCACCATGCTTGTAAACACAAATTTATAGGATCACAGATATTACAAGACCACTGAGTCTTATGATCATTCATGCCTTGCCATTACCTTCCTTAAAGCTGCAACTTCTTTCTCCACAAGAGCCATACCAGTCAATCCAGTAATAAATTTGTGGATATCCATCTAGTCATCTAGTTTATGTTTAAAAGAAGTTAACAAGTTGCACTACTTAACATGTAAAATATATTTATCCCAAAGGTTTGGAAGGTATTGGGTTATAAACCTGTCTCTCCACTTTGTTTACTTCTAGGTGAAGATTTAGTTCTCTTGTTCTACTACTGGTGGAGATATTGGACCTGAGGTAAAAGAGGAGGTCTCTAAGGGTGCAGTAAGTGTTAGAGAGCTGTTCCCTCAAATGTTTGTAAGACATAAAGTAGAGAGATAGAGCTTCCAGCTTCCCTTATAATCTCAGGGGCTTTAGGCTTGTATTTTTTTAGCTCAGAACCTTTGAGGTTTTTCTAATAGCTTGATATATTTAGCGAGATACTGGTGAGTCAGGAGGGTGTGGTTCGAAAATTTTGAAAAGTAGACTCTTCATATGCAGTGCAAGAGTGGATAAAGAACGGGAAAATCTTGAAACAGAAGACATTATTAGTTCAGTGAAACAGTGAATGAGCAGCTCCAATTGTTCTTGTTGTAAAAACAGATAAATGTTATACATATATGTGCTGATTATAAACAGACTGATAATCAGATTATAAGAGAAGAGACATATTCTCTCCATAGAAGTCTGTGTTAGCTATTGTCCCATATCACCCCCCTCAGTTAGTGCACACCGAAATATTCAAGTTTTATTCCCTTCTTTCCAGCTTACTTTTTGAAATCTGTAGCATCTGGGACTAGAGTACCGGAGAGCTTGGGAACTGCTTTTCACAAATCAATTTAGGATTGGTGCTTCTATTTTGCTCCGGTGACAGAAGAAGACTGCTGCCGTATTTCCAAATGCTTATTGCATTTTTCTGCATTTTTTCAGTATAAAGTATATTTGCTTTTCCTTGGTCTAGCTGCTGTTACTGTGCTTTGAAATCACCTTTATTGTATTTGATTTGCTGCACTTTCACTGCTTTATTTAACAGACTGCTACTGGTGTACTGCATTTAAAATACATTTAAAGTACTTCTGCTAAAAAAAAAAAAGTCTGTTTTCTCTGTAAGTGTTGCTTTCTAAACCGTCTGCATTTAACTCACCTGGCTGTAGGATGATCTAGCTAGGGAATAAGTTGCTTTGTTGTTGCATTGCACCTTTTTCATTAAGAGGGCCAGATCATATTGTGGCAGAAGGTGTTTGCCTGGTCTTTCTGAGTTGGGAAGCACTCCAGAAGAGCTCAATGTGCACTTGTTTATTGGCCAGAGGGTTCAGGAGCTAGAGTTCAGTTTATTTTCTGGTGCTATAAATTTGGTGCATTTAGGCAGCTCTGTGCTCTTTTCCAGAGAGCTCATCAAAGCTTGGCATCCTTGCCTGTGATCAAGAAGTGTTTTCACATTAAGCAATGCCATCTGGGCAAAGGTAAGTTATTGTATTTGATTTCCTGCAGTTGAACTTCATTATTTAACTGATTGCCATTGTTTTACTGCATTTAAAGAGCATTTAAAGTTATTTTGGTGCAAAATCACCTGCCTTCTCTATGTGTTGCTTTCTAAACTGTTCTTAATTAAATCACCTTGCTGTAGGGCGATCTAGCCAGGGAATAAGTTGTTTTGTTGTTTAATTGCACTGGAGGGTTCCCTTTTTGCTGTGTTTTCATTGAGGACCAGATCATCCATCTTGTGGCACAAGCTGTTTGCCTGGTCTTTCTGATTTGGGAAGTACTCCAGAAGAGCTCAAAGTATAATCATTTACTGGACAGAGTTCTCAGGAGTTAGATATCAGTTTATTTTCTGTTTCTGTAAATTAGCCACGTTTGCTTGGAGCTGCTCACTGTGCAGTGGTAGCAGTTGGCAGTACCTTGTACAGATGCAAATGTTTCAACAGTAAAGTTTCCTATATAACCGGTACTAGGACTGTAAAACTAACATAGCGATACACTGCACAGAGTTGAGCTTAAAACAACTAGCTTGTATGTCTAACAGCACTAATACCATATCTTAGCATGATCTAACTCTAGTCTCTAAACCTAGAGACCACCTTAAGCGGACTCAGTATAACCCAGTCCTCAGACCACAACAGCCTACTCTAATACAAGTCCAGACAACAAGGACATGCAATTACCAAAAGTCTCCATAGCCAGCTTGGTAGATACAGGCGTCCTGAGACAATGTAGCAATTGTCTCATGTTCACAGACAACCTTTTAATCCTTTAAGGAACTAATACAGTATGTGAGAGATGCACATACACAATATTCTTGGAGGCAAAAACCTCACTTACAAACAAGGTTACCAAGAACATGCAGATGACATCCACTGCACATAGTGGCCACAACACGCACAGACCATGTTATGCTGAAGGGCTATAAAAGTAATTTTCCCAAAGCTCAAAGATCTCCTAAGCCTACAAAGAGCAACAAGTATCCTCAGCAATATCTAAAGCACATACCAAAAGCAACACCAAACACCACACACATGCCTATACCTAATGGACCCCCAAGAACGAAGCCCATAAGGCAAGCAAACACTTTACCCAGGACTCATGTCATAGGTGACTCCATTGTATAATACTGATTGTCCCACTCACCAGATTAGACAAGGAGAAGATAACGGTTTGTTGCTTATCTGAAGCCAGGATCCACCAGGTTACGCACACACTCAAGTGAATGCACCACAGGTACCAGTATGGTTCTTTCATTTTTCATGTGGGTGTAAATAACCTGAGACATACCTCACTGGAATATATGAAAAGACATTATGGACCTCTCTGAATATGTGTTTCAGACAGATATGTGCCTTGCACTGAACACAATTCTAGCTTCACCAGGGATGATGCCACAGTATGAACAAAAAATGACTGACTTTAGCAACTGTCTTAGTTTCTGGTGTCATTCCAGGGGGATTCGGTACTTGTCAGAGGACATGGCTAATAGACCATATTGTTTTGCCAAGGATGGTCTGCATTTGTCTCCCCTAGGCTTCCAGATATTGGCTAAAACTTTATCTACCCCCTTAGAACCTTTTGTAGGCAACGTCAAATTGATAAAAATACCACCTCAGGAAATAAAACCCAAAGGAACCTAAGGGTGTTACTGCTTAATGCTAGGAGCCTTAACAAGAAAACTCCATATCTCACCTAAGGGAATAAAATCCCAGTCCAGGTTAGGCAGAGTCCCTCATTGACTCTCTTCAAGAGGAATCTTGATGAGTGGATGGGAGATCGTAGGTTTACCCCGGGTATCACTTCTGTGTCACTGTTAGATAGAGGCATAGTATACTAACCTCGAAAAAGGGCATAGCAAAATAAATTTAAAATGGGTGGCGAAAGCCAAACACATTCTGGCTAGGCTTATAAATGCCCTAGGGCAGATAGCCTAGTATGAACCTGTGAACAAACTCTCCTGACTCTGAGGAACGCAGACTTCTGTGCCATTACCAAGACATGGTTTAAAGCCACTGAAAGTACTCAGGCAGTGCAAGGCTTCAGTGTGTCTTCTCCATATTTAGGCCATCAGCTGCACAGAGAGGGACTAAACAGGGAGGTGTATCAATCTACTTTGGCAACAAATATACCTTTAGATTGGTTAAACAGGATGCCCTCGAATTCATCCATATGCAAAGCACCATAGATAAAGTCCCTTCTCATATCCTAGCAAGTTGTAGGTCACCATCTAAACCCCAAGAATCCCATAACTCGTACCTAGACCTGCTGGAGGCATTCCCCACCAACCAATGCCCTAGTGATGGGAGACTTCAACTACCTCTCAATAGATTGGGAAAATTGCCTCCAACTTGCAGGCACAATGATTCCTGGACTTTATTAACACAGATTCCCTTGACCAGATAGTGCACACTCCAAACAGAGGTTCAAACATAGTGGACCTAGTACTTATCAATATGGGAGACAGCTGCCCCCTGGGTCATATCCTCACTGGTGACCCCAAGTTCAAACAGAGGTTCAAACATAGTGGACCTAGTACTTATCAATATGGGAGACAGCTGCCCCCTGGGTCATATCCTCACTGGTGACCCCAAGTTCACAGCAACCTATGTGGAATTGTTTACATACTCCCTGTACAATCATGTAAATGACTGCATAGAAGCTGCTGTATGTACCAGAAGTAATCCCAAAACAAATCTCAAAAACAACCCACACTGTTGGATTCCTAACCTTAACAGGAAAGATAACAAAAGGAAAAAAGTCATGGCCAAAATCAGAAACAGCAACTCATATAATGACAAGAGCTCACTAATTAAACTACACTGGAAACTAAGAGGACTAATTACATGCAACAAGGCCAATTAAGAGGTCAAGATAGCATTTCAGGCTACAGACAGCCACAAGACTTTCTACAGCTATGTTCGAAACTTTATAAGTAGCATACACCAATGTACCGAAATGGTGGTAAATGGCACCATCTTCACTGAGCAGAATGACACAGTGAATCTGTGGGCTGACAAATTCAACTCTAACTTTACCTCCCACTCTCTCCTGCCTCCCCTAGCAAAATCCCTACTAGCATAACACCCTAATTATTAGCAGGGAGCAGATCATGTCAGCAATCGTTAATGCCAAAAACACATCCTTAATGTGCCCAGACAATATCCTGGGTTGTCTCCTAAACAGCTTGAAACATGACCTTTCAGGACCACTTGAGTCAATTTTCAATTACAGCCTCAAAACAGGCTACATACCATGAGAATGGAGGACTGCAAAGGTTATCTCTCTTCACAAGGGTGGACCATCAATCAACTCTGGAAACTACAGACCCATTAGTCTGACTAGACTAATATGCAAAGCCATGGAATGAATTATCATGGAAATGATCAACAAAGACATTGACAATGTACAGACACAGAACCCATCCTCATTTGGTTATGTCAAAGGAAAATTATGCCTACTTAACCTGGTAGACTTCTTTGAGAGGGTCACCAAGGCAACAGATGGAAAGAAAATGGTCCACACCACACACTTAGACCTAGCTAAGGTGTTCAATACAATATACCACTCAGGTATTGTTGACAAACTTGCTGAACTAGGCATAAATCCCTACATAACTTACTGGATTGCCATCTAGCTCACAGATAGAACAAAAGAAGCCAGGATTGGTGATACCAACTCAACCAAGAGATCTGTCTCCAATGGAGTACTTCAGGACTCAGTGCTAGGCCCACTCATATCTGGCATCTACTTCTTGGAGGTCAAGGTTAATGTCAAGGGCCTCTGGCTCACTAAATATACAGATGACTGCAAATTGGGAGCTATCATAGATTCCCTCTTTGACACTAACATTCCCACAAGAGGATCTAACAAAGACAAATGACTGATGCCAAACCCATGGATTAAAACTGAATGCCAATAAGTGCATTATAGTGCCTTTTGGGAAAAAGTCCTCACAGGTTAACTGCACCCCTAAGAGCTGACCCAGTAGTTAGGGATCTGGGAACATATATAGATAGCTATCTGGTCTTTGAGCAGCATGTAGCCAAGGTAGTACGAAAAATCATTCTAAGTCACCCAGTCTTTAAGTACTGGTATAGCATCCAAGTCCAAGCAAGTTATAGTACCACTTTACTCATCCCTTATCAGACCCATCATTTACCTGACCAGGCATATGCAACAGCTGGAGCATCCGCAGAGGTTCCTCACCAAGAGACTCCAGGGTATCAGCACATAAACAGATTGTCTTAAAGCCCTATCTCTATACTCAGTCTCCTACAGGTCACTGAGAGGCGTTCTATGCCTGGCACATAAGGTATTCGCACATCCAGCCCTGATGGATGTTTTGCACATCTGAAAAATGAACAGCAGCAGAAACACTAGATCCAAGGATTTAAACTTTGCTTATGACATAAACAGAACATGCTGGCAAGACAGATATGTGTCTCAAATGATCCCCACACTTTGGAATAAGCTCCCTGTCCATGTGAAGCAGAGTCCAGCCCTAACCCTATTAAAATGCAACCTTGACCACTGGATGGGAAATTGAAAATTCACCACTGGTCTGCCACCATGTCTCTGATAGACACAGGGTAAAAGCAAATATTCTCTAAATAACATACCCTTCCACTAAACCTTTAGCAACCTAACATACTCCTCCACTAAACCTTTAGCAACCTAACTAACAATCCCCTCCAATAAACATTTAGCAAACTAACTAACATACCTCGCCACTAAACCTTTAGCAACCTAACTAACATACTCCTCCAAATAGATGCCCAAGTTACACAGGGACACAACTGGGTTGGGTTGTGCTGCTAGGGTTATGAAGGCCCCGGTGGCCGTTAGCCTAGTATATATCTATCTACCTATGAGCATGGGTCATATACTGCCAAAGGCAGTTTCCAAATCTTTAGGGCACGTGTTAATGTTGAAGTGGTAGCATGTGTAATGAGAACAGATCCAGAACTGTCAACAGCAATGAGTTTTCTGATGGCCTTTGAAAGCAGATGAAGTTTGAAAATGTTTTTAAAAAGAAGATATAAACTTTTTTAACTTGTGTAGCCATTTTATAGCAACTGAAAAATATATACGTAAGTGCTCTGTGCAAATCACTTTGCTACTATTAAAATAAAAGTACTAACTAGAAAAGTTGCCTGGTGGCCAATGCTAGATGAAGAGATTCTAAATATGTTCAAAGAATGTGTGCCATGCCAGACAAAACAAAAAAATGTCTATATAGACAAGTAACATTAGACTCAGCCCATCATTTCCATTTCTGATAAATGATACTTCAGAGCAGGGATGTTGTAGCCCAAGTACATCACTTTGCACTTTATCAATCACCACCTTTCTGTCTACTTGGGTAGCCTCTTCAAATCATTACCTAGACTTTCCCCTACCAATCTTCAACTGCTGCACTTATCCTTATGTTATCAATGGAGAGTCTGGGCCTGTTTTCTTTTCTTTCAGTTGTGATTCAGACAAGCAAACTGAAGAGCACTGGACCCAAAAAACAGACTCCTGTGATGCTCTACTAGTCTCTTAATTCCTGACATAATTTTTATTACAACCCTCTGTGCTCTTCCTTTCAATCAATCTCAGGGAGCATCAGAATACCAAAATGGCAGACAGGAGAGAAGAAACAGAACTGGGGGAAAGGAGAGGAAAAAAATAAATAAATAAACTTGGACTTAGAAATTGTGAACGTGAGTCACTTCAATTTGAATAATTACCATCATGATATTTTAGCCAAAGGTTGCTCCTTCATTCCGACATAAAGGGAGAACATTACCCAGACCCTAGTGAATTTTAAAATGTATGTACGCAAACTGAATCTAAAATACAATTTGCTAGATATTCCACACTTTGAAGATCAAAATGATATTGTTAGAAAGAAAAGTACATACAATCCTACACTGCAGGTGTTTCATGACTATTGTGAAGAAGACTTTCGTAAGAGACTAGTCACTAGATCCCAAGCACACAATTTAACAACAGAAGAAAGAGATGCCTTAAATGAACTGTTGAGGAATGAAGGATCCACATTATGAAAGCAGATGGGGGGGAGGGAGACAATACAGTAGGAATGAACAAAAAAGATTATGCAATGGCCATCTGTAATTTATTGAATGATGAGAACTCTTATAAGGAAACCACAAAAGAGAAGATTAATAAAAGCTTTTCAGTGACAGACCATACACTTTTTGATCTATTAAGTCAAGGTGAAATAGAAGCAGAAACTTATTCTTTTCTACAAAATGAGCTCCCTAAGAGTGCGATATTCTTTGGAATTCCAAAAGTATATAAAAATAAAGTTGATCCTCCTTCAGACCAATAGTCACTAAAGACAACTATAAGATGGAACCCATATCATGGTTTTTAGATCATTTATTAAACCCCATTGTACAGGCTTCTGAATTTTACTTGAGAGACTCCTGGCATTTATTAGAACTGTTGAGTAATGTACAAATGTTAGTGGAGGGCTGTGTGTTTGCAGCTCTTGATGTTGTGTCCTTATATATGTGTATTCAACTGAATATAGGTATCAAATTCCTAAGGAACTACCTCACCAACTGTACCAACTTAAACAATGGTTTGATTAACACCATTTACACCTTGTTGGAATTAGTACTAGATAATTTCTTTACCTTTGCTGGCAAACTTTACAAGCAGAAGATGGGGGCTACCATGGGAGCAAGGGTAGCACCTATCTTTGCTAATCTTGTCACAGCTAATCTTATCTTGGCCTGGTAGGAACAAGAAAATTTGAAATCCCACACTTTTTTCTCCAAGGTGACCTTCTACAGGAGATACACAGACTACGAGTGACAAGGAAGCATTTAAAATGTTTTACACCCACCTCAACAACAGCAGAACCTTTTTTAAATTCACCAATAGTGGGTAGGGCAGCAAGATCAACTAACTAGATATCAACCTGAAGTTGGACATGACCAACTACACAATGCAGAGAAAAATACGTAGAAAAGAAAAAAGAAGTGATGTACTCACCATAATGTTCTGTTCTATCTGTGTTGTCCATTTTCATTTATCCTTAACCTGTGGGTCCAGTTCCGAGCTAAGGAACCAATTTGACCGTTACTAACAGCTTGCGAAGACCAAAAACTCTCAAGCTATACCCTTACCCATAGTGCTCCTCTTCCATTTACTTCAGATCGAGTTTGAAGGACAGAAGGGAATAAACACTGTATAAGACTTCACAGAGACCACATCTGGAGTCATATGACAAAAAATGCCTAGTAGGATGGGCCATGACCCACTCCACCAAAAGAACTTTATGGTGTGTACATAACTTCTTTATCAGATGTTGTCAATTTTCATTTAATCCTTGACCTGTGGAACAGAGTCCCTAGCTACCACAGATCTAGGGAGGACT
This sequence comes from Protopterus annectens, assembly GCF_019279795.1. Taxonomy (NCBI): domain Eukaryota; kingdom Metazoa; phylum Chordata; order Ceratodontiformes; family Protopteridae; genus Protopterus; species Protopterus annectens. The sequence continues at coordinate 1,976,849,355 of NC_056729.1, read as the reverse complement.
CGAGGAAGAATATTCCTGAGCACCACAGAACCAAAAGATGCTCTTCCTATGGAGATCAGATCTAGTTTGTAGTGAGAGATAAAAGCATGGGGAGAAGCCCAAGCTGCTGCAGCACAGATGTCATCTAGGAAAGCTCTCGCTTGAAATACTGCTGAAGTAGCAACAGCTCTTGTAGAGTGTGTCTTTATAGGCGTAGACAATTTTAAATTCCTTCTTTCACAGATATAGATAATACAATATTTAAGCCATCTGGCTAATGTTATTTTGTTCACTGCCAGACCATGTTTTATAGGAGAAAAGGACACAAATAGTTGGTCTGACTTTCTCAGATTTTTTTGTTCTTTGTCGACAGAAGCGTAGTTGTCTATGAACATCAACAAATGTAAGGAATACTCCCCTTTATTAGCAAAATTCGGACAAAATATAGGCATGTTAATTGTTGGATTGATATTAGTCTCTGAGGCAATCATGGGCAAAAAGGAGGGATTAGTTCTTAATGAAACTGACTTTATGAAAAAGCAAGTAAGGTGGTTTACATGACAAAGCTTGTATTTCTGAAATTCTTCTAGCAGATGTAATAGCTACCAAGAAAAGGGTTTTCCATAATAAAAATTTTAAATCTCAATCAGCAGAAGGTTTAAAGGGAGGCTGAATAAATTGCCTGTAATACTAGGTTGAGGTCATACAGAGGAGTAGGATCCTTGTACGGAAGTATTAACAAAAACATCCCTTTCAAGAAAGCTTTGCACAATCTATGGGAAATTAAGGTTAATCCTTCAATACTATTATGAAAGTTAGATGTTGCTGCTAGATGGACTTTGACTGTTGACTGGGCAGTGTCTGAATTAAAAAGAGATGACAAAAATTCCAGTATCTTATCGACAGGAGCTGAAAAGAGGTCTAGATTGTTGGCACAAGCCCAGATAGTAAATCTTTTCCACTTACTGTCATAAAGTTTGCGTGTGGCTGGCTCATGAGAAGCTAAAAGAATGTGATACACCGAGGAAGAAGGAGTAAGGAGCCTGGTTATCAATGGAATTGGAAAACCAAGCTGTCAGCTTGAGGTGTTGAATGTTCGGGTGACTTAGTCCCTCTGGACTGGAACGGGGTGCAGGATCCATGTCTGTTGAATCAGGTAAGACCAAAGAAAGGGGAACCATACCTGTTGAGGCCAAAAGGGAGCAATGAAAATAACCCTGCTCTTCAAACTGGTAGCTTTCTGAAGGAACTTCGGGATCAGAGGAATGGGGGAAATGCATACAGAAGTCCGGAGGGCCAAGTTTGGAGGACAGCATCCCTCAGTGACTCCCCCACAGGGGGATTAGGGCAAAGTAGCTGCTGCATTTTGTTGTTCAGAGGAAAGGCAAAGAGACTGCTGCAAGGCTGGCCTCAGTGACGGAATATGTTCTCCGTCACTGTTGGATTGAAAGGCAGCAGAATGCTCCTGCTCAATTTGTCTGCTATCACACTGGAACTCCATAGAATGTTCATTGCTAAGAGAAAGCGGATGAAGGAGATCGCCCATTGCCACACTCGAGTGTTTTTCGACATAGGGGGGGTAAGATTTGGTTCCTCCTTGTTTGTTGATGTACCAAACCACTGACATTGGGGATTGTGATCATCCCCATGGGAAGGGCAGTTTGGAATGCTTGCAACACTAGAAGCACTGCCCTTAGCTCTAGAACGCCGATACGTAAGTTGGCTTTCATGGGAGACCAAGTGCCTTGGACAGTCTTTCACAGATAATGACCCCCACCCCATCTGGGAGACATCTGCGGTCACTATGGCCTTGGGCTGTGATGGGACAAATGGTCATTCTAGTAGTATATCTTTGGAATGAATCCACTAAGTTAAGTCCCTTTTGCAATGGTCGGTGATCAAAATCAAGTCTGACATGGGTTAATGAGACACAGTCCATTGATATAGTAGCAGCCATTGTAGAATTCTCATGTGGAACCCCGCTAAGGGAACTAGGGTTACTGTCACAACCATAGTACCTAGAGCTTGCAGAACTAAACGGGCAGTAACTTTCTTGTTGTTCATTAGTTTCTGAGCCGGACGTCTGATTTTCTGAAGTCTGGCAGGAGGAAGGGAAGCTATGGAAGTTTTGTTATTCAGAAGAGCCCCTATAAACTTCAACCTTTGAGTTGGAGTGAGCTTTGATTTGTCGTAGTTCACTGTTATTCCTAGTGAAGAGCAAAGCAAAAGAATGTGGTCCTTTGCGAGGATCAGCTGATGCCTGGTCGGGGCGGTAATGAGCCAGGCATCCAAATAGGGAAACACCTGGAATCCCTGCAGCCTCAAGTGATTTGTGACTACTACCACTCACTTGGTGAACGCCCTGGAGACTGTGAAGAGACCAAAGGGCAGGGCTCTGAATTTGTAGTGACTGGCCTCCAGCCGAAAGTGGAGGAATCTTCTGGATCATATCTCCATCTTTATATGGTAATACGCATCTTGAAGATCTACTGAACACATCCAATCGTCCTTTTCCAGAAATGGAAGAATGGACTGCACCATGACCATCCAGAATTTGGTTCGGCAAACTGATTTGTTCAGTATGCTGAGATCCAAAGTTGGTCTGTATTCCCCTGTCTTTGTTGGTACTAAAAAGAATCTTGAGTAAATTCCAGATCCTATTTGGTCTGGTGGGACTTCTTGGATGACTCTGTTTTTTTAGCAGTTTTTGAATTTCTAGAACTGCTTGTTCTCTCTGATTAGGTGGAACACCACAGATTTTCTTGCAAGCGGGAGGGGGGGGGGAGTGGAATAGCATAACCTCCTGATATAATCCTCTGCACCCAGGAATCTGAAGTAATGTTTAACCAGGCATCTTAATGCAGGGAAAGTCATCCCTCGACTGCCTCCAGAGGAAGAAAACTGGGTCTCCTTTTAGGAGTGTTGCAAGGGTTTGTGAGAGAGAAAATCCCTGAAACCCTAGTTTTGCTGGCCATTTCTGCTGCATGGATGGTGCCTTTCTTTGAAGCTCCCCCTTCTGCCCCTGAGGGAGCTCCCTCCGCATGTGTCCTGAAAAGGCCCTTTGGATTTTTTGAACCACATTTTCCCACTAGTCCTCTGATTCCTGGAAAAGGATCACTGGGGAGTGGAAAAATCTATGCCCACAGCAGAAAGGGTCTTTCTAGCCTTTTCACACCAGGACAGCATTTCCCTTACTTTTGGGCCAAACAGGGAGGATCCGTCAAAGGGCACATTGACGAATGAAGACAAGAATGGTTCTGCAAAGGCACATCTAGGCATGCCTCCTAATGGTGATACCTGACCCCGCCACCCTTGTAGTCCCTTCGGCTGCATGAGCAATGAGCCTCATGGACGATTTAGGCACAGGCTCCGAGGTGGCCAGCTGGAAAGCAACCTTGTTCTGGAGTTCCTCAGAAACAGCTCCTGTTAGGTTATCTGATAATTCTTTGATAAGCTTCCTTTTAAATCTGGTAAAATGTGCTGGAAAATTCAAAGACCTAAAGGTGAAGGTCGATGAGGCATAAACCATCTTTCCAAACCTATCCATTGCCCAAGACTCTCTGTTGGGTGGATAGAGAGAAATCTCCTAAGCCAGTTCCTTCTTCGTGGCTGCCACCACAGCATCAACCGGTAGTCTTTTTGCCTAAAAGGGTTTGTCTTCAGGTGCTGATAAGATTCTGTCTGGCCTCCTGGGAATGGGTTCTATGGTGTCAGGACCCTCCATGCCCGCTGAGCAATCAACTGTATTAGATTGATAGCGGGCAGAGTCACCCAAGAGGTACAGGATGGGGAGCTGAAAGCCTGAAGGTACACTGACTAATTGGGGGAGGGATGCTGGGACTTCCAGTCACCCCTCTGTTTAATATTTCCAGGATGTCTCCAAAGGAGACGTCATCAGAGGGACCCCTCCCCTTCATCAAAAACAGTGCCCTCTGTCACCGATTCCTCAGGGGGAATCCAAGTGTTTCCTCTTACACTAGCTCATCTTAGGGACCTCCTCAGTGGGGTGTTCTGGGGAGGTATCAGAAGAGGACAGAGGCGATATCTGTGGGTCCTGAGGCTTTGGCTTCCGCTGTCCTGGCAGAAGTGCTGGTTGAATATCTGAGTAAGAGGACAAAAGGGGAACAGGCTGCAAAGGGGAAGGGGGTGTCTGTCTGACAACAGCAGTCATGGCTCACAACATGGCCTCAAATGCTGGACCCCCTGATGTGGGAAGTGAGCCCAGAACCAGGAAGGAAAATGTTGGGACTGAAGTCACTCGCTGATCCAATGAGACAGCTCCTGAGACCAAAGCCAGAGCTGAGCTGCTCCATGCCAAAGCCCATAGGTGCAAGGAAGGTTCTGAAAAAAACAATGGCTAAATTTCACCCCTCGGAAATGAAAGGACAGCTACAGCTCTGAAAGGTCTCCGGTTCTGAGTGGACCGAAGACCTCAGAGCAAAAACTGGTTCCAAGGAAAAGGAAGTCCCCGGAACCAATGCAGTCAGCACCGGAAGATTCAAAGCTGATAACTCTGAGACTTTCGACAAAGTCAGAGGAGGAACAAAGAGTAGCGTCAAGGAAGGTTCTGTTCTGAAACTTGAGGGAGTCACAGCTGAAGAAACAGCTGACAGCCTTCTCGCCCACATAATTTTATTAACCATCCTCTCTACATTGTCTTCTGTTAAACTTTTGGTGGAGGGGTAGACATCACTGAGAGAGGCCTAGGTCTTTCAAGGAAGGGAGAAAGTAATCTGTCAGAGAAAGAGTCGATGGATGGAGAATATACAGTCCTGGGCATAGATATGAAGGATTCATTCAGTTTAGAAGACGATGCAGAAGTGGTCGGAACCGATGAAGAGGTCAGATCTTGGGATCTCAGCGCCAAGGAATCTAAAACAATCTGCGCTGAAGGAGTAGGTACTGAAGGTTTCGGCACTGAAACAGGGCTTAGTTGGAGCCAAATTGAGCCTCGATACCGAAGCCTTTGTATAAGAGTCAGATGGTTCCGAAGCCAAAGGAGCCGCTGACTTTTATTTGTTTTGCTGGTGGTGCCTCAGAAGTACTTGGCACAGACAAACTTCTTTTCTTGTGTTTCTCCATGGTCTTGGAAGAAGATGATGATGATGGAGAAGAGACACCAGTCTTGGCTTTTTACTCCAGAAGGCAGAGAAAAGCATAGCCTTCAGGATTAACATGTTTTGTCTTTTGACAACGGCCCTATTGCTAAAACTGTGGTAGACTGAACAGACCTCTTGCAAATGAAGAGGTCCTAAGCAGAATACGCAGAGATGATGAGCATCAGAAGTCAGAATTTTGTGCTTGCACTTCTGACATCTCTTGAACCCTGAATGAGGTTTATTTAAGCTTGTCTGCCATAACTGAAAATGCAAAACAGAAAGCACAATCACTCACTCACACTTACCAGAGAGGAAACTGTCAAAGCACAAAAAGGAAGACAGTAAAGACTTTTTTTTTGAAAGGACTATCAACGATGACAGTACACATACACAGCAGTGTACAAAGGAGAAAGGAAGATAGAATGAGAGGGACTATCACCCATGACAGTGGGAAATACACCAAAGTGTATGGGCAGGGAGAAAGAAAGACAAAATGAGAGGGACTATCAAGGATGATAGTGGGAAATACATTGATATCTACAGGCAGGGAAAAACCAGGCAACTATGATAGTGGGAAAAAGAAGAGAAAAGCCAAATTAGCAGAAAACAAGGGTAAAGAGAAAAGTTAACTAAGATGAAAAGATTTACCTAAGAAAAAAAAATGAAGACTGAATTTGCTCAAGAGCAGTTGGTGAATGTGTCTGTCTACAAAAGTGGTAAATGAGATCTGAGGTACATGGGAGAGAAGCATTATGGGTAAGGGTATAGCTCGAAAGTTTTTGGTCTTCACGAGCTGTTAATAATAGCAGAGTCGGTTCCGATGCTTGGAACTGGACTCACAAGTCAAGGATTAAATGAAAACTGACAACATCAGATCTTTTGTTAACCAGTATCTGCACCAGAACAGTATGCATCCATTTCATATGAAGAAAGGAATTAAGGGACACTTCATCAGATTCAGCAGACTTATAAGCAATGATGCCACCTTTCTAAAGGAGTCTGCAATTCTGAGGCTGTTCTTCTTAGCACAAGGGTATGACCCTGATTGACTGTCACAGATCCAACATGAAGTTTCTCTGCTTACGTTAATCAGAGCCAAACCCATCTTACACAAAGTGGCAGCGTCAGACTCTGCCTTTAGAAGAGCATTCCCTTTACCAATTATGGCAGATATAAACATAATAAAAAAATCCTAGAAGACAACTGGATAATTATTCTAGGTAATAGTAACTTGGCAAAAACTTTAGGAGAACATCCTGTGTACATATAAAATATCGCACAACATTATGTCCTTTTTGAAAAGAGATTTGCGTCCCAAAAACACTGGACATTTCACCCCAGGCACCTTTAAATGCAGCAGATGCAAGCAATGCAGGTTCACAAGTAACACCTCCTGCACTTACTTCCGAGCTCCTGACTTATCCATTTGGTGCCTTGGAAGATTTGACTGTAACTCATTCAGAGTGGTTTACATTGCCCAATTTGTAACATGCCCTTGCTTCAATGTAAGAAAAATTTTCAGAAAATTTGCTTGCAGAATTTACAAGCATAATTTAGCAATCAAAAATAAACACCAAAATAATGTGTTACTAAAACATTCATTGAATTGTTCTTGTTTTAAGAAATTCACTTTTAGTGTACTAGAAGCTGTCAGTTTGGAGGACGTTTTAGGGAATTAAAAGGCTTGGCTTCAGTGCCGAAAATCTTGCTGGCAGATCAGGTTAAGAGCTGCCAAATACCTTGGACTCAATCATCATATTAACATTAAATGTTTCTTGCCAGCACAACATTTTTAAATAGTGTCCATTCTGCCTTAAATCTGATGCAATGTATTTTTGTTCAGGCACTTTTTTAACCTACTATTACCTAAGGGCAGGCATTGATTGGTTGCTTGCATACCACATGATTGTTTTGTCACAATTCTTAAACAGTATATTTGAGCTGTTTGTTGGATTCTGATAAAGTTCTTGTGTGGATTATTAAAAAAAGAACAAAAGTGCTAAATACAATTTGACTGTGTGTGTCTTCTCTGATGAGTTGGTACTTGTAGACTTGTTCTTTTGGTTTTGTGGTCTTTATTCTATGCCATTTTTGGGATATTGATGACAGCATTTCACTTTTTCTTGTTATAGTACAGACCAGCTCCAATTTATACTATGGTACAATCACCTACAGAATTCTTCTACAGTAGACATACAAGAACCAGACTTCACTTTATGAAAATAAATTTGAGAGAGAATGTTTCAGTACTTGAAAAAGTAACAGTACTTGACTTAAAGAACTTGAGTTTTACAAGGAGTATTTGAAGCCAACAGTACTTGCAAGAGCTCAAGCAGGACAAGAATGCTAGAGACAAGACATTCAAGGAAGTTGAATCATTAAACTTTTGAGGTAAATTTGAAGAAGATTTCATATAACATTATGAAAACAAATCTGGTCTACCCTCTTTTCACATTCAGGAACTTGATTCAGGAATTCCATACCACATAAATTCTGACCGGCTGAGGAAAAGTAGCACTCAAAATTAATTTGCAAATCAGTAATGTGGTTACATGCCAAATGTGGCAAATGAGTCAGCTTCCTTTATTGACTTGCCCTTTGACTGCAGAACAGACTGTCATTCAAACAAATGGGTGAGAAGCTCTAGAAAATCAAGATCTTTGCCTGAACTGAGGTGATCATAGAGGGTTAGAAAAGCATGTTGATTAAAACAGCAGGGAATATTCTAAGAACTAAACCAGCATAAGAATGGAGATACGAGATTCTGCCGATAGGGATGATTGTGGTTAGGGATACAGATAATAGGCATGAAGGGGGCTGGAATTTATTGGATAAAACTGGCAAAAGAACCAAGGTTTGGGGAGCAAATAACTAGAAAGGGAAAGGTAACAGAATGGGAAGAGGCCAAGAATTTATTTGGACTGGAGGTTAGAGACTGCCTTCCCTATAAAGGACTGATATCAGTGTATACGCAAAGAGAAAGAAATAGGGGGCTCTTAAATAAAAGAACAGCACTGGTACAGTTTTTAATAGAATCTAGAACATAATCTGCCATTAAAAAAGGAATAATTAGTAGATCATATAAAATATTGCATGATAACTACAAGAATGAATCAGAGAAGCTTAGCAATTAGACTGGATAAGCAACTCATAAAGAGACAATGGGGGATATATGTGTATCTCCCAAATATGCAACGAAGTCTAGACGATTTAGGATCTTTGCCTGGAAGTGCTTTTTATACCCCAAGTAGACTCCAAAGAATCTTTCCTCAGGTGGATAGCAAGTGTTGAAGGTGTGACGGGCAGGAAAGAGGTGGTTGGGAACATATTTTTTGAGAGTGTGGTGAGCTGGCAGACTTTAGGGATTCCCTGCGGACCGCTGTGTTGGAGATGCTGGGTGAGTAGATTGGATTGACTTGGGAGATGATTTTTTTTTTTTTAGCTATGATAAAGAATCGGAATTGCCTAGACATAGTAAAGCCTTGCTGAGTCTAATTATGGTGTTTGCCAAAAAAGCAATTACTAAAAAATGCAAATCAAAGTCCAGACCAACTTAGAAGTAATGAATATAGTAACAGAGATAAAACAACTGGAAATGAGATCTTTAGAAAAGGGAAGGAGCAAACTACATAGGAAAAATGAGAATTGTGGGAACAATATATGCAGAGAAAGAACAAGGTTTAAGAGGCAGGATTTGAATGAGCCATATGATGCTTAACTGACAACGGCTGGATAGATTATAAGTGATGTATAATGTTTGCAACTACAGTTGTTTCAATGGTGTCTGTGATGTATAATGTTTGCAACTAAAGTGGTATCTATGTTGTTAGTTTTTCATTTATATAAATGTAAGATTGCTTATGTCATGCGTGACAATTTAATAAAGATGTTTATTGATAAAAAAAAAAGAAAAGCACATTGATATCATATCTTGTAACCAATCAGTTATTTTTTTGTTAAACTGTGCCATGTACCACTACTGAATTCATTACATCAAATGAAATACCACTTTACCCCAGCAAAGTGATCACACATAGCTTTAATCTACAATGGGTATTAATGTGGTATACTGATTTGTGTCTCCGTAAAAGTTAACTCATACATGACAATAAAAGGAGACTGCATTTTATATATAGTGCTCAGTAATCAACTGGCTTTAAACTGTAAACCTGGTCTCTCTATATACATATTCACAGTACATTGCATCTTCTCTCTGTATACATATTCACAGTACATTGCATCTACTAAAAAAAAAAACAAAACTTAAAGGCAAAGATAAAAGGCTGGCAGATTTTAAGAATAAAAAAATGGGGAGAATGGTTGTGCCACATGGTCCATGCTTGCCCTTAGTTTCAGTTTTTACAGCTACACAATCAGCTTCCTTTAGACTCAATATTACTGTATAGTCCTATGCATCAACTAGCTTGCAGGTTTCAGTGAATACAAAAAAAGAACACATAGTCTCCTAAATAAATGCTACTGTAAATTCACAAAGAAGCAAGCCACAGTTTATGTGGGGGAAGTGAACTTAATTTTAATAAGAACCTTTAAATTTCTTAACACATAAAGTAATTCCTGGATAAACCATAATGGTTACCCGAGAGACATTAGCATGTGGACAATAAAATTAAAATTTCAGGGTCACTCTTAATTTCACCTCAAAACTTTGTTCTGTACCTCTTAAAATTTGATTTTATGCCAAATAGCGAGTATTAAGTCCTTAAATAATACCAGACATCACAGTCAGATAGTTCTTACTGTTTGTAAAATACATACAGATTCTAAATCCAAGAGTTGGAGAACTGTGATTTGAGAGCTGAAGCTGGATAATATTTATGTTGCTGTTTGTTCAAGCATAGACAAAGCAAGTCAGATATCTTGTGGTCCCCACATTATCATCTTATCTCAAACAGTTGTTATACATTTCCTAACTTTCTGCGCAGGAAAGACTGGCTGTGAACATTCTACTGAAGTCTAAAGCAGAAAAAAGAAGTTATGTCTTACCATAACGTTCCATCTGTGTTGTTCATCTTCTTGCATTCTTCACAGATGAGATTCGGTTCCCAGCCCACGGAAACAAGTTGGCCTTTTTACCAAGCTCACGCCAGCCAAAAAACTCTCGAGCTAACTCTCTACCCAGAATAACCTTCTCCCTGTTACCTCAGATCGAGTTTGCTAGAGAAAAGGAAGTAAAGCCGAGGCCACTTTTTCGCAACTACCCTAGGGCACCACTTAGACCCAAAGCATCGCTCAGGAGCCTTTGGAGGGGGAAGGAGGGTGGGAAGTGATGAATGAAAGAAGATGAAAAACACAGATGGAACGTTATGGTAAGACATAACTTTTTTATCTGATGTTGTTAATCTTCTTTCCATTCATCACAGATGGGATGGAATCCCAAGCTACCTTCAAGTCCATGGGCAGCCCTTACGGAAGAACATTCCTGAGTACCATTGAGCTGAAGGCAGCTCTCCCTCTGGAGACCAGGTCCAATTTGTAATGATTGATAAAGGTATGAGGCTTAGCCCAAGTAGCTGCTGCACAGATGTCATCCATGGAAGCCCTGGAATGGAAAGCTACCGATGTTGCCAGAGAGCTAGTGGAGTGAGCTTTAACTTTTGGCACAGGTTCATTACTGAAGGAATAGATGAAATGTATGCAGTCCCTTAGCCATTTTGATAAGGTAACCTTGGAAACAGCCTCTCCCATTCTGGGCCCAGAACAGGAGATGAAAAGCTGTACAGATTTACAGATAGGTTTGGTCCTGTCTAGATAAAATCTTAATTGTCTATGTACGTCTAAAGAGTGAAGGCAGTGTTCTTCTCTACTGACAACATTCAGAAAGAACACTGGTAGGTCAATGGTCTGGTTTATGGAGAATTCAGAAACAACTTTGGGGAGAAAGGATGGATTCGTCCAAAGTGATACTCTGTCTTTATGAAAGACCAGATAGGGCCTCTTGATACACAATGCTACAGCTCTGAGACTCTTCTGGCAGACGTGATAGCTACCAAGAACAAGGATTTCCAAGACAAAAACTTTAGGTCATACTTCACAGCAGGTTCAAAAGGTTTCTGAGTCAAAGACTGAAGGACTAGAGTGAGGTTCCATGGTTCCACGGGTTGTCTGATAGGAAGCCTGATATGAGAAGTCCCCTTCAGGAAGGCCTTGCAAATGCATAAAGAGATAAGAGGGATGTCAACTATACCACTGTGGAAACTGGAAATTGCAGCTAGATGTACACGTACAGAGGAGTCAGAGGCTCCATTATCAAAAAACCTAGCCAAGTATTGAAGCACTGCAGTAACTGGAGCCGAATATGGGTCTAGCATGTTATCCTTGGACCAGATGGAGAATCTTTTCCATTTATCCTGGTATAGGCTTCTGGTGGATGGTTTACGAGAGGCCAGAATGATGTCTCGAACAGGCGAGGAGAGATTAGCTTGCCTGGCTACTACAGGAAGTGGAGAAACTAAGCTGTCAGCTTGAGACTGGACAGATTTGGGTGACTCAGCCCTTGGGGGTGAGTAATCAGATCTGGTAGTGGGTCCAGAATCCACAGCAGGTATACTACGTGAGGCCGAAGGAAGGGGAACCAAACTTGTCGAGGCCAAAATGGTGCTATGAGGATCACCTTGCATCTCAACCAAAGAGCTTTCTTTAGAAATTGTGGGATCAGAGGGATGAGAGGATAAGCGTAAAGAAGTCCTGTGGGCCAATCGGGGATCAGAGCATCCCTCAGTAACTCCCCTTCTGGGGGAAGTAGGGCAAAATAGCTGCTGCACTTGGTGTTTGATGGGGACAGTAGGGCTGGCCCCAGTGACGGAAGACTGCTGACGCCACCTCGGGGTTGAAGGACCACTCGTGAGGCATGAAGATGGATCTGCTCAGCTTGTACGCAATCACGTTGATGCTCCCTGGGATATGCGTTGATATTAGAAAGTGGTTGGAAGCTATCGCCCACTGCCAAATTCTCGCGGCTTCTCGACACAGGGGATAGGACTTGGTTCCTCCCTGCTTGCTGATTTACCAGACCACTGACATACTGTTTGACTGAACTGCAATTGTCCTGGAAGGCAGAGCTGAATAGAAGGCCTGCAACGCTAACAGCACAGCTCTCAGTTCCAGAACACTGATATGCAGGTGGGCCTCTGCGGTGGACCATGTGCGCTGGGACAGTCTTTCCCTGGAAATGCCCCCCCCCCACCCGATCAGGGAAGCATCCGTGGTCACAATGGCTGTGGGCTGAGGAAATTGAAACGGACGACTTCAAAGTTCTACGTCTGCCCTCATCCACCAAAGCAGGTCCTGTTGGCAGGAGTTGGTTATTCGAATATGGTAACTGAGGGGGTGATAGCTTGGGAACCATTAACACAGAAGGAGACATTGCAAAATCCACATGTGTAGCTTTGCTAGAGGCACTATTGGGATTGACGCTGCCATAGAACCTAGGACCTGAAGAACTTCCCTTGCAGAAACAATTGTTTGTGAGAGTATCACCCAGAGTTGAACCCTCAATCGATGGAGTCTGTGAATTAGGAGTGATACCAGACAGGACTGAGTATTGAACACTGCTCCAATGAACTCTATTTGTTGTGTAGGGACAAGGTTCGATTTCTCCCAGTGTATCATTATTCCGAAAAATGCTGCCAGAGAGAGAGAGAGAGAGAGAGTATAATGTAGTGCTGTTACCAGAAGATGCTCGGTGGGGGCGGTAAGGAGCCAGTCATCCATATATGAAAATACCCAGAATCCTTTTAGTCTCAAGTGAGCTGTTACCACTGCCATGCATTTTGTGAACACTCTGGGGGCTGTAGAGAGACCGAACAGCAGGGCACGGAATTGATAATGACTGGCTCCCAGCCGGAAGCGAAGCAGACTCCTGGAGCGTTTGTCCATCTTGATGTGGTAATAGGCATCCAGGAGATCTATAGAGCCTATCCAATCACCTTCTCTTAAAAAGGGGAGAATGGACTGAACCGTGACCATCCAGAATTTGGTTTGGGTGACAGAGTTGTTTAAGCTGCTGAGATCCAAAAAGGGTCTCCAGTCCCCTGTCTTTTTTGGCACCAAAAAGAATCTCGAGTAAAATCCGGATCCACGCTGGTCTGGTGGGACTGGTTGGATGACTCTTTTTTTGAGACAGCTTTATAATCTCTGAAGCTGCTTTTTCCCTTTGACTGGGTGGAACATCGGGGAGTTTTCTTGGGAAATTTAGCTGACAAGAAAGGGGAATAGTGTAACCTCTGGTGATAACGCTCTGCACCCAACGATTAGTGGTGACGGATTGCCAGGCAGCTTGGTACAGAGAGAAACAACCCCCGACTGCTTCCAGAGGTAAGCAATCGGGCTGCTCCTCAGGAGCGCTGATAAGGCTGTCCAGAGAAGGAATCCCTGGAGCCCTGATTACGAGGACCCCCTCTGCCTCTATATGGGCGTCTTCCAGAACAGTTACCCCCTCTGCCTCTGGGAGTATTATCACCACGTGTGGCATGGAAGGGACCCTGGGATTTCTTATGCCACATCTTTCCACTCCTCTGATTCCTGGAGAAGGTACGCTGAGGGTTAGAAAACCGTAACGCCTACAGTAGACAGAGTCTTTTCATCTTGTTCGCACCTGGCTAGCGTGTCCTTCACTTTGGAGCCAAAAAGGGATGAAGATTCGATGGGAGCATTCAGAAAAGAAGACTTGAAGGGGTCCGCGAGGTCACAAATGTGCAACCAGGCATGACGCCTCATAACAATGCCCAAACCCGCTACTTTAGCCACCTCTTCGGTTGCATGTGACAGCAACCTCATGGACGAGTTGGATACTGATTCCAGGGTTGCAAGCTGCAAGGCCACTTTGTTCCTGACCTCGTCAGACAACTGTCCTGCAAGCATCCCAGAGAGTTTGGAGATCAAGTCCCTCTGGAGCCTCATAAAATGTGCCAAAAAATTCAGGACCATATGGCAAAGGTCCCTGGTGCAAAAACACACTTCCAAAGTCTGTCCACCGCCCGGGACTCCCTATTGGGCAGGTGGACAGCAGGGCTTTCCTCAGCCAAGTCCTTTTTCGTGGCCACCGCCTCCACCATAGCATCAACTGGTAACCCTTTGGACCAATGCAGGTTCTTCTCGGGAGGAGAAAGAATTTTGTCTGGTCTCCAAGGGATCGCCGCAATGGAATCAGGGTTCTTCCAAGCATGCTGCACGACGAGATGGATGAGCTCATCGGCAGGTGGGGTCACCCAAGAGGTAGGAGGCCGGGTGTGAAAAGCCTGCAGGAACACAGACTCCTCAGATGAAAGGTTGGAGGGCTTCCAGTCACCTCTCTGCTTTAACATTTCCAAGCTGTCTCTGAAGTAGACATCATCAGGAGGTGACCGTGAGGACCCTTCACCATCATCGTAATCCGTGTCTTCCATTAAGGACTCCTTGGGTGAGTCCATATGCTTCCTCTTGCACATCTTCTTTCGAGGGGGCTCCTCAGTGGGTATCTCTGAGGAGCACTCAGAAGAGCGGGTACCCTGAACACAGGTGTCTTGCGGCTTCTCTGCCCGGTGTCCGGGGGGGGGGGCGTCTGTGACAGCTATAGCTCAGGGGGTGAAAACTGGGGTTCCAACATCAAAAGAGTGCTACCAGAAGCAAGAGCCCTCTCCATCACGTGGAAGGCAGGCCCACCTGAAGAGGGACGGGAGCCCGGAACCGGGGTCACACCCTGCTCCGACGAACCCGACCCCATGGATGGAGCCACAAGCAGGATCGGCGTGGGCGTGGCTATTGGCACTGAGGATGGAACCGAGGAAATAGGTGTCTCCGTACCACGGGCCAACACGCTCATCCCCCAATCCCCAGATTGAGAAAGGACCAGTTCAGCGGGAGCCAAAGACCAAAGGGAAAAACTTGGAGCCGGCATGAGCTGCACGGGAGGCACCGAGGTGATGGGTTCCAATAAAGATGTCGAAGCAGAAGGCTTCGGAACCGAGATGGTCGAAGGAGGAGTGTAAGATGGAGTCTGTGAATAAGGCAGTCCAAGTCCTGCAGGTGGATGGGTCTTAGAAAGTGAGGGAATTCCCCTGGCTAACAATAGCTGGTCCACAAGACGCACCACATCGTGTTCAGAAAGGCTCCTGGTGGATCTAGTGGATAGTCTGGATGGGGAGTTAGGACGTTCGATGAAGGGGCTATACGCTTGGCCCAGAAATGGATCTACGGAAGAGGAGTATCGGGTCTGTGGTGCAAGGTCTGCCGGCACCGAAGTCTCTAGTTTTGAGACCGGAAGTAAAGGGGTCAAATCCAGTGAGGTCGGTACAACGCCCAGTGCCAAAGTGGCACTCGGAGCTGAAACAGTCGGTTCCAAAATGGAAACTAATGACGTAGTCAAAGGTGTGCCCTGAGGCGAAGTGCCCACAGTTGCCAAAGTAGAAATAGGCGTAGTGAGGTCTATGGTCAGTGCGGAGGCAGAACCGGTGCCGAAACGGGTGTTGGTATCAATAGTTTTGAGATGGTCGGAGCTGAAGAAGACGGAGCTGAGGGGGCTGATTTGTGCTCCGAAGATAATTTTGGGACCTTTGATTTCCCAGGCTTGCTCTGAACACCCGATGGTGAAGAAGGAAAAGAGTGAGATCTCTTTTTGTCCTTAGAAGGAGGGGATGAGACCTCCATCACAGAAATGGCCTCTGAGAAGGGAGACTTGAGTAACCCTTTCAGAATGAGTTTATTTTTGTGTTCATTAAGAGTGCGTTGACTGAAACTCTGACAAATGTTACATGGAGGTTGCACCAAAAGGTGGGACACTCCCAAACAGTATACACAGTCATCATGAAAATCACTGTTAGGTAACTTGCCCTTACATGAAGTACAGTGCTTAAAACCTGAAGTACCCTTCTTATCCGACATCTTGACAGAGAAAAAACACCACAGGCCAACTGTATAATCCAACTATAATCAAAGTCAACTCCGTTTGAAAAAGTCACAAATATAACAATACACTGGTATGATAAGAGAAAATAAAGGAAACGCCTGAATAAAAAACAGCTAATAGGTTAAACAATACCAACTATGGTACTGAAGGAACACCACAAGGGTAAGGGAGGAAGGCTGTACCAACAATGGTACTTGAAAGTATACCAATGGTAACTATAGGTAGAGAGGAAAAAACAAGGTCAGACAGAAGAAAAGGCACTAGAAAAGCTAATCGCTTAATAAAATATGAAGATATCCAAAATTTTTCACACAAATATCAAAAAGGTATCACTTAGCTGAGAGCTCGGATAAAACGTGGCTTTACTGCTATGCGGCAAATGAGATCTGGGTTAACAGGGAGAAGGGCATTCTGGGTAGAGACTTAGCTCGAGAGTTTTTTGGCTGCCGCAAACTTGGTAAAAAGGCCAACTTGGTTCCGAGGGCTTGGAACTGAACCCCATCTGTGAGGAATGGAAAGAAGATTAACAACATCAGATAAAATATTAACATTTTCTGGCTCCCTTATGGGAGGCCTAAACTTAGTCATCAATGCAGTGAACCATAGTCCTTAGCAGTTAGCCATGGTCCTCAAAGTTCAGTGTTCATTAACAATGACACAACATGAACAACTGCTGCCTAAACCACCACTGACAGCAAATGTATTATGACTAACTATATGCAAAGGTTTAAAAAGCACGATTATGTTTAATCACTAAAACATTAAATGCTAGTCAGCATGCCCTATTTGTGTAATTTACTTTCCTATGACCCAAAAAGTGCAACTACATGTTCTTGAATTTGTGTTGGTAGATTTTTTTGAACTTAAGCACAAATGCCTTCATACATTACGTTTCTCACTTCTGTTGAACTGCTTACTTCTTAATTTATTACACATATTAACACTTCATTAAAACCATAATCTGTGAGCATGGCAAATCAGGAGTTCTGTGTAGGCTAACATCAACTTCCATAAAACTGTTGCAGTTACAGAAAATGACACTTACAGGTGGATCACTATACAGAATATGTGGTCAGTTATAAGAGTTGTATCTTTTTAGATTCAAAAAGGAGAACACTCTCACTGAAACTTCAGATTATACAGGATAAACTGTGCCATCATCAAACAAAAAAATATTATTTCATCTTATTGTCAAAATAAAGATTCTGTGCTATGCAATGTTTGTTATTAATATTACTTTATACGATAGTAAAATGACTTAAATGTAGTATCAAAGCTTTCTGTAACATTTAGAGAAAAGTCCGAAAATATTTTTTCTTGTAAAATATCAAGACATTTGTCATTTTTATGCACCCAGGACAGAAAGTACAGTTGTGTACACTTACCATAAATGTAGATGTTTGAGTGTATTCACTGTTGCTGTCATCACACTTGGTTATCTTCATGCCCTCAGTCGGCCTGAATACCAGAGTCTTGGGATTTCTGCATCAGATGCCCCCAAATAGGAAGCTAGTATATGGTGTGGAACACCACCAGTAAAAAGTAAATACCACTGCCATTAAAAATGGCCATAGAGAGGATAGGTAGAAGGACAGAGAAAACCAGGGGCTGGAGGAAGGGAAAACAGGACTGCAACAGTGAATACACTCGAACATCTACATTTATGGTAAGTATACACAACTGTACTATGTTCTTCGTGTTTCACTGTTGCAGTCATCACACTTGGGTTTATTCCCACTGCTGAAGAAGGGTGGAGACAGTCAAGAAGTGTTAAGGCTGGCTAGCAGGCTTTGTAAGACTGCTGTAGCAAATCGAGCTCTGGATTTAGAAAAAATAGGTAAGTGGTAATGCTTGGTGAAGGTACTGTACAGAACTCCAGGTTGCAGCTTCCAGAATGTCCCTGGTAGGGACTCCCCTAAGAAATGCTGTAGAGGTGGCAGTAGCCCTAGTGGAATGTGTTCTGATCCCCTGTGGGGTAGGTTTTCCATGCTGATTGTAGCAGAAATGGATGTAGTGTGCTATCCATTTGGAAATGGTTTGCTTTGAAATGGCCTTGCCCTCTGGCCCTGTAGCAAAGCTGACTAGCAGCTGGTCAGATTTTCTGAAAAGTTTAGTCCTGTCAAGGTAGAACCTGAGCTGTCTGTTCACATCCAAGGAGTGCAGGATCATTTCCCCTTTATTCTGAGGATTACAGAAGAAGGTTGATAAATGGATGGATTGGTTTAAAGCCACACTGGAAACCACCTTAGGCATAAAGGACGGGTTAGTCCTGAGGGAAACCCTGTCAGCATGGAAAATAATGAAGGGTTCCACAGCCATTAGTGCCTGTAACTCAGACACGCTTCTTGCTGAAGTTATGGCTAAAAGCAAGGCTGTTTTCCAAAAGAGGAATTTTAACTCTGCTGAAGCAGCAGGTTCAAAAGGGGGAAGCGTGAGCTTTTCCAGTACAAAGTTTAAGGTCCCAGGCAGGGGTAAGTGCTCTCCTAGGGGGCCTTAAGTTGTTAGCCCCTCTCAGGAACTGTTTGATGAGAGGGTGAGAAAATAGAGGTGGGTCAGTATTATAATGAGCTGAGATAGCAGAGGCATGAATCTTAATGGAGGAGAAGGATAGGCCTCTGTGGAGTAGCTCTGCTAGGTAATCCAGGATTTGAGGTAAGGAGGGCACTGATGCGTCCTTTCCTTGAGACTGATTCCAAGAACAATATTATTTCCACTTTTCAGCATAAGATTTCCTAGTACTAGGACTTCTGGCTTCAAGAATGATGTCCAGCACCTGTTTGCTGAGGGTTGCTGGTGGTGTATTCAGAGGATAAGCCAGGCTGCAAGGTTTAGGGTTTGCAACTGTGGATGCAAAATCTGTCCCTCCTGCTGAGACAGCAGGGAAGGTGTCTGGTGAAGGTGCCAGGGTAGCACTGTTGTCAGACTGCGTAAGAGTGGGTACCAGTGTTGGGTTGGCCAGTCTGGGGCAATAAGAATTTCCCTTGGCCTGTCCTGTTTGATCTTGAGCAGTACTTTTGAGAAGAGGGGCAGAGGGGGAAAGGCATAAATTGAGAGGTTTTCCCATTTGAAGGATAGGGCATCCACCTTCCAGGCCCTGCTGTGAGGGTTCCTGGTGCAGAATTTGCTCAACTGGTGGTTCTTGGGGAAGCAAAGATGTCCACCTCCGGTGTCCCCCACCGCTGGATTAGAAGGTTGAAGATGTTGGGCTCCAATTTCCACTCGTGTGGGTCTAGGAGATTTCTGCTTAAGTCGTCTACCAGTGAATTTTGTTTGCCTGGCAGGAACTGAGCTTGTAGATGCACTTGGTTGCTCAAGGCTGTATTCCACAGGGTCATGGCTAACCTGCAGAGTGGGTATGAATGGGTTCCCCCCTGCTTGTTTATGTACCACATAACTGTGGTGTTGTCTGTTTTTATTAGGAGCTGTCCTGGAAGGATTAGTTATATGAAGGCTGTCACAGCATTCTGTACAGTTAGCATCTCTTTTTGACTGATGTGCAGGATAATTTGTCCTGGGCTCCACTTGCCCTGAATGCATTTGCCTGCCATGTGAGCCCCCCATGCATAGTCTGATGCATCTGTTGTCAGGGTTCAGGTGGCGAGGGGTTGTGTGAAAGGCAGTCCCTTGTGGATGCATGCTTCTGCCCACCAAAGGAACTCTGCCCTTAGACAAGGTATGATAGGAATGACTGTTTCCAGGTCCTGAGAATGTTGGCACCAAAGACTTTTTAAGTACCATTGAAGTTTCCTCATATGCAGTCTTGCATATGGAATTAGCAGAATGCATGAGACCATGAACCCTAGGGCTTGCAGTATTTTCCTTACAGATTGCTGGGTTTTGGTGGCCATTTGTTTGAAGTAGTTGGTCAAACAGACCTGTTTTCTGGAGTGAGAAATGCCATCTGGGAAGTTGTGTTCAAGCTTGCTCCCAGGAATACAATTTTTTGACTGGGCACCAGTTGTGATTTTTTTTTGTTGATGGTGTACACCAATGAAGTTGAGTCTTTTTAAAAATGCCAGGTGCAGAAGTAGCAATTCCTGACTGCCCACCTGAATCAGACAATCGTCCAAGTATGGGAAAATTTGGATATTTCTCTGCCTGCAGTATGCAATGGCAGCAGCCAGGCACTTTGTGACTACTCTGGGCGCAGTAGATAAGCCAAAGGGAAGTGCAGAGAATTGATAGTGCATAGAGCCTGCCCTGAAGCATAGACATTTCCTGCAAGACTCCCTTATGGGGATGTGCAGATAAGCTTCTTTTAAGTCTAGGGTGACTAACCAGGCATCCTTGGCTAGCACAGGGAGAAGCTGTTGCAGGGTAAGCATTTTGAATTTTGGGAGCACCAGAAAGGTGTTGAGAATTGATAGATCCAGAATTGGGCGCCGAGATCCCTCTTTTCTGGGCATCAGGAACAGTCTGGAGTAGAAACCTTGTCCCCTTTGTTTTACTAGAACAGGTTGAATAGCCCTGATACTGAGCAGGGAAAGTACTTGCTTTTGAGCCTCTGCCCACTGGTTTGGAGGAAGGTCTGGAAACTCGCTTGGGGTTGGCAGTGAATGGAAGTAGAGTCTGTACCCCTGGGATACAATGTTTAGGACCCATCGGCCCTGAGTAATGGACATCCCGTTTTTTACATGAAGGGCAAGTTTTCCTCCTAGGGGTGCAAGTAATTGGGCAGGACTGGGAAGGATAACTGAAAAGTCATTGTAAACTTTTTCCATAAGGGGTGGCTTACCACTCCCTGTTTTTGAGGTGGGGGCACTCCATTGTTTAGATCTCTGCATACCCTGAGACTGTAGTCTGGGTGGTCTGTTTCTTCTGTGTTTGAACTGAGAAGGCCAGGAACGGGCTGGAAAGGACCACTTTTTAGAAGGCCAATGCCTACTGAATCTACGTGGCTGCTCTTGTAAGAATTCTTTAACAGTTTACATAGATTTAGCTTTTTCTTCCATCTTTTTAAGAACCACTTCTGCTTTGGTGCCAAACAAACAGTCCTTATTTAAAGGAGCTTCTAGTAATTTTGATTTGAGATGATCTGGCAAGGTTTGTTGACCATGACAAGTTTCAACTGGAACTTAACTCTTGGAACTGGTCTAAACTAAAGCATCTCCCTTTAGAGGAGGCTGTCACCTTTTTTAACAATAAATTTCTTGAAATTCTAGACTCACATGCTCCTGCCCGCCTAAAGTGAACAAAAGGTAAAAACATACCTTGGCTTTCTAAAGAGTCAAGACTAAAAATAACCTGCAGAAATAAACTCTGGGCTACCTGGCACCTTACCAACGACCCCCATGATCATAATAAATACAGGCATGCTAAGAATGAAACTAAAAGACTTGTCTTACAAGATAAAAAAACAATACTACTGTAGGTTACAGACAGCTAATCAGAACAATCCTCAAAGGTTCTGGGCTGGGCTCAACAAGTTACTTCATTCTGGTAAAACATCTACAACTAGCCCCGCTGCCACCACTGATAAACCCCCAGAGGAGGTCGCAGATAGTTTCAACCATTTCTTTAATGAAAAAATTCAAGCTCTTGCCACTCAACTACCTCCTAGTTCCCCTGACTCTAATACCACTACCCCTTATAGCCAAAGCTTGTTCAGCTTTAAGCCTGTGTCAACTTCTTTTATCCGCAGTCTGATCAAAAAACTAAAACCCACCACACTCTCTGCTGACCAACTCCCAGCTGAATATCTGCAAATGTCAGCAAATGCCATTGCCTATCCAATCTCAATTCTAATCAATCACACCATATCAGAAGCCAAAATTCCTATCATCTGGAAAACGTCCTATGTAATTCCCTTACATAAAGGAGGTTCCTCTCTCTACTGAATACTCAAATTATAGGCCCATAGCCGTACTCTCTCCACTTGCAAAGATTATGGAGAAATGTATACATAAACAATTCATGCAACACCTAATCCAGAATCACCTTATGGCTGATATCCAGCATGGCTTTCGCCCACATCATAGTACTACCACAGCCTTAATGTCTTTCACTAACACCATAAACAATAACCGCAACTATAATCGCACTTCCTCTGCTCTCTTCTTGGATCTTTCCAAGGCATTTGATATGGTTGATCACCAACTTATGGTTCATACCCTGCGAACCCTCTGCCTAGATCCTAAAGCCCTCCTTTGGTTTACATCCTATCTTAATGAAAGACAACAGGCTGTCCTCTGGCAGAATAAGCTCTCTAATCTATTACCAAACACTCTTGGAGTACCACAAGACTCCATATTAGGACCACTATTGTTTTCCATCTTTATTAATGACCTGCCTACTATCATACCAAACATCAGCTGTATCGAATACGCTGACGACTCCACTCTAATCTGCTCAGCTCTATCTCCCACTGACTTAAAGACTGATACCCAGTCTACATTTACTACCACAGAAAACTGGCTCTCCAGTCGTCGGCTACTACTTAATCCAAAAAAAACTAAAATGTTCATATTCCCACCAACCCAAAAGTCTGTACCCTTCTCCTTCACCATAAATGCAAAAGATGGGACAGTCATCTCCCTCAACCCCAATTCAAAATTACTGGGTGTCATTATAGACAATAACTTAAAATTTGACCACCATGTAAATCAAACAATCAAGAACATCAATAAAAAACTTGGGTCACTCTATAGAATCAAAGCCTTCCTCACCCCTCCAGCTAAAATAGCCATTGCTCGCTCCCACCTACTTTCAACACTCCTATATGCTTCCCCCCTTCTTACCAATATAAATAAAACTGAACTTAATAGACTAACAACCTGTTATAATCACATTGCCAGGTTTTCAACAGGCCTGCCTTTCAGAACCCATCACTGCATCAACCTCAAACAGCTTGGATGGCTGGAATTTCCTAACCTAATCCAGTATAATCTGCTGATACTGGCTAACAAAATCCTCTACAACCCAGATAATACACCAACCCTTAGAAATACTATCCTCCCCCATAACAACACAAGACTGCCCTGCTCCTGTACTAAGTTACAAATCCAGACAATTAAAATTAACAATGCAGTTGGCATGGCCTTATTTGCAAACTCGGTAGGTAGAATCTGGAACATACTTCCAGCTGGCATGACCATGCTCTCCTCCCTATGCCAATTTAAAGCCAAAATTAAACAACATCTGGCATTAAATTGGCTATGCCACTGTGACAAGCCTGGCTAAGCCAACAACATGAATGTAATTTACTTATCTAGTAGCTATTGTTAATTTTCTCCTAACTACAACCCGGGTAATTTCTATCCTGTAAACCTGTCTATTCAATGCTTAACTATGTACCTTTGGAAATAACCTACATGTAAATTTGTACTATTTAGTCTGAATGCATTTTTTATCTGCATTTTTATTTTTATTATTTTTTTATCTGTACTGGTACTTGTGGTACTTATCTCCCCAGGCCTCCGCTGTAAATGGACATTGATCCAGTCGGACTATCCCGGTCAACAAATGTAAAATAAATAAAATAAATAAAAATTGTTCCTTCAGCCAAGCATGCCTTCTCAGTAGAGACCCAGTGACTGCAGCCCTGCAAGATGCTTCTAGAGTATCAAAGCCACACTGCAAAGTATGCTTACTAACTTGGTTTGCAGAATAAATTAACTCTTGTAAATCTTTATTTTCTGCACAATCAGGAAGTAACACCATTTTTTGTTTAATTAGTTCCATAATATGTTGCTGGTACTGCAACATGTGAAACTGGCAATTCAATGCCCTGATGGCAAGAGTTGCAGAGGTATATACCTTCCACCCCATCTGTCTAAAGCACTGGAATCCCTGTCTGAAGGGGTAGGGTTTTTGGCTATAGTAGCCTTAATACCTTTAGGTCCCTGGGAAATGGTCTCTGGATCCGCAGTAGGATTCTTAAAGAGAAATTTGTGAGAATCAGGTACTCTGTAGTACCTGTCAGGTTTTCTAGGGGCCAATGGTAAAGTGTCAGGAGTAAGACTGGATTCCATGAAGACATAATCTACAACATACAGGACAGGTGGTATAGCTAGAGGCCTGTGCTGAGGCAACTCTAAAAATTATCTGAGTCTCTTTTTGGACTGAGGGTAGTCCTGACATTCCCAGCGAAAATGCTCTCTCAAAGTATGCAAGGTTTCACCAAAAGAAAAATCCTCTGGAGGGGAAGCAGAGGGAATGGATTCCTCTGCATCTGAATCCTCATAGGTTGATAAGGGTATGTCCTGGTAATCAGAAGGGTCAGAGTCATCAGACTCCTGGTCTGTAAAATCAGAATGAAACTCAATTCTTTGTCTCTTAGCAGGGGAAGGCTGGCTTCCCCTAATTAGGGTAATAAGGTCTTCAGCCATTCTAAGCATTTGTTTTGTGGCATGGGAGCTTGAGCATGCGCTTTGGTTGTCGGTTTTCTAGGCATAGTGCGTACTCTGGGCCTGAGAAACTCGGTAGTTTTAGCTAAAAACAAAGCTGTCAGTTTAATTCGAACATTGGTAGGTCGGAATACACCCTCAGAAGCCGGTGCCTGCACAGTGGCTCCGGACCTATCCAAGGTAGAGACATCTGCAGGTTCCATAGTCGAAGAAGGACTCCGAATGGGTATCAGCAGAGACCTGCGAATCTGTAGAAGCGGGTATCAGGGGCTGCAAAGGTACCTAATTGACTACTGGCAGACTGGCGACTAGCTTAATGGAAGCATCGTCAGCAGTTTTGGACCTATGCTGTCTGTCTCTGCCTTTATCTTTACATTTTTTCAGAAGATCGGTAGTCGGATGGCTTATCAAAGTCATTTCAGAATACGGAGAACGAGAGCGAAAGAATTTAGTGACAAAGATAGCCCGACGACTAATGGTTTGGGCGTTAAGGCACAAAACCGAGAGCGAGGGACGTCATGGTCTGGGCCTAAAGAGGTGACGCAGTAAGAATGAAAATCTCAGTGAGGTATTTGCTTTCCACAGGCAAGACAATTGTTAACTTTTTCTGACATCGGTTAGAGCAAGAAAAAAGGATCCCCAATGGGTACTTAGCTTTAGAAGACTTCAGGTTTGAAACTTGAAAAACGAAAATTTCAGGTAGCGGCAACCGGCACTTGCGAACTGCTTCTGCTTCGGGCTGCTTCTTGGCAAGAAAGACTGATGTAATGGCGTCGGCTACCTGTTTTATACCCCTGATGACCTGACGTCATGGAAGAGATGACAGCATCCAATGCAGAAATTCCAAGACTCTGGTATTCGGGCTGACTGAGGGCTACCTGCAGGCAGACAACCCAAGTGTGATGACTGCAACAGTGAAACACGAAGAACATCTGCCTGAATCAGTGCTGTTCTGCAGAAGGAGGGACACGTGGTAAGCCTATCAGCTAGATACACTGATACTGTTTCTATTCCTCTCTACAATAAAGGCAGAGGAAAACAGTTTCACAACTTTTTTTTTTTTTTGTTATATCAGCTGCTGACCTGCTGACATCACTAGGACTAATTACCTATAAGATGTGGGCAGTACATGGCAGGAAGAACTACATATTTCCCATGTCTATGGTATTTCATGCAGGCAGAGACAAATTCCAGTATGTGACACATTAAGCTTTAAAAAAGGTAGATGGGCTTTCTCTTCCTTTGAATCCAAGGCAAAGAAATGAAAGTTTTATGAAATACAAGCAGGTTTCTGGTACCTAAATACTGGAACCATATTGTAGGGAGAAAAACAATCTAAGGGTTGAGTGACACTATAGAAAATTGTGGGCTTTTCCATTAAATAAATACCTAGTTCAAGATGCAGTGCAATTTATCTACTGATACTAAATGACTTCCGCTGTGCAGAAATGTCTTACACAGTTAAGCTCTATAGGTAACTCATATGTTGACTTTTTCAGTTCTTAAAGCAGCATCTGAGAAACAAAAATAAAGACCATTATATAAAACTGTTATTATTCACTGAAAGAAAGAACAGCCCCATATAACACACAAACCTTGCAGGGCTACTACTAGGTAGGAATATTAATGGGCTCTGTACTGCAGTATATTTTACAGCAGACAGCACCACTGTAGAAGTTATGTATAGGAGTCAATGTCAGCATTAGATGAATGAGTGTAAACTGGCAAGTAAAACTGCAAGCCTGCTTATAAGGATTGACGACAAAGACACTTATAAATATACATCCGCTAAGGTATCACCAGTCCACTAAATAAACATAGTGACAAAAACAATATACTGTGTTTTTAGAATCTTTTTGCAGTTTATGCACAAAATGCAGTTTTGAGCACAACTTTATCACAGTTCACAGAAATCCATTTAAACATGGTATACTGAGCAATATGTTGCATTAAGGTTTGCCACTGGGCTGCCATTTAGGACACATCATTGCATCAATCTAAATCAGCTTGGATGGCTTGAACTACCCAGCCTAATCCAGTATAACCAACTGATTATGGCCTATAAAATCCTCTATAATCCGAACAATACTCCTGCACTTAAAAATATTATCACCCCCTATAACAATCCTAGACCGCCTTCGATCCTCTAACAAACTACTAATTCAGACTAGCAAAATTAATAACAAAGCTGGTGACTCTCTCTTTGCAAACTCTGTAAGTAGATCCTGGAACTCTCTTCCAGCTGATATTACCTTACTTTCCACCTTAGGTCAATTTAAAACTAGACTCCAACAACATTTGTCACTTAACTGGCTATGTCACTGTATCAAGCCTGGCTAACTCTCTCTAGAATATGTAAAAATCTGTTAACCAGTTTACTGTGTAATTTAATTTAATCCTGATTTACACTTGGGATTAACTCTAATCTGTGGAATTTGTTTAACTTGCTTACTTATGTAATCTCTGTAAACAGTCTGTTAGTATTATGTAATGCTGTATCTGCTTACCCTTGGAGCTTTTCTCCCTGAGCCTCCCCAAAAAATGGACACGCATCCAGTCGGACTATCCCGGTCAACAAATGTAAAATAAAAAAAAAATAAAAATAAAATAATTAAGTAGGGCTCCACAAACAGAAGATGAATGACATACTTACAGAACCCCATTCACAAGAAGTAACCAAATTCTTACAGGCTGTTAAATTAGGTTGCATTGTTTTGCATTTAAGAACAGACTTTGGTGGTGGAAAAGCTGAAAAGGTGACAAACACCATTTGCAAGTCAAATACTTGAAATGCATGGGCCCTTAACTTCCATTTGTAAATGAAAATCTGTTCAATGAACTACAGTCATTAATCTCTTTCACACACTGAATAGAATACATAAGTTTTCTTTTCCTTTCCTTTCTTTTTTTTCTTTCTCTCCTCTCTCTGTCACTTTTTTGAATGGGTTAGCATAAGATTTCATCCAGAATTTCATTCTCTGCTTCTAACTTTAGCCAGGTTTGCTGCAAGAAAGAAATAATATGCTGTCCCAATTAAGAGAGAAAATGGAACATGAACAGAACAATGTAGTTAATGAGGAATATTTAATAGGAAGGTTTTAGGCTTTCTACATTATCCACCATCTATTAGTTTGCCATTGTTAAGTGCTAAATTCCAGATGAAAAGCAAAATGACTTCCTGTAATGTAAACTATGCTATTTGTACAGACAGTGGACTTCTTTTGTCAACAGGCTGACGATTAAGAAGTTCACAAAATGCAACTCCTGGCATGAATACCATGTAGGCAGCGCTGTCCTGAATTCCCCATGACTATAAGTAAAAGTTTTTTCTGACTGCACCACCACTTAAGCTCCTCATGGTGGTCAGCAATCAGTGTGCAACATGCTGACCAAAGCCAATCACTACTAATAAAAAATGTCAACATTTTTTTTACATAACACTAAATGCTACATTTTTACGAATTATATGACATGAAAAAGGATGCAGTTATTCTCTTTGTTTTATGCAGTGTTGCATCTATTCCGTAGCACTGACCACATATGGAACAAGAAGCAAGCAGCACGTCAGAAAGCGGACATATTACTAGAATGGTAAGCAGACACTTTTTCCTCCGCCACGAGATACTTGGCAGAGTGTTCTGATGTAACATTTAGAGTACAGGGATCAGAATCAGGATATCTATGAAAAATTAGACATTTTTATTTATTTAACCTTTGTTGACTGGTTTTGTCTCACTAGGCTAGCAGTCTCTTTTCATTGAACACCTTTATACTAACTAGGGGAAAATTGGCCAGTGCATTGAGGGAACTCCCCTACTCTTTTCTATCCATTTGGTCACATTGGAGGGCTGTTTGCAGGCTTGGAGATTGCCAAGATGGGGGAAGTAGAAAGTGCTGTAGCAGACATCACAGCAGAGAGTATGGAAAAAATAACCAGGGGGAGCTGGAATTGTAATTAAGGAGCTGTAGAATGGAGGGCTTGAAACAGAGGTATTAATGAAGCTGATGAGGAACAAGAACCAAAAGAGAGTCCGAAGACAAGTAGGAGTGCAGTAATGAATTGTGTTATAGATTAGCAGTGGGGGTGTTCTTTCTATGCTTTTAAAGTGAGGTTTTTGTGTTCTGCTCAGGTGGCATAATCTTGATAGAGGCCTGTTGTGTAGGCTGGAAGTTTTGTTTGTGTTTCTGGCAGCCATTTTCTGCTGATTGTCTTCATTATTGAGAGTAACAAGGCCTCCTGACCTTCTGTAGTACGAGTGATTGGGTAATAGCAGGGGCTGAGGAGTAATCTGATCTTCCCAACTCTTCCATTCTTACTGCTATATAAACCCTGCGTCTTATAAAGGCTCTGCTTTTATTGTCAGGCTCTGGATTGCATTGCATAAGTGGAAATTCCTTAAGATTCCAAGATCAGGCTAAGTTATTTCTTACGCTTATTTCACTGAATTGCACTTCTGAAACGCTTATAATTGTGCTATACAGTTGATCTACTATATTTTTGCACTGTTATAAAGCTTTTTATTGTTTTACTGCATTTATGTACTGTTTTAAAACTACTTAACTGTAAACTGCTTTTTCATACTGAGAGTTGTATTTTCTGTTTGTGATTGCTCTATCCGAACCTTTATGTGCATTTTTGTCTGTTAAAAACATTCTCTAGTCTGCTCCTTGATCTGTTTAAAACTTTCATTTAGTGGCTACAGCTAGGAACTGTAATAAAGTACAGTTTTGTACCTACCATAAATGTAGATGTTCGAAGATCCACATTGCTGCAGTCCTTACACTTGGGGTAGTCCGCTGTCCTCAGTCGGCCCGAATATCAAAGTATTAGGCTGACGTCGGTCAAGGCGCTTAAGACTGACATCAGGACGTCAGGGTACAAATGCGCATGACCGACGTCATATCCTCAGTCTTTTCTTGCCCCAGATGTCAGAAGACCCTAAACAGAAAGGTCAAAACCAAAAGACAGCAAAAAACAACCAACCACCCTTGCACTAATCATATGTACAATATATACAATATCCACAATATTCACAACCCAAACCACACAACCGCCTCTAACTACAGAGGGGAAGGAGGGAGGGTAAATTGGACTGCAGCAATGTGGATCTTGAACATCTACATTTATGGTAGGTACAAAACTGTACTATGTTCTTCATCTCACATTGCTGCAGTCCTTACACTTGGGTAGAATCCCAAAGCAGAGGTAAGGGAGGATGGCAAAACTATAAAGCAGTAGGAGCTGCCAAAATGCCCTGTAAAATTGCAGTGGCAAAACCAGCCCTAGATTTAGAGTAAAGTGGAAGGTGGTAATGCTTAGAGAAAGTATGCACTGAACTCCAAGTAGCTGCCTCCAAAATATCTTTAGTTGCCACCCCTTAAAAAGCTGTAGAAGTGGCAGTAGCCCTAGTGGAATGAGGCCTAATCCCAGCTGGAATCTCCTTACCATGATGGGAATAACAGAAAGCAATACAAAACCCAATCCACTTAGAAATAGTTTGTTTTGACACAGGCTTGCCCTGAGAACCCAAAGCAAATGAAACAAATAACTGCTGAGACTGCCTGAACCCTTTAGTTCTGCTTAAATAATATCGCAACTGCCTGTGTATATCCAAGGTGTGCAAAATCTTTTCCCCTTTATTTTGGGGGTTTGCATAAAAAGTAGGCAAATGAATAGTTTGGTTTAAAGCCACACTAGAAACCACTTTAGGCATAAAGGAAGGATTAGTACGTAAAGATACCCTATCCTTATGGAAAATTAAGAAAGGCTCAACCGCCATAAGGGCCTGCAATTCAGAAACCCTTCTCGCAGAGGTAATGGCCAACAAAAAAGCAGTCTTCCATGATAAATATTTCAACTCGGCAGTAGCTGCAGGCTCAAAAGGTTGTAGAGTGAGTTTCTCCAACACAAAACTGAGATCCCAAGCAGGAGTAGGAGCTCTACGCGGGGGTCTTATATTCTTTGCCCCTCTAAGGAATTGCTTGAAAAAAGGATGAGAAAACAATGGTGGGTCACAGTCATAGTGAGCAGAAATCGCTGCAGCATGAACCTTAATAGAAGAGAAGGACAAACCTTTGTCCAGTAACTCAGCAAGATATTGAAGAGCCACACTTAAATTAGGCTTAGAAACATCAAATTCCTTTGCTGCACTCCAAAATAAAAATCTCTTCCATTTATCTGCGTACACTTTCCTTGTACTAGGCCTTCTGGCCTCCAAAATAACATTCAAAACTTGCTGTGAAAGCTGAGACCCTCCAGGGTTTAAAACAGAATATGCCAGGCTGTTAGGTGAAGAGAGTGAAGTTTGACATTGAGTAAATGACTGTTCTCCTGAGACAGCAGGTGTGGAATCGAAGGCAAAGGCCATGGAGGCTCCCGTACCAGACTTCTCAGTAATGGGTACCAGTGCTGGCGAGGCCAATCTGGAGCTATTAAAATCATCTTTGGCTTGTCCTGTCTGACCTTTAGGAGTACCTTTGGGAGGAGAGGCAGAGGTGGAAAGGCATACACATGAAGATTGCTCCAATTGAAAGAAAGAGCATCCACTTTCCAAGCTGTGGGATGAAACCTTTTTGTGCAAAACTTTGGCAGCTGGTAGTTTAGTGGAGAAGCGAACAGATCTATGTCTGGAGTTCCCCATGACACTGTCAATTTCTGAAACACATGAGGATCCAATTTCCACTCGTGGGGATCCATAATTCGTCTGCTCAACACATCTGCTAAGGAGTTCTGTGCTCCCGTCAGAAACTTTGCCTGAAGATTTAGCTGTAAACTGAGAGCAGTCTCCCACAAAATCATTGCTTGTCTGCATAGAGGATAAGAATGTGTTCCCCCTTGCTTGTTGATGTACCACATGACAGTTGTGTTGTCTGTTAGAACCAACACCTGCCCTGGAAGAAGTAAACCCTTGAAAGCTATTAATGCAAATTGGACTGCTAACATCTCCTTCAAGTTGATATGTAGATGTTGTAGTCTGGCAGGCCACGTGTCTTGTATCCACTTTCCATTTAGATGAGCTCCCCAAGCTTTGTCTGAGGCATCTGTCGTTAGAATCTGACTCGCCTCCGGCCGGGTCACAGAGAGTCCCTTGTTTAGGTGACATTCCTGAGCCCACCACAAAAATTCCTTTTGAATGTAAGGTATTATCTGAATGACAGTGTCCATATCTTGGCAGTGCTGTGTCCATACATTTTTGAGATACCATTGTAGCTTCCTCATATGCAGTTTGGCATTGGGAAGCACCAGAATACAAGATGCCATGAACCCCAAGGCTTAAAGGACTGTCCTTGCAGTCCGCCTGGACTGATGAGACAATTGATGGAAGTAAAGGGAAAGATTCTTTTGTTTGTCCGGGGTCAAAAGGCCATCTGGGATGCTGTATTCAGTCTCACACCCAGAAAGCACATGTCTTGAGAGGGTACTAGACTGGACTTTATTTCGTTCACAGAATACCCCAGGCATCTTAGCACTGCTATCACATATTGCAAATGATGAAGAAGTTCGTCCCTTCCTTGGGCCAGAATCAGGCAATCGTCCAAATAAGGATAGATCTGCATTCCTTTTAGCCTGAAGAAAGCTATCACTGGAGCCAGAACCTTCGTGAACACTCTGGGCGCAGTGGATAAGCCAAGGGGCAATGCAGAGAACTGATAATGAGAAGTCCCAGCTCGAAAACGCAGATACTTCCTGCAACTTAGCCTGATAGGAACATGAAGGTAAGCCTCCTTGAGATCCAGAGTCACCATCCAGTGATCTTTGCCCAGCAGAGGTAAAAGCTGTTGTAACGTCAACATTTTGAACTTGGGAATGTCCAGATAAGTGTTGAGGATAGATAAATCCAAAATTGGTCTCCACGTGTTCCCCTTCTTTGGTACTAGGAACAGGCGAGAATAAAATCCTAGGCCCACTTCTGGCAGAGGAACCGGCTGTATGGCCCCTATTTGAAGCAGCAGAGAAATTTGTTTGTGAGCCTCTATTCTTTGCTGAGGAGGAACGTCTGGCATGCCTTTGAAAGGAGGCAAGGTATGGAAATAAAACTTGTAACCTTGGTGTATAATAACCAATACCCATCTGTCCTGGGTAATTAAACTCCAATTTTCATTGAAGAGTGCCAACCTTCCTCCCAAAGGTGCTGCCAGACAAGAAGGCTCTGGCAGCTGAAAAGGGAGGTCATTGGGCCTGTTTACGAAAGGACTGGCCCCTGCCCTCACCCGAAGACTGTGCAGGTGAACTCCCTGTTCTAGGTCTGAAAGAGCCCTGAGCTCTGCCCCTACCACGTCTACATCTTCCCCTAGACTGTGAATCATAAGAAGGGTACGTCCACCCCTTAGCAGGCCAATTCCTGCTAAACTTCGGAGGCTGAACTTGCAAAAAATCTTTAACAGCCTGCATAGACTTAGCCTTGTCTTCCATTTTCTTTAAGACTGCCTCCACAGGTGACCCAAACAACACATCAGACTGTAAAGGAGCATCTAAAATCCTTGTCTTAACATGGTCAGATAAATTCTGATCCCTCAGCCAGGCGTGCCTGCGAAGAACTGACCCAGTGGCAGCCACCCTAGACGAGGCCTGTACAGCATCAAAACCACATTGTAAAGAATGCTTACCCACTTGTTCAGAAACATGTACCAAATCTTGTAATTCTTTACACTCAATGCCTTCCGCCAGAGCATCTACCTTAGACTTCAATTGAGAAAGAAGATAGTTTTGATATTTCAACATGTGAAACTGGCAATTCAAAGCCCTCATAGCTAAGGTGGAAGAAGTATAGACTTTCTTTCCCCATCTATCCAAAGCTCTGGCCTCTTTATCTAGAGGAACCGGATTTTTTACAACAGAAGCCTTGACCCTTAGGTCCCTGACTAACAGTTTCTGGGTCTGCCCTAGGACTCTTATAAAGATATTTATGAGCTTCAGGCACCCTGTAATACCTGTCCGGTTTAACAGGAGCAGGAGGCAAAGAATCAGGATTAAGTGAAGCCTCTGCAAACACATCTTCCACAACATCCAGAACAGGTGGTATAGCCAAAGGCCTATGCTGGGGTAAAAGCAAAAATTCCCTAAGCCTTTTCCTGGAATCAGAGAAGTCCTGACCTTCCCACTTAAAATGTTCCCTCATGGAATGAAGAGTCTCTGAAAAGAAAAATCCTCTGGAGGAGAAGCAGAAGGAGTAGAATCATCCACATCAGAATCAGAATAAGGAGAATACTCCTGCAAGTCTTCAGCCGAAGACTCTGAAACATCCGAAGCCTGCTCAAAACTCCCCAATTCTGGTTCCACCCTAGGCCTCTTATCAGGAGGGGGCAAAGAACCTCTAATCAAAGTAATTAAATCTTCTGCCATTTTAAGCATGTGCTTCTTGGGCACAGATCCTGATGAACTAGGAGTGACACCAACAGAAGCTAAACTTGGCCTGCCTCTGGGAGAAGCCTTGGAAACAGAAGGAGAGGGCCTAACCACCCTAGGAAGGGAGGGGAGTACAGTAACCTGAGAAGCCCCTTCAGCCTGACCTGCCTCCTGAGAGGCCACATCCTGCAATATCAAAGTCTCCCCCTGGGACTCCAGAGAAGCCTCCGGAACCACCGGTTCCACTGGCCTCTAAAGAACCGGCGTCTGGTGGACGACTCTTCTTGCCTGGGTTTAGCTGCTTTGTCTTTGCGCTTCTTCGAAGAAGCGGGCGTCGGAGCATCCGACGGCATATTATAATTGCACCGCTTCCCGAAGACCAACCTGGCACAATCTAACCTCTGCTTAATAGTGCGCTTATTGAACCTAGCACAAAAGCGACACCCAACAACGTCGTGCTCAGGCCCCAAACAAGGAATACACAAAGTATGATAATCTCTATGCGGTATCTGTTTCCCACAAGAAATACAGTTATTCACTTTTTCTGACATCCGGTAAACCACTGAGGCAAGAAAAAACTAAAATATTCCCCAACGGGTACTTGGCCAACTTTGACTCGGTCTGAAACTCAATTCGAAAAATTTCAGACGCCGAAGCGGCACTTGCAACACTGCTTCTGCATCGGACCATGCGGCAAAAAAGACTGAGGATATGACGTCGGTCATGCGCATTTGTACCCTGACGTCCTGATGTCAGTCTTAAGCGCCTTGACCGACGTCAGCCTAATACTTTGATATTCGGGCCGACCGAGGACAGCGGACTACCCCAAGTGTAAGGACTGCAGCAATGTGAGATGAAGAACATCTGTAATTTTTTCCCACTCATCCACCCTCCCTAGTGTTGTGTGTTTTTATACTTGGCGGCTTTGCAGTTGCCCGCCCATACTGTATATTTGATCTGTGACACTCCTCCCAGTCTAGTGTCATTAGTTCACTCAATCTAATAGAGAACATTTGTGAAGGCCAACCCACTCAGATTCTTAACGTTGAATTAACTTCTGTTCCAGCTTTCTCCATTTCCACTTTAATGGAAAAAAAATTCTAAGCTTTAACTTCTGTTCCAGCTTTCTCCATTTCCACTTTACTGGAAAAAAAAAATTCTAAGCTTGCTTCCCCCCTTTCCTGTGGCAGGTCAGATACGGATTTGCTGTGTCCAGGACTGTTTGTGAGCTCCTAAGCCCCCCACACACACACACACTTAACTGGGGTTAAACTATTCCTGGCGCCATAAAGTCTGTTTTTCAAAATTTCCCTTGCAACTAGCCAGCTTTTTAGTTTTAGCACTCATCTGTTTCTTTGATCTCAGCATTTGTTCAGAACTCATTGCAAGCACTAAATAAGTTACAAATTACTACAGCACTCAACTTTCCTCACTTGTCTAGAGGAAAACAGTTTTTAGTACTTAATAAATAAGCACCTATTCAGGCATGTCTAAAGGTCAGCTCCTGGTGTTTTCTCCTGTCTAACTGATGAATCTGGGCATCTTGAGACAATGCAGCAATTGCCTCATGTACACAGACAACCCTCTCCTCCTACCACCCAACACTACGACCTGTGAGAGATGCACTTATATAGCCAAACTGGAAGCAAAGCTCTCTTTACCAAAGACAGGCCTAGACAGTCAAGAGGAGAAGGTAAACACTTGCACCGCACCACACTCATCACAAAGTCCCTCAAAACCTACACCACCAAAACACACACACAGAACCACAAAACACACACCTACATTCGCGGAGGCTCTCTGTACTAATCTGCCCAAACAACAGAGACCTCCAAAGCAGAAATGCAAGCAACCTCCACCCCCCAACACAACCCAAATGACACATAGTCCACATACTCAGTGTGCCACTCAACTACAGCCCATAAGGCATAACGTACCCAACACTCTAGTCATAGGTGACTCTATAGTCGGGCACACTGATGTTCCACTCACCAGGCTAAACAAGGAAAGAGTTACTGTCAGCTGCCTGTCAGGTGCCAGGATCCGCCACATAACGCACGCACTCAGGTCACTCCACAACAAGTACAAATATGACTCTGTCATTGTCCATGTTGGTGTGAATGACCTGAGACATACCTCCCTGGACTACATGAAAAGATACATGGAGGAGCTCTCTGATCTTGTAGCCCAGGCCGGTATGACCCTAGCCCTGAGTAGCATCCTGCCATCACCCAGAATGACACCACAGTACAAGGACAAAATGATTGACTTTAACAATTGGCTAAGCTTCTGGTGTAATTCTAAGGGAATCCAGTATCTGTCTGCCTGGGATGACATGATCGACAGACCATGCTGCTTTGCCAGAGATGGCCTGCACCTGTCGTCCTTGGGATTCCGGATACTGGCACAGGCTCTTGCCACCCCTATAGTGCCTTTTTTAGGCAAGGTTCAAATGACAAATTCACCACCGTAACAGGTACAAGCAAGCAAAATCTTAGGGTAATGCTACTCAATGCTAGAAGTCTAAACCTCAAAATGCACTCACTCGAGGCACTCCTTAAAATGGAGAACACTGACATCTGTGCAGTGACAGAGACCTGGTTCAAAGCTCCAGAGAGCACCCCTGCATTACCAGGCTATAATTCATACCACACCGTTCGGCCACCAAACCCGGACTGAAACACTAAAGGTGGAGGCATGTCCATATTCATTAAGGATATCCACACCACCAAGCTAGTTGCTCAGCATAATGCATCCGAGATTATCCAAGTTCAACTAACTCTGGGCAAAACCGCAATCCAGATTGTAGCTTGCTACAGACCCGCCACCATGCCCCAGGATTCCCACTCCTCTTTTTTTGATACACTGGAAAATATTAAGGTACAAACCAACAGTCTAACAATGAGTGATTTCAACTACCCTACCATTAACTGGGAAAACTACTTATGTACCAACTCTTTTGCTCAACATTTTCTGGAAATCATCAATTCCAACGCTTTGGATCAACTTATCCACACCCCCACCAGAGGCAGCAATATCCTAGACCTGGTCATCACCAACATGGGTGACCGGTGTTCCACACCAGAGGTCAGCTCCTCATTGGTCAGATCTGACAACAAGCTAATCACCCTAGACATCCACATCCCGCTCCCACCCCCCAGTAGGAAGACAACCGTAAAAAATTTCTCCAAAGCCAACTTCACGCTTCTTAAGACAGAAGTGGCAAACTTCATGACACCCATGCAGATGGACAATAGAGGTACGACTGCTGAATCCTACACAAATGCACTTAATAAGCACTTACATGAGTGCATGGATCGTGCTATCCCTAACAGAACCAAGATGCTATCCTCTAAAAAAAGGAAGCCAATCTGGTGGTCTTCTGCCATAAACAAACTCTACAACAGAAGAAAGAAACTGTTGCAAAAAAGAGTAAAATCCCACGATTGGAGGAACGCCCTGGTCAGCCTCAGTAAGAAGCTGAGATCCCTCATAAAATCCTCCAAAGCTAGTTATGAAAACAAAATTGCCACTGATTCTAAAGACAACCACAAAGCATTCTATAGCTATGTTAAAAATCTCAATGGCAACACTCAGATCTGCTCTGAGTTACAGCACAATGACACTAAATATACAGAACCAACTGATATTGCCAACATCCTGGCAGATAGGTTCAGTGCTAACTTTACCCCCCTCTCACCCCCTAAAGGGCCCATCTTTATACCGGAAGAATGCAAAGTTCCTGTAATCACGGCTGCACAGTAAAAACTTCACTCTCCAAAGCCAAGAACACAGCATCAATGGGACCTGACAACATCCCAGGCTGCCTTCTACATGAACTACAGAATGAACTGGCACCCCACCTAAGTACCATGTTCAATCATAGCCTCACCTCAGGCTTTGTGCCCATTGAATGGCGCATCGCGACAGTTATCCCACTCCACAAAGGGGGGGCCACAACAGATCCCGTGAACTACTGCCCCATTAGCCTGATGAGCCTCGTCTGCAAGGCCATGGAACTCATAAACAAAGACATTGGAGATCTCTAAACCCTGGACCCCACACAGTTTGGGTTTGTAAAAGGCAGAGCATGTCTCCTAAACCTGATAGGACTTCTTTGAAGTAGTCACCAAGGCCATGGATGAGGGTAAGGTGGTTCACAAAGCCTATCTAGATCTCGCCAAGGCATTCGACACCATCCCCCACTCTGGAATTATAGATAAACTCACTAAACTAGGTATAAATCCCTATGTCACAGGATGGGTTGCCAACTGGCTTACTGAAAGAACCCACACTGTGAAAGTAGCAGACTCCAAATCAGACTTCAGACCAGTGACAAGTGGAGTACCACAGGGTTCAGTCCTGGGTCCTCTCCTGTTTGGTATCTACTTCTCTGAAGTACAGGCTAACACAGAAGGTCTTTGGCTAACTAAATTCCCACATGACTGCAAACTAGGAGCCATAATTAAAACTCCTAACGATGTGGACATCCTACAAAAGGAACTCACTGAGACAGATGCCTGGTGTCAAATACATAGTCTCAAGCTCAATGCCAAAAAGTGCATTGTCATCCCCTTTGGTAAAAATTCTGTACCCATGAACTACCACATAGTTGGTAGTCTACTTAACACCGAAAGTGTGATAGGATACAAGTGGACAGTAGTCTCTCCTTTGATAATCACATCACCAAAGTGGTCAGTAAATCCTTCTACGTGGCACACCTCATCACAAAAGGTTTCTCATCCAGAAAAAAAGAGGTCATTGTTTCCCTCTACTCATCACTCATTAGACCCATTATAGAGTACAACGCCCCTTTTGGTATGTACCTCACAAGACATCTACAACAACTGGAAAGGCCGCAAAAATACCTCACAAAGAGGATTACTGGCCTCAAACAGATGCCTTAGGCAGACCTTCTCAAAAAACTTCAGCTTTACTCCGTCGCATATCGCCTACTCAGAGACGATCTCTGCTTAACATATAAAGCTATGTCAAACCCAGAGCTGTTGGACATGCTCCACTTAAAGAAATCCCAATCCCTCTGAGCTACACGCTCTAGGGACCTAAACCTTGTCACCACAATAAACAGAACATGCTGGAGGGATAGATTCCTGTCCCAGAGACTTCCCATACTCTGGAACAGACTGACTATCTAAGTCAAACAGAGCTCCTCATTAGCACTCTTCAAGAAAAATCTTGATGATTGGATGGGTAATAGGAAATTCACCCCGGGGATCACTTCTGTGGTTCTGCTTGACAGGGGCACAGGAAAATAATTTTCTTGGGTGGCGAAAGCCAGGGTACATTTTTGGCTAGGCTTGTATAGGCCCTAGGGCCAATAGCCTAGTACCTACCTATGAACCTATGAAGATGAGAAGGACACTAATTCAATTGAGAATTATGATGCAGTAACTGAAAAGGGGATACTGGGGGGGAGGCATGACTGGCTGATGCAGTAACCAGTTTTAAGTGCGTGCCACTGCAATAGGGTGGCATGGCTGTTGGTAATGAAGGGAATAAACAAATTTATGAAAAGACAGTAAACTAAGGAAGGACAGTAAGTATAATACAAGAAGAGAGTCATCACAAAGAAACTAAAGGACGACAATTTCAGAAGAAAACGACAGTGATATTAATTAAAAATAAAAATTCAAGAGTGGACAGATATGCAATTATGGATGATGCAATTTTGCCATTAGGTGTTGGATGTGCATGATGGAAAATTACAGCAACATTTCATATGTTACAATAATGAATGGGAAAAACAGGACTGTTGGTATGGGGGAGCCTAAAGCTTGTGTTTTCTGTCTAGATGAAATACATTTATTTCAGGAATGTACTAGAAGAAGACATAGAAATGTGCAGAGCAAGGGCATACTGCCAAGAACTATGGGCCATTATGTAAGAAATGTAGTGAGTTTGGTTGTGCTATGTCTGCTTTATACAATATGTGTTAAAATATAGAAAAAAGGAAAGAGCTGAGGCTTTGTGGGGGAAAAAAGTTAATATGGTCAGTAAGACATGAGATATTTTCTGAGACAGGAGTGTTGATAAAAGACAATGAAATAAAAATATTAGATGCAACAATATTAATACCAGGAAGGGTGGTGATATGTAATATAAAAAAGGGGAAATTACGTGAGGGTAATTATAGTTTATGCATAAACAAACATGCTGGAAAGAAGTAAAATGTATGAAAGCATAAAGAAACATGTAGTAGAAACTGTGTCATTAACAGTTTGGGATTTTAATTGCAGAATGAGAAAAAAATTGAAAATAACACAGCACATTAAGGTAATGAAAGACAGGACAAAATGTGTAAGTTTGAATATAGGAAAAAATAGAAAGCAGACATGTAAAAGAGGAATTTCTAAAACTGAAACAAATTTTGTTATGTATTTAAGCCATATGAACGAAGTGGCAGGTGGGGTAGAATGTGTGGGGCTTTCAAATCATACAGCAATATGGGCTGTATTACGGGATGATGAAGTAATAAAGGAAGCAAAATTAATAAAAAGTTTAACTGGGGAGATAAGCAAAACGAGGGAAAAAAAGGCATGTTATAAGTTACTGAAAGAACATGCAACAATGAGGATATATTAAAAAAGCTGGACACATTGGTGGGTAGTGTTTAAAGAAAAATACTTTTGGAAATGGAAAGAAAGATAAAAAAGAAGTAAAGTAGAATATGGAGATTTTATGAAGGATTTTGAAAAAGGGGATGGAAGAAACATCAGGTGTAATAGGATAACAGAAACAGAAAATTAACTGTAAGAAAGGAATAAGGAGAAAACTGACAATAGTGTATAGACAAACTGATTTGTCACCCCTTTTTTAAGTGTACTGGTTTTGTTTTGCATGTGTTGCAACAGCAGCATTGCTTAGTGTAGGGGTAATAAACTGTTGTACATTTTCTTTGGTGGAATCACTTAATTCCTAGTTGAAATTGTCACGATACAGCTTCCATTGCATTCTAAAAAAAGAAGTTATGCACTCACCGTAATGTTCCATCTGTGTTGTTCATTTTCATTTTTCCTCAACATGTGGATTTGAATCCAGTCCTCAGATTTGATTCAACCTCTTTTTTTACAGCTTGTGGATACTACAGACTCTTGAGCGCCTCCCTTACCCATAATGCACCAGCCCCCCCCTCTTTCTCCAGATCTTGTTTACTGCCCTATATAGCAATGAAATCAAAGCTTTTAAATGGAAAGTCACTATCTGGAGCTAAAACAACAGGAACTTTGGTTCCTATAATAATTTCCCATTCTTCCAGAAATCATCAAGAAAAATGGTAGTTGGCTGGAGGAAGGGGAGTTGAGTAAGAATGAAAATGGACAACACAGATGAAACGTTACGGTGAGTACATATGTTCTTTATCTGATATCAATTTTCATTCATTCATTCCTCTACATGTGGGATACAGTCCCCAGCTGGTGAATCTGGGAATCTTGAGGCAATGTTATAACTGCCTCATGTACACAGACAACCCTCTCCTCCTCCCACATAACACAAATACTTGCGAGAGATGCAGCTATTTAGCCAAACTGGAGGCTGAGCTCTCTCAACTCAGGACTGGCAAGACCAGACAGGAGGAGAAGGCAACTACACACACCACAAAACCAGCCTCACATAATGCTACCACTCCACTGAATCAAACACATAAACACACAAAGACATACTGGAGGCTCTGAGTAAAATTTACCTAAACAGCAGAGGCCTCCAAAGCAGACACCCAAACAACTGCTACCTCAAGACACCCCACAAGCAACACATAAACCACAAAAAAGCAGTGCAAGCAGTCACAGCAATTCTTAAGGCCAAATACAACACCAAACATACTTGTCATAGGTGACTCCATAGTCAGACACACTGGCGTCCCACTCACCAGGCTGAACAAGGAGAGGGTCACAGTAAGCTGCCTATCGGGCTAGAATCCGCCACATAACACAAGCACTGGTCACTCCACAGCAAGTACAAATATGACACAGTCATTGTCCATGCTGGTGTGAACGACCTGAGGCACCTCCCTGGACTGCATGAAAAGAGACATAGAGGAGCTCTGATTATGTAGCCCAGGCAGGTATGACCCTAACCCTGAGCAGTATCCTTCCTTCACCAAGAATGATGCCACAATATAGAGACAAGATGATCAGCTTTAACAATTGGCTTAATGGTGTCATTCAAAGGGGATCCAGTGTCTGTCTGCCTGGGATGACATGCTTGACAAGCCACGCTGCTTCGCAAAGGGCGGCCACCTGTCACCCTGGGATCCGGATATTGGCTAAGGCCTTGCACCCCCATAGTGCCTTTTTAGGCAAGGCTCAAATTCTAAACCTACCACCCTAGAAAACAAAAATGGGAAGAAATTGAGGGTAATGCTGCAATGTGCCAGAAGTCTAAATCTCAAAATGCTGTAACTGAAACCTGGTTCAAGGCTCCTGAGAGCACCCGGCACTATTAGGTTTTACCTCATCATCATGCGTTCCGGCCCCAAAACCCGACCACTCCACAAAGGAGGGTGTATCCATATTCATAAAGGATACTCACACCTCCAGGTTGGTGGCAACGCATGAAGCTTCGAAACCATCCAGG
Organism: Protopterus annectens; assembly: GCF_019279795.1. NCBI lineage: Eukaryota > Metazoa > Chordata > Ceratodontiformes > Protopteridae > Protopterus > Protopterus annectens. The sequence continues at coordinate 1,976,807,088 of NC_056729.1, read as the reverse complement.
TGCAGCTAACAATAGGCAAACTGTTTCACAAATTAGCATGCTACAGGCCACCCTCTCAAACTCAGGAACCCCACACAGCCTTCCTGAAGACACTGGAGGGTATAAATGTATCTCCAAACACCATCATATTGGGTGACTTCAACTACCCGAATATAGACTGGGAACATTACTCAAAGCCTAACTTTCTAGCTAGCAGTTCCTGGAGTTCATAAATTCAAATGCCATGGAACAGCTAGTCACTGTTGGAGAAAATATACTAGATCTCATTGTCACAAACATGGGGACAAAATGCTCCACACGAGTATATATATCTCATTGGTGAGATCTGATCATAAACTAATCTCACTGGAAATCCACATCCCTTCCCCAAACAAATCCATCCCCCTTCCCCACCCAAACAAAAGACCATAGTGAAGAACTTCTCTAAAGCAAACTTCACACTACTCAAGACTGGTGTGGTATCCTTCAAGCCCTGAGTCAGAGGAAACCACAACCCAAGCGGAAGCCCTTACAAATGCCTTCTATGAACACCTCCAGGACTGCATGGATCAGGCAATCCCAAATAAAACCAAGACTCTTTCCACAAAGGGCAAACGTCCAGTCTGGTGGACCCCAGCCATTAACAAACTTTTTTATAAGAGGAGAAAGCTATTACATGATAGAACAAAACCATAAAAGGGAAGTCACCCCTGATCATTATTAGTAAAAATTACGAGCACTCATAAAATCAACTAAGGCCAATTTTGAGAGAAAATTGCCATGGATACAAAGGACAATCATAAGGCCTTTTTCAGCTATGTTAGGAACCTGGGTGGAAACTCACAGATATGCTCAGAATTAGTCCAAAATGATACAAAATCACTGAACCCACAGACATTGCCAACATACTGGCAGACAGGTTCAGTGCAAACTTCACCCCTCCCCCTAAAGAGAGATAACTATCCCAGCCGAGTGTAGCCTAGCCTCCCGGACATCTCAAATGCGCAGGTGAAAGCTGCTCTCTAAAAGCTAAAACACAGCATCAATGGGACGGATGGTGTCCCCCGGCTGTGTGCTACCTGCTAAATGAGAGAATTAAACCCGCATATAAGGCAGCTGTTTAATCTCAGCCTTACCACAGGATACGCGCCCCAAGGAGTGGCACGGCAACTGTGGTCCCACTCCACAAAGGTGGCGCCCTCTGGACCCTGGTAATTACCCCCATAAGCTTAACAAGTCTAGTCTGCAAAGCTATGGAGAGGATCATAATGGAGCTCATAAACAAAGATATAGGGGACTTGCAGACATTGGACCCGACCCAGTTTGGCTTTGTCAAGGGAAGATCATGCCTTTTTGAACTTGGTGGACTTCTTGAAATAGTCACCAAGGCCATTGATGAGGGAAAGGCAGTCCATACAGCCTACCTTGACCTTGCAAAGGCTTCGACACAATACCCCACTCGGGTATTGTAGAAAACTTACCAGCTTAAATGTAAAACCCATATGTCACAAGATGGGTTGCAAACTGCTTAAGGACAGAACCCACAGGGTTAGAGTTGCTGGCTGTGTCAGACTCCAAGCGGTCACAAGTGGTGTCCCACAGAGCTGGTCCTTGGCCCCTATTGTTTGGCATCTACTTCTCAGAAGTACAGGCCAACATGGGAGGACTTTGGCTGACAAAGTTTGCAGATGACTGCAAACTGGCCATAGTGGAAAGTGCATCGGACACTGATATCCTTCAGAAGGGACTCACGGAAACAGATAGCTGGTGCCAGAGCCATGCCAGAGCCTGAAGTTAAACGCCAAAAATGTATAGTCATACCCTTGGGAAAAACAAGGTAACCCCAAGCTACCATATAGGTGGCAATCCACTAAGCACAGAAGAGGTTATCAGGGACCTGGGGACCCAGGTTGACAGTGGCCTTTCTTTTGACACTCACATTGCTAAAGTGGTTAGAAAGACCTTCTACATTGCCCACCTGATCATGAAGGGATTCACATCCAGATCTAGTGAGGTCATTGTTCCCCTGTACTCTTCACTTATCAGACCAATGATCGAGTACAATGCCCCATTCGGGATGTATCTCACCCGACATCTGCAGCAATTGGAGAGACCCCAAAGTTCCTCACCAAAGGATAAAGGGACTCCAAAATCTGTCATATGCTGCCAGATTGAAGAAACTCCAGCTCTATTCAGTCGCATACCGTCTGCTCAGAGGTGACATGTGCCTGACATACAAGGCCATGTCCAACCGGAATTAATGGACATGCTCCACCTCAAAAATCCAAATCCACCAAAACCACTAGAGCAAGCGACTTAAACCTTAGCACGGATATAAATAGGGACGTGCTGGAGGGATAGATTTATCACTCAGAGACTCCCTATGCTGTGGAATAAAATCCCGTCGGTCCATGTGGCTCATGTGAGGGGCTGACTCTGTTCAAGAGAAATCTAGACCTGTGGATGGGAGATGAGGGTTTACCCGGGAATCATCTCTGGGTCACTGCTGGACACAGGCACAACAAACTAATGGGCACAGTATTTTTTCATATAAGGGGTGGCGTAAGCCACAATAATTTGGGCTAGGCTTATAAATGCCTTAGGGCAGATAGCCTAGTATAAACCTATGAACCTATAAGTCAAGGTATGCCATGCTGATCGACTCCTACCCAAGAAGACTGAATGCTGTAATTAAATCAAAAGGTCCTTCAACAAAGTACTAGCTTAAGGGTGTGCACACCTATGCAACCAGCTTATTGTATGTTTTTTTTATTTTTTATATTTTTCCCCTAACAGATTTGTTTGTTTTTCAATTGAATTGTACAGGTTATGGGTCACATTAAAGGTGGGAAAAGTTTTGAAATGATTTATTGTGGTCTCATTTTTTTTATATCACAAAAACAGGGGTGTGTACACTTTTTATATTCACTGTGTGAGTGTGTGTGTGTATATATATATATATATATATATATATTTATTTATATATATCTTCTTCTTTTGGCTTTTTCCCAATTAGGGGTCACCACAGCGGATCATCTGTCCGCTCATGATTGGCAGTGGAGTTTTACAGTGTCGAGTTGCCAGCCCAGCGCCCAACCTTCCACAGAAGGCACACACATGCACACACTCACACCTAGGGCCAATTTAGAGTGTCCAATCCACCTACTACATGTCTTTGGGATGTGGGAGGAAAACGGAGGAAATCCACGTGACCACAGGGAGGACATGCAGACTCTGCACAGAAGGCACCCCAGCCGAGAATCGAACTGGAGAACCTCTTGCTGTGAGGTGGCAACGCTAACCGCTGCACCACCGTGGCCGCCTATATATATATATATATATATATATATATATATATATATATATATATATATATATAACAAAATTGTTGCATTTAAAAGTCCCTTTCACAACGGTTGTTCCTTGTAACAAAGTTTGTTCTTAAGATTGGCACTTCTTTTATGACTAAAACTTGGTGCTTCATCTAGGATATTGCTAAGTTGTGGAACAGTATCTAGGACAGGCCAATAACTCCATACAATCTGTTTAACACTGGACATGCTCCTATTATATGTGAGTGTATATCTATATTTAGCAGTTGGTTTATGTTGTGTGTTTGGTTCTTGGAGTGAGATGCTGAAAAATAAGGTTTTAAAATCTGTGTCTCGTTTATTTAAAATAAATGTCATTTTTAATGGTGCTGACATGATTGATCTTGTACACCCTCGTGGCAAAATCACTGACCATGGTATGCATTTGTGTAAGCATGGTGTCATGATCCGTGTTCAGTTTTGCTACCATTATTAACTGATTTCTCATTATGTTATTGGACATATGAGGGGGATCCATACTAGTTCTGTGTAGGTATATATACCCTTTTTGATAGGTTTTCGTGGAGCATAGTTTCTATTCCCCCAGATGTAAGTTTATTAAGTATAATGTCCAAATAGTGAAGTTGGGAGACTGAGATATTTTTAAAGAGCAACAAAATGGTGGTACCAGAGAAGTATTGCTTAAAATCATGGAATTCAGATGGTGTGCCTCTCCATACGAGGACGAGGTCGTCAACAAAGCACTTATAAAAAGCAACTTTGTGAATGTAAGGGTTATTGTGAAGTATAAACTCCCTCTCCCATTGCTAAACAATATTGGCATAAGTATTTGCAACCGGGATACCCATTACTATGCCCCTGACCTGTTTGTAAAGTTGTCTTTGAAACAGGAATGCATTATTAGTTAGCACTACAAGGAGTAAATCACAGATAACATCAAGATAGTCTTTGATGGATTTAATTCCGGTGTCACTTGAAATAACCATAAATAGGGATTCCATGCCCAGTGTTACAGAGTGAAAAGAATCATCACTATGTTACTAGCTGACCACAGAGAAAACTTGTGTAAAAAAAGAGTCATGTCCTTAAGAATGGTACCAGCCCCTGATAAATTCACTTTCAATTTGGTGTGCAAATATTTAGATATGGGCTCTGTGGCCCAACCATGAGCAGAAACAATAGGCTGCATACGTGAGAAGGTGATGGATTTATGGATTTTTGGTATGCCATAGATAGCAGATACCTTAGGGTTGCCAGTTTTAAAGTAATGTAGCAACTCTTTGGTGATACGTTGGTCTATGTACATGCGTTCCAAAATATAGATGATATTTGAAGTTACTGAGTTAATTATGTTATGCCTAGTAATGGTGATGTAGTCTTCAGAATTCAGAAGCTGCTGCATTGGTTGAGTATAATAATCTATATCCATTACAACTATGCCTCCACCTTTGTCATCACTTTTTATCACCAGTTCTTTGTTACTGGTTAGAGCTTTAAGGGCTTTGAACTGCTCTTTAGTTAAATTATAAAATTTAACATTGTTTGCTAAGATTATACAGTTCATGCTCCACAGCTTGTTCAAAGGCAAAAACAGTAGAGTTCTGCTGTGGTATAAGCATACTTGTTCGTTAAAAATTGCTGGGAGTGCTATCATTGTCACCAAATGAAATTTTCAAATTCAGTATCCTAGCAAATTGCTTTTACTCTATAACTGCTTGTGCTACATCCATATGCTAAAGGGAAGAAAGGTAAATCCTTTGGACAAAACTGACAATTCATCTGGATTTAAAGTGTAATTAGAGATATTAAATACCGTGTTCATCACGTTTTCGACTGACTCCTGGTTGTCAGACGGTGATGTATGTCCAGATGGTTCCTGTTCCGTAGATTCTTCTTCTTCTTGGGGGGTTCCAATACTATCAGTGGTTGTTCGCTGAGCAAGGAAAAATCTAGGGGACTAGAGCCATCACAGTATTAGTGTCCACGATCATTGAGTTCTTTTGCTGGATACTAGGGAACTCCTCCTCGTTCATGTGGTTGGTTGGAGGATGTGAGCATGCAGTATATTTGAATGCACATTCTCTCTTACTGGACCAAGTGAATACATTGCCTAAGTTGAGGTCCATAAGATCCCTTTTAAATTTTCTTTTTTGGTCTTTACCAGTCATTTCTCATACGCAATGATTCTGTCAAGTGTTTCTTGTAAGAGCTTAGAATGCTTATTGATTTTGATGTTAGTAAGTAAATCAGAGTATAGTAATTCCACCTAATTTTTCAACTGTGACTCGATTGGTTCAAAAATGCCAGCATTAGTTCCATATAACGAAAGGAACAACTTAAATTTACAAGTTGCCAGTGGCATAATAAGTCAGGATCTTTGTCCCTATACAATGGCATTTTAAGTATCCTAAGACCTCTGGGAACAATTTTACACTAGAGGTATGCATTGAAGCTTAAACGTTGCCATTGCAGACATTTAAAAGCCAGAGTAGTTTGTTCAAAGAGCTGTAGTTTATTACTAAATGAATGTAGCAGTTCAGTACCTGGTTCAAACTGAGAAACATGTTGCTCCATTCTTCATTCAGCTCAGAAAGTAAGGGATTTACTGTGATGTTGGTAAGGTAAAAAAACAGTAATAAGAGTTTGCATAGGCATGCTGCTGACATCGTGAATACCAGTTCTGGTCAAGTCTACTGTACCCACCAATAGCATAAAACACAGAAACACTGTCATCAGTGCAGTGACAAGACTGGTGTCTTCCAAGTTGAAAAACAAAATACAGCAAGAAATAGAGAAACTGGAACCAAAAACTGTTTTTAATAAAACGTCTGTACAAAAACAAAATTTAAAATGACACACAAGTGTCACAATACCCTTTCACCATAAAGGCTTCATCAGGCAGATACAAACAAGCAAAAACGGATTCCATTCAAGCTGATGATACAAAGTCACATGATGCTAATTGATTTGATTATGCAAATACCTTAACTAATTCACTCCAATGGAGCTCAGGTAGTTTGCACTATATCTTCCAATGGGTGGGGCCTAAGCCTTTTCACAGAATCAAATTATGTCCTCACATTTCAAACAAATGCTCATATCTCTGGAACAATAAGCATTATTAAAGAAGTATAAATGGCAAACTCTTCAGTACAAACTATTTTTATAGCGGTAGTATTCTTTAGGTTTTAGGTCTTAAACTGAATTTTATAAGTCACAGTAAACATAGTAACTATTATTATATTTGTAATATTTTGTAAAGAATTTACAATAGCGCAGCAATCACTCAAGCTATACGCATACGGTCAACAGCATTTTATTCATCTAGATGAGACCTTTAATGCGAGGCTAAGGAGTTCTGTGTTACCTGGTTGTTGAGATATTTAGAAAAATGTGAACATTTTATCTACATAAAGTAGTGTCATAAAAACAACAGTTACTATATATTTACCTGCACTATACAGAAGTAAAATATTAATGCAGTTAAGTTTGGTATTGTTTAAGCTTTAAGATGACATCTTTTAAAACCTTGTACATAGCATAGTTTGGAATTATTGATGCAAATATGAACAAGCATTATTTGGCGTCAGTAGGAGTTAACTGCAGATGCACCTGGAGGCGTCACTCGGATGTAATGAATTAAGTAAGGTTTTAAAGTCCCCATATCATTAAGACCACTGATCCCGGGAACTACTGATCTATTAGCCTGACGAGCCTGGTCTGCAAGGCCATGGAACGTATCATCATGGAACTCATAAACAAAGACATTGGTAACCTCCAAACTCTGGATCCCACCCAGTTCGGGTTTGTGAAAGGCAGATCATGCCTCCTGAACCTGATCAACTTCTTTGAGGCAGTCACCAAAGCCCTGGATGAGGGTAAGGTGGTTCACACAGCCTATCTTGACCTCGCCAAGGCTTTCAACACCATCCCCCATTCTGGAATTATAGCTAAACTCACTAAACTAGGTATAAATCCCTACGTCACAAGATGGGTTGCCAACTGGTTCACTGACAGAACCCACACTGTAAAAGTTGCAGACTCCAAATCTGACCTCAAAGCAGTGACAAGTGGAGTACCACAGGGTTCCGTCCTGGGACCTCTCCTGTTTGGTATCTACTTCTCTGAAGTACAGGCTAACACTGAAGGCCTCTGGCTAACGAAGTTTGCAGATGACTGCAAACTAGGAGCCATAGTCAAGTCCCCAAATGATGTGGACATCCTACAGAAGGGCCTCACTGAGACAGGTGCCTGGTGTCAGAGCCATGGCCTCAAGCTCAATGCCAAAAAGTGCAGTGTCATCCCCTTTGGCAAAAACTCTTTACCCATGAACTACCACATAGACAGCAATCTACTTAACACCGAATGCGTGATAAGAGACCTTGGGACCCAGGTGGACAGCAGTCTCTTCTTTGATAGTCACATCGCCACAGTAGTCAGGAAGTCCTTCTACGTGGCACACCTCATCATAAAAGGGTTCTCATCCAGGAAAAAAGTGGTCATTGTTCCCCTCTACTTGTCACTCATTAGACCCATTATAGAGTACAACACCCCTTTTGGAATGTACCTCACAAGACAGCCCCTTTTGGAATGCACCTCACAAGACATCTGCAGCAGCTGGAAAGGTCACAGAAGTACCTCACAAAGAGGATTACTGGCCTCAAACAAATGCCCTACACAAAAAACTCCAGCTTTACTCCATAGCATATTGCCTACTCCGAGGTGATCTCTGCCTAACATATAAAGCTATGTCAAACCCAAAGCTGTTGGACATGCTACACCTAAAGCAATCCCAATCCCTCCGAGCTACACACTCTAGGGACTTGAACCTTGTCACCACAATAAAAGTACAGTTTTCTACCTACCATAAATGTAGATGTTTGAGTGTTCACACTGCTGCAGTCATCACACTTGGGTTATCTGCCGTCAGGCGGTCCCGCAGTCGGCCCGAGTTCCAAAGTCTTGGCCCGGCGTCGGTTGCTGTCGCTTCTTCCCTGACGTCAGTGTGACAGGGGTATAAAAGAGGCAGCTGACGCCATTTTCTTCAGTTTTTCTTGCCCCAGATGTCAGGTGCCCCCAAATAGGAAGGCAATACATAATCCTAAGTAAATTACATAAGCAGAAAACAATAGCTACAGCTGTAAGCAAATACACCATATAGAAATACATCTTAGAGATTGTATAAACAGGGAGCTATAGATAAAACCCAGGTAAGAAGAGGGGAAAGTGGGAGGGTAACCTAGACTGCAGCAGTGTGAACACTCGAACATCTACATTTATGGTAGGTACAAAACTGTACTATGTTCATCGTGTAACACTGCTGCAGTCATCACACTTGGGTTGAATCCCAAAGCTAAGGCTGGGCGGTTGGTACTAAACAGGGTTTGGAGAAGCTAGTAGGCCCTGCAAAACTGCAGTGGCAAAGCCAGCTCTGGTTTTTGAGTATAGAGGTAAGTGGTAGTGCTTGGTGAAGGTGTGCACTGAACTCCAAGTTGCAGCTTCCAAAATATTCTTGGTTGGTACCCCTCTGAGGAAGGCTGCTGATGTTGCTGTAGCCCTGGTGGAATGAGGCCTAATGTTACCAGGTACAGGTTTCCCATGGTGTGTGTAGCAGAAACGGATACAATGTCCTATCCATTTTGAAATGGTCTGTTTTGATATAGGCTTTCCTTGAGATCCTGCAGCATAGGATACAAAGAGCTGATCAGATTTTCTGAAAACCTTTGTTTTATCCAAGTAGAAACGTAATTGTCTGTGAATGTCCAAAGAGTGTAGGAGCCTTTTCTCTTTATTCTGGGGGTTTGGATAAAAGGTGGGTAAATTAATGGTTTGGTTTAGAGCCACACTGGATACTACCTTTGGCATAAAGGAAGGGTAAGTTCGCAAAGAGACTCTGTCTTGATGAAAAATGATGAAAGGCACCACTGCCATTAGGGCCTGTAGCTCTGAGACTCTTCGTGCTGAAGTTATTGCTAGCAGCAGGGCAGTTTTCCATGATAAAAATTGTAAATCAGCTGAAAAAGCTGGCTCGAAGGGCGGTAGTGTAAGTTTTTCCAAAACAAAATTGAGGTCCCAAGTTGGTGTTGGTGCTGGTACTGTCTTAATAATGGATGTGAAAAAATAGGAGGATCCGTGTTGTAATGAGCTGAAATAGCTGAAGCGTGGATCTTTATAGATGAAAAGGAAAGGCCTTTGTGCAACATCTCAGTTAAATATTGCAGAATCTGAGGAATATTTGGGACAAGAGGATTTTGGCCTTTAGCCTGGTTCCAGGCGCAGAATCTTTTCCATTTGTCTGAGTAGGCTTTCCTGGTGCTGGGTCTCCTGGCCTCCAGAATGACATCCATAACAGCTGTAGAGAAGTGTTGACTGGTTGTTTAGATAATTTGCCATGCAGCCAGATTTAAAGTCTTGAGCTGGCTGTGTAGAATCTGATTGTTTTGCTGAGTCAGCAGGTGAGGGATTTGAGGTAAAATCCATGGTGGGCCTTGAGCCATGTTCCTTAATATTGGATACCAGTGTTGGCGTGGCCAGTCTGGAGCAATGAGTATAATTTGTGGCCTCTGTAATCTGGCTTTTAGCAGCACCTTTGCCAGAAGAGGTAGTGGAGGAAAGGCATACACTGTTAGTGTTTTCCAACTGAATGAGAGGGCGTCCACTTTCCAAGCTAATGTGTGGTATGTCCTTGTGCAAAACTTTCGCAGTTGGTAGTTTTGGGGGGAGGCAAACAGATCTATGTCTGGGCTCCCCATTTTGAGTTATCATTGTGAATACTCGTGGGTCTAGTTTCCACTCGTGAGGATCCATGATATTTCTGCTTAGTTCGTCTGCCAATGTATTTTTCTTTCCAGGCAGGAATTGTGCTTGTAGTTGAACTTGGTAGGTCAGTGTTGTGTTCCACAAGGTCATTGCTTGCCTGCACAGGGGGTAGGAATGTGTGCCCCCTTGTTTGTTTATGTACCACATCACTGTGGTGTTGTCCGTCTTTATTAGAAGTTGTCCTGGATGTAGGAGGTCCTTGAAATCTGTTAGGGCATTTTGTACAGCTAGCATCTCTTTTTGATTGATGTGGAGATGCATTTGATCTGCAGACCATTTGCCCTGAATACACTGTCCTGCCATGTGTGCTCCCCAGGCGTAATCTGATGCATCTGTTGTCATTGTTTGCCTGGCTGTGGGCAAGGTGAAAGACTGACCCTTGTTGAGGTGACATGCCTGAGCCCACCATAGAAACTCCTGTTGAAGGCAGGGAATTAGTGGTATTATTGTTTCCAAGCTGTGGCTGTGTTGAGCCCATACGCTTTTCAGGTACCATTGTAATTTCCTCATATGCAGTTTGGCATATGGTATTAGTAGTATGCAAGATGCCATGAATCCCAAGGCCTGCAGAATTTTTCTTGCAGGGAGTTGGGTCTTTGTTGCCATTATTTTGAAGTACTGAGTCAGTTGTCCTTGCTTGTCTGGCGTGAGATAAGCCATCTGGGCCGTTGTATTTAAGCTGGCACCCAGGAATATTATGTCTTGTGAGGGCACTAGTTTTGACTTCTTTTCGTTTACTGTGTACCCTAGGCAACGTAGTAGGTTTTTTACAAACGCCAGATGTTTTAAAAGAATGTCCTTGCTGTCTGCTTGAATAAGGCAGTCATCCAGGTATGGATTCCTCTTTGTCTGCAGTATGCAATTACTGGTGCCAGGCATTTTTTGAAGACCCTTGGCGCAGTAGATAAGCCAAAGAGCAGTGCAGAAAATTGGTAATGAGTTGTACCTGCTATAAATCAGAGGTATCTTCTGCAATTTTGTCTGATAGGGACATGCAGGTATGCCTCCTTGAGGTCCAACGTTACTAGCCAAGCCTTCTTGCCAAGCATGGGAAGAAGTTGCTGTAGTGTGAGCATCTTGAATTTGGGTACTTCCAGGTATGTGTTTAGAATTGAAAGAATGGGTCTCCAGGCTTTGTCCTTTCTGGGAAGCAGAAAGAGTCTTGAGTAAAATCCTTGTCCTTGCTCCTGTGTAGGAACCTGGTGAATGGCTCTCATGTCCATGAGTGCTATAATTTGTCTTTGAGCCTCTACCCACTGATTTGATGCCAGGTTTGGCATTCCTTTTATCCTTGGTAAAGTGTGAAAGTGGAACCTGTATCCTTGAGTTACAATATTTAGGACCCATTTGTCTTTTGTGATGATGTGCCAATTGTCTGCAAAAAGTGCAAGTTTTCCTCCCAAGGGAGCTGCCAAGAGTAATTTGCTTGGCAGTCTGAGGGGTAAGTCATTGTGATTGTCTTCTGATAGTTTGAGACCTGTCTTCTCCTCCTTTCTGGGTTGTGGCACCCCATTGTCGTGGTTTGTAAGAGCCTTGTAGCAGACCTCTGCCCCTTGGGCGTCTGTATTTGTGGTCTGTTAGAAGTTGGAAAGGACCAGTTCTTGGTTGGCCAATTTCTGCTGAAACGAGGGGGTTGAACCTGTAAAAAATACTTGACCGTCTGCATAGATTTTGCCTTATCCTCCATTTTCTTTAAAACCTCTTCTGCTTTCACACCAAATAAAACATTCTGCTGTAAGGGTGCATCCAATAACTTTGCTTTAACATGATCAGGTAAAGTCTGTTCTTTTAACCAAGCATGCCTACGAATGACAGACCCTGTTACAGCTGCTCTGCAAGAAGCTTCCAATGAATCAAATCCACTTTGCAAAGTATGTTTGCCCACTTGTTCTGCTGCATGCAACAAATCTTGCATTTCATTGTAATCAGGCTGCTCTGTATGTGTGCTCATTTTTTTGTTTTAATTGAGACTCTGTAGTATCTCTCTGGTTTGGCTGGTGCAGGAGGTAATGAATCTGGGTTAAGGCTAGATTCTGAATAAACATCATCCACAATGTCTAACACAGGTGGAATAGCAAGGGGTCTGTGCTGGGGTAGTAAGAGGAACTCTCGGAGCCTTTTCTTAGAATCAGAGTAATCCTGGCCTTCCCAGTGGAAATGTTCCCTCATGGTATGTAAAGTTTCCCCAAAAGAGTAGTCTTCTGGGGGAGATGCTGAAGGAATAGACTCTTCAGCATCAGTGTCTTCATAAGGGGGAAAAGAGTACTCCTGTTCCTCAGAAGAATCTGAGGAAATGGAAACCTGGTCAGAGGAAGCGTAGTCCTCCTCCTGTCTAGGCCTTTTGTCAGGTGGGGGATGGGAACCCCTGATTAGGGTAATTAAGTCTTCGGCCATCTTAAGCATCTGTTTCTTAGGCATGGGGCCTTGCACTGGAGACTGCTGTACAGGCTTCCTTACTTTTAATGGAGTTTTCAGTTTTGCATTGGATTTAATAGTAAGTGTAGTCGGTCTGAAGACACCTTCAGCAACTGACGGCCTTTCAACTGCACCGGGATCCCCTTCAGCCATGGAGTCGGAAGGGCCTAAAGATAAAGGCTCTGGAGGCCCTGCAATCTCCGCTTGGGAGTCGGATGCAGGCTGGGGTTCTAAATCAGCGGTCTTCAGGGGCTGCATAGGCGCCACACTGAAAACTGGAGAACCGGCGACTGGCCTAGCAGAGGCCTCGGTGTCTGGTTTGGGTCTCAGCTGCCTGTCCTTATCTTTGCGCTTTTTATGCATCCCAGTCGTCGGTTGCTCCGACGGCATGGTATAATTAAATTTTCTACCAAAATAATGTCGGGCGAAATCAAACCGACGTTTAATAGTTTGTTTGTTAAACCTAGCACAAAACCGACAACCTGTGACGTCGTGGTCTGGGCCTAGGCAAGGGATACAATAATAATGAAAATCCTTATGAGGTATTTGCTTCCCACAGGAAATGCAATTATTAACTTTTTCTGACATCGGACTGAAGCAAGAAAAGGTTCCCCAACGGGGTACTTAGCTTTATTGAAGACTTCGGTCTGAAATTCGATTTGAAAAGCTCAGGAGTCGGCCGACCGGCACTTGCGAACTGCTTCTGCTTCGGGCACCGCGCGGCAAGAAAGACTGAAGAAAATGGCATCGGCTGCCTCTTTTATACCCCTGTCGCACTGACGTCAGGGAAGAAGCGACAGCAACCGACGCCGGACCAAGACTTTGGAACTCGGGCCGACTGCGGGACTGCCTGACGGCAGATAACCCAAGTGTGATGACTGCAGCAGTGTAACACGATGAACATCAGGACACGCTGGAGGGATAGATTCCTGTCCCAGAGACTTCCTATACTCTGGAACAAGCTACCCATCTATGTCAAACAAAGTTCTTCATTAGCACTCTTCAAGAAAAATCTTGATGAGTGGATGGGAAATAGGAAATTCACCCCGGGGATCACTTCTGTGTCTCTGCTGGACAGTGGCACAGGCAAATAACTTTCTTGGGTGGTGTAAGCTATGGAACCTTGCTGGCTAGGCTTATGTAGGCCCTTGGGCTGATAGCCTAGTACCTACCTATGAACCATAGGTAATGTGAGCTTTGAACCTGAAAATCCATTTAAGTTTTACATACCCAATGAGATCTTTCATGTTGCCCCCTCAAAAAGGTTTTGGTAGAATTTTCAGTATTGCAAACTTAAAATTGTGAGTATTATCAGTATCCTATATATGCCTTTATAAAACATTAGTTAAGATATTCCTATTTATATCCGAAAGATGTTGCCCTATTCTTTCTTTCAGTTACCTGTTGGTTTTCCCTATATAATATGCATTGCATTTACAGCACGCTGCATAGTAAACAAGATTTGTAGAACTGCAGTTACCATATGAATATAAAATAAATTCCTTACCACTCACAGAATGCCAGATGTATTTGTCAGTAGATGTAGATATATATATATATATATATATATATATATATATATATATATATATATATATATATATATATATATATATATATATATATATTTCGGTACAATTAACACAATTGTTGCATTTAATAGTCCCTTTCTTGTTGCTTGTGAATGAAGGAAAAGCAAGCGGTTGTTCCTTGTAGCAAAGTTTGTTCTTAAGATCTGTGAAGATATAAATATAATTGTCTGTGGACAGCTAATAAATGCAAAATGTACTCTCCTTTGTTAATAAACTGATTAATATTAACTCCTGACACCACAACAGGAAGAAAGGATTAATTGGTTCTTAAGGACACCCTATCCTTATGAAATATTAAATAAGGAGGCTTAGAGGATAAAGCTTGAGGTTCTGAAACTCTGCTAGCCGAGGTTATGGCCATCAGAAATATAGTTTTCCAGGTCAAATATTTCAAATCACATTTTGCAGCAGGTTCAAATGGTTCTTGAATTTGGTCCTGTAACATTAAATTCAGATCCCACAGCGGAGTGGGATCTTTAAAGGGTGTACGGAGTAGAAAAGTTCCAAAATGCCTTATAAAGACATGAAAAAGCCAACGTGGCATTATCAACTCCAATATAGAAATTGTAAATGGCTGCTAACTGAACCTTAACCGTTGAGGGACTAGTCCCCTTGTTAAAAACAGAAGCCAGGACTTCGAGAATTTTAGGTACTGGTGCTGAAAAAGGATCAACGTCTTGCTGCTGCTCCAAAAAGACAAACCTTTTCCACTTGCTCTTGTAAATTTTTCTAGTGGAACCTTTGTGGGAAGACAAAAGAATGTGGTTTACCAGGGAAGAGAGCATGGATTGTCTGGTTATCAACAGAATTGGAGAAACCAGGCAGTCAATTTTCAGTCCAAAACGTCCAGGTGAATCATGTCTGTCAGGAGAGACAGAAGGTCTGGAATTGGATCCAGAATCCAAGGCGGGTAAAACTAGACAAGGCCAAAGGAAGGGAAACCAAATTTGTCGAGTCCAGTAAGGGGCAATGAGAATGGCTCTGCTTTTCAACTGGGATTCTTTCTGCAAACATTTGAGGATTAAGGGAGTTGGGGGATAAGCACAGAGGAGACCTGGGGGCCAATCGTGTAGGACAGTGTTCCTCAGTGACTCCCACAGTGGGGGGATTAGGGCAAAGAACCTGCTGCACTTGTTCAGTGGAGATGGAAATAGGTCACAGCATGGCTGGCCCCATTGGCGAAAATGATTTGCCACTACTTTGTTGAGAGACCACTCATGAGGTAGTAGTATGGACCTGCTCAACTTGTCTGCTATCACGATGGACTTCCCCAGTATGTGCGTTGCTATCAGAAATCAATTTGAAGAAAGAAGCTGTCACTGATGTTGTGTTGAATAAGGCCCCTATGAATTCTACTGTTTGAGATGGTTCTAGTTGAGATTTGTTGCGGTTCATTGTGATTCCTAGATTGGAACAAATCTGAAGTACACAGTCTTGGGCTATTAATAGAAGATGCTTGGTCAAAGCGGTTATGAGCCAGTCATCTAGATACGGAAACACCCAGAATCCATGCAGTCTCAGCTGATCTGGTATTACTGCCATGCATTTGGTGAACACCCTGGGGCTGTGGTGAGACCAAAGGGCAGTGCTCTGAACTGTAATGACCATTTCCGAGCTGGAAGCGTAGCCATCTCCTCGACAGTCTGTTCATTTTTATGTGACAGCATGTGTCCTGAAGGTCTACTGAACACATCTAGTCATCCTTGTGCAAGAAAGGCAATATGGACTGAACCCTGACCATCCAGAACTTGGTATGCTGAACCAATTTGTTCAGATTACTGAGACCAAAAATTTGTCTCCAGTCCCCTGTTTTCTTTGGCACTAAAAAGAATCTTGAGTAAGTTCTGGATCCTTTCTGGTCTGGGGGACCTCTTGGATGACTCTTTTTTTCTAGCAGCTTTTTTATTTCTAGATCTTCTGTTTAACTCTGACTGGTTGGAACATCAGGAATTTTGTTTACTGTTGGAGGTGAAAAAGAAAAGGGAATTATATAATCTCTGGAAATAATCCTCTGCACCCAATTATCTTTTGTGATGTCTAGCCAGGCTCTCTGGTGCAGGGATAAGCAATCCCCGACTGCCTCCAGAGGTGGGCAATTGGGCCTCCTTTCAAGAGCTGCTGCACGGACAGTGTCTTCCATTAGAGTTCTCCCCTCTGCCCCTGGGGGAACTCTCTTCATGTGGATCATGGAATAGACCCTGGGATTTCCTGAACCACATTTTTGACTGCCTCGTTGACTCCTCAAAAAGGATCTTCAAGAGTCAAAAATACATATACCCAGTGCAGACAGGATCTTACAAACTTGCTCACACCTGAAGAGTGTGTCTTTAACCTTGGGGCCAAATAACTAACTTCCATAAAGGGAGCATTAATGAAGGATAACTTGAAGGGCTCTGCAAAATCACACAGGTCCATCCGGCATGCCTCCTGATGGAAATGCCTGAACCCGCTACACTTGAGATTCCTTCAGATGTGTGTAATATGAGCCTCATGGATGAATTAGAAATAGACTGTAGGGTCTCCAGTTGTGAAGCAACAGAATTCTCTGCCTCAGAATTATTGGTCCCTGAGAGAGATTTTGAAAGTTCTTCAAATCCTTCTGTAATCTGGTGAAATGTGCCAAGTAATTCGGGGACCTGAGTGCAAAGGTCGCTGATGCATACACATGTTTCCCAAGTCTGTCCAATACCCTAGATGTCCTGTCAGGAGGATGAACAGAGGAACTCTGTTCCACGGGTTCTTCCTTTGTTGCTGCTGCTACAACTATGGCATCCACTGGTAATCTTTTGTTCCAGAACTCTCTTCCATTTGGTGGTGCCAGGATCCTAACTGGACTCTTGGGGATCAGCTCAGCAGAATCAGGCTCCCTCCACACCCGCCAAGAGTTCAAATCAATAAGCTCATCAGTGGGCTGAGTCACCCAAGAAGTAGATAGGTAAGTACCATATTCCTCCAGGAATGAAGATTCCTCTTGAGAAGGGTTATTAGTAGACTAGCCACCCATTTGTTTAAGGATCTCTAAAATGTCGCAAAATGAGATGTCATCATGTGCTGATCTTGGGGACCCTTCCCCTTTATCAAAATAGGTATCTTCTGTGACAGACTCCTGAGGGGAGTCCAAGTGCCTCCTCCTGCACTTCCTCTTCCTGCAGACTACTTTGGTGGGATGTTCCACAGAAGTATCAGAAAAAATGATTATATCCTGCTGGGTAGCCTGGAGATTTTGGGCTGGCTGTCCCTGTGGGGAAGAATGTTGAGGCTCAAGACACAAAGGTATCTGGGATACAGAGGGAAGATCTGAGGAGGGAGGAACCATCTGTCCTCAAGAAGAGAACACTCTCTTTACCACCTCAAAGTCAGAATGAAGAAGGAAGTCATCGGATCTAGAAAGACATGCTTTTGGACCACCAGCTTCCTCTGACCTGAAGGCACACAACCCGCAGCAGAAGTCAGAACCAAGATATTGAATGCCAAGACTCTGAGGGGCAGAGATCGCTTGGACAGCTTCGGAGTCATGCTCTGACGGGCTTGGAGCTGGTGCACTCGGAGAAGACATCAGATCCAAAGGTAAATCAATCTTCGGATCCAAAACAGAAGGCACCAGAAGTCTCGGATCCAGGGACTCCGAAGCCAAAGGATGGATTGGAGGAGCCAAAATTGGTGCAGTAGTGCTAGTAAAGGTCTCTGGACCCATGGGGGTAGAAGCCAGGAGAACTCCTATCTGAACTTGTGCTGAGAGAAACTCCCTCTTCATTTTGTCCTCATCAGCTTCTGTGAGACTTCTGGAAGAATGAGATGAAGCTATGGAAGGAGATCTTGAATGACTGTACCTTTCCAGGAAGGGGGATGGGAGCCAAGCCAGTACAGGATCCAAGGAAGACACACATCTAGTTCTAGGTAGCTGCTCTGATTCAGAATGAGACGAATCCAAAGATATGGCTCTGGTATTCAAAGAAGTTGGATCTGAAGGCTTGCATTTAGGATCCAAAGTTTTTCTGGTCTTCTTAAGTGGTTCAGAAGTTGGATCCGAAGAGGACTGAGAGGATCCGGGTTGGTCAGAATGTCTTTTCTTGACTTCTTTTTTATCAGTCTTGGAAGTTTGAGCTCCAGTAAGCGAGTCTCCAAAGGCAGAAGGAAGAAGGCCCTTGAGAAAAAGTTTATACTTTTTGTCTGCCATGTTCTGGGATTGAAGGCTTTAAATAGAACAAGAAGACTGCAAATGGTCAGGATCCAGGAAGTAAACACACAAATCATGGGCATCCGACAATGGAATTTTATGCCTGCATTTAACACACTTTTTGAAACCTAACGGCTTAATAAGGAAGTTTTTTTTTCTTAATTATACAGTGTAAGTAAGAAAGAAAATGGAATACTAGCAATGGTATTACAAGAACTACTCCAATGGTAAATTAAAAAATTAACAACAATGGTAACAGGAACTACCAAAAGGTAAAAAGGGAAGAACAAATACCAACAAGAACTTAAGTAGGTTAAGGAAGGAAAAAGAAAATTAGTGAAAAGGGAAGTTTTTAAAGAGGTATATGAAAACATTCAACTTAGATTTTAAACAAACTCTCAAGAGCTACAACTACCATGTCTGTACACAATGGCGGCAAATGAGAGCTGGGGAGAGGGGAATTGCTGCATTATGGGTAAGGGAGGAGCTCAAGAGCTTGTAGTATCCACAAGCTGAAAAAAAAGCATCTGAGTCAGATCCAAGGATCAGATTCGAGCCCACATGTTGAGGAATGAATTAAAATTGAAAATATCAGATCTTATTTTTCTGTGTAACTCTGCCCCCCTTCCCCAGCATGATGTCAACTTAGGTAAACAGTGCTAATGTGGAGATGGAAATATTGAAGTATGACAGGCTTTTTTTAGAGATTGGTCTTATTTTTTCCTGTGCTTCAATTGTGACAGACTAAAACTAACGTAAATGCATTCACATTTAGTTTTGTAATCTAATCACTACTACCCTGGGTATTTTACTACTTTAAACACAGCACTTTTTAATGAGATAAGTGCTAAGTTTGTGCAATGGTGAAACAGGTTGCATCTGTACTGCCTATAGCCTCTTGCTTGCTGCAGTTCACTTTTAAAAGTAGCATGAGAGGTGTGTTTTGTTTCTGAGGAAGACCTTACTTATGTATTGTGTCTAAGCCAAGATATGATGTTAGTTGTCTTGTGCAAGCCACACACACACACACACACATACACACACACACACACACACACACACACACAAAAAACGTCAACATAACACCACAGACCTCCATACTTCACACGATTCCCATGTACATATCACAATCAATCTCAAGCAGAACTTTTAACACAAGACCACATACCTGTATAATTCATACATAACTAAAATGTGCACTCAGAATCTATCTTCAAGACCTGCCCCCAACACTATCATCATTTCACCTTCTTTCTCTCACTCTCCAAATAGTTTTAGGAGTAAGCCCTTTTTCCCTAGTAAACTGCAATACATACTTGTCCCAATGTTCTGTACTACATTTTCTTCAAAAATTAAAAAGAAAGTTCACATTACATTATGAAGAATTTAAACAATACACCATATCTCACTCACTTACCAAACAGCAGCTTGTGTGTGTGTGTGTGTGTATGTGTGTGTGTGTGTGTGTGTGTGTGTGTGTGTGTGTGTTCACATGCATCTATGTGTATACAACAATGTGTGAGGCACAGCTTCTTTGAGGATCATAACAGTGTTCATTTCTAATTTCATTTTCACAGCTAAGTTTCAAAAAGATCCATACTGCATAACTTCCTCTCCTACATATCAAAGAAAAACACTTTACCCACAGAAATAGTACTACCACTCAAAACATTAACAAAACAACAGTGTAGTACAGTAATCCAATAATGGTAAGAATAAGTGTTACCACAGAATCCATTCACTAGTTTTAAAATGTACGTATTTCATTTAGTAATCAGTAGCAAAATGTATTTATTTATTTACTTTTTATGTATCCTTTTGTTGACCAGGTTAGTCCCACTAGACTAATAACCACTTTTCAAAGTACGCTGAGGTAATATTTATACTACTAGAGGAAATTTGGCCACGGCATCAGGGAACTTTTCCTACTCTTGGTATAGAGGGAAATATTTGTGTGTGACACAATGGACTTCCTGTTCCAGACATGGAGGTGGAAAAGAGTTAAAGAAAGGAAAAGAAAATTCAAAAAAATAATGCTTAGAGAAAATAGGAAAGGGATAAACATTTTATTATACTAGCTGTTCTTAAAAGCTGAAAATATTAGCTTTAAATGTGAACAGTATGAAAAATCTTAAGAGCAGAATATTACAATGGTGTACTGCAGTAGATGCACATATTATTGTTTTAGAAGATATCAAATTATTAACAGAGGAAGAAAGAACACAATCTGAAAAACTTTGGAATGGTGCTGTAGTTTGGAACATGGAGAAAGAAATGTGCTGGGGCATATGTATATTATGTCAAGAAAGCAGAAAAATATTACATGTAGCCATAGTGGAACTAGGATGAATTACGATAATAGACTTGAGATGGAAAAATGTGTGTATAGAGTTATAGCTTTATATGCATATATAACAAAAAAGAGAGAGAAATGATGTTTAAAAATATTCTTGAATATGTTTGCGTAAATATGAACATTATAGTGTTGGGTGATTTTAATTATAATTTAAGAAAAAAATAAGAGCAATTGTGATGTTTAAATGGTTAAAGAAATTATGAAAAGTGGAAAGTTAAGTGTATGGGAGAATAACCACTAGACCTACAAAAGGAATGAAATTACGACAAAAACGGATTATTTTTTAATATCTGATGGTTTAAAAGTTAAAAAAAGAAATTAGGTATGCTGGATTTCCAGATCATGTAGCTATATGGGTTAAAGTACAGGAAAATAAAGAATATATAAGAATAGGAAAAGGAATAAAGAGAATTAATGAAAAGGAATTAGATTTAGAAATTAAAAAAGAACGTATGGAATTATGGAAAAATCATATGAATATCAGCCCGTTTTATGAGAAGTGGATTGTTCTGTGGCTTAATTTTAAAGAGACATATAAAAGTGTTTAGAATGTATAAGGAAGGAAGAGAAGAAAAACAGACATATAAGATATCAAGTCAAGAAACATTCAGAGACTTGTTAGAGAAGAAAAATTCCTTTTATGAAAAAGAGAAATATATAAACTGAATCAAATTAAAAATTAACAACTTGCTATATAAACAAAAATACTGTTTACAAGGAAAGACAGAAGAGCACCATATTTGAGTAAAATAATAAAAGAAGGAAAACTAATAAGATAATTAAATTATTTAGAACAAAAAATAACTATGAAAGAACTGAATGAAATTCTAAAAGATTTTAACATGAATTCTGCAACAGGACTGGAAAGAACTGACTATGGTATGTATAAAAAATGAAGGAGTGGCAAAAAATACGTTTTATAGAAGTTATGGATGAATGGTTAGAAAGTGGAACTAAAGAAAAAGATATATGTACAGGAGTTACAACACTTATATTTATAAAAGGAAATAAAGAGGAGATAAAAAAATGAGACCTATAGCATTGAATAATACGGACTATAAAATGTTTATGAGAATAATAACAAAAAGGTTACAAAAGTGGATAAAATATATGACCAAGATGTATTCAGAAGAAAAGGAAGTCAAGAGTTTTTATAGATAATAAAAGAAACAACTGACGATTTCATAAATAAAAATGTAGAAGCAAAGGTTATGATAGGGGATATAAGTAAAGCCTATGATAATAGTCAATATAAATCATTATGGGGAATTTTGCAGGCATATAATGTAAGCAAATAAATATTACAAGTTTTAAAATCTGTTTACGAAAAGTACTATGTGAAACTAAATGTAAACAGCTGGACTGGGGAAGAAATAAAAATAGAATGTAGAATAAAACAGGGCTGCCCAGATAGTAGTGTAATTTTCTCATTACTTATGAATGTAATTGTGAAGGAAATGAATAAAATGTCAAGTCGCTATGGATACAAAATGATGAAGGAAGTACAAATGCCAATAATGTATAATTATGCAGATGATATTGTATTAATTGTTAAAAATAAAGTATGGATGGAAGAAGTAAATGACAAAATTAAGTATAAATTAAAAAAATGGTTTAAATATAAAGAGAAAAGTAAAGGATTTTCGTTTGAAGGTATGATAGAAGGTACTGAGTTCAATGAAAAATATATAGATATATTAGGAATAATGTTTGGAAGGAATGAATGCAGATAACAACAATGGGATAATGTACTCAAATTAGTAAAGGATATAACTATTTTTGGAAATCATATAGATTTTCATATAAAAAAAGCATACTTGTTGAACACCATGATAATAGGAAAAAATTGCTTTTGTTGCTAACATCTATATGATTCCTATTAAGTATGAAAAGAAACTAATGATTATTATATTTTCTTTCATATAGGGCTCTAGACTGAATCCAGTCAAGAGAGGGATTCTATATATAAAAAAGAGAGCAAGGAGGCTTGGGTTTAATAAACCCAACAGGGCAGTCAGCATCTTTAATTGTATATAACTTTATAAAAGGAATTCTGAAGGAAAATAAAAAATGATAGAAATGATACTATATTATAAATACAAAGAACTGTTGGAAAGAATGGAAGTTAAAAAAGATATAAACGCATTGTGAATGAAGAAATGAAAGAATACCAAAACAAAATTGTTATGGAAAATAAAAAAGAATATATGTGAGAAAAAACCGAAAGGAATGGTACTTAAATATTATGAAAGCATTTTATTGCATTAATCTATGGACAGATTTAGAAATAGATAAGAAGAAAGCCATAATAATGAGATATAATAACTATAAAAAGATTAAAGAATGCAATGATTTTTTTATGGAGATTTTCTATTCAAAAATTTCCGGTTAAGGCAAATATACCATACAAGAAAAAGCAAGACAGAATATGTAATAAATGTGGAGGGCTTGAGACTACTGAGCATGTGTTTTTGAAATGTGAAAGAGTTAATAATTTGTGGAAAGAAATATGCAAACATAACAGGGTGAAACATTTGTTAAAATTTGAGCAAATATGGACATAAGAGAATTTGCTTATTATGGTGCATGAAAACAGGAAGAAGTAAAGAAAATGGACATAGTAATATTTTATGTTTCATGGACTATATGGAATGAGAGACTAAATGAAATTATATACAATGGAAAATGGACTTTGACAAAGATTCTAGAGAAAATGTTTTGGTTGTGGATAACAGAGCTGGGGGAATGCTTAAATTGAGTTTATAATGTATGGAGATTTGTAAAAAGATGCAAATAATGTAAATATGTAAATAATATGTAATGTATATATCAATAAAAAATCCTACTCTTGCATAGGAAAGCATTGTGTGTGACACCATCTTCTTCAAGTTTCCGTCCCAGGCATGAAGGCGGCCCAGAGAAACCGGAGGAGCAATGGAAGAAGAAACCGTGTTGAAAGAGCTGTTAAGCAGTTCAGAAATGGTAGAATCGCTATGAAATGTGGAGGTGAATGTTAAACTTGTTGAGGTTCCAGTATCAGAGGAGAAGGAGAACGTGGAGCTGGGCAATGTGGTGAATGGACAGCTAGCCGATACTGAAAAGGTGTTTCAGTAGAAGCTGCTCAAAAGTTGGTCAGAGAGTCAAAAGGGTTGTATTATTACAACCCTCTAGTCCGGGGGGTTGCAGGATGACTATTTGGAATACTTAATAGATAAGAGTGAGCCGGAGAATGGGGCAGCAACATTGTAGAGTGAGGTAATGGAGAAGATAGAAGAAGAAGGACGGAAAAGTGAATCAGAAGAGAAGACCTATATGCAGACTGTTAAAGAAGGAGAAGGAAAAGAAGAAGAAAGGAAATAAGCTAACAAAGGGTATACCATTCAAATAAGTAGTAAAAAGAAAGTACAGTTTTGTACCTACCATAAATGTAGATGTTCGAAGATCCACATTGCTGCAGTCCTTACACTTGGGGTAGTCCGCTGTCCCCGGTCGGCCCGAATATCAAAGTATTAGGCTGACGTCGGTCAAGGCGCTTAAGACTGACATCAGGACGTCAGGGTACAAATGCGCATGACCGACGTCATATCCTCAGTCTTTTCTTGCCCCAGATGTCAGAAGACCCTAAACAGAAAGGTCAAAACCAAAAGACAGCAAAAAACAACCAACCACCCTAGCACTAATCATATGTACAATATATACAATATCCACAATATTTACAACCCAAACCACACAACCACCTCTAACAACAGAGGGGAAGGAGGGAGGGTAAATTGGACTGCAGCAATGTGGATCTTGAACATCTACATTTATGGTAGGTACAAAACTGTACTATGTTCTTCATCTCACATTGCTGCAGTCCTTACACTTAGGTAGAATCCCAAAGCAGAGGTAAGGGAGGATGGCAAAACTATAAAGTAGTAGGAGCTGCCAAAATGCCCTGTAAAACTGCAGTGGCAAACCCAGCCCTAGATTTAGAGTAAAGTGGAAGGTGGTAATGCTTAGAGAAAGTATGCACTGAACTCCAAGTAGCTGCCTCCAAAATATCTTTAGTTGCCACCCCTTAAAAAGCTGTAGAAGTGGCAGTAGCCCTAGTGGAATGAGGCCTAATCCCAGCTGGAATCTCCTTACCATGATGGGAATAACAGAAAGCAATACAAAACCCAATCCACTTAGAAATAGTTTGTTTTGACACAGGCTTGCCCTGAGAACCCAAAGCAAATGAAACAAATAACTGCTGAGACTGCCTGAACCCTTTAGTTCTGCTCAAATAATATCGCAACTGCCTGTGTATATCCAAGGTGTGCAAAATCTTTTCCCCTTTATTTTGGGGGTTTGCATAAAAAGTAGGCAAATGAATAGTTTGGTTTAAAGCCACACTAGAAACCACTTTAGGCATAAAGGAAGGATTAGTACGTAAGGATACCCTATCCTTATGGAAAATTAAGAAAGGCTCAACTGCCATAAGGGCCTGTAATTCAGAAACCCTTCTCGCAGAGGTAATGGCCAACAAAAAAGCAGTCTTCCATGATAAATATTTCAACTCGGCAGTAGCTGCAGGCTCAAAAGGTTGTAGAGTGAGTTTCTCCAACACAAAATTGAGATCCCAAGCAGGAGTAGGAGCTCTACGGGGTCTTATATTCTTTGCCCCTCTAAGGAATTGCTTAAACAAAGGATGAGAAAACAATGGTGGGTCACAGTCATAGTGAGCAGAAATTGCTGCAGCATGAACCTTAATAGAAGAGAAGGACAAACCTTTGTCCAGTAACTCAGCAAGATATTGAAGAGCCACACTTAAATTAGGCTTAGCAACATCAAATTCCTTTGCTGCACTCCAAAATAAAAATCTCTTCCATTTATCTGCGTACACTTTCCTTGTACTAGGCCTTCTGGCCTCCAAAATAACATTCAAAACTTGCTGTGGAAGCTGAGACCCTCCAGGGTTTAAAACAGAATATGCCAGGCTGTTAGGTGAAGAGAGTGAAGTTTGACATTGAGTAAATGACTGTTCTCTTGAGACAGCAGGTGTGGAATCAAGGCAAAGGCCATGGAGGCTCCCAACCAGACTTCTCAGTAATGGGTACCAGTGCTGTCGAGGCCAATCTGGAGCTATTAAAATCATCTTTGGCTTGTCCTGTCTGACCTTTAGGAGTACCTTTGGGAGGAGAGGCAGAGGTGGAAAGGCATACACATGAAGATTGCTCCAATTGAAAGAAAGAGCATCCACTTTCCAAGCTGTGGGATGAAACCTTTTGTGCAAAACTTTGGCAGCTGGTAGTTTAGTGGAGAAGCGAACAGATCTATGTCTGGAGTTCCCCATGACACTGTCAATTTCTGAAATACATGAGGATCCAATTTCCACTCGTGAGGATCCATAATTCGTCTGCTCAACACATCTGCTAAGGAGTTCTGTGCTCCGGCAGAAACCTTGTCTGAAGATTTAGCTGTAAACTGAGAGCAGTCTCCCACAAAATCATTGCTTGTCTGCATAGAGGATAAGAATGTGTTCCCCCTTGCTTGTTGATGTACCACATGACAGTTGTGTTGTCTGTTAGAACCAACACCTGCCCTGGAAGAAGTAAATCCTTGAAAGCTATTAATGCAAATTGGACTGCTAACATCTCCTTCAAGTTGATATGTAGATGTTGTAGTCTGGCAGGCCACGTGTCTTGTATCCACTTTCCATTTAGATGAGCTCCCAAGCTTTGTCTGAGGCATCTGTCGTTAGAATCTGACTCGCCTCTGGCCGGGTCACAGAGAGTCCCTTGTTTAGGTGACATTCCTGAGCCCACCACAAAAATTCCTTTTGAATGCAAGGTATTATCTGAATGACAGTGTCCATATCTTGGCAGTGCTGTGTCCATACATTTTTGAGATACCATTGTAGCTTCCTCATATGCAGTTTGGCATTGGGAAGCACCAGAATACAAGATGCCATGAACCCCAAGGCTTGAAGGACTGTCCTTGCAGTCAGCCTGGACTGATGAGACAATTGATGGAAGTAAAGGGAAAGATTCTTTTGTTTGTCCGGGGTCAAAAAGGCCATCTGGGATGCTGTATTCAGTCTCACACCCAGAAAGCACATGTCCTGAGAGGGTACTAGACTGGACTTTATTTCGCTCACAGAATACCCCAGGCATCTTAGCACTGCTATCACATATTGCAAATGATGAAGAAGTTCGTCCTTCCTTGAGCCAGAATCAGGCAATCGTCCAAATAAGGATAGATCTGTATTCCTTTTAGCCTGAAGAAAGCTATCACTGGAGCCAGAACCTTCGTGAACACTCTGGGCGCAGTAGATAAGCCAAAGGACAATGCAGAGAACTGATAATGAGAAGTCCCAGCCCGAAAACGCAGATACTTCCTGCAACTTAGCCTGATAGGAACATGAAGGTAAGCCTCCTTGAGATCCAGAGTCACCATCCAGTGATCTTTGCCCAGCAGAGGTAAAAGCTGTTGTAACGTCAACATTTTGAACTTGGGAATGTCCAGATAAGTGTTGAGGATAGGTAAATCCAAAATTGGTCTCCACGTGTTCCCCTTCTTTGGTACTAGGAACAGGCGAGAATAAAATCCTAGGCCCACTTCTGGCAGAGGGACCGGCTGTATGGCCCCTATTTGAAGCAGCAGAGAAATTTGTTTGTGAGCCTCTATTCTTTGCTGAGGAGGAACGTCTGGCATGCCTTTGAAAGGAGGCAAGGTATGGAAATAAAACTTGTAACCTTGGTGTATGATATCCAATACCCATCTGTCTTGGGTAATTAAACTCCAATTTTCCTTGAAGAGTGCCAACCTTCCTCCCAAAGGTGCTGCCAGACAAGAAGGCTCTGGCAGCTGAAAAGGTAGGTCATTGGGCCTGTTTACGAAAGGACTGGCCCCTGCCCTCACCCGAAGACTGTGCAGGTGAACTCCCTGCTCTAGGTCTGAAAGAGCCCTGAGTTCTGCCCCTACCACGTCTAGATCTACCCCTAGACTGTGAATCATAAGAAGGGTACGTCCACCCCTTAGCAGGCCAATTTCTACTAAACTTCGGAGGCTGAACTTGCAAAAAATCTTTAACAGCCTGCATAGACTTAGCCTTGTCTTCCATCTTCTTTAAGACTGCCTCCACAGGTGAACCAAACAACACATCAAACTGTAAAGGAGCATCCAAAATCCTTGTCTTAACATGGTCAGATAAATTCTGATCCCTCAGCCAGGCGTGCCTGCGAAGAACTGACCCAGTGGCAGTCACCCTAGACGAGGCCTGTACAGCATCAAAACCACATTGTAAAGAATGCTTACCCACCTGTTCAGAAACATGTACCAAATCTTGTAATTCTTTACACTCAATACCTTCCGCCAGAGCATCTACCTTAGACTTCAATTGAGAAAGAAGATAGTTTTGATATTTCAACATGTGAAACTGGCAATTCAAAGCCCTCATAGCTAAGGTGGAAGAAGTATAGACTTTCTTTCCCCATCTATCCAAAGCTCTGGCCTCTTTATCTGGAGGAACCGGATTTTTTACAACAGAGGCCTTGACACCCTTAGGTCCCTGACTAACAGTTTCTGGGTCCGCCCTAGGACTCTTATAAAGATATTTATGAGCTTCAGGCACCCTGTAATACCTGTCCGGTTTAACAGGAGCTGGAGGCAAAGAATCAGGATTAAGTGAAGCCTCAGCAAACACATCTTCCACAACATCCAGAACAGGTGGTATAGCCAAAGGCCTATGCTGGGGTAAAAGCAAAAATTCCCTAAGCCTTTTCCTGGAATCAGAGAAGTCCTGACCTTCCCACTTAAAATGTTCCCTCATGGAATGAAGAGTCTCTGAAAAAGAAAAATCCTCTGGAGGAGAAGCAGAAGGAGTAGAATCATCCACATCAGAATCAGAATAAGGAGAATACTCCTGCAAGTCTTCAGCCGAAGACTCTGAAACATCCGAAGCCTGCTCAAAACTCCCCAACTCTGGTTCCACCCTAGGCCTCTTATCAGGAGGGGCAAAGAACCTCTAATCAAAGTAATTAAATCTTCTGCCATTTTAAGCATGTGCTTCTTGGGCACAGATCCTGATGAACTAGGAGTGACACCAACAGAAGCTAAACCTGGCCTGCCTCTGGGAGAAGCCTTGGAAACAGAAGGAGAGGGCCTAACCACCCTAGGAAGGGAGGGGAGTACAGTAACCTGAGAAGCCCCTTCAGCCTGACCTGCCTCCTGAGAGGCCACATCCTGCAATATCAAAGTCTCCCCCTGGGACTCCAGAGAAGCCTCCGGCGGAACCACCGGTTCCACTGACGCCTCTAAAGAACCGGCGTCCGGTATGGACGACTCTTCTTGCCTGGGTTTAGCTGCTTTGTCTTTGCGCTTCTTCGAAGAAGCGGGCGTCGGAGCATCCGACGGCATATTATAATTGCACCGCTTCCCGAAGACCAACCTGGCACAATCTAACCTTCGCTTAATAGTGCGCTTATTGAACCTAGCACAAAAGCGACACCCAACAACGTCGTGCTCAGGCCCCAAACAAGGAATACACAAAGTATGATAATCTCTATGCGGTATCTGTTTCCCACAAGAAATACAGTTATTCACTTTTTCTGACATCCGGTAAACCACTGAGGCAAGAAAAAACTAAAATATTCCCAACGGGTACTTAGCCAACTTTGACTCGGTCTGAAACTCCGACCGAAAATTTCAGAACGCCGAACGGCACTTGCAACGCTGCTTCTGCATCGGACCATGCGGCAAAAAAGACTGGGGATATGACGTCGGTCATGCGCATTTGTACCCTGACGTCCTGATGTCAGTCTTAAGCGCCTTGACCGACGTCAGCCTAATACTTTGATATTCGGGCCGACCGGGGACAGCGGACTACCCCAAGTGTAAGGACTGCAGCAATGTGAGATGAAGAACATCAAAGGACTTGAAAGGCATGAAGTCTGGGACTCATTAATTGTGCCTTTGGGTGCCTCTGCAAAAGAGTTTAGAGCATTTACTTTGATTAATAAAGAGACTTTTTGTGTCTTACTATTTGAAAATGGACAATATATGGAGAATTTCTTAGGGAATTATGAATTTAAAAAGAATCTCTAGCCTTGGTCAGAATATGTTAGTCAAGCTTATTTTAGATAAACTAAGAAAAGGATAGTGGTACAGTTTAGAATAGAAACAGAGGCTGCTGAATTAAAAATGAATTTACTTGAGGTTGGGAATGTAGGGTTATATTGAAAATGAAAAACAGTGTGAAGCATATACCAAGTGTTATAAATATGAATGGTAACAGAGGTTTTTTTAAATATAGGGGTCAGCTTAAAACCTGTTTTTTTTTTTTTTGCAGAAATGATCACTTGATTAGTGAATGTAACAAAAGGAAATGTTTTACATGTGGGCAGACGTGGCATGAAGCAAAAAAATGTGAAATTAAATGTAAAAAGTGTGGTAATACAGGACATGTTTGGTTAGATTGAGAAGATGAGGAACAGCAAATTGTAGAAGAGGTTATACACAATGTGGAATACAAAAAAGACACAATACAAGAAAAAGTAAATCAGAATAAGGTAGACAAGATTATAGATACAAATGTTAAGGAAGGTAAAAATAAAGGCGAGGAAGAAAAAATGGATATAAGTGAAAATGAACATGTGGACTGGTAAATAGTGAAACGAAGAAAGAATGCTATAGGAAAAAGAATTAAAGAAAGGAAAAGAAAACACAAAGGTATATTAGTTAAAGAGAACAAAAAAGGTAAAGGATGAGCTCCTCCTTTTACTTTCTCTCTTCTTTCTTGTTAGAAATTGAAAATCTTAACTATTAATGTGAATAGTATGAAAAATGTTAAGAGGAAAATTGGTATATTAGAATGGTGTGCTTTATTAGATGTGAATGTGATTATTTTGGAGGATAATAGATTACTAATACTGGAATAAAGAGTACAAGTAGAAAAATTATAGACTAGAACTATCGATTGGAATATGGGAAAGGAAATCTATTCAGGCAGAGAAATATTATGTGAAGATAACATTAAAATATTAGATGTCACAATAGTGGAACTATGACATATTACTATAACAGATTTAAGACGGAAAATAATGTTTTCAGAATTATTGCTTTATATGCATATGTCATCAAAAAAGAAAGAGAAGAAATGTTTAAAAAGCTATTAAATTATGTAGGCGTTAACAAGAACATAATAACAGCAGGAGATTTCAACTGTAATTTAAGAATGCACAGAAAAAAGGATATGATGCTAACATGGTTAATGAAATGATAAAATGTGGCAAATTATATGTATGGCAATACAGTCAATGGTCTTATAACAGAAATGAGAGTATGACTGAAATTGAAAATTTTCTGATATCAGAATGGTTAAAAATTATACAGTAAGGAGTGAAAAAGACTGGATTTTCTGATCATTTAGCAATATGGATAAGGATACATGAAAAGGAAGATTAATATAAAAATAGGGAAAAGAATAAAAATACTAGCTGAAAAATAATTAGAACAAGATGATGGGAGGGTGGCCTAATGGTTAAGGTGTTTGCCTTACAAACACAAGGTGCAGGGTTTGAGTCTCACAAGGGAATAATTGGCTAGGCTTAAAATGTCTCGCAAGGGCAGTTAGCCTAGTACTAATCTATGAACCTATGACAAAACAGTCATTTATACACTGGGAGAACCATATCAATATGAGAGAAGTTTATGAAAATTGGACCACATGGTGGATTAGCTTTAAAGAAAAATATAAAAGTATGTTTCTTAGAATGTACTGAAAAAAAGAGGAAGAAAGAAAAGAAAGCATATAAGATATTAACTCAAGAAATATTTTGATATATAGTAAAGAAAGAGAGACTATACTATGTGAAAGAAAAAGAAAT
Source organism: Protopterus annectens (assembly GCF_019279795.1). Taxonomy (NCBI): domain Eukaryota; kingdom Metazoa; phylum Chordata; order Ceratodontiformes; family Protopteridae; genus Protopterus; species Protopterus annectens. The sequence continues at coordinate 1,976,775,568 of NC_056729.1, read as the reverse complement.
ATATATGAAACTAATCAAATAAAGATCAAGAAGCTGTTATATAAGCAACAATATTGTTTACAAGGGAAAAAAGAGGAAGTAGCACCTTATTTAAGTAAATTAGTTACAGAAGAAAAGGGATAATAAGAGAGTTAAAGAATAGAAAAGGAATACAGGATAAAACATATAAAAGAAATCATTAAGGGACATGTATTTGATTTATACAGCAATACATAAATACATAAATAAATAAATAAAAAAGAAAATATTGCACCTTTTGTGGAAGGTTGGGTGCCGGGCTGGCAACATGACACTGTAAAACTCAACTGCCAGTCATGAGCGGACAGGTGATCTGCTGTGGCAACCCCTACCCGGGAAAAGCCGAAAGAAGAAAAAGATGAAACAAGCAAATTAAACATGGATGATAATATATACCTAGAGAAAAGTATAACTATTGAAGAATTAAATGACGTGTTAAAAGACATAAATATGAAGCCATCAACAGGCATAGACAGTATTGAATATAATAGGTATAATGAATGGAATATTGGCAAAAAGCTAAATTCTTGGAAGTATTGAATGAATTGTTGGAAATGGAAATAAATTATAAAGAAATATGTATAGGGGTTATAACATTTACATGGAAAAAAGATGGAAACACTTTATAATCTTGAAATACTGAAATGTCGAATTTCAGTATCTCGAGACTATAAAGTCAAAGTTTTGAAATAGCGAAAGTGCATAATCACGAATTCGAATATCTCAAATTCGCAGTTATGGCTTTATGCTATCTAATGTCCGGGGTTGTATATAGATGGTGTGCAGTGCCGTGTGTGGATTTAGGTGTAATATCAGGTATGTGAGCGTTTTGTAAGGGTTTTGCGTGGGAGTTTGAGTGTGAGTGTGATGATATGTATGATGTGCGTGTGAGTTTGCTTTTGTTTTCTGTTTGTGCAATCTCAGAGTTAGTATATAAGTAGGGGGGTTGTGGGGGCGCAGCCCCCCACATGGGGGATGCAGGGGGGCTTGCCCCTCTGCTTATTTGTAATGTACATTTGTGGATGTGTGTTGTTGTGTTTATTTTGTGGTGTGGGTGTTGTGGTATATGTGCGGTCTGGTATGTGCTGTGTGTTCAATGTTTTAAATTTCATGGTTTGGGGCTTTGCGGTTTTGGGCTTTCAGTGTTGTGTGGATTTGATTTCATGGTCTTGAAAATCTGAAATTCGAGATTTCAGTCTTTTGAGATTATGAAGTGAATCCAAAAAAGACAAAGATGATCTAAGGAACTGGAGACCTATAACTTTAAATAATACAGATTATTAGATTTTTATGAGAATTATAACTAAAAGATTAACAAATACAATGGGAAAGTTATATGAGCAAGCTGTATTTGGCAGAAAAAGGTAAAGGAACGCAAGACTTGTTATGGATTATTAAAGAGATGGTGGATGACATCATAAACAAAAATGTTAATGCAAAGATCATGATAACAGATTTAAGTAAAGCATATGATAGAATTCAACATGAAATATTGTGGGATATTTTAAAGGCATATAACATTAGTGAAAGAATAATAAATGTAATTAAATCAGTTTATAATAGAAACATTGTTAAACTTAATGTCAATGGATAGATTAGTGAAGAAAATCAAATAAGATCTGGAATAAGATAAGGATGTCCTGCTAGCACTATTATATTTTCATTGATTATGAATATGATAGTAAACAATGTTAATAAAATGACAGATAAGGCAGAATATAGAATATTGAAAGAACTACAATTACCAGCAATGTATACTTATCTGGATGATACTGTAACAATTACAAGTGATAAAGAACATATGGAAACAGTTATTATATAAAAAAAACATATTATTAAATGGTCTGATAGGAAACATAAAAAACATAAAATTTAATATGGAGTTTATAGAAGTTTTGGGACTTAAGTTTGGACAAAATGTGTATGTAGAATGGAAAATATTATTTAAAGAAATAACATATATGACTCTGTTTTGGAAATCATTTCAATTTTCATATAAGAAGAAAGTTTACTTAATAAATCCAATGGTGATACGAAAAATTGCTTATATAGCAAATAATTACATGATTCCTACCAAATATGAAAGAGTTATGAACATACTATTTTCTTTTATATGGGGTTCCAGGTTGAATCCAGTTAGGTAAGGAGTATTATATATGAAAAAAGAACAAAGAACACTAGCCTTGTTGAATCCTACAGTCTATGCAGCATCGATGAACTTATATAAAGCCTCGAAATGTTATACAAAAGGAGAACATATTACTGTTAAAAACAAATATCAAGTGTTTTGGGAAAAATGCAGGCAGGTAAACAATTCAAAGAAGATCTAAATGAAATTAAAGAGTATCAAAATAAAATCAAATTATGGAAATTAAAAGCAGATAAAGTTGAGATGGATAGAAAAGAATGGTACCAGAATATTATGAAAACGTTTTATTATATTGATCCATGGAAAGATTTAGAAATAGAAAAAAAGAAGACAATAAAATGAGATTTATATGGTATAAAAAGATTAATGAGTGCAATGATTTCTTATGGAGATTGTCCATAAGAAATTTACCTCTAAAGGCAAATATGCCATATAAAAGGATACAAGACAGAATATGTCATGCATGTGAGGAATATGAAACTACTGAACATGCATTTTTGAATTGTACAAAGTCAAAGGATTTATGGAATGAAATATGTAATTGTAATATGTTAAAGGAATATAAAATAGTGGAACAGATAAACACAAATTTGACTGAATTTGGTTTCTATGGTGGTAAAAAACAAGAAGAAGCTAAAAATAGAATTACATTTTATGTTATATGGACAATATGGACTGAAAGAATTAATGAAATCAAGTATAATGGAAAATGGGTATTGGCAAAGATTTTGGAGAAAATACAATTCCGGTTGTGGACTAAAGGGTGGGGGACACACAATATATAAAATGTAAAAGTTTGCAAATATATGTAAATAATGTAGCTATGTAAATATTAAGAACTGTACACTAGTTTTTTATACATAAAAAACACTATTCCTTGGAGCTCCTACATGGTTCCGGAGATGATCTACAGCAGCAAGGAAGAAGTCTAAGGGACGCAGCAGCATCAAGGAGGAAAGAAAAGGTATGGCGAGTTTGGAGGTGGAAAGGGAGAATTTGGAGAAAAATGTGTGCACTATGGACGTTCAGAATGCAAGTAAATATTCTTGAGTGGTGGATGTTACAAATGAGTGGCATTTAGCTGTCTCCATGGAGAAGGAAATCAGCGAGTCTGTTGAAATGAGGACTTGCAGATGATGTTCTGTTAATAATCAAGCAGGATGATCCAGGTAACAGTTCTGCTGTTTCATAGGGTGAGATGGCAGATAACTTTTTTGGCAGTGCTGAGAATGGTAATGTGGAAAAGGAACCAGCTGATGTGGCAACAGAGAATGCAGCAGTTAAAATGTATGCAGCAGTGACAGAATGTAAAAGAGGAAAGCAGCAACAAACTGAGAAGGTATCTGGTTTTGTGGCAGCAGATAATGCAGTAAATGAAAGTTATGTATTTAAGGATACATCTGTGCTGTCTCATTTTTGTCCAGACAATTCTTTATTTGTGGCTGCTGGGGGGTCCTTTTGGCGAATGTCCCCTATCTTTTGGGGCTACTACAATTCTATCAGTTTTTTTAGGAACTGGCTCTGTAATAGCAGGGTCCTTCTATGCCCTCTGTGCTATGAGATCTGTGAATGCATTTGGAGTGGGAATCACCCAGGATGCAGATGAGCCAGACCCACAAGCTTCAAGAAACACAATGTCATCCAGAGAATGAGTTTCAAAGAACCATCCCTCCTTCTGCTTCATCAATTCCAGGATGTCCTTAAATGGGATGTCTTCCATGGGGGATCTGAAGGATACTTCTCCCTCATCCAAATCTGTGTCCTCAGTGAATGACTCAGGAGGGGAGTCTATATGCTTCTGTTTGCATGTCTGTTTTCTTGGAATATGTCTACGAGGTTCTGGTGGAAACAGGTTGGAATCAGATTGGGAACTAGAGTTTTGAAAGATCTTGAAGCCTATGGGTTCTGACTGTCCCTCTCAATCCGAATAGGAGGCATAAGGAACAGGTTTGACTGGGTTTCAGGATGGATCCAAACTTGGTGTAAACACCACAATATATGTATGAATATTATAAGAACAAAAAGAAAGAACGTGAGAAGGGTAGATAAGAATTTATTTTATATAACATGGGTTATTTGGAATGAAAGACTAAATGAAATTTTGTTTAATGGAAATGGATTTTGGCAGCTATATTGCAAAAAAATTAGCTTATGGTTATGGAAGAAGGAGTGGGGGTCAGTTACGGGAAGAATAGCAATGAGGAAATTATAAAAATGATAAACAGTAAAAACAACAGAAATGTGTACTTATGTGCCTGTAAACATATACACTTTGTAAGTATGTAAAAATTTTATTTTTTAATATTGTTTTAAATAAAGGACTGCTGTTTAGAACACAAGACATGAGGCACTCTCTGGAACTGCTAGATGGCACTAATTGGGTGCTACTGCAGTTCCAGGGATCCCATGATGGAGGATAGCGTACCTGAGCTGAAGAGAGGAGTAGGAGAAAACTTACTTAAGGAAGTAGAAACGATGAAAATAAAAGTTATGTACTCAACATAACTATCCATCTGTGTAGTATGCTTTCATCCTTCCCCAACTTCGGCCACTTCTAAAGACTTACACCCATAGCTCAAGCTCTCCCCTTACCCAGAATCCTTTTATGCAACAGCATTACTTCAGATCAACTTTACCCTCCCTTCACTCTACAGTGCGTGTGTACAAACAGCTATGATACAGAAAAAAATATAATATCTTAGGAAATAACTATACAGATAGGAGGAACAAGGAAAGAATAGCTGGAGTTCATCAATCAGTCAAGCAAGACATTTAGTCCTCAGACTGAAATAGAAGCCTTGAAAGATTGGCAATAACTGTGAAAATGGAAGAAGATGGAGGGAGGGAAGCTGAGGAAGAACAAAAACAGACAACACAGATGGATAGTTATGGTGAGTACATAAATTTTTATATCTGATGTTGTCTTTTTCATCCATTTCTCAACTGATGGGACACAGTCCCCAGCAAGAGAAAACCCAGGGTCTTCTCTGACCTATTCGTCTCTGTGCCACCCAAAGGAAAAATATTTTCCATTTACTCTTATACACCTTTCTAGTAGAATCCTTCTGAGAAGACAAATGCCCAGTATTAAAGGACATCCTTCCTCCATACACCCCGAACAGGTCACTGAGATCTGAGCACCAAAACCTCATCTCCATTCCCAAACCCAAGCGACCCGCTGGCCAGCTTTTACTATCCTTCTCTCTAGGCAGAAAATGGAACTCTCTGCCTCCTTCCCTCAGGACTATGCCCAACATCGAATCCTTCAAGAGCCAACTTTTTCTTCACCTATCTTCTAAATGGAAATGCTCCTGCTTTCACCCCACATAAATCCTAGGGACTCCCCACTAAGCTCCCCTCTACTCCCTCTCCACTACACTCTCTTTATTTTCTATTTTTTTCTAAGGATCTAGAACCAGCAGATTTAACTAACTCCTAACATGTAAATATTGTTAAAAAAAAAAAACCCTCTGCAGTCAAGTTGTTAAACCGTCTCATAATGTATACTATGTCTCAAATGTTTGAATCCAACTCTTGTATTTTCACATTGTAACCTTTATTGATATTTTTGCAAACCTGCATTGTATGTATTTCACTTTGCAACCTTTATCCTACATTTTGAGTCCTATATGTATTAAATTGTTTATGCAGCTTTTCTCCCTGGGCCTCCACTGAAAATGGGCACTTCTTGGCCCAGTGGACTTCCCCGGTAATCAAACTGATAATAAATAATAATAAAATAAATAAATAAATATAAGGATGTGTCTAACTGGAGATGAAACTTGAACTGCCTAGTCATCATTGGAAGTGGAGAAACCATGCGGTCAGTTTGACAGTCTGCATGTCTGGATAATTCATTCCTAATGGGTGAGACAGAAGATCCTGGGTCAGGCCTAACAGCTAAAGGGATGGCACAAGATGAGACCACAGAAAGGGGAACCCCACTTGTCAGGCCAAAAAGGAACAATGATGATTTCTTTGCACTTCCAGTACGATGCTTTCTGAAGGAAATTTGGGAATAATATAATAGCAGGAAAAGCATATGAGAGTCAAGGGGCCAACTGTGGATGAGGGAGTCTCTTGGTAACTCCCCTTCTAGGGAGATCAGGGTGAAGTACTTGCTGCACTTTGAGTTCAGTGTGGAGGCAAAGAGATCGCATAATGGCTGACCGCAATGAGGCAAAATCATATCCACCACCACAGGACTGAGAGACCACTCATGGGGTAGCAATATGAACCTGCTCAATTTGTCTGCTAGAATGTTGGACTTTCCTGGAATGTGCATTGCCAGAAGAAAGCAGCTGGAAGAGATCGACCACTGCCAAACTCTCACTCGACATAGAGGGTAGGAAGTTCCCTCATTTGTTGATGCACCAGACGACTGATATATTGTCTGTCTGGAGAGCAATCATCACTGGAAGGAGAACATCTTGAAAGGCCTGCAGTGCTAACAGGACTGCTGTCATTTCCAGGATATTGATGTGAAAAATGGCCTCCTGATCAGACCAAGTGCCTTGGATTGTCCTTCCCAAGAAATGCCCTCACTCTCTCAAGTTGGGAGGAGTCCACAGTCACTGTGGGGGTGGAAAGATAAAAGGGCAGCCCTGAGAAACTTCTCCTGTGATCAACCATTAAACATGCCCATTGCAAATTCTCATAATACATACTGGAGCAGAAAGAGGAAGACATCTGATAGACCATTGCACTGCCAGTGTCCGCTGAAGTATTCTCATGTAATATCTTGCTATTAGTATTAGAGTTATTTAAGCTGACATTGATCCTAGAAGTTGTAAAGTCAACCTTACTGGCGGGGAAGGATGACAGTAACTGGGATGTTTGGTCCCACAATGTGTTCATCCTTGATTGGGGAGACCTACAACCATGTTCAGACAAGTAACAAGGAACTCCAGGAGTTGAGTGGGGGAGAGTTGAGATTTGGCGTAGTTCACTGTAATGCCCAGTTGGAGACATAGATGGAGCAAGTAGTCTCTGAGATGAATCAAAATACACTTGGTGGGAGCAGAGAGGGGTTAGTATTCAAGATATGGAAACATAGTAAACAAAATAAACATCCTGCAACCCACAAAAACACTCCAGAAAAGCCAAACGAACTGCTCAGCACAACTGTTGTTTGAACTATTTACTCCACCACTAATATCTTGATTTTCAGTTGAAAATGTTTCTATGCAAAGTACCAGCACACATTATTAACACTCAGGAATTACTGAATGAGGTTAAAAATTTGATTTGGCAAGATGACTTTTATTTGATCATCATAGATGTATGTTCATTATACACTAATATACAACATAGATAGGGCCTTGAAGCTATTGGCAATATGATGGGAGAGGGACCATGCTCCTCTTTTCTATTATCCTTACTACAATTTTGCTTGACCCACAGTTATTTTTGTTTTGAAAATGAAGTGTTTTTGCAGACAAGAGGAACTGCAATGGGGGCACATTTTGCCCCCACTTGTGCAATTATCTATATGGATGACTTTGAAAAAAGATTTGTGTATCTAACTAAATTTTATACAAAACATGTTGCATTTTTTAAAAGGTACACAGATGATTTGATTTTTGTTTGAAAAGCAAGTGAACAGACACTTCTGGAGTTTTTTGAGTCCCTGAATAATAAACCCCAGGGTTTGAAATTCTCATATGAGATAGGTAAAAGAAGTATTAACTTTCTCAATGTTTTTTTTATGCAGAAGGTACAACTGTGAAATTCAAGCCATTTAGAAAACAGACATGGTGAATAATTTCGTACATGCTACCAGCATGCATCCTAAGCATCTATTAGATCCTTGCCCTATGTGGAATTTAAGAGGACGTCTGATAATACTAGTGATGCTGAACTGAGGGCAAAGGAATTTAATGAGGTGGAAAACTGGTTAAAGGCTAGGGGTTACACTTAAAACAAGTTAGCAAAGCGAAAAATTGCATTTTGGAAGGTATGAAGATGAGAATGTGCTGGGAACAGAAGTATATTAACAGAATACAGTACAAGAAAGAAATGGAAAAAAATATTTTTTGTAACTAGATTTTCTCCTTTCTCCCATACATTGGAAAAGATTGTAAATGGTCTATGGCACATCATTAGTAATGCTGAAAATATTGGTAGACTATTCCTCCGACACAAGTTTTTTGTATAAGAAGAGCAATAATTTGACAGAAATTTTGAATTATGTTTATAACCCACAACATATGTGCATGAATGGGAACAGTTTTGTGTGGTAATTGTAGTGTGTGCCCTAAAGTAAAAAAAATTAACTGGTACAACCATCAATGGGAGGAAATATACCATTAAAAGCATCTTCAACTGTAACTCGTGGGGTTGTGTATATAATAGGGTGTAAATGTTCTACTCCAAAATGGTAAGTGGGACAAAAAAAAAAAAAAAAAAAAACGCAAGGTCAAGATTCGTATATTAGGACATTTGGGCGAGATCAGAAATCAAAATTTCAAAAGTCCAGTGGCTGAGCACTTTGTGAAGGTACATGGGGGATCAGATGCAGGTTTTTACTTTTGTGTGTTAGCCAAACCCTATCATCCTAGGGGTGGTAATTATTTGAATAGGTTACTTACACTGGAAACAAAGTTAATATTGAATTATAACACAATGATCCCTAGGGGGTTAAATCAATAAATAAATGTCTGCTCTTAACTGTTATTTAATATAAACCAGACTAATTTATGTATTTGCATTAATGTGAAGATGCACCCTAAGACTGTTTAACTTACTGTTTAATTTCTGATGACTTAATTGGGTTCTGCATTTGTATGACAGGGGAGGTCTTTTAATTGTACATCAGATCCTGTGCAGGCGAATGTCAGAGGTACCAGATCGGATTTATGTGGTGGAATAAAGATATGGAAACACCTGGAATCCTAGCAGTTTCAAGTGAGCTGCGGCCACTGCCTTGCACTTGGTGAACAGTGAGGGCAAAACTCAGAATTGGTAGTGACTGGCTCCCAGCCTGAAGTGAATAAATCTCCTGTATCACCTGTTTATTTTTATGTGATAGTACCCATCCTGGGGATCTATCGTGCGCATCCAATCATCCTTGTGCAGAAGTTCCAGAATGGACTGAACTGTGAGCATTTGACATACTGGTTTAAGTTGCTGACATCCAGGATGGGTCTCAAGTCCCCGGTTTTCTTTGGCACTAAAAAAAACTTTAAATAAGTTCCGAATCCTTGTTGGTCTGGGGGACCATATGGATGACTCCTTTTTCCATCAGTTTTTGAATTTTTAGGGCTGCTGCTCTTCTCTGACTAAGTGAACCATCTGGGTGTTTTGTAGAATTATTGGGGAGTTGTAGGGAAGAAAAAGGGTATGTAATACCCACTGAAGATGATCCCTGCACCCAAATGTATTTGGTGATGGCTGTCCAGGTATGTGGATGCAGATATAAGCCACCCTGACTGCCTCCAGAGTGCAGCAGTTAGGCAACCCTTCAGGAGCATTGGTAGCATTTCTCAGAAAATGGATCTCTGAAATCCTGATTTTGCAGGCTTCCTCTGCTATGTGGGTGTTGTCTATTACAACAATTCCCCCCATGCTAAGGGGATCTGTCTCCATAGGAGTCCTGGAAGAGCTTTGTGACTTCCAGAACCACATTTTCCTGCCATCTCTCTGACTCAGGGAAAAGGTTCTTTGAGGAGTAGAAAAATGGATCCCTATGGCAGATAAGGTCTTCCAGTCTAGTTCATTCCTATTAGGGTTTCTTTAAACTTAGGACCAAATAAGGTATCACCGATCAAAGGAAGCATTGATGAAGGATGACTTGAAAGGCTCTACAAAGTCATAGAGGTGCATCTAGGTGAGCTGACTTATGGTAATTTTTGAACCTGCAGCTCTTGAAGCATTTTCTGAGGCGTGTGAAATAAGCTGCATAAAAGAGTTTGATACAGGATGTACGGAGGCCAGTTGCATAGAAACAGTCTTCTTGTTATCTGCAGACATGGACCCAGAGAGGGCACTGGAAGTCAAGTTCCACTGAAACCTTGTGACATATAATTCAGTGACCTACGAGCAAGGAATGCTGATGCATACAAAAGCTTCCCAAACCTGTCCAATGTCCTTGACTCTCTGTTGGGTAGACGGACAGTAGAACTTTGCCATGCAAGTTCTTTCTTGGTGGGTGCTGCTATCACTACAGCATCAGCTAGGGGACCCTTGCTTCAGTGGGCCTGATCCTTTGGTGCAACTAAACATCTATCCAGTCGTTTGAGGATTGGTTCTGTGATATCCAGATCCTTCCATAGCAAGCAGGAGATGACGTCTACCTTCATGTCTGCCAGTGGAACTACTCAGGATCTAGCTGAAAGCCTCAAGAAACTCTGACTTCTCTTAGGAAAGGGGGTTCAGAAGGCTAACCACCTTTCTGTCTCAAAAGCTCGAGTATTTTGTTGAAAGTATAGTTGTGTAAAGTCTTGCCATAACTTTAGATGTCCTTCTCTTCTATATGCTGCTGCATCCATAACATGAGGGAGCCTGCCTCTGGTCGACTCGTACGTCCGACCATTTTACAACAGATAGTTGCTACTACGAAGGTACATATGACTCCCCGCATCTCTCAGCGAACGTCAGCCATAAACAGATGTTGGGTATAAAACGGACATCAGCACACACCTACCTCAGAACTGAATGCTGCAGGAACCAGACACTACGGAGTGGGTACTCAGGAGTCAGGCAAGTGTCAGGGGGAAGGCAGGGTGGGAAACTACACAGCAGCATATAGAAGAGAAGGACATCTAAAGTTATGGTAAGATTTTATACAACTATACTATGTCCTTCCATTCATATGCTGTTGTATCCATAGCATGAGGGAAAGTACAAAAGCTCCTGCTATTAAGAACTAGGTGGAGGAACAGAGACAGTTTTCACAAAGCCATGAAGGATGGCTCTGGCAAATCCTGCTCTGGACCTAGAAATGATGTCCAACTTATAGTGTTTGGTGAAGATATGGACAGATGACCATGCAGCTGCTTCTAAAATGGCAGCTGTATCCAAATCCTTAAAGAACGCACCAAAGGCGGACACCGCCCTAGTGGAATGTGCCTTTACCGGGAAGGGAAGCCTTTTGCCATGGGCTGTGTAGCAAAAGGAGATAGTTTTAAAGATCCATGAGGAGATGGCTTGCTTGGAAACAGGATGTCCCACGGCTCTTGGATGGTAGGAACAAAGAGCCTGTCCGATTTACGGATGGGTTTCGTCTTGGCCAAATAGTATCTGAGTTGTCTATGTACATCCAAGGAGTGGAGGATCCTTTCAGCAGGTGTTTGAGGCGAAGCGAAGAAGGTAGGAAGGTTGATGGCCTGATTCAGGGAAAGCTCAGTGTCAACTTTCAGCATGAAGGCTGGGTTAGTATGTAGGCAAATCCTGTCCTTGTAGAAAACTGTAAAGGGGTGAGAGGCCATAAGGGCCTGCAGTTCGGAAACCCTTCTGGCTGAAGTAATGGCCACCAAGAGGATAGTTTTCCAAGATAGTTTTCCAAGTACAGTGTTGGAGAGAACAGTCCTTGGCTGGTTCAAAAGGTGGTAAGGTTAACTTATGTATAAACAAAATTAAGATCCCAAGGGATGGAATGGGCTTCTTTGAGGGTCTAAGGTGTAGTATCCCCATCAGAAAAGTTTCACTTCTAGTCTAGAAGCTAGAGGGGGTGTGAGAGGAAGACGTGGTGAGATGACATATAAGTGTGTCTTAATGGAAGAATAAGACAATCCAGAGTTCATCAGTTCACACAGGTAAGACAAAACCACTGGAGGTTCTACTGTTAGTGGCTGGATATTTTGTTTTAGACACCAGACAGAAAACCTCTTCCACTTGGATAGATAGGATTTTCTGGTAGTTTGTTTTCTGGCCTCCTGCAGAACCTAAAGCATATCCTCTGTGTAAAGGTGTCTGAAGGAAATTAATGCCATATCACCCACAATGTAAGGTTCAGGGTGGACAGTTGGGGGTGTATGAGAGTTCCTTTCTCCTGTGTGAGCAGGTCCATCCGGTGGGGTAACTTGTGGTGATTGCCCTTGGCTATATGATGTAATAGGCGGAACCAATGCCGCCTTGGCCAATAGGGGGCCACCAACAAGATTTGTGGTTGCTCTCTGAATCTTCAGCAGAATGTTTTGTATGAGTGGAAGGGAAGAATGCATAAGTGAACATCCCTTCCAAGGGAATGAGAGCATCTACCCTCCATGCTTCAGGAGAAGGTATCCCAGAACAAAAGGTTGGGAGTTGTCTATTCATAGGGGAGGCAAAGAGATCCACGTGTGGAATACCCCACCAATGGACCAGGTCCAGGAACACATCCCTGTTTAGCATCCATTCGTGGGATTGAGTCATGGTACTGCTTAGAGAATCTGCCATCATATTTTCTGCAGAAGGTATGTAGACGGGTAGAAGGTTTGCTTGTCTCTCTAGGGCAAATACCCACACCCGCAGAGCCAATCTGCACAGGAGGTAGGACCTTGTCCACCTCTGTTTGTTGATGCACCACAGAACAGTGGTATTGTCTGTGTACCACCTCAGCACTCCTGGCAGGATTCGATCCTTGATGATTTGGAAGGCCAATGTCATCTCCTTGATATTGATGTGCTCCCTCTTCTGGTTCAGGGTCCAAGTGTTTCTCACTCTCCATACTCCTAAAGTCGCTCCCCAACCTGTGTCTGAAGTATCTGTATACAGGTCCTGATTTGGGGGCAGGGGTTGTAAAGGCAGGCTATCCACCAATTTAGTTCCCTGGAAGATATCTGGGCTATCCACCAATTTAGTTCCCTGGAAAGGCATGGTAGCAGGGCCACCAAGAACTCCAGAGAATGTAGGTGTTGCTTCCAGACTGTCCTTAAGTACCAGTGGAATTTCTTCATGTGTAACCTTGCAAGGGGAACCGTGGGGATGGTGGAGGCCCAGGAGCCTGAGGAACTCTCTGGCTGACAGGGTTGGAGAGGGAGTATCCCCTTGAAATAAGAAGTGAGGGACATAATCTTGTCTGGAAGAAGACAGGCCATCATTTTCCCTGTTATGATCCTCCATCCCAAGAACACATGGTCCTCTGAGGGTATCAGGGAGGATTTTTGAAGGTTTATGGTGAACCCTAGACCTCTCAAGAGGGAGATGGTGAAGTCTAGGTGTTATAAGACCAACTGAGTGGATGGTGCCTGGATCACGATATCGTCAAAAACAGGGGAAGAGTTGTATCCCCCCGCATTTTGGCAAAGGCAATGACTGGGGCTAGGCACTTTGTGAACACTCTTGGGGCTGTAGAGAGACCAAATGGCAAAGTGCAGAACTGAAAGTGTGCAGAACCCACTGAAAAAAGGAGGACTTTTCTGAAAAGCAGGTGGATTGGGATGTGTAAGTAGGTTTTCTTTTATATCTAGGGACACCAAGAAGGCCTGAGGAAGGATTTGGGGAAGCAGAGTAGGAAGTGTGAGCATCCCAAAGGAGGGGACCCGGAGGAAGGCACTGAGATGGGACAAACCCATAATTGGTCTCCATGGACCTTCTTTCCTGGGGACCAGGAACATCCTGGAATAGAATCCTTTTCCTCTTAGTAGAGGAGGTACCTCTTGAATTGTGCCATGAGAGAGAACGTCCTGCAGAACTGGGGGAAAGGAAGCCATTTGGTCCCAAGGGGGCTGAGGAATGCCTTTGAAAGTGGGTCTCGTTTCCCACACCATGAAATATCATAGTTTTATAATAGAGAGGACTCAAGAGTCCTGGGTAACCTGTTTCCAAGCATGGTAGGATGGAGAGAGGGGTGTCTGAACTTAATGGCTGGTAGTCACAGACTACTAGGCTTGGTTTGAAAAGGATGTTTTTGAGCTGGGATAGAGGGAGTAGACCTACAGGGAGCCTGTTTCCTGGCATAATTTTTCCCTTTGGATGGCATTTGTTTTGAAGGTCTTCTCACAAACGTAGTTTTAGCTGGATAGTTCCTCTGAAAATGGGGAATTGGGGAAACAAAAATGTGTCTGAGGTCCTGGAGCTCCTGGAGCTCCTTGCCCTTCTCCTGAAGGACCTTAAAGAGTTCAGCAGCTACTGAACCAAACAAAGCTTTGTTGTCCAATGGGGCATCCATGAGTTCTGACTTAATGTCATCAGGGAGAGGCTGTAGCCTGAGCCAGGAATATCTCCTGATGACAGAACCTGAGGCTGCAGCTCCAGATGAAGCCTCTACTGCATCATTGCTACACATAATGGACTGTTTAGTTACTTGACTGCAGGAATTTAAGATACTAGAGATTTAGCAGGGGAATCAGGGAAGTCACCCAATTTCTTAATAGCATCAGAAAGAAGGGCCAATGATTATTTAGCCATGTGCGTCTGCCAGTTAATAGCTCTCACTGCAAAAGTGGTAGACGTGTAAACTGGGGAAACAAAAATGTGTCTGAGGTCCTGGAGCTCCTTGCCCTTCTCCTGAAGGACCTTAATCTGCTCTCCTTATCAGAGGGAAGGAGGGAGGAAATTTGGAGGGTTTATCTGCAGCCACCGAAATGGTGGCAGGGTCTGCAGAAGGGGCCTTGAAGAGACATTCTGCATATTCAAGGACTTTGTAAAATATGTCTGGGCACTTAGGTGCAGGGGGTTGTGAATCTAGGTTTTTAGAGGCAGTCAGGAAGGCATCCAAAAAAGCAAAATGCACTGGAGGGACTGCACATAGATTAGGGGACTCCATTTGTAAGAGGTCATAATACCTCTTCTGAATCTTAGTAACCTGGCTGCAGTCCCACTTAAAAGTCATTCATCTGCACAATAATTTCCCCAAAGGTAATGTCTTCCCCTCGGGTATCTGTACCATTTGAGTCCTCCTCTGAAGAAGCATACCCCAGAGGGGAGGCAATTTGTGAAGTGTAAGTAAGGGATTCATCCCCTGAAGAATCCTCTTCTTCAGAGGATATGTCAGTAACTAGTTTTCTCTAAGGGGTAGAAGATGAAGGGGCCTGGGCAGGAGCAGAGACCTGGTATAATGCAAGGAAGGCATTAAGCAGGCCTGTGTAAGGCCTGCCAGTCAGGTGCCTGGTGAGAAGGTACGGACGTCAGAGAAGAAGCAGTATGCTTTGTCTTTTGCTTCTTCTTTTTCTGGGCCTCCAAACAGATGCGTCTGTGATGCGATGCAGGGACGGAAGGATGGAGGGATGGATGCTGGCCAGCACTCAACAAGGTCTGAGATAACATCTTCATGGACACTAATTTGGGAAACCCCATGCGGGCCCTCAGAAATAATAAACCTAGGTTCCCCGGCACCCAAGTCGGATGCCTGCAACTCCCTCTGGGACATGCTGGCAGCTTCTATGGCAGTTTTCACCTGGGTACCCATCAGTGGAAGATTCCGACTTTGACTCCAGGCTTTCACTGGGCTCGAGAGGTATGGCCGGAATAGAGGGCGCTGTCATTGGATCAGGCCATGATTTTTCTGGCCTTTTTAGCAGGCGGCTCTTCCGAGGTTCCTGATGTCGGGTCCATATCTTTAGTTAAACATTTCAAGCGCTGGTTCTCCAGATATAACTTAAATGCGACAAGACAACTCTTGAGAGTTTTGAGGACAAAGGCCTGACAGATTTCACAAGTGGAGTGGTCGTGGTCTTGGCCTAGACAGAATAGGCAGAGCTTGCATTAGTCTTTATGTGGAATCTGCCTTCTACACCAACACTTGCCCTTTCTACCTGACATGAACCCAAAACACAGTAGCAAAAGAAAAATCAAAAAACCCTATGGGGTACTTATCTGAGAATGGACAGCAGGAAGTCACTTCTGCAAATGAGCGACAACTGGAGATGGCAGTCATACAGGTGGCAGAAAAGTTCTGAGGTAGGTATATGCTGATGTCTGTTTTATACCCGATATTCGCAGGGAGGTGCAGGATGTCACACGTACCTTCGCAGTAGCAACTATCTTTTGTAAAACAGCCAGATGTACGACACGACCAGAGGCAGACTCCCTCATTTATGGATACAGCAGCATATGAACAGAAGGACATTCATATGTTCTTATGGGGGTGACCTGAGGAACCCTTCCCCCTCATTGAAGTCAGTGTCTTCCATGAGTTATTCCTATGGGGAATCTAAGTGCCTCCTCTTGCACATATGTTTCAGAGTTGGCTGTATGGTGCGATGTTCCATACAAGACTCAAAAGTGTGAGATGAGTATTGAATGAGGACTGTCTCAAGACTTAAACATGTCAGCTGCCCCAATGAGACAGATTGTATAAGCTCCAAGACCACAGCAGATAGTTGTGAAGTGGGTGGATCTGAGCTGGGCAAGCATGTCTTATCTGCGAAAGCAGAGAAAACTCTCTCTACTACCTTGAAGGCTGAATACATAAGAGCGGAAAGAATTATCCTGGCAGGAGCTGAAGACAGCTGCCTGGCATGGTTCAAAGCATCACCATGGCTCTTGCCTCAAGGTTGAAGTCAGAGCAGAGTTGTCCAGCATCGAGGATCTGACAGGAAGAGACAGCTCTAAGGGCATCAGAGCTGACCCTAACCCCCCCCCCGATCCACAGCTGATGCTTCGGTTCTGAGATCCCTCCAGCTCTGGCAAGGTCACAGCCCACTGGAACATAGATTTAGTTGGAGTTGAGGAAGGCCAAGCATTTGGATATGACATAAATAGACTTAGGATTCTCAAGTCCAATGGCTCCGAAATCAAAAGCCGGATCAGAGTAGGAATCTGCAACTGGGTAGGGGCCAATGCAGGCTCACAGGTCTGATGGGAGACAGAGATGGTATAACTCCCAAATTAATCTGAGCTTGAAGAAGCTTCCTCATTATCCTGTTGACATCTGCTTCATTTATGCTCTGAGATGACTTGAGAGGTGGAGGGTGTCCTGGAATTTCTTCTCAGAGTCTCTTGGAGGAAAGGTGAGTGGATCCGAGAAGATATTGGCTCCGGGGTAAGGGAGGAAGAGCGGTGAGCCAGTGACTTAGTCTTAGATGTCAGATCCAATGGACTTGATGGATCTAACGGTTTTGACATTTTTTCAGGTGGAGAAGAACCTGGAACAGCAGAAGAGGAATAATAAGGGGGCATTTCCTTCCTTCCTTTCTTACTCTTGCTCGAACAATCCCTTTTAGCTTTCTAAGGAGGCTTCTTGGAAGGGGGGGCTCCAGCAGACTCAAACATAGAGGTAGAAAAGCCTGAAGAGGTAGAAGCCAAAAGACTCTTCAAAACTAACTTGTTGCAGTCTTCAACCAGAGCATGATGGTTGAAACTCACATATATCACAATCTGTTGCCAAATGTGAAGAACCCAAACAATGTACACACTCCTGGTGGGCATCGGGGTTAGGTATTTTGTGTCCACAGGAGGTGCACTTTTTTAAAACCAGTCAGCTTGTCCAACATTATCTAAAAAATAAAGGCAAGAAAAGAAGGTTACCAATGATGGTAAAGGAAGGAAAATATTATCAACAATGGTAACTTTTTAAAGTACCTGAGCAGATGAAGAAAGGTTTAAGAACAGAAGGTCTACTGCAGAAAATACGCAGTCTTTTTTTTACAACAGGAAGGGGAAGAAGAACCAGAAAGGATGTAAATGTAAGAATTTAAGCTATACAACCTATAAAAGAGACAAATATAAATGTAACTTATCCAGTCATGAGAAAAAATACACCCTAGCTAAGCAGACCAAGTCCATTTGCAGAAGCGGCAAACAACATCTGAAGTAATGCTGTTATTGAAGAGGATTATGGGTAAGGGGAGGGGCTTGTGCTATGGATCCTAGTCTTTAGAAGCATCCGAAGTCAGATCCAAAACCTATCAGTTGAGGAATGTAAGAAAAAACAACAACAGATTAATTGTTACAAAGCTGAAAACATGGAAGACTGGAGACACAAGTGCTGATAAATATGGTGAACTAGGCAGAGCCAAAGGAAGAGGAAGCAGCAAGATGGAGTGATATGAGGGTGAGAGTGTTATTGGAAGAAGAAATTTAGAGATTGGAAAAAGAAACAATTGCTGGTGAATGGAAAACAATACAGGTATTCTTGACTGATGGAATAGCCAGTTTTCATGGTTTGCCTCTGCAACAGGGTTTATTGTTGCAAGAAAATTATGCAGATGCAGGAAAGCAAGAAACAATGGAAGGAGGAACTGGGAGGAGACACAGTTGCAGTTTCTCAACAGCCACAGAGGAGATGACCAGCTGCAAGAATAAAAAGTAAAAGTGATGGCAGTTTCAACAGGTATGACATTTTGAATAGTATTACTTTGCCACTAAGATTTAACATTAAAGACATAACAGCACCAATTTATTTGAGAGCAAAAGTTGTTCTGAAATGATATCTGAAAGCTTTAACTTGCTGGAAAAATGTATAACTGAGACTGAAAAAAGAAATGATGTAGCAACTAAAAAAGAAAATAAATACACAATTTAGGAATTTTGATATGGATGATGAGTTAAAACTGACTTTCTTTCACTATGTAGTAAAGTACATGAAATTAAAGTGACAAAAATGTATGGAGTGGGGGTTTGGAAATGTGGGTAACAATTGGTATTAAGGATAGGAAAAATTGACATATTTCTAGTGCAACAATTGTGAATGGTAAGGGAGGATCTCTTATGTACTAAGATCAACTTAAAGCATGTTATTTCTGTGGTGATGAAAATCATTTAGAACAAAACTGCAACAAATGAAGGTGTGGACAATGCAGGGATGGGGACCTAAAGCTGTATATTTTTTTGCACAAAATATAAAGAATTTGGACACTTCTCGTCTGACTGTCTCATGTTAGAAGGGGGAAAAGTAGTTGAAGAGGAAAGCTCAGAAGAAAGACAAATAATAGAAAGTATTACTACAAAAAATGCTGAAAGTGAAATTGGTATGAGGAGGGGAATACTGAAGAAAAGTTAAACAATGAAGCGGTACTTAGAGAAAAATAGCAGTTCAAAGGATGTTATTAATACACAGGAAGAGAACAGATTTGCAATTTCAGAAAGTGAAGAGGAAGAGCAGGGTGAAATTGGGACATAAGAACAAGAACAAAATTGTGAAAAATCAGTTGGCAAGATAAATGGAAAATAAGATCTGGAAATAAAACAGTTACCAAAAAAGGAAAAGGATGATACTGAACTTTTAGCATTAAATGTGAATATCATTAGAAATTATATAAGAGGTATGGTGGTGGTAGAATGGTGAAAAAAAAATTGACATTTTTTGCTTGCTAGATACCAGATATAACAAATATGAAAAAGGAAAAAAATACAGACCGGGGGGGGGATTATTTAGTCAGTACAACACGAGACGTTCTAGAATAGGTATAAAATTGTAAGTTATATACTCACCATAATTAGGCATCTGCATTGTCCATTTTCATTCTTCCTAACTTAAAGATTATGGATCCAATCCTTGGATCAGACTCAGCAGCATACTTCAGCCTTCGGATCCAACTCTGGAGCTTCTCTCTTTACCCATAATGCCCTACTCCATCCCTATTGCCTCACATTGAGTTTGCTGCTCTACTTCCCAATAACAGAAGACAAACAGATATAGCCAGATAGAAAATACAGGGCTCAAACCTGGAACTATAGGTTCACAACACAATCCAATAGGTCCTTCCAGAAGAAAGAATGGATGCAGGATGGATGGGAGTGAAGTTGAGGAAGAATGAAAATGGACAACACAGATGCCTAGTTATGGTGAGTACATAACTTATAAATCTGATGTAGTCCTTTTCATTCTTCCTCACTTATGAGATAGAGTCCCCAGCTACGTTGACCTTGGGTGGCCCTCAATGAAGGATACTCCAGAGTACTGCTGAACCAAAGGAGGCTCTATTTCTTGATATGATGTCCAACTTGTAATGTGACACAAACATACGAGTCTTAGACCATGCAGTTGCTGCACAAATGTCATCAATAGATATTCTTGACCAAAAAGTAGATGAAGTAACCATGGATCTTGTTAAGTAAGCTCGGAGAGGTTTCAGTAATGTCATACCCTTTTGAGAGAAAATCCATGAGATGCAGTCTGTAATCCATTTAGCTAGGGTAACCTTAGAAACTGACTGGCCTAGGCAATTTGGAGAGAAAGATACAAAAAACTGGTATGACTTTCTAAACTGTTTAGTTCTGTGAAGGTAAAAATGTAGTTGTGTGTGCACATCAAGAAGGTGTAGCATGTACACTCTTTTATTGGAAAAATTTGGAAAGGAAACCGTAAAGTGAACGGATTGGTTGATGTTATTTTCAGAGGCTACCTTAGATAAAAAAAGAAGGGTTAGTCTGCAGAGAAATCCTATAATGTGAAGTTGTTCGCTCTCGCTGCTCATTCTTCACTGATGGGTTCGGAGCCGATCCTCGGCTCCGACACGGCAGACTAGCAAGCTCAAAGTTCTCCAGTAGCTCGAGACCCAACCCCTTATCCCACAATGCACTGCTGGAATTATCCCAGATTTAGTTTGCCGCGGCATGGATCTCTTGGCTGTGTGTATTGTGTGAGTTTTATATTTCAGTTTTTATATCTTTATTACTATATAATACTATCTAGTTGACAATTGTTTTCTGTGTTCTTCCCCTTTCCCCAGTAAAAAGGATGGGGCCAGCAAATCGTCCAAATCTTCCTCTGAATCCAGGACTAAAAAAGGAAAAAAGTCAGAAAGCGTGGTGACTTCTGCTCCACTGCCTTCGCAGCCGACAGTCTGTTCTTTTCGGAACCGGGACACTGCTCTAGAACCAGTTGCCAAAAAACCTCCATCGATACTGCTCCACTCGGCTCCATCTGTTCACTCTTCCAGGTCTTCTGTCAGCCTGTCTGATCTGGATATGGACCGGCTGGTTCAGAAACTCTTAAAGGCACCAGGCCTCGCTAAACTGCTGTCGGCTCAGACCCAACCGTCGGAGCCGACGACCATTACTCCTGAATTGTCTGCTCCTCCTCCAAGCCATTCCGGACCTTCGGAGCCAGAGGAGGCTGACCTGATGATTGTGGATCTCTTGGAGCCAACACCTGCTCCAGTGTCATCCGCTCCATCTGCTCGGACTTTCTCGGCGCCGACCGGGGACTCTAGGAGCCGACACTCTCCGGTCGGGTCCGGGGAGGATAGTCACACCGACTTGTCGGTGCCGACTCTTCCTCTCGGGGCCTCGACTCGGCTGAGCTCGGCTCCTACCTCGGGCTCGGAACCCACGGCTTTGGTGCGGGAAGGGATCGCGGCTCCTTCACATCTTAGCAGAGGTGTATTCGAAGCCATGAGGTGAGTGTTGTCTCCTAAGACTTCCTCATCTGAAGGTCTGGCCTCTTCTTCCCCTAAAGTGCCTGTGTCAGTTTCTGATTCCTCCGGTCATCCCAAGCGTAGAGACCCAGAGCCTCAGGTAGCCCCACGGGGTGCTCCCTGCTCTTCTGAGACCTCTCCAGAAGTTCCCACTGAAGATGTCCCCAGGAAGAGATTATGCAAGAGGAGGCATTTGGACTCCCCACAGGAGTCTCTCACATCGGACACCAACTTGGATGAATCAGAAGGGTCCCCTAGATCCCCCTCTGAGGACATCTCCTTTGCGGAGATTCTTGAAATTCTTAGGCAGAGGGGTGATTGGCAATCCAAGAGCCTAAGTGAGGACGAGTCGGTTCTCCTGAAGGCATTCGGGTCTCAACCTTCCACCTCTTGGGTATCTCCGCCCTACGATGAGCTTATGGATCTGGTCTTTTGTAGGGCGTGGGAGTCACCAGAATCTATGGAACCTGTTCCTAGGAGGCCTAATAAGTTTATTTCTGCCCCCGTGGATAAGTCCTTTTTGACCAAGGGAGTCCCTGTTGATGTCATGGTGGTGGCGGCAGCCGCTACAAAGGAAATGTCTGAGACTTCCTCGTCTATCCATCCTCCTAACAGAGAATCTAGGATCATGGATAGATATGGGAAACGAATGTTTAGTTCAGAGACTTTCTCACTCAGATCACTGAACTACTTGACACATTTTACCAGACTGCAGAGAGATCTCCTTAAGGAGTTGGGAGATACTCTTCAGGGTGCTGTAGCTATGAGTGTATCCGAAAAGATTGCCACTCAGCTCGCTACCCTCAATTCGATAGTCAACTCGTCCATGGGTCTCGTATTTTACGCAGCTGATGGTTCGAGCAGAGCTGCAGGTACAGGAATTGCTCTTCGTAGGCATGCCTGGATGCAACTCTGTTCCTTCGCGGAACCCTTCAAGTCCTCCTTTATGAATACCCCATTTGATAGCTCATCCTTGTTTGGGCCGAAGGTGAAGGAGACTTTGACCAGGTGTGAGCAAGAGGGAAACACTCTGTCTGCCGTCGGAGGCAGTTTTTCCACCCCCACTCGACCCTTTCCTAAAGGTCAGAGGGGAGGAAAGACGTGGTTCCGGAAACCCCAAGGAGCCTTTCAAGACACACGTGGTGAGCCCCCCCCAGAGGCAGAGGAGGGGGTTACAATGGAAGACGCCGTTCTCATGGCAGAGGGGGTCCGCAACACCCGGGTGACAAAGATCACTTCTCTGGTCAGCCCTACCAGCGCTCCTGAAGGGAGGCCCGACTGTCCTACTCTGGCGGCAGTCGAGGGTCGCATGTCATTGTACCCAGAAGCCTGGCTAAATATAACAAACGACATTTGGGTACAAAGTATCATTTCCAGAGGGTATTTCATACCGTTCTCCACCCAGCCCCTTCCCGTCAAAAAATCCCAGACGTTAACCCAGTCACATGGGACAAGCAGCAATAGAGGTACGGAAATTGCTAGAAAAAAAGAGTCATCCAGCCAGTCCCGGCAGGCTAAACAGGATTCGGAACTTACTCAAGATTCTTTTTGGTTCCAAAGAAAACAGGGGACTGGAGACCCATTTTGGATCTCAGCAGACTCAACCAATTTGTGAGAAAAGAGAAGTTCCGAATGGTCACGCTACAGTCCATACTCCTGTTTTTAGGGAAGGACAATTGGATGTGCTCGATCGATCTCAAGGATGCGTACTACCACATAAAGATGGCCAGGCCATCCAGAGATCACCTGCGTTTCCGGCTGGGAGACAATCATTATCAATTCCGAGCTCTGCCCTTTGGTCTCACTACAGCCCCCAGAGTGTTCACCAAGTGCATGGCAGTAGTCACGGCTCACCTGAGGCATCTAAGATTCCAGGTGTTTCCGTATTTGGACGATTGGCTCCTTACCTCCACCACCAGGCATCAACTTCTTCAAGTGAGAGAGGCTACTCTGACACTCTGCAATTGGCTAGGCATAACAGTCAGCTTCGAAAAGTCTGCCTTGTTGCCATCGCAGCATATCGTTTTTACAGGGACAGAATTAGACACGTCAACCACCACTCTTCGTCTTCCACCAGAAAGGATTTGTATTCTTCTCCAACACATCATGTCCTTGGTATCAAAGAACAGAGCACCAGCTGCAGAGGTATTGAAAGTACTAAGATTGATGGCAGCAGCAATCTTGGCAATCCCGTTAGCAAGGATGCATATGAAAATCCTTCAATGGCTTCTACTCACGAAATGGTCTTACCAAGAACTTCCAATGAGTCACATGATCCTGATAACGAATTCCTGCAAGAAGGATCTTCAGTGGTGGTTGATGTCTCTTCATGTCACAATAGGACGTCCCTTCATGCTACCCCCCCTCCAGTTGCCACAGTGATCACGGACACTTCCCTGATAAGGTGGGAGGGGGCTTTTTCAGGGAAAGACTGCCCAAGGCACATGGACAGATCAAGAATCACATCTGCATATCAATGTTCTGGAGATGAGAGCAGTACTTCTAGTGTTGCAATACTTTCAGGACTCTCTTCCTCTAGGGACAATTGCAATACAGACAACATGTCAGTGGTCAGGTACCTGAACAAGCAAGGTGGGACCAAGTCTTATCCCCTTTGCCAAGAAGCCCTCAGAGTATGGCAGTGGGCAGCGTCATCCCAGCGCTTTCTGTTAGCAACGCACATCCCGGGCAAATCCAACGTCATAGCAGACAGACCGAGCAGGGCAATTTTACTGCCCCACAAATGGTCCCTCAAACAAGAGACTGTGGACAGGATTTTCTGCAAATGGGGCCAGCCTTCCTGCAACCTGTTTGCCAGTCATATCAACAACAAATGCAGAAGCTATTTTGCCCTGATTCCCATGCCAGGTCACTCCCCGAGGGATGCTCTTGTCCACGATTGGCCCCCAGGTCTCCTCTACACATTTCCACCAATTGCCCAGATACCCAGATTCTTACAGAAAGCAAAGTCACTGGGACGGACGATCATCCTTATAGCCATTCATTGGCCTTGGCAGATTTGGTTTCCGTTTCTTTACCATCACATTCTGGAAGACCCATGGATCCTGGACCCAGTTCCGGACTTATTGACACATCTGTCAGGGGATCTTCATCCATCATTGCAGACACTGAAGCTAACCGCTTGGCTGCTCCAATTCCCCACATAGCCAGGCTTTATAATCTTTCCCATGACACTAGTCAAATTTTGTTGGCTTCCCATAAACCTTCCACTAGGAAATTGTATCGTAGTAAGTGGAAGAGATTTTCCATTTGGGCTTCTTCCCATATCATTGACCCTTACCAAGCACCATTGTCTTCTATTTTACAATTCTTGACAGAAATTTTCAACAAAGGAGCAGCAGCTGCTACAATGCGAATACAATTAGCTGCTATATCTAATTTCCATCTAGAGATCAATCAATGGATTGAATATTATGGCTCACCAATTGTCTAAGGCTTTTCTAAAAGGTTCTTTTCACATGAAGCCTCCAGTGAAGACACCTTACTCTCCCTGGAATTTGAATTTTGTTATCTCGCATCATTCTTCCTCCTTTTGAGCCTGCATCATCTTGTGAACTAAAATTTCTATCATGGAAAACTATCTTCCTAGTAGCCATCACTTCAGCCTGCAGAGTGTCAGAGCTCCAAGCCCTATCCATCAAGCCCCCTTATATGGGCTTCCATGCTGATAGAGTATCTCTCAGGACAAATACATCCTTTTTGCCTAAAGTATGTTCTGAGATTAACATTAATCAAATCACTGAGTTGCCCGGTTTCTTCCCTAATCACACCAACAAATTGGAAAAAGAAGTTATGTACCTACCATAACGTTACATGTTAGTTGTCTTCATCTCGCCTTCCTTCTTGCTGTTTGGGGTCGGAGCCGATCCTCGGCTCCGACTCAGCCATCTTCTATAGTTCGAGAGGTGTTTACTGGCTCGAGGCTACCCCTTATCCCAGAATGCCCAGCGTCAGCTACCCAGATCTCGTTTGTGATAGCGCACACTAAACATAAGTAGAGTAACCAGTTACCTAAAAACTGGTTGTTCAATACACCTAAACAAGGAAAGAGTCATAAATTACCTGGCATGTGAAGTAATAAAAGATACTCAGCCAGTGAAAACAAAAAGGGAACTCCTCTCAATTCTCTAGGAAGGGGGAAGGAGGGAGGGACGCAAGAAGGAAGGCGAGATGAAGACAACTAACATGGAACGTTATGGTAGGTACATAACTTCTTTATGTTAAGTTGTCCATCTCGCCTTCGTTCTTGCTGTTTGGGACAGCGTCCCTAGCACCTAAAATCCCAGGTGGCTCATTGGAACAGACTCTTCAGAACAGTAGAACCAAAGGAAGCTCTGCTCCAGGAGACCATATCTACCTTGTAATGAGAGATAAAAGTGTGAGGGTTTGCCCAAGTGGCAGCTGCACAGATCGAGTCTATGGGCAACCTAGACTGAAAAGCTACGGAGGTGGCTAATGCTCTAGTGGAATGACCTTTTGGTTTAGCTGGTAGCTCTTTATTTCGTAACTGATAAATAAAGGCAATAGTATCAGATAACCATCTGGATAAGGTCACCTTAGAAACTGGAAGGCCTTGTTTGCTGAAAGCATAAGAAAGAAATAACTGGTCTGACTTTCTTAGTTCCTTAGTTCTATGGAGGTAAAAACACAATTGTCTGTGCACATCCAATTGGTGAAGCTTGTATTCTGCCTTGTTGCTGTGATTAGGAAAGAAAACTGGGAGATCTATGGATTGATTTAAATTGTTCTCTGAGCAGACTTTAGGAATAAAGGATGGATTGGTCCTCAGAGAAACTCTGTCCTTGTGCAACACCACATAAGGAGGACGAACACATAGTGCTTGAAGTTCTGAGACATGTCTAGCTGAAGTGATAGCAACCAGAAAAAGTGTCTTCCAAGAAAGAAATTTTAAGGAACATGATGCTGCCGGTTCAAAGGGAGGCAGAATTAAGGAAGCTAAAACTAAATTGAGATCCCAAGGAGGAGGAGGATCTCTAACTGGGGTTCTAAGAAGAGATGTTTCTCTCATAAAGGCCTTGCAGAGCTTATGAGACATTATGCTAGAATTAAACATACCGATATGAAAATTAGAAATAGCAGCTAGTTGTACTCTAATGGTAGCGGAAGCCGCACCAGACTGAAAGAGTTGTGCTAGAAATTCAAGAATTTCATGGACTGAGGCTGAGAAAGGATCCAAATTTCTAGATTCTGCCCAGTAAGAAAACCGTTTCCATTTACTAGTATACGTTTTCCTCGTAGTAGACTTATGTGAGGAAACAATAATATCACGGACTGCTGGGGAGATATTGGAAAGCCTGGCTAAGGTTGGAAGTGGAGTAACCAAGCTGTGAGCTGGAGAGTTTGAAGGGATTGGTGCAACCTGCCTGATTGATGAATCAGAAGATCTGGAACCGGGTCCAGAATCCACGGTTGATCCAGAAGGTGGAGTTGCAGGAACGGGAACCATATCTGTCGAGGCCAATATGGGGCAATGAGGATCATTTTGCACCCCAACGATTTTGCTTTCTGTATGAGTCTTGGTATTAGGGGAAAAGGGGGAAAAGTGTAAAGGAGTCCCTGAGGCCAATCGTGGACTAGAGCATCTCTGGGTATATGACCTGGAAGAGGAAGTAGGGAGAAGTAGCTGCTGCATTTGTTGTTGAGAGGAGTGGCAAATAGGTCGCAGCAAGGCTGTCCCCATTTGCGGAAGATAAGATCCGCAACTTTCTGATTCAGAGACCACTCGTGAGGCATGAGGATAGCTCTGCTGAGCCTGTCCGCTATGACTTTGGATTTCCCAGGGATGTGCGTTGCTATCAGAAAACGTTGGGAGGAAATCGCCCATTGCTACAGTCCGAGTGCTTCTCGACACAAGGGGTAAGACCTGGTCCCGTCCTGTTTGTTGATGTACCACACCACTGATATGTTGTCCGTTTGGATTGCAATGGTCCCAGAAGGGAGTCTTGAAGGGCTTGCAACGGTAGGAGCACCATTCTCATTTCTAGGACATTGATATGCAGATGGTACTCGTGAGGTTTCCAAGTGCCTTGGATTGTCCTGCCTAGATAATGCCCCCCCCACCCTATCAGGGAGGCGTCCGTGGTCACTGTGGCTACCGGAGGGGGTTGTATGAAAGGTCTGCCCTGAATTACTAGTGGGGAGACCATCCACCAAGAAAGGTGTCTTTTGCATGTTTCTGTGATCAGGATCATGTGAGACATGGGTAGTTCCTGGAAAGACCACTGGGTGAAAAGAAGCCACTGAAGGATTCTCATGTGAAAACACGCTAATGGGACAAGAAGAATGGCAGCTGCCATGGAGCCTAGAGCTTGGAGGACATATCTGACTTGAATCCTTTTGCTCTGCATAAGAATTAACACTTGTTGAAGAATAGTGGAAACTCTTTCCTGTGGTAATCTTGCAAACATTTCTTTTGTGTTTAATTCTGCTCCTATGTATGTGATAGACTGACAGGGCAACAAGGCAGATTTTTCAAAATTTACTGTAATGCCTAGTTGAGTGCATGATGTGCTTGTATAATCCCGTGCCTCTAAGAGTTGATGCCTGGTGGTAGCAGTCAGGAGCCAGTCGTCTAGATAGGGAAACACCTGGAATCCTTGACCCCTCAGGTGAGCCGTGACTACTGCCATACACTTGGTGAACACCCTGGGGGCTGAGGTGAGACCAAAGGGCAGAGCTCTGAACTGGTAATGACTGGCCCCTACCCAGAAGAGAAGAAATCTCCTGGAGCGTCTGTTCATCTTGATATGGTAGTACGCGTCCTGAAGATCTATTGAGCACATCCAATTTTCCTGACCTAGAAAAGGGAAAATGGACTGCAGTGTCACCATCCAGAACTTTTCTTTTTGTATAGATTTGTTCAATCTGCTGAGATCCAGTATTCATCTCCAGTCCCCTGTCTTTTTTGGTACTAAAAAGAACCTTGAGTAAGTTCCGGATCCTAGTTGGTCTGCGGGGGCTTCTTGAATGGCTCTTTTTTCTAGCTTCTGTGACTGCTTGATCCCTTAGATTGGGTGGGACATCTGGGATGGGCTTTTTTTTGATTCTATGGGGGATTGATGGAAGGGAATTTTGTAACCTCCGGATATAATGGATAGTAACCATCTGTCTCTTGTTATATTTTGCCAGGCTTTTGGGTACAGCGAAAGTCTTCCCCCGACTGCCTCCAGAGGTGAGCAGTCAGGCAACCCTTCAGGGATGCTGAAAGGGCTTGGCAGAGAAGGTTTCTCTGTCACCCTGGTTTTGCGGTCCCCCTCTGCCACAAAGGCAGCGTCTGTTATTGTTGTTTCCCCCTCTGCCCTTGGGGGAAAAATCACCATGTGTGTCAGGCAAGGGTCCCTGGGATTTTCAGAACCACATCTTTCCACTCTTCTGACCCTTGGGATAAGTTCTGGAAGGGGTGGAAAAACAGACTCCCACGGCACAGAGAGTCTTGCCTTCCTGCTCACACCTGGTCAATGTGTGTTTCACCTGAGGTCCAAAGAGAAAGGAGCCATCAAACGGAGTATTGGTGAAGGACGCTCGAAAGGGTTCCGCAAAATGACACAGCCGCATCCAAGCATGTCTCCTGAGAGCCACACCTGTCCCTGCGGCTCTGCTTGCTCCATCGGCTGCATAGGAAATCAGCCTCATGGAGGAGTTGACTATGGAATTAAGAGTCGCAAGCTGAGAAGCTACTTTGGCTGGTACTCCCTCAACTGTAGGATCTTGAAGGGTATCTCTAAGCTCTTTCAGGAGATCCCTTTGAAGACGTTTAAAATGGCATAGATAGTTCAGGGACCTCATTGAAAAGGTCGCTGAAGCAAACATTCGCTTTCCATATCTGTCCATCGTTCGAGACTCTTTGTTTGGAGGATGAACAGATGAAGAGGTTTCTGCTAACTCTTTCTTGGTGGCTGCTGCTACCACCATGGCATCAACGGGCACACCTTTGGAGAGGAACTGTTTGTCCTGGGGGGGGGGCTGTATAAATCTGTTTGGTCTCCTCGGAGTAGGTTCCACAGCATCTGGAGCTGACCAAGCCTTTCGAGCCACTACAGACATGAGTGGATCAAAAGGAGGAGATACCCAGGAGGTGGAAGGTCGGGAACCGAATGCATCCAGGTATAGAGACTTGTCCTCGGTAGGGGCTAGGGAAGTCCAGTCCCTCCTCTGTCTAAGCATTTCAAGCATGTCCGAAAAGGAAACATCTTCAGAGGAGGACCTTGGGGACCCTTCCGATTCATCCATGTCTGTATCTGAGGTGACAGACTCAGGGGAGTCTATGTGCTTCCTCTTGCATTTCTTCTTCCAGGGAGGCTCTTCTGAGTGATCAGGGGAGGCTTCGGAAGAAGAGGGATCACCCAATGGGGTGTCCTGGGGCATAGGTTCCCTACGCTTGGGGTCTGGAGGAGGAGTAGAGGTTGAAACAGACACCACAGGGGGAGGAGTCAATGAGCTGGCAGTAGAGCTGTTTCGGGGGACAGCACACTCCGCATGACCTCAAAGGCATCCTGACCTCTAGGCAGAGAAAGCTCTGCCTCTGAAGAAACAGGAGTCCTTCTCCATGTTGAGGGTGACGGCTCCGAGGCCGATGTTGGAGCCAAGCTCACCTGTGCCGAAGCTCCGAGGGGGAGAACGGGGTCGGAAAAGGGTCCGATGCCACTCCCCCTCCACAGCCGATGAGAGAGCCCCGGCACCTAGATCCCTCAATAGAAGATACAATCTAGGTAATCGGAGCCGACATCGGAACCGAAGGAGACATGAAGATCGGTGCCGAAGGTTCTACTACCTGCAGATCCATGGTCTCCGTCTCCGAGCTAAATATAGTCGGAGGAGTAACAGAAATAGAGGCGGTTGGAGCCGATACCTGTTGAGGTGGGCTAGGCAGTAATTTTGCCAGTGCCTGTGACTTAAGCAACCTACTTACTACTCTCTCCACATCATGATCCGATAATCTAGAGGATCGAGAGGAGTGGGAAGAATGATGGCTACGTTCACTCTGTAACAAGAGTGACTGAGGTGCCGAGTGGATGGACTTCAAGGACGGAGACCTCAGTCTCTTATGGCTCTGAGACGGCTCCGAAATAGCAGATGGAGCCGACGGAGGAGTTGCCTTGTCTGTGCCAGCCGGCACTGACATACTTGGTTGATCAAGTAAAGGAGTCGGCTCCGAAGGTGCAGTCGACGGCTTGACAGCCTTAGAGGATTTTGCTGGCTGAGTACTTTTAGCCGGAGAATCCTGAGGCTTCAATAATCCCCGAAGGATTAATTTGTTTTTGCAGTCCTGCAGGACCCTTGGACTAAAAGCGTGACATATAGAACAGGAGTCCTGCAGGTGGACAGCGCCCAAACAATATACACAACTAGTGTGCCCATCTGTCAGGGACATTTTCTGACAGCATGAGTCACACTTTTTGAAGCCAGATACCTTGGTATCTTTAGACATTTTAGTAACAACAACCACAACAACAATAAGAAAATGCTATACTATAAAACTAAGAAACAAACAGACCTTTTTTTTTTTTTTTTTTTTTTGACAGTTAAGGAACAGAAAGGAGAGCCTTTAATTTAAACAGCTATCCTAAGGGGGGAGGAAGGGAGAACTCTCTAATTTAAACGAGTTCAGGGTAAACAGAAGGCCTGCGAGTTATGGAGCGACGGCCAACAAAGCTACAACACACAAAAAAGTGATAAGGGATAAAGTAATATATCTAGACAAAAACTTGACATTTTTTTTAGAATAAACAACAATTATAATAAAAGAAAAAACTATACTAAGCCTGAGCCAGTAATGAAGCAACCTCACAGCTGAAGCGGCAAAGGAGATCTGGGTAGCTGACGCTGGGCATTCTGGGATAAGGGGTAGCCTCGAGCCAGTAAACAGCTCTCGAGCTACAGAAGATGGCCATGTCGGAGCCGAGGATCGCCTCCGAACCCAAACAGCAAGAACGAAGGCGAGATGGACAACTTAACATTATATGTTGCACAAACTCGATGTTCACAGACAACTTAGATTTTATTTAGACAGAACAAAAGACATTGGGAAATCAGATCAGCTTTTTGTGTCTTTTTCTGAGGCCAGGAAAGGTAAACCAGTTGCCCTGCCAAAACAACCCTGTCGGACTGCATCACTTACACATATTCTTGTCATGACATGCCCTTGTCTAGTAAGGTGAAGGCACATTCAACCAGAGCAGTTTCTACCTCTTCAGCTTTTCAAGCCAAATTACCTTTGGACAACATCTGTGCAGCAGTCACATGGTCTAAACCTCACACTTTTATAACTCATTACAAAGTGGATAAGGCCTCCAGGGACAGGGCTTCATTTGGTTCTACGGTTATAAAGAGTGTACTTCCGTGAGCCACCCAGTAAAGAATGAATGGCGAGATTGAACAACTTCACATAAAGAAGTTATGTACTCACCATAACGTTCCATGTGAGTTGTTCCATCTCGCCTTCATTCTCACGTCCCTCCCTCCTTCCCCCTCCTGGCTGGTAGTTGACCTGGAGGCTGTCTTCATCCTGGTTTTTCAATGTGTCTTCATTCCTAGGCAGAATAATTATCGTACTTCTATATGGCATGCAGCAAACAAGATCTGAGGTAATTCCAGCAGTGCATTGTGGGATAAGGGGTTGGGTCTCGAGCTACTGGAGAACTCTGAGCTTGCTAGTCAGCTGTGTCTGAGCCGAGGATCGGCTCCGAACCCATCAGTGAAGAATGAAGGCGAGATGGAACAACTCACATGGAACGTTATGGAGAGTACATAACTTCTTTTTTCTGAAAAATAATATAAGGAGCTTTTGCTGAAAGAGCCTTTTTGCTGAAGTTATAGCTACCAAGAAAACTGTCTTCCACGACAGAAATTTTAGATCAGAATTGCCTGATGGTTCAAAGGATTTTTTGTGTTAAGCCTTCAAGTACCGCAGTAAGATCCCAAGGCAGTGAGGGATCCTTTATCAGAGGCATCAGAAAAAAATGCCTTTCACAAAAGCTTTACACAGTCTAGGGGAAGCCAAGGAAAGATATTTATTCCCTGTGTGGAAATTTGAAATTGCTGCCAAGTGAAGTTTAATTGTAGAGAAACTAGCTCTATCTTTGACAAGAGTTGTCAAAAATAAAGAATAGCTGAAATTGGTGTAGAAAAGGCATCAATCTTCTTATCTGATGCCCAAATGGAGAACCTTTTCCATTTACTTTTCAAGCTTTTTTGGTTGAATCTTACTGAGAAGCCAAACTGAGGAAGAAAGCCTGGACTGTTTAACTATTACTAGAAGTGCAGAAGCTATGCGGTCAGCTTGAGGGCCTGAGTGCTGGGATGCTGAATCCCCAACAGGTGAGAAAGGAGATCCTGAGTAGGCTCCAGTATCCATGGAGGATAACAAAAATGAGACTGTAGAAATGGGAACCATACTTGCCAAGACCAGAAGAGGGCAATGAGGATAATGGAGTTCTTCAGCCTCCATGCTTTCTACAAAAATCTTGAAATCAGGGCAAGAGGATAAGCATAAACGAGACAAAGGGTGAAGCGAGAAGAAGAGCATTTCTCGGTGACTACCACTGTGGGGGAGATCAGATTGAAGTACTTGCTGTACTTGTTGTTAACAGCAGTGGCAAGCTTGGCCCCAACACCTGAAGATCATATTTGCTACCAACTGACTGAGAGACCACTCGTGAAGCATCAGAATGGATCTGCTTAGTTTGTCCTCAAGCATGCTGTTTTTCCCTGGGATGTCTGTCACAATTAGAAAGCAGTCTGATGAGATCACCCACTCCCAAACCCTCACGGCCTCTCTGGAAAGGTGGTAAGATTGGGTTCCTCCTTGCTTGTTGATGTACCAGACTACAGACATGTTGTCGAGCTGAACTGCAATAGCCCCCAAGGGATGCACATCTTGAAATACCTACAACACTAAAAGAACTGCTCTCATTTCTAGAACATTGATATGCTACTTGATCTCTTGGGCAGACCACATGCCTTAGACAGCTCATCCCAAGAAATGCCCTCCCACCGCAGTTGAGAAGTGTCCATGGTCACTGTGGCCACTAGGTTAGACAGAGCAAAAGGTCTGCCCAGAAACAATTGTCTGATTGTATCCACCAGCAAATGTGTTGCTTGCAAATTGAGGTGAGTTTTACTTGAAACGACAGGGACTGATACAGAATGGACCACTGTACAGCAAGAGTCCACTGGAGAGCCCACATAAAGAAGCATGCAAGAGAAAGAAGTATTATGGCAGCTGACATCAACCCAAGTGCTTGAAGCACTAGCCTTGCTAAAGAGATGAACGAGAAAGGATAACCAGAACCTGGTTTCTGATAGAAGTAATGAGGTGGAGAGCAAAGATGCTGTCTGTGTTGTTGTGTTCAAAACTGTCTCAATGAATTCCAGGCTCTGAGAGGTGCAAGTTTTGATTTGGCAAGATTTATCATAATGCCCAAAGTTTCACGAATCTGGAGCAAATAGTCCCTGGCATGTTGAAGTTGATGCTTGGATGGGGCAGTTAGGAGCCACTTGTCTAGATATGGAAATATCTGGAATCCCTTCAGTCTCAAGTGAACTGCGACTACTGCTATGCATTTCATAAACAGCTTAGTGGCTGTGGTGAGTTCAAAGGGCAAAGGGTAATGACTGGATCCCAGTCAAAAGTGGAGATATCTTCTGGATTGTCTCTCTATTTTGATATGATAGTACACATCCTGAAGATCTACAGAGCACATTCAATCATCCTTGTGCAAAAAGGGCAGGATGGACTGAACCATGACCATTCCGAACTTCGCTTTCTTTACATACTTGTTCAATTTGCTTAGATCCAAAATGGGTCAGAGGTCCTCTGTTTTTTTTTTGCATTAAAAAAGAGTGAATAAGTTAGGAATCCTATCTGGTTGGATGTTTTTTCTAGCAGCTTTTGTATTTCTTGTGCTGTGGCCTTCCTTTGACTGGGTGGAATGTCGGGAAGTTTCTTCCTTTGACAAAGAAGAGGAAGGGAAAATGGTATGCAATAATCTCTGGATATTATTCTTAGCACCCATAAATCTCTTGTGATGTGCATCCAGGCATCTAGGTACAAAGAGAAATGACCCCTGACTGCCACCAGAGTTGGACATTCGGTCAGCACTTGAGCGCTGATAGGGCCTGTCTGAAAAGGAATCTCTAAAGCCCTGGTTCTGGGGGCCTTTTCTGTTTCTAGGGTGACATCTACCATTAAAATTTTCCCCTCTGCCTCTGGAGGAAATGTCCCCATGCAAATCCTGGAAAGGTCCCTGAGATTTATGGAACCACATTCTCTTACCTCCTTTCTAGTTCCTACAGAAGGCTCACTGAGGAGTAGAAAACTTGATCCCCATGGCAGACAGGGACTTTCTTTCTTGTTTGCTGTGGGTAAGCGTACCTTTTACTGATGGCCCAAACAAGGAAGTGCCATCAAATGGGGAATTAACAAAGGACATCTTAAAGAGCTCCACAAAATTGCATAGCTGCATCCAGGTGTGTCTCTTTATGGCGATGCCTGAATCGGCTACTCATGAGGTTCCTTCAACTGTGAAAGATTAACCTCATTGAAGCATTTGAAATAGATAAAAGAGTGGCCAGTTGAAAGGCAGTCCTTTTGAAATCCTCAGCAGACATGGACTCTGAGAGAGTATTTAACAGTTCTTTAGTCAAATCTCTGTGAAGCCTAGTAAAATGTGCCAGACAATTAAGCAACCTGAGAGAGAAAGTAGCTGAGGCGAACACTCATGTTCCAAATCTGTCCAATGCTGTGGACTCCTTAAGTAGATGGACAGAAGACCTTTATTCTGCTAGCTCTTTATTAGTGGCTGATGCCACCAACATAGCATCAACTGGGACTCCTTTGCTCCAATTGGGTCTTTCTGCAGGTGAGGCCAATAACTTGTCAGGATGCTTGGGGATGGGATCGACAGTATCCTGCTCTTTCCATGCCTGGTGGGAAACCAAATCAATAGGTTCATCCACCGGAGGTGGGGGGGGTTTCCCAAGACCTAGATGGGTCAAAAGCCTCCAAGAACACCAATTCTTCCGGAGAAGGGGTTTGAGATGACCAACCAACTTTCTGCTTCAGGATCTCCAGAATATCTCCAAAGGAGATGTCATCTAATGTTGATCTGGGGGCTCCCTCTCCTTCATCAAAATTGATGTGTCCTATGAGAGACTCTATGAGGAGTCTATGTGTCTCTTCTTACACGTCCTTTTCCGTGGCATGTTTTGGAGAGGTGTCATAAAAGAGGGGATGTTTCTCTACTAGAACTGGCTGGAGACCCTTATCTGATTAACATCTTAGGTGAAGCCCCATCCTTTGTTTACAGGAAGGCCAGGAACATTAGAAGTTTTGTGGAAATTAAACCTAGACTGTATGAGAGAAACATTAAAATACGTGAAGCTAATTGTACATTTTGTATATTTATACAGTAAGGTGATAGTTTTTATTGCCCTTATTGAAAGAAAATAATTAAGACCAGTGCAGGGGATGATTGTAGCACTACAAAAGTAATTTACAGAGCACAGTGCAATGAATGTGATGCATTTTGTGTGGGGAAGACTGTAAATAAACTTAAGCATAGGATTTCATGTCATCTGGCAGAAATCCGCTCTGGATGTAAAAATAATGCAGTAGCCAAACACCTTGGTCTACATAAAAAACACACAGGTTTTAAGTTCCAGATACTGGATCGCATAAACATGGGTGATCTAAAGGAGACATCCTGAATATGCTGGAAAAACGTGAACTCGTGCGGCAATCAAAGCTGAACTCTTTCATGAAGCCTGGACTAAACTCTACTGTTCACTTAAAAGTGTATAGGAACTTTGAAAATTGCCACATTGACTACATGACTAATTTTATTTTACTTTCCAGTTGTTTTTAAATATCATGGTAAATAATTTTTAACAGAAGTGTATATTTTGTTTCTATCATCACACTTTTTTTCTTCTTTTTTCCCACTTTATTTGAAATGATGTTTAATAACAATACTAGCGAATTATACAATAATATTTTGTAGATAGTTTTTTAGAGTTCTTGTACACAGACCTGAAGAAGTCTAGAAGGATGAAAGCGATCTTTGTTAACAATAGATTATGGAACTAGAATATGGTTTGCACAATGGATTTTTTTTTGCATGCAACATGTATATGTATATATTTATATATAATTTTAGTTTGCCAAGTGGTAAGGTTTCTATATTTCCAACCATGTAGTATATTGTCTTGGATAAAATCACAGACTTAATAATCTGTTAATAAGAGGTACCATATCATTATTCATTTTATTTGAAGTACATAACGGTTATACTATTATGACAGCTACTAAGTAGGGCAGGACCAGCTCAAATGTCTCACTAATGGGGGAAGGGATGTGAATTTGTTAACATGTATACCAATACACTGTGTTTTACAGCACAATAAACCACTCCCATACCTGATAAAAAGTACATATATAATTAGAAAGTTTGTGATGAAAATATTATTCTGTTATTTTTGTTTTACTTACATCGCTTGTTTGTGTGCTTAATAAAGGATTTTCAACTGGAAACAGACTGTCTACAATGCTTGGATTACTTTCAAATACTTAGTAATTCTGTATAATATTTCAAATGATATTTTTTATTATTTTTTGACAGGGCAAGATTAAGTTTGCTACTTCTTCTACCATTATCTGATCTTATTAATATACAGTGGTTAACTAGATATACATGAATTGAAAATCTTCCACACACAGAAATTTCTTACACTGTTTTGTTTTTGGACCCACTACCACGGAGAATGCTTATTTTAAGGTATAATGGAAGAAGATGTGGTGGAGTAATAACATGCATACGGTAAAAGGATGACAGTGAAGATATAACACAAGGAAATACTAACTATAAAATATTTATGAAAATACTCCAAAAATGGTGGAGAAAGTATTGTATGAGTAGTAAGAGAAGAGATATATGGAACAGAAGGAATAAAAGGGAAAAAATGTTAATTAAAGTGAAAGATGTAGCAGAGATGATACTATAAGAAAATAAGCAAGTAAGACTGACAGGATGTGACACAGCTAAAGCATTTGATAAAGTGAGCCACGAAGCACTGTGGCAGATTTTAGAGGCATATGTCATAGGAAAAAAATTAATATAATAAAGAAATTTTATTGAATTTCATGAGTGCAAGTTATGATAAATGGATGGTTGGGAAGAAAATAAATAAGTATTAAGAGAGGAGTAAAACAGGGATGCCCGATGAGTATGTGATTATTTGTATTAGTAATGAAAGCAGTAGTACAGACATGCATGTATGAAATGAGGTAGGCAAGATGTGAGATGGAAGGAAATGTTACATTACCAATATGTATGCAGATGACTCGGTTCTAATAACAAAAAACAAGGAACGGATAAATGAGGTTGTAATAAGAATCGAGAAGCTGTTAAGAAAAGCTGGCCTGCAATTAAACAAAATTAAATGTAACGGATTTGGTGAGGTAAAAAAAAAAACTAGAATATATGTCACAAGAAAGGAAGTAAATATCTTGGAGTAATATTTGGTGAGTACAAGAGTGCAATAAGTCAATGGAGAGAGATACTGGAAAAAAATGTTAGCTTGGAGGAAAAGGTTTTACTTATCAATTCAGAAAAAGACATACATGCTGAATACTGAATGGGAAATTGGCATAATCTCTAAGGTGTTTACATTACAGACACATGGTGCAGGTTTTGATTCTTACGTGGGATAATTGGCTAGGCTTAAAATGGCCCATATGGGCAGTTAGCCTAATGCTAATCTATGAACTTGTGCATTAGGAAAAATAGCATATTTAGAGGAAATATAGATGTTTCCCACTCAAATGGATAAAATAGTTATTAGAGATTTTTTAACTTTATTTGGGGCTCAGTGCTGAACCTGATGAGAAGTGGGATAATTTACAATAAAACAGAAGCAGGCAGTTTTAATTTAAAAAATATTCAGTAGATCACTTAACATCTATGCATTTATTTTGGGTAATGACAAAGCAAAAGAAAGACAAAAGTAAATGATAGGTAAGATGGTACATGAAAAATATAAAAATGTATGGGAAGAGAAAATTGGGAAAAGAAAAGAAAAAAAAAGGACTGGATGGAAGAAGAAGAATATGACAAAAATGAAATTATGGAAGTTAAAAGTAAGCAAAATCGATGGCAAAAGGAAAAAAAATGGCCCAATATGATTTCAGCAAAAAAAAGAAGAAGAAGAAGAAAGAAGATGAAAAAAGGCAAAAGTTTTTATGAAGCAGGGGCTTTTTTGTGGAGAATTTTATTAGATACGTTACCGGTGAAAGGGTATATAAAATATACAGTGATGGATGCAAGAAAATGTGACTGCAGTGAAGAGGAAACAACAAAACTTTGTTTTTTGGATTGCAAAAAGAAGTTTTGTTGTTTTTTGGATTGCAAAAAGAAATAAAGAATTTTGGCAAAAGTTTAAAACTGAATGTAGATGGGAAGAGTTTAAATATATAAATATGAATGTGACATTATATGGGAGATATGATAAAGTAAAGAAATGTGATATTAATAAATGGGATCAAGTAGTGTTTGTGACAATATGGGTGCTACGGAAAAATGTGAAAATGTGTTATATAACAAGAAAATGGAAGAGGATGATGATGTATTAGCTGAAGTACGAAGACAGGTGTGGGAGAAAGTGTGGGGGATAGAAAAATAATGAAAGAAGCAGAACTGTTTAATTAAAAAATGAATATGTAAATAATTAATTTAAAATATGACATAAAATGAATGTAAATGTTAAAAAAGCACCCCTGCTTTTTCTGATAGGTACCATGAGATCTTTTACATTCACCTGCACTACCACCACCACAAGCAGATGGGCCTTGGTTTAATGTCTCATCTGAAAGTCAGCACACTCAGTACTGCAACATCTCTCTTATGCTGAATTCCAGTATCAGCAACTGATCTACCTGGTTTGGGAAGAGAACCCACAAACTTATGCACCAAAAGCTAGTCTGCAACCTGTTGCTCCACTGACCCTGCTCTGCTTCTAGCTCTGTCTGCCCTTGAAGGCACATGCACTGTCCAGAACCTGCATTACTAAGCCTCTATGTTAGGGAATGCTCCCCTACATCTGCTAGTCCAAGTTACAGAGCAAAATGCTATTTGACATGATTGTGATACCATGATATCTATTCTAACAAAGAGTGGACACCTGCTGTATCACCCACAGGAGTCACTCCTGCAGCAGGGTGCTTATCAAACATTACGATAGTTTATGATAGACAAACAAGCAATGGTCACTTATCCTACCCTTCTCATCTGGCTCTCACGCTGCTAACCCAAACCAGATTATCTGGGCCACAGTCTGAGCTTTACGTTGGGTAATAATCACAGATCAGATAGACACAACAAATGCAATAATGTATGGTGCTACTGTTTAAGTGTTCTACAAAGTTCTAATTAAATCTACATTCACAGAAGAGAATACATTTCAATATTTTATGTGGAAGTTAGTCACATGCATGTTCCTTGTCCCTGAAGAGCATTTGGTTGAATTCTTAGCATGGTCTCGTATTCCACAGCTATGGCATTAGATGAAAAAAAAATACACTCACTCTAGACGTAGCCCAAACCTCTCTCCAAAGACAACACAACCACAGCCTGTCTTGGCTCAGTTCCATTAGAAATGGTCAAATAGACATCAGAAATTCTGATCCTTCATCAATGCCCATTCACACTGTGATGTATGATTCAGTCTAGGATGTTTTACATTAGATCACAGTTGCTTTCTAGTTATCATTCCTGCAGGATGCATCAAATTTTGCAAATGGCTTGTGCATCCACATGTAACATCTACACCAATGTTAGTACCACTGTGAAATTTGAGACAGATATTACAAACAGGACAGTTGTCATGTCAGGAGACTTGAAAAGCAAAAAAACAAAAGAAGACATAGTCTAACCTCCTCAAAGCCAACACTTCAGCTGAACTCCTTGGACACTGTATACTGCATGACATGAAAATCACTGCAGCTAGTTAGTTCATTAACCTTAAAATGCTACAGTATATTCAGAAAAAGTTAGAGTGTGTGTGTGTGTGTGTGTGTGTGTGTGTGTGTGTGTGTGTGTGTGTGTGTGTGTGTCTGCATGAGGTAGCATGCAATATGTTACAATAAAATATATATATATATATGTGTGTGTGTGAGTGCGTGTGTGTATGTGCTTGCATGCTTGCAAGACAGCATGTATCGGGTGGCGCAGTGGTGCAGTGGTTAACATTGTCACCTCACAGCAAGAGGTTCTCCGGTTCGATTCTCGGCTGGGGTGCCTTCTGTGTGGAGTTTGCATGTTCTCCCTGTGTTCGCGTGGGTTTCCTCCGGGTACTCCGGTTTCCTCCCACATTCCAAAGACATGCATCTGGAGCATTTCTCCCCAGGCCTCCGCTGAAAACAGGCTCTGTGGAACCTAGTCGGACTTTCCCGGTCAACAAATGATAAATATAAATGATAATGTATTACATTACAATGAAAAATTAAATTAACCTTAACACTATTACTAAACATGTTATGAACTATTTTCATAAAAATCAAACATTTTTGAATTCAAGAGGATATTTCAGTAACTTAAGTCTTTTCTGCCCCAATAATAATTATTAACTCTAGAATACTTCATATATTTGTCTGATTTCTGCAATGGTCAGTATCTGGAGTGTTTATCTGGACTCTCCACACTGGACATCTAATCATACTTCTGAAACAGTTTTTGCTGTACTGTATCTTCAGTGGGACTGTCTTTTATTTAATTATGTCTATTAAGATGAGTAGTTGCAGCACTTTTAGTTGTTCATCTTTTTTACATATTTGCCTCCACCATACTTCCTGTACTATGGCACTATGTCATGTCCAGAAACTAAATACACATGCAAACATAGTATATGTGGCCTAATCTCAATGAGGTGTATGTATTTCTTCTGCTGTGGCCTAACCTCAATGAAGTGTATACATTTCTTCTGCTTCTCAGGAAGAACTGTGTGTCACATGACATACAAATCACCATAGCTAACCCACATATGATAACCGGTCATAGCACTTAGCCCCATTCTACATCACTAATTACTTGCTTTTTTCTTATCAGTTCACCTTAACTGTTATTGACTGCTTCTACGTAATTAGCTACATTTCACCCTCATTATTTTACACTTAACAAGCTTCAACTCCCTTACCAAGTTTCTGAGAAGCACTGTGTAAAAAAGTCCCTGCTAAAGTCTAGATGCATCACATCTACAGGGTTTCCTTAGGCCCGGACCTTAGTGAACCAAAGAACTGAAACAAGATAAACTTGAAAGGCTATTTTCCTCTTAAGACATTTCTTGCAAATCTGCAATAGACTTTTCAATGAGGTACTCCCATCAGCCTTTCTAGCATTTTTTAACTGGTCATTAAAATCATGTTGGAATCAAAACATATGTGTTTAAAGGTAAATAAATTATATTTCCATTAGTTCAAGGCCTGGGATATGAATGACCAACTTTGCAGGTGGTTTTATATCTGTGGTAGTACCCAAACAGCTTAATTTTGGTCTTCTGATTGACATTTCAAGAAATGTAAACCATTTACACACTTCACCAAAGGCATTACTACTGGCTGCCTCTTAAGTCAGCACTAGATGAGCTAAAAGACTGATGTGCAAAGTAATCAATGAAGGAGAGTGGAGTAACCACACTCAACTGCAATGGCATGTTGTTAATAAAAAAGTAGTAATAAAAAATTAAGCAAGCAAACTTGGTTTTCACCACCCTAGTTGTTTGCACTTGATTACAAATAGTCTTGTACCTTTACTCTGAACTGTTTGTTTTCAGGCAAACGTTTAATAAGCTAACATGATTACTGGCCATGTCAAAAACAACAATTTGGGTAATTCGTAGCCTGTGGAGACCAAGTCTTTGTAATGGTATTGTGTAGGAATCACATGGCACCATCCAATACCAAAGACATGCTAAGCCCTAGGTAGTACTTCATAAAAAGGCAAAAAGGACTTTACATTTTAGCCACCACTTTTCTTAGATTTCCACTAGACACGGAAGTAAGCTGATTTTCTGTAGTCTTACTTCTAGATAAGGCCACTCACTCAGGATATATGGATAATGTTGGTGGCCTTCTAGTGATTTATAATATACTTGTACAAAGGGACAGCATAAAGCTGTGCTCCTGGAGAGAGTATGCATTTGGGACAAATCAGGAAAAATAATGTAAGCAGGTCATATATAGGTGGGTAGCACATAAAGCAGATCCCTGTTTTAGTTCTGAAATTACTGAAACAAATTGTGAGCATCAAAATTAGAAAGTAAAACAAGTCTTGATAGACCCCTCACTGAAAGGAAGAGAAACAGAAGAGTTCACTAACCTCGTACAGATTACATATCAACTGATTTACAGCATACAGTAAACAGTCCCCAGGTTTCTTTTCCCTACTTGCCATCATAAGCCACTGGGATGTACTTAAATGGTACACAACAATCTATTTAATTTATATGGTCAGTATTTGACAATGTCATTCCACACATACCATTAAAACAATTTCAATTTCACTAAATCTCTACATCTTAAAAATTCAACTGCAAAGTTTGTGATTACATTAAGGTTAGATATTAGTGCTTTTCATGATTACCCAGCAGGAGGAATTGCTACTTATCAAACAGTGTCTAAATAATTCTAACATAATCCTAGTATATATGTCTTGTACAGTACTTATTTCATTATTATTTGAGAATATTACTCAGCAAGCCTTGATAAGGTAAACAGGGCAGTGATAACTTTAAATAAAACAGCAGTAGTATCCATAATCAATATAGATAGTTCAAAGTCCCTAAAGAGTTTTATAACAGAAGCTTTCCATCTTTCTTTCTTTTAATCCAAGTCTAACCCCAAAGTGGAATAAAGAAACGTCAGCCAAAAACCTCAAATCTGAAACAAAGTCTTTAAATACAAAGGAATTAAATCAGAATGCAAGGTACCACATTCTCTTTTTTTAGATCATGGCTAGGATGCTTTTCTGTAGAGTCTTCATGTCCTCCATGTGTATACCTGGGTATACACCAGCTGTCCTACGATAAGACAAGGACATGATGTAAGTAAAGTGGCAATGCTCCAAACTGTCTATTCCCAATAAGTCTACCAAGGATTTTATTTTTACTTTTTGCCTCCTATGGAGTAGACTATCTGGTCTGGTGCCTCTCCTCAATCTTGGGCACCAGAATTCACTCCTGACCTCACTGTGGTTAATATGAAACCCTCCCACTGCTTATCAGAAAACTGAGGCTTCCTAGTACAGCATCATATTTAAGGCCACAAAGATTTTTTTTTTATGTATATGTATTTTCATATTTCTATATTCCAACACTTTACTTGAAATGATGTAAGGTCATCACAGCTAACAATGTCAGTTCATGCTCTGTAAGTACAGAATGCAGGTCCTTGGTTATCACCACCAATAGTTGCATTCTTATTTATGACCTCCTCTCTCCCCAGGATAGATGAGCTGATAAAGTACCACTGCCTTGCCAATCCCCTCAAGTTTGAGGCTGGCTAGTCGAACCAAGCTAGCTTAGGTCTCACTCAGGGCTTTCTCTCTCTACACCACAGTGATGGCACTGCATCCTACTGAGGATTACTTTCCTCTTTTGTGCCCACTAAGGGCTGCAATGCACTCCACCTCCCCTGAAACCCGAAAATGAATATATCATGTAAAAACAGAATGAATGAAGCAGTATTTGCAAGCACATTACATACTGTTTGTGCATATCACTGCAGTTTAATATGTAACAGTCACATAAATGGCTGATGGCTACAATAACTATTGAATTTAATGGTGTTTTTCACAATAGGCTGAATGTATGTATAGCAATTTATTTACTTATTTAAAATCTGGTTTACACTAACAATATAACAAACTAAATGGCACATTAATTAAATATTCAATCTTAAAGAAAATTCTATCAATGTGCGTGCACTTTTTTAACATGGGGAAAGGAAAAACTGTTTACGCGGCATAAAAGTAAAACATAGACATACTAAGCTAGAAATATGTGGAGAAAATGAAGCACTTACTAAGGGTAGGAGAGAAAAGAAATAAAACACTGAAAGACA
The DNA here is from genome assembly GCF_019279795.1 of Protopterus annectens. Lineage (NCBI taxonomy): Eukaryota > Metazoa > Chordata > Ceratodontiformes > Protopteridae > Protopterus > Protopterus annectens. The sequence continues at coordinate 1,976,731,029 of NC_056729.1, read as the reverse complement.
TAACAAAGGTAAAAATGTCACACAGGAGGAAAAAGTAGTAGTCTGCTAAGCTGTCTAAGGCTAGAGTTAATCTAAAAGTGTAAGATGGCATGAAACCGTGATACCATTCCATCACTTTATTGGGTGAAAAACATATATGCATATATACACACACACACGCACACACACACCTATATATATCACAGCAGATAGTGCTGCCTCCTCACAGTAAGAGGCTGCCTAGCTCGATTCTTGGCTGGGGTGCCTTCTGTGTGGAGTCTGCATGTCCTCCCTGTGTTCAAGTGGGTTTCATCCCACATTCCAAAGACATACAGTAGGTGGACTGGGCACTCTAAATTGACCATAGGTGTGAGTGCGTGTGTGAATATGTGGTGTGAAATGAACTACCATGAGCAGGGCTAGCCACTTGGCAGTGTAAACCTTGGCTCTAGTTGACTGTCACTGTTGAAGTGACACCCCGACCCCATGTGCAAAAATGGGAAAAAGGGTTTGTGGGTGGATGGATGGAGATATACACACACATACATGCACGCACACACACACACACACACACACACACATATATATATATATATATATATATATATATATATATATATATATACATATACATGGGCATATCTGACTAAAAACTCATCTGAATGAATCATGATTGAAACTTGTGACGTAATTAAGCAGCAACTTACTGTGCATGTTTTTAATCTTTTCTTAATTGTTGTGTTACTGCCGAGTTAATATATTTAAGTAAGGGTCCCCTGCAAAAAACAAAATAAATTTTTAAGGTATGTTTGCACTAAAGAAGTTTACTATGAAATGCAGTGATTCACTGTGTGTGTTTGTGTGTGTGTGTGTGTGTGTGTGTGTGTGTGTGTGTGTGTGTGTGTGTGTGTGTGCACACGTGCGCTCGCTTTTTCTCTTTTCTCCACTGTTGTTCAACTGTTGAGTTAGTATACTTAAGTAAGGGGGTGTTGGGACTACAGGGGAGGTTGCCACCCCCACAAAAAAGTATGGTTTTAAGGTTTGCTTGGTGTAATAAAGTTCTTCAGTCAAAATGTGATTGTGTGAAATGAGTTTTCATTCAAATGTGTTTTCAGTCATAGGTTTATAGGTTTAAAGATTTATACTAGGCTAATAACCACCAGGGTCTTTACAAGCCTAGCTGTGCAATCCAACCCAGTTTAATCCATGAGTTCCTTGGACTCCTATATGGTGGGGTATGTTAGTAACAAGGCAGCTAAGTGTTATGTGGGGGGAGGTATGTTAGCTGGGGATTAATTTACTTCCTGCCAACCACTGCCCATCAGAGATATGGCAGCCAGACAGGGGGTGAATCTGCCATCTCCCATCCAGTGATCAAGATTTCTTTTGAATAGGATGAGGGATGAAAGAATAGTGTAAAATCTTACCATAACAGGAAGTTATGTACTCACCAAAACGTTCGATGTATGTAGTCCATCTCGCCTCACATTCTTACCTGTGTGTTCGGAGCCGAATATCGGCTCCGACTCGGCCAAACTTTTCTAGCTCAAAGTCTTCTATTGGCTGGGCTAAGCAGGTATCCCATGGTGCACTGCTCCATATCCCCAGATCTAGTTTGCTGCAATACTCATTCATACCCCATGCATACACAACATCCAGATAAAAAGAATAAGCTTAAGTAAAGGGAACTCTGTAAATAACAACCCAACCTCCAGATCCTCCAGGAAGGGGGAAGGTGGGAGGGTAAGTAAGAATGTGAGGCGAGATGGGCTACATACATCGAACATTATGGTGAGTACATAACTTCCCGATGTTATGTAGTCCTATCTCACCTACATTCTTACCCATGGGACAGGCTCATAGGAAAATATTCCTGAGTACTGTGGAGCCAAAGGACGACCTGCCCCTAGAAACCACGTCCAATTTGTAATGAGAAACAAATGTGTGAGGAGAAGCCCAAGTAGCTGCAGCACATATATCATCCATTGACAATCTGGCTTGATAAGCTGTAGATGTAGAAACAGCCCGAGTAGAGTGAGCCTTGACCGGAAATAGCAGATCTTTTCCTCCTGCTTGGTAGGCGAAAGAGATGCAACTAGATATCCATCTGGATATGGAGATCTTGGAGACCGGGGACCGAATTTTGTTTTCCCAAAAGGAGACAAATAGTTGATCAGACGTCCGGATATCTTTTGTTCAGTGCAGATAGAAACGTAACTGTCTGTGTACATCCAATTGATGAAATTTAAATTCTGCCTTGTTTGAAAATTGAGGAAAGAATACAGGCACCTCAATGGATAGATTAAGATTAGACACGGAAGCCACTTTAGGAAGAAAAGAAGGGTTTGGTCGAAGAGAAACCCTGTCCTTATGGAAGATTAAGTATGGAGGTTTGATAGAGAGAGCTTGAAATTCTGAAACTCGCCTTGCTGAAGTGATTGCTGTTAAGAAGGCTGTTTTCCAGGTCAAGAATTTCAATTCACAGGTAGCTGCAGGCTCGAAAGGTGGTGAAGTAAGGGCTTGTAGAACAAAATTGAGATTCCAGGGCATGATAGATTCGGAGACCGGGGGACGGAGTAAAAGAGTACCCTTCAGGAAAGCCTTGCAGAGTCCATGAGCCATGAGACTAGGTTCATTAACCACATGAAAATTAGAGATTGCTGCCAATTGAACTTAGATGGTAGCTGATGCGGAACCCTGATGGAAAAGCATAGACAAAAACTCCAAGACTGAAGCAATTGGAGCTGTGTAAGGATCAGTTCCTTGGGTATGTGCCCAAATAGAAAACCTCTTCCATTTGCTGGAATAAATCTTCCTAATAGATGGCTTATGAGAGGAAGATAAAATGTGAACCACTTCCGGTGAAAATTTATGAAGCCTAACTAACGACAGAAGTGGAGTAGACAGGCTGTCAACTGGAGGGTCATCAGAGAGGGGTGGAACTGTCCCGACATGTGTGTCAGCAAATCTGGTTGAGGGTCCAGAATCCAAGGAGTGTCCACAATGTATGGTTGAAGAAAAGGGAACCAGACTTGACGAGGCCAGTGTGGAGCAATCAGAATCATTCTGCTTCCCAAGGATTGCACTTTCTGAATCACCTTTGACAGCAAGGGAAAGGGAGGGAAAGCATAAAGCAGATCAGAGGGCCAATCGTGAACCAGGGCATCCCTGGGTGACTCCCCCTCTGGGGGGATCAGCGTGAAGTAGTTGCTGCATTTGGCACTGAGGGGGCTGGCAAAAAGGTCGCAGCAAGGTTGACCCCCATCTGCTGAAGATTCGTTCTGCAATTAGACAATTCAGGGACCACTCGCAAGGCATCAGAATAGCTCTGCTTAGCCTGTCCGCAATCACGTTGGACTTCCCCGGAATATGCGTTGCCACCAGAAACCGTTGGGAAGTTACTGCCCACTGCCACACTCGCATGGCCTCTCTGCACAGGGGGTAAGGCCTGGTCCCCCCTTGCCTGTTTAGATACCACACTACTAACATGTTGTCCGAGTGTATTGCAATCTTCCCTAGAGGTAGAAAGCTCTGAAGTGCCTGCAACGCAAGTAGCTCTGCTCTCATCTCTAGGATGTTGATATGCAGATGTATCTCATGATCTTGCCACGTACCTTGGACTGTCCTGCCAAAATAATTCCCCCTCACCCCATCTGGGAGGCGTCCGTGGTCACTGTGGCAACCGGGATGGGTGGAACGAAGGACCTTCCCCCGTCCAAATTGTTGGTGCAAAGCCACCAACTGAGGTCCTGTTTGCATCTGTCCGTGAGCAAAAGGGGGTGAGAAAGTGGAAATTTTTGGAGAGACCATTGAACAAAGAGGAGCCACTGGAGAAGTCTCATGTGCAATCTCGCTAGAGGGACCAACATAATTGTTGCTGCCATGGTCCCCAGGAGTTGGAGAACCCATCTTGCCTTCGCTTTCCTCAGGGGCATCAGGATGTGTATTTGTTGTTGTAAGACTCTGATCCTCTCCTGTGGTAAAAATGCTTGCATTCAAATGATGTCTAATTCTGCGCCTATAAAGGTGACACGCTGCGAGGGCAACAAAGCAGATTTTTCCCAATTTAGTGTTATGCCCAACTGCTGACATAGAGTTATGGTAGCATCCCTGGTTTGGACTAGTTGATGCCTGGTGGGGGGTGGTAAGGAGCCGGAAGCGTAAGGAAGACCAAGCCTTAAGGAAGACCAACTCCTCCTCGGAAGGGGCTTTGGACAGCCAGTCACCTCTTTGCTTCAGTATCTCCAGGATGTCGGAGAAGGAAACATCATCAGAGGATGACTTGGGGGACCCCTCAGATTCCTCGAGGTCAGTATCAGAGGTGAGGGACTCATCCTGGGAGTCTATGTGCTTCCTCTTGCACATTTTCTTTCTAGGGTGCTCCTCAGGCACGAACTCTGAAGGGCCCTCAGAAAGTTGGGGACCACTCGTGGGGGTATCCCTAGGCCTTGGTGCTTTGCTGTCCATGGATAGGTGGTGATTAGAGGCTCTCACCGGAGTGGTGGGGGACAGAGTGACCATTCCGCCTGATGTAGCTGACGATCTGGCCAGCACAGTCCGCATGGCCTCGAAGGCCGGCCCCCCCAAGTCCGAGGACAGCCTCCGAGACCATGACAGGAGTCGGAATTCCCCGAGCCGAGGCACAGAGAGGGAGACTCTGAACCAAAATATGTCCCGAGATGTCCCCCTCGGGCCTGACTGAAGAATCCCGAGTCCCGAACCCCGAGGACGGAGCCGACGGGGTCGGAGCCGATGCCGGTATCGGAGCCGGAGGGGCCATCAGAATCCGCCTAGGAACATCACATGGCACGGAACACTCCGGCTCCAAAGACAGAGATGCGCTCGGAGGAGGAATGATCGAAGAAGGGGTCGGGACGGGCTCCGGAGCCGACTGGGCCAGAGCCGAAAACAATTTTGCCAAAACTGGTGACTGGAGGAGCCTCTGGATCACCCTATCAACATCCACATCCGAAAGGGTCCTGGAGGATTTGGAGGACAGGGAGGGAGATCGAGATCTCCTCTCAGGAGAGACTGGTCTGAGACTGGGCGATCGGCTCCGAAGAGGTTCCAATATAATTGGAGCCGATGCCGGTTCCATCAACACCGACACCTCCTGCGGCCTCGAGGACAGTGGAGCCGAGGAGGTCGATGCAATTTTTGAGACTTTCTCCGGAGGCTCTGATAGAGCTGAAGGAGCCGGAGATCTCTTTTTAGACTTGGATGACTTAGACTTAGCACTGGGAGAAGAATCCAAGGCCTCTTCGAAAGAGGGTTTCAAAAGTCCCTTTAAGATCAGCTTATTCTTTCTCTCTTGGAGCACTCTGGGACTGAACGCATGGCAAAAACTGCAGGACTCCTGCAGATGAATGGCTCCCAGGCAATAGACACAAATAGAATACCCATCGGTGATGGACATTTTGTACCCGCATTTAGAGCACTTTTTGAAACCTGAAGGTTTGTGCTCCTTGGAATCTTTGGACATTCTTCACAACAAACACCAACAACGCAACCTAAGAGAAGTCTGACAAGAAAACTCACAGATGCTCAACACCACAAAAACGCGGGAACCAGTTATAAATTGAAACAGTACACACACACTAGAGGCACCCACTGAGACAAACTATGTCAAAAACCTCTAACTAAAATGGCTAATGACCACAAGGTAAGGGAACAGAAACCAAACCTCTAACTTAAACGGTTTGACGAATGGACAGGATGAAAGGACTAGGTCCTCTAACTGAAACGGGCCTAGCCCGAGGGAACAGTTAGCGGGATACCACAAAAACAAGCACACTACCAAAACCTAAACAACACTAAAGACAATAGCTATGAAAATAGCTTTTTGATTATGAACAAAATTTTTTCTCAAGACAAGAAAAAGGTACTTAGCCACAGCCAAGAGCGAGACCACGTCCGAGCTACACGAGCGGCAAACGAGATCTGGGGATATGGAGCAGTGCACCATGGGATACCTGCTTAGCCCAGCCAATAGAAGGCTTCGAGCTAGATAAGTTTGGCCGAGTCAGAGCCGATATTCGGCTCCGAACCCACGGGTAAGAATGTAGGTGAGATAGGACTACATAACATCCATAGATGTCCTTCTCTTCCATGTTGCAGTACTCATAACATGAGGGATTCCCCACCTAGGTGACCCGAATGTCCGGCTAGTATACAAAAGACTTAAACTACTGCTAAGCATGTGCAACGTTGCATACAGAAAACAGCCAATGTCGGCCATAAAAGTGGCATCTCCATGTACCATCCTCAGAAAGTACAGTTTTGTACCTACCATAAATGTAGATGTTCGAGGATTCCCTTGCTGCAGTCCTGACTATTGGGTATAGTCCGCGTCCAGTCGGCCCGAATACCAGAGGGTCATGGCTGACCAACGTCATTTCCTCAGTCTTTTCTTGCCCCAGATGTCAGAAGACCCAAAAAGACAAGTCCCAAAAACAACCTGCACCAATAAACATGCACAATATATACAGTAATATATATACAAAAAATATAAGCATGTAAAGGCACCTACACAACCACCCTGAAACACAGAGGGAAGGAGGAATCCTCGAACATCTACATTTATGGTAGGTACAAAACTGTACTATGTTCTTCGTCTTCCCTTGCTGCAGTCCTGACTATTGGGTAGAATCCCAAAGCAGAGGTAAGGGAGGCTGGCAAATTATAAAGTAGCAGGAGCTGACAACATGCCTTGTAAAACAGCTGTGGCAAAACCAGCTCTAGACTTAGAGTATATAGGCAGGTGATAATGCCTAGAGAAAGTATGCACTGAACTCCAAGTAGCTGCTTCCAGAATATCCTTAGTTGCCACCCCTTAGAAATGCTGTTGAAGTGGCAGTAGCCCTAGTGGAATGAGGCCTAATCCCAGCTGGAACCTCTTTGCCATGATGGGAATAACAAAATGCAATGCAAAAGCCAATCCACCTAGAAATAGTTTGTTTTGACACAGGTTTGCCCTGTGAACTTAAAGCAAAAGAAACAAGTAACTGTTGAGACTGCCTAAAATCTTTAGTCCTGCTCAAATAATAACGCAATTGCCTGTGTACATCTAAAGTGTGCAAAATCTTTTCCCCTTTATTTTGAGGATCTGCAAAAAGGCAAATGAATAGTTTGGTTTAAAGCCACACTAGAAACCACCTTAGGCATAAAGGAAGGATTAGTACGTAATGATACCCTGTCCTTATGGAAAATCAAAAGGGCTCTACTGCCATAAGGGCCTGCAACTCAGACACCCTTCTTGCAGAAGTAATAGCCAACAGAAAAGCAGTCTTCCATGACAAATATTTCAATTCAGCAGTAGCTGCAGGCTCAAAAGGTTGTAGAGTAAGTTTTTCCAACACAAAATTGAGATCCCAAGCAGGAGTAGGAGCTCGGGGTCTTATATTCTTTGCCCCTCTAAGAAACTGCTTGAACAAAGGATGCGAAAACAAAGGTGGGTCACAATCATAGTGAGCTGAAATTGCTGCAGCATGAATCTTTATGGAAGAGAAAGACAAACCTTTGTCCAATAACTCAGTAAGATATTGAAGAGCCACACTCAAATTAGGCTCTGAAATCTCCAAATTCTTTGCTGTACACCAAAATAAAAATCTCTTCCATTTTTCTGCGTACACTCTCCTAGTACTAGGCCTTCTAGCTTCCATAATCACATTTAAAACTTGTTGAGGAAGCTGAGACCTTCCATGTTTCAACCCAGAATATGCCAAGCTGTGAGATGGAGAGATTGAAGCTTGACATTGAGCAGATGACCGTCCTTCTGAGATAACAGATGAGGAATCAGAGGTAAAGGCCATGGAGGCTTCTTTACAAGACTCCTTAGAAGTGGGTACCAGTGTTGCGAGGCCAATCTGGAGCTATCAAAATCATCCTTGGCCTGTCCTGTCTGACCTTTAGTAATACCTTTGGAAGAAGAGGTAGAGGTGGAAAAGCATAGACATGAAGGTTTTTCCAACTGAAAGACAGAGCATCCACTTTCCAAGCTGTGTGATGAAACCCCTTTGTGCAATACTTTGGCAGCTGGTGGTTTAGTGGAGAAGCGAACAGATCTATGTCTGGAGTTCCCCATGACACTGTCAATTTCTGAAATACATGAAGATCCAGTTTCCACGGGATCCATGATTTGTCTGCTTAATACATCTGCTAGGAGTTCTGTGCTCCTGGCAGAAACCTTGCCTGAAGAGTCAGTTGCAGGCTTAGCAGTCTCCCATAAAATCATTGCTTGCCTGCATAGAGGATAAGAATGTGTTCCCCTTGCTTGTTGATGTACCACATAACAGTTGTGTTGTCTGTCAGAATCAACACCTGCCCTGGAAGAAGTAAATCCTTTGGCCATCAATGCAAACTGGACTGCTAACATCTCCTTCATGTTGATATGTAGATGCTGTAGTCTGGCAGGCCACTTGTCTTATATCCACTTTCCATTTAGATGAGCTCCCCAAGCAGTGTCCGAGGCATCTGTCGTTAAAATCTGACTTCGCCTCTGGCCGGGTCACAGAGAGTCCCTTGTTTAGGTGACATTCCTGAGCCCACCACAAGAATTCCTTTTGAAGGCAAGGTATTATTTGAATGACAGTGTCCAAATCTTGGCAGTGCTGTGTCCATACATTTTGAGATACCATTGCAGCTTCCTCATATGCAGTTTGGCATTGGGAAGCACCAGAATACAAGATGCCATGAACCCTAATGCTTGAAGGACTGTCCTTGCAGTCAGCACGGACTGATGAGATAGTTGATGGAAGTAAAGTGACAGACTCTTTTGTTTGTCCAAAGGCCATCTGGGCTGCTGTATTCAGTCTCACACCCAGAAAGCACATGTCTTGAGAGGGTACTAGACTGGACTTTATTTCGTTCACAGAATACCCTAGGCATCTTAGCACTGCTATGACATATTCCAGATGCTGTAGAAGGTGTTCTTTTCTTGAGCCAGAATCAGGCAGTACGGATAAATTTGAATGCCTTGAAGCCTGAAGTAAGCTATCACTGGAGCCAGAACCTTTGTGAATACTCTGGGCGCAGTAGATAAGCCAAAGGGCAATGCAGAGAACTGATAATGAAAATCTCCAGTTGATACTTTCTGCAACTTAGCCTTATGGGCACATGAAGGTAAGCTTCCTTGAGATCCAAAGTTACCATCCAGTGATCCTTGCCCAGCAGAGGTAACAGTTGCTGTAACGTCAACATCTTGAACTTGGGAATGTCCAGATAAGTGTTGAGGATAGATAAATCCAAAATTGGTCTCCACGTGTTCCCCTTCTTTGGTACTAGGAACAGGCGAGAATAAAACCTTTCTGACACAGGGACTGGCTGAATAGCCCCTATCTGGAGTAACTGAGAAACTTGCTTGAGAGCCTCTTTTCTTTGTGGAGGAGGAACATCTGGCATGCCTTTGAAAGGGGCATTGTGTGGAAATAAAATCTGTACCCGTGATGAATGATATCCAGCACCCATCTGTCTTGAGTGATTAAATCCCAATTTTCTTTGAAAAGAGACAATCTTCCTCCCAAAGGAGCTGCCAGACGAGAGTCCACTGGCAGCTGAAAAGGCAGGTCATTGGTTCTGCTTACGAAAGGACTGACCCCTGCCCTCACCAGAAGTCTGAGCAGGTGAACTGTCTGATCTAGGCCTAAATGAAACTTGAGTCCTGCCCTAGACTGGGAACCATAAGCAGGATATGTCCACCCCTTAGCAGGCCAATTTCTACTAAACTTTGGAGGCTGCACCTGCAAAAAATCTTTAACAGTCTGCATAGACTTAGCTTTATCCTCCATTTTCTTTAAAACTGCTTCCACAGGCGGTCCAAACAACACATCAGACTGTAAAGGAGCATCCAGAATCCTAGTCTTAACATGCTCAGCTAAATTCTGATCCTTCAACCATGCATGTCTGCGAAGAACAGAACTAGTAGCAGCCACCCTCGAGGAGGCCTGAACAGCATCAAAACCACACTGCAAAGAATGCTTACCCACCTGTTCAGACACATGAACCAAATCCAGCAATTCTTTACACTCAATACCTTCCGCCAAAGCATCCACCTTAGATTTCAATTGTGAAAGGAGATAATTCTGATATTTCAGCATATGAAATTGACAATTCAACGCCTCATGGCTAGAGTGGAAGAAGTATATACTTTCTTACCCCACCTATCCAAAGCCCTTGCCTCTTTATCAGAGGGTACAGGATTTTTAACAACAGAAGCTTTAACACCTTTAGGCCCCTGAGAAACAGTTTCTGGGTCCGCCCTGGGACTCTTAAACAAATACTTATGAGCATACCTATCAGGCTTAACAGGAGCAGGAGGCAAGGAATCAGGGTTCAGAGAAGCCTCGGCAAAATCATCCTCCACCACATTCAACACAGGAGGAATAGCTAAGGGCCTATGCTGAGGCAAAAACAAGAATTCCCTAACCCTTTTTCTGGAGTCAGAGTAATCTTGGCCTTCCCATTTAAAATGCTCCGTCATGGTCATCCACATCAGAATCAGAATAAGCAGGAAACTCTTGCAAGTCTTCCACAGAAGACTCTGAAGCCTGTGAACACTGTTCAAAACTATCAAACTCCTGTTCCACCCTAGGCCTCTTATCAGGTGGGGGCATAGAACCTCTAATCAGAGTAATCAAATCTTCAGCCATTTTAAGCATATGTTTCTTAGGCACAGAGCCGAAATGCTAGGGAGAAGCCCCAGAAGCTGAACTTGGTCTTCCTCTAAAAGAAGCTTTAGAAACAGAAGGAGAGGCCCTAACTACCTTGGGAAGAGAGGGAAGAACAGTTACCTGAGAAGCCCCTCAGCCTGGCCTACCTCCTGAGAGGGCACATCCTGTAACAGTAAAGTATCTGCCTGAGACTCCAGAGACTCCTGGCAAAACCTCTGTCAGGGACTGCGGTTCCTCACCCTAGACTTCACTGTTTTGTCCTTGCGCTTCTTAGAGAAGCGAAGGCGCGGAGCATCCGGGCGGCATATGTATATGCGCTTTCCCAAACACTAACCTAGCACAATCAAGCCTCCTCTTAATAGTGCGCTTAAATCTAGCACAAGCCTAAACAAGGTATACACAATGTATGATAATATCTGCTTCCCACAAGAAATACAGTTATTCACTTTTTCTGACATCCGTAATATACTGAGGCAAGAAAAACCAAAATGTTCCCACGGGTTACTTAGCCAACTCTGTACTCGGTCTGAAACTCCGAAAATCTCAGAACGCCAACCTGCACAAATTGCTTCTGCATCGGACCATTGGCGTCAGTCTAAGGCGCCATGACCCGCGATCAGCTCTACTCTGGTATTCGGGCCGACTGGACGCGGACTATACCCAATAGTCAGGACTGCAGCAAGGGAAGACGAAGAACATCTGAATACCCCAGTCAGAACACCAGTCCAACGTTAAGAGACAAGCAGGTAATATCCAAAGAAGAGCATGAACCAACGGAGAAGGAGGGTGAGATTGAATACTGCAACATGGAAGAGAAGGACATCTATTGTCATGGTAAGATTTTACACAACTATTCTATGTCCTTATATTCCGATGTTGCAGTATTCATAACAAGAGGGAGCATACCCTAGCTTATGAGTGGGAAAGGGGGGTAGGAGCACAGAAAGTCTCCATGAAACTATGCAGAATTGCCCTGGCAAATCTTGCTCTTAATCTGAACACAGAGTCCAGTTTGTAGTGTTTTGTGAATATATAGACAGAGGACCAGGATAGTAGTAGTGTCCAGACCTTTAAAGAAAGCCCCAGAGGAGGCTACAGCTCTAGTGGAATGGGCATTTACAGAGGAAGAAAGAGTTTTCCCCTGAGACACATAGCAGAAAGAAATTGCCGTAGAGATCCAAGATGAAATAGTCTGTTTGGAGACAGGTTTTCCCAGTGCCCTGGGGTAAAAGGAAACAAACAGTTGTTCAGACTTTTTAATGGATTTGATCTTATCCAAGTAGAATCTAAGTTGTCTATGTACATCCAAGGTGTGCAGCACTCTTTCACTGGAGTTTTGAGGAGAAGAGAAAAAAGTAGGTAAGTGAATAGATTGGTTTAGGGACAAGTCATTAACCACTTTTGGCAAGAAAGAAGGGTTGGTATGAAGAGAAACCCTATTCTTGTGGAAAATCAGAAAGGTTTGTGAAGCCATTAAAGCTTGGAGTTCAGAGATTCTCCTAGCAGAAGTGATGGCTACCAATAAGATAGTTTTCCATGTAGAGAATTTCAGGGAAGGCTGTAGGCTCAAAGGGGAGTCTGAGTCAGTTTTTCCAAAACAAAATTTAAATTCCAGGGAGAAGGAATAGGTTTCCTGGGAGGCCTGATGTGAAGTATCTTTTAAGAAAAGCTTAGCCTCTAGCCTAGAAGCTAAGGGGAGAGATAAAGGCAGACATGCAGAAATGACTCATAAATGACCTTTAACAAAAAAAAGCCAGTCCAGCCTTGAGCAGCTCACACAAATAAGAGAGGACTAGAGGAATATCCACTGAAAATGGATCTGATCTCTTATTAAGGCATCAGATGGAGAACCTCTTCCATTTGGACAAATAGGATCATCTTGTATTGGGTTTTTTGGCAACCTGCAGGAATAGAAGCATGTCCTCAGAGAAAAGGTGTCTGAAAGGAATCAGAAGCCTATCGCCAAAAGAGTTAGGTTGAGTGTTGCTAAATGTGGGTGATTAAGAGATCTCTTGTCTAGTGTGAGTAGATCCACCCTGTGAGGTAACTTGTGATGACTGCCCTTGGCAGAGGAAGAGGGAACCAATATTGTCTTGGCCAAAAGGGAGTCACAGCAAGATTTTTGGGTTGTCCTCCTGAATCTTCAGCACAACTTTCTGAATTAGTGAAAAGGGGGGAATGCATAGAGAAATATCCCTTTCCATGAGAATGATAGTGTGTCTACCTTCCGAGCCAGAGCACGTGGGACTCCGGTACAAAACTTTGGAAGTTGTCTGTTCATAGCAGAGGCAAAGAGACGTATTTGAGGTGTACCCCACTGGTGGAGAAAGTTCAGAAACACATCCCTGTGGATCATTCATTCATGGGCTTGTGTCATGGAACTGCTGAGTGTGTCTGCTAGAACATTTCTACCTGAGGGGATATAAATAGCTGTCAAAATTACCTTTGCTAGTAGGGAAATCTCCCAGGCTTGGCTTGTTAATCTGCAGAGAAGATGAGACTTTGTTCCCCAGTGTTTGTTCACATACCAGAGAACTGTTATGTTGTCTGTGAGAAGCACTTGGTTGAAGAGATGACTGGGAGGCTTGAACGGCCTGAATCCAAGCCCTCATCTCTTTGATACTGATGCGTTGCTTCCTGATCGAAGAAGACCACACGCCTTGGACCTTAAGGTTCCCCAGTGTTGCTCCACATCCCAGATCTGAAGCATCTGTGAACAATTCCTGCACTGGATGCGGTGGCTGAAGGGCAAGTCCTGGATTCTGAGATATTTGTTGAATCCACAAAAACATTTCTTTCTTTAGGCAGGGTAGGAGTGGAAAGACAAACTCTAGAGAATGAGAATGCTGGGACCAGAGGGTTTGCAGGTACCACTGGAACATACACATGTGGAGTCCAGCTAGGGTCAGCACTGGTATAACTGAAACCATGAACCCTAGCATCCTGAAGAACTCCCTGGCAGTCACAGAGGACAGAGGAAGCAACTTTTGCAAATAAATCTGCAGAAATTGCATTTTTTGCAAAGACAGAAAGACCATCATAAGTTCTCTCCTTATCCTGCAGCCTAAGAAAACCTGGTCCTGAGAAGGATTTAGGGAAGGCTTGCTGTAGCTGATGGTGAACCTCAGGCTGAGGAGAAAAGAGATGGGGATTTGAAGGTTCTGCTGCAAGATGTCTGGATGTTCTGCTTGAATGAGCAGGTCATCCAGGTAAGGGTAGATTAGAATTCTCCGGAGTCTGCAAAAGCCAACGACAGGAGCCAAACATTTTGATAATACCCTTGGAGACATAGAGACTCCAAAGGGTAAAGCACATAATTGAAAATGAGAGGAAGCAACAGAAAAATTTAAGAATTTCCTGAACAGAGGGTGGATGGGTATATGGAGGTATGCATTCTTGATGTCTAATGAAACCAAGAAATCCTGACAGAGCAAGAGGGGAAACAGGGTTTGCAGGGTGGGCATCCTGAAGGATGGGACTTGAAGGAAAAGATTGAGCTGGGACAAGTCTAAAATTGGCCTCCAAGGACCATCTTTCCTGTGGACTAAAAACATACTGGAATAGAATAAGAAGTTATGTACCTACCATAACTTTCCATGTTAGTTGTCTTCTTCTCACCTTCTTTCTTGCTGGTTGGGTTCGGAGCCGATCCTCGGCTCCGACTCGGCCATCTTCTAAAATTTGAGAGCTATTTACTGGCTCGAGGCCTCCCCATATCCCACAATGCGCTAGATCCCCAGACAAATATAAGGACACCTGTCCTAACAGCATATGTTTAGCTACAGAGCTAAAAGGTTGAGGGAACAAACCAGATAAGACCCAGCCAGCTAAAAGGAACTCAGAGGGCAACTCTTCTCGGTCTATTAGGATAGGGGATGGAGGGTGGGACGCAAGAAAGAAGGCGAGAAGACAACTAACATGGAACGTTATGGTAGGTACATAACTTCTTAATGTTAAGTTGTCTATCTCGCCTTCATTCTTGCTGGTTGGGACAGTGTCCCTAGCACCTCAGTCCTGGGTGGCTCATCGGAACAGACTCTTCAGCACAGTGGAACCAAAATCAGCTCTGCTCCTAGAGGCCACATCTAGCTTATAATGAGAAATAAATGTATGGGGAGTGGCCCATGTAGCTGCCGCACAAATGGCTTCCATTGGTAATCTTGCCTGAAAAGCTACAGAAGTAGCTAAAGCCCTAGTAGAGTGGCCTTTTGGTTTAGCAGGAAGCTGTTTGTTCCTCAATTGATAAATCAAAGTAATAATAGAAGTCAACCACCTAGATAGAGTTACTTTAGACAGTGGTAGACCTTGTTTACCTTCAGCATAGGACAGGAAGAGCTGATCTGATTTTCTAATTTGTTTAGTCCTATGCAAGTAGAAACGTAATTGTCTATGAACATCCAACTGATTTAATTTATGTTCAGCTTTGTTGGAATAATTTGGGAAGAAGACCGGAAGATCAATGGACTGATTCAGATTACTCTCAGAAGGTACCTTAGGAAGGAAGGAGGGATTAGTCCTGAGCGAAACTCTGTCATTATGGAAAACTAAATACGGAGGGCGAACACAAAGGGCCTGGAGTTCGGAAACTCTTCTGGCTGAGGTAATTGTCACAAGAAAGAGGGTTTTCCAAGAAAGAAACTTTAAGGAACATGAAGCTGCGGGTTCAAAGGGGGGCAATATTTGGGAAGCTAAGATCAAATTAAGATCCCACAGAAGCGCGGGATCTCTTACTGGGGGCCTGAGCAAAGTAGTCCCTTTGAGAAAAGCTTTGCAAAGCTTATGGGACATGATACTAGTTTCAGATAGACCTGTATGAAAATTTGAAATTGCGGCTAACTGAACTCTAATGGTGGCAGAAGAGGACCCAGCCTGAAAAAGTTCCGCTAAGAAATCTAAAACGTGGTGGACCGGGGCTGAAAAGGGATCTATGTTTTTAGACTCTGCCCAGCAAGAGAAACGTTTCCACTTACTAGCATAAGTTTTTCTGGTGGTAGATTTGTGCGAAGATAAGATGATTTCACGCACCGATTGGGAAATGTCCGGAAGCCTGGCTAAGGTTGGAAGTGGAGCAACCAAGCAGTGAGGTTGAGAGACTGCAGGGATTGGTGCAGCCCGCCCGACTGATGGATCAGGAGGTCTGGTACTGGGTCCAGGGCTGCCCAAGGAGGTGATGATGCAGGAATGGAAACCAAATTTGTCGAGGCCAGTAGGGGGCAATGAGGATCATCTTGTAGCCCAGCGCGGTAGCTTTCTGTATTAGTTTGGGAATTAGGGGAAATGGAGGAAATGCATAAAGAAGTCCCTGAGGCCAATTGTGGATTAGACCGTCTCTGGGAGGGTATTCAGGAAGAGGGAGGAGAGAAAAGAAACTGCTGAAGGGGGTGGCGAAAAGGTCGCAGCAAGGCTGATCCCATTTGCGGAAGATTTGGTCTGCCACTGTCTGATTGAGAGACCACTCGTGAGGCATGAGAATTGCTCTGCTCAGCCTGTCCACTATAACGTTGGACTTCCTAGGGATGTGCGTTGCTATCAGAAACCACTGGGAAGAGATCGCCCATTGCCAGAGTCTGAGTGCTTCTTGACATAGGGGGTAGGACTTGGTTCCGCCCTGCTTGTTGATGTACCACACTACCGACATATTGTCTGTCTGAATTGGAATGGTCCCGGTGGGAAGAGAGTTCTGAAGAGTTTGCAACGCTAAAAGCACAGCTCTCATCTCCAAGACATTGATATGCAGATGGTACTCGTGGGGTTGCCAGGTGCCTTGGACTGTTCTGCCCTGAAAGTGCCCCCCCACCTGATCAGGGAGACATCTGTGGTCACCGTGGCTACTGCAGGAGGAAGAACAAATGGTCTGCCCTGGGGTACTGACGGGGAAACCATCCACCAAGCAAGCTGGTCTTTGCATGTCTGTGTAATCATAATCATGTGAGACATTGGAAGTTGTAGAAATGACCATTGGGTGAAAAGCAACCACTGAAGAATCCTCATATGAAAACGAGCCAGGGGGACTAGTATGATCGCTGCTGCCATGAGGCCCAATGTCTTTAGGATGAATATGGCCTGAATTTTCTTGCATCCTAATAACACCTGTACATGTCAGCGAATATCTAATACTCTGTGTAACGGAAGTCTCGCTGACATGTCTTTTGTACTTAAACTTGCACCTATAAAGGGTATAGACTGACAAGGTGACAATGCAGACTTTTCGAAATTTAATGTGATACCTAGCTTGGAGCAAGTTTGGATGGTGTAGTTCCTGGCTCGTAGCAGCTGATGCCTGGTGGTAGCAGTAAGGAGCCAGTCGTCTAGATAGGAAAACACCTGGAATCCTTGCAGTCTCAGGTGAGAGGTAACTACTGCCATACATTTGGTGAACATCCTGGGGGCTGTGGTGAGACCAAAGGGCAGAGCACGGAACTGATAATGACTGGCTCTCAGCCGGAAGCGGAGGAATCTTCTGGAGCGCCTGTCCATTTTGATATGGTAGTACGCATCTTGAAGATCTATGGAGCACATCCAATTGTCCTGACCCAAAAAGAGTAGAATGGACTGAAGCATGACCATCCAGAACTTCGTTCTTTGTACAGACCTGTTTAGTCTGCTGAGATCCAAAATGGGTCTCCAGTCTCCTGTCTTTTTTGGTACCAAAAAGAACCTTGAGTAAATTCCGGATCCTTGCTGGTCTGCCGGGACACGTTGGATGGCTCTTTTTTGTAGCGGTTTTGAGATCTCTTGGACTGCTTGTTCCATTAAACTGGGTGGAACATCTGGAAGGGATTTGTTTGACCTTAAGGGGGTATGAACGAAGGGAATTCTGTAACCTCTGGATATGATAGACTGCACCCATCTGTCTTGAGTTATGTCTTGCCAGGCTTTTGGGTACAGCGATAATCTTCCCCCGACTGCCTCCGAAGGCGGGCAGTCGGGCAGCCCCTCAGGGATGCTGGAAGGGCTTGTCAGAGAAGGAATCTCTGCTGCCCTGATTTTGCAGACCCCCTCTGCCTCAAGGGCGGCGTCTATTGTTGTTCCCTCCTCTGCTCCTGGAGGGAAACTCACCACGTGTGTCAGGCATGGCTCCCTGGGGTTTCTGGAACCACATTTTGCCACTTTTCTGACCTTTGGGGTATGGTCTAGAAGGAGTGGAAAAACGGACTCCCACAGCAGAGAGAGTCTTGCCTTCCTGCTCACACCTGGTAAGGGTATCCTTCACCTGTGGTCCAAAAAGAGCAGAACCATCAAAAGGGGTATTGGTGAAAGATGCCTTAAAGGGGTCCACAAAGTTACATAACCGCATCCAAGCATGCCTTTTCAAGGCCACACCTGTGCCTGCGGCTCTACTCGCCTCATCGGCCACGTAAGAAATGAGCCGCATGGAGGAGTTCACTATCGAATTAAGAGTCGCCGGCTTGGAGGTAATCTTTTCCTGGACCCCTGCAGCTGATGGATCTTGAAGGGCATCTCCTAGCTCCTTAAGGAGATCCCTTTGAAGGCGTGTAAAATGGCACAAATAGTTCAGCGACCACATGGAAAAGGTCGCTGAGGAAAACATCCGCTTCCTGTATCTGTCCATCGTCCTAGACTCCTTATTAGGGGGATGGACAGACGAAGAAGTCTCAGCCAACTCCTTTTTCGTGGCCGCTGCTACCACCATAGCATCAACAGGGACACCCTTTGTCAAAAATTGTTTGTCTTGTGGTGCTGTGATGAATTTCGTGGGCCTTCGGGGAGTTGGTTCCACTGTGTCTGGGGCTGACCACGCCTTTCGAGCCCCCACTGCCATCAGTGGATCGAAAGGTGGAGACACCCAGGAGGTGGAGAGGCAAGAACCAAACGCGTCCAGATATACCGACTCATCCTCAGAAGGGTTAAGGGTAGTCCAGTTCCCCCTCTGCCTATGCATCTCAAGGATGTCTGAGAAGGAGACATCTTCAGTGGGGGACCTCGGGGACCCTTCCGAATCCTCTAAGTCGGTATCCGAAGTGACAGACTCAGGACAGTCAACATGCTTCCTCTTACATTTTCTCTTTCGAGGGGGCTCCTCTGAATGATCAGGGGAGGCCTCGGAAGAGGAGGGCGCGCCCACTGGGGTGACCTGGAGCGCTTGTTCTCCTCGCTTGGAGTCTGGAGGAGGGGCAGAGGCGGACGCAGGCACCATGGGGGGAGGAGCTGAAGAGGCTGATCGTGGGGCTGACTGAGGGGCCAGCACACTCCTCATGACCTCGAAGGCACCCCTTCCCGGCAGAAAAGAAGGTTCAGGCTCCAAAGAGACCGGCACCGAGAGGGATGGCTCCGAGGCCGATGTAGGAGCCGACCTCACCCGCGCCGAAGCTCCGAGAGGGAGAACGGTGTCAGACAAGGGTACGATGCCACTCACTCCCTCGGAACCAACGAGGGGGTTTCGGCGCCCAGATCCCTCCAAGGACGGCGCCATGGAAGTGATCGGAGCCGAAGGAACCGAAAGGGTAGGTATCGGCACCAACGGTTCCACGATCCGAACCCCAACCAGCTCCGGCTCCGAACTCAAGGGGTGAGTCGAAGGAGGAATTACTGTAGAGATGGACAGAGCCGAACCCTGATGAGGGGGGCTGGATAGCATTTTAGCCAGAGCCTGCGATTTCAGAAGTCTGCTCACCACACTCTCCAAGTCATGGTCAGACAGTCTCGAAGACCGAGAAGAGTGAGATCGGTGACTTCACTCCAACTGTAACAGAGGCGACCCCGGAGCCGAGCAAATCGACTCTAGGGATGGGGACCTAGAACGCTTTCGGCTCCCTGAAGGTTCCGACACCAGGATCGGAGCCAAGTGAGAGGCAGGTACTTTGGTTCCGGCAGGAACCCAAGTCGAAGCAGAAGCCACACCCGACGACGGCTCCGAGCTGGGAGCCGATGGCTTCGATGGCTTGGAGGGTTTCCCTGGCTGAGTCTTAGCAGGTGACCCTTCAGGTTTTAGTAATCCTCTAAGGATTAACTTATTCCTACGCTCCTGCAGGACTCTTGGACTAAAGGCATGACACACCAAACAAGAGTCCTGCAGGTGTAGGGCGCCCAAGCAGCAGACACAAGAAGTGTGACCATCTGTCAGAGACATCTTCTGATAGCATGAGTCACACTTCTTGAATCCTGATACCTTAGTATCTTTGGACATCCTGTAAAAAGAAATATCACAGGAAAAAAAGGCCAACAGTACAACAGTAGGTAACAAGTATAAAGAACCGTACACACAAAAAAACAGTTACCACACCTTAACAACATACACACACACTATAACTATAATATATATATATATATATATATATATATATATATATATATATATATATATATATATACTAGAAAAAGTAAAGTACTACAACTATTTCTACCTGAAAACACTACAAAAGCTATTTTAGAGAATAAGAAGTTATGTACTCACCACAACGTTCCATCTGAGTAGGTATCTTCATTTGTCTGCAACCTGTGGGATACGGATCCGATCTCGGATCCGAGCCGGCAACTTCTAACATAGCATAGATCCGAGCTCCTAGCTCCTCCCCCTTACCCATAATCCCCTGCCTGCCCTAACTGACCTCAGATCAAGTTTGCCCCATAGCAAAACAGATAACAGGTGTCCCAATGGGAACATATGCTAATAACACAAGAGCGATCCAATCGGTCAGGGGGAAGGAGGGGGGGATGGTTGCAGACAAATGAAGATACCTACTCAGATGGAACGTTATGGTGAGTACATAACTTCTTAATCTGAAGTAGGAACTTCATTTGTCAGCAACCTGTGGGACAGAGTCCCTAGCTACCTAAGTCTTGGGTGGCCTTCATGGAAGGATATTCCGGAGCACCGCAGAGCCAAAGGACGCTCTACCTCGGGAAACAACATCTATTTTATAATGGCTGATAAAGGTGTGAGATGAAGCCCAAGTGGCTGCGGAAGAAATGTCATCCAGTGGAACCCTAGCTTGAAAGGCCGCAGAAGTGGCAACGGCCCTAGTAGAATGAGCACGGACTCCTTGAGGTGCAGGCCTCCCCAAACTCTGATATGCTAACAGAATACAACTCGAGATCCATCTAGAGAGAGAAACCTTAGAAACTGATTTTCCGAAATTACTTTTGGCAAAGGAGATAAACAACTGATCGGATTGCCTATGACCAGCAGTTCTATGGATATAAAAACGTAATTGTCTGTGTAAGTCCAAGGAATGAAGCTTGTACTCTCCTTTGTTATGAAAGTTGGGGAAAAACACTGGGAGATTGATGGATTGATTGATGTTCGCTTCTGAAGATACCTTAGGTAGAAAGGACGGGTTGATTCTGAGGTAAACCCTATCCGGGTGAAAAACCAAATATGGTGGTTTGACACAAAGGGCTTGCAATTCCGATACCCTTTTGGCTGAAGTTATGGCCACCAAAAAGGCTGTCTTCCAAGAGAGAAATTTGAGATCAACCGTGGCAGCCGGTTCGAATGGGGGACCAGTCAAGACCTGCAAGACTAAGGATAAATCCCATGGAGGTACCACCTCTTTAACTGGAGGCCTAAGGAGGAAGGTACCCTTGAGGAAGGTCTTACACAGTTTGGAAGTGATAATAGGACCAGACTCTTGCCCCACATGGTAGTATGAGATTGCTGCCAGTTGTACCTTGACTGTGGAAGAACTAGCCCCCTGGTGAAAGAGAGAGGTTAGAAAATCTAGAATCGATGATATCGGGGCTGTAAAAGGGTCTAAACGACGGTGTTTTGCCCAAATGGTGAAGCGTTTCCACTTACTCCGATAAACCTTCCTGGTGGAAGGCTTGTGAGCTGCTACAAGAATGGCTTTGACCGGTGATGAGATTCCTTATGAGGAGTGGAACTGGAGCAACCAAGCAGTCAGCTTGAGGTTGACCAGGTTCGGAGTCGGAAGACCGAGAGGATGAGAGATGAAATCCGGAATGGGATCCAGAATCCATGGTGGATACACTAGGTGAGACCATAGGTAAGGGAACCACGTCTGACGAGGCCAGAATGGGGCAATGAGGATCATTCTGCTCCCCAGCTGCCTGGCTTTCTGTAACAATTTCAACATCAGGGGTAGAGGAGGGTAAGCATAAAGCAGACCGGGAGGCCAAGCATGAACTAGAGAGTCTCTCGCGGACTTCCCGGAGGGGATCAGAGCGTAATCGTTGCATTTCGTGTTTGAAGGAGAGGCAAAAAGTTCGCAACAAGGTCGCCCCCATCGGGCAAATACTTGCTCTGCGACTCGGTGGTTGAGAGACCACTCGTAAGGAGTCAGGATAGTACGACTGAGCCTGTCCGCTAAAATGTTGGACCGTCCCGGAATGTGTGTTGCTATGAGAAAGCGGTTGGTGGAAATCACCCATTCCCACACTCTCATGGCCTCGCGGCAAAGGGGGTAAGACCTGGTTCCCCCCTGTTTGTTGATGTACCAGACTACCGACATGTTGTCTGTCTGTACCGCAATTGTCCCTACCGGAAGAGAGTTGTGTAGTGCTTGCAACGTCAAAAGCACCGCTCTCATCTCTAGGACGTTGATATGCAAAGAGGTCTCTACGCTTCCAAGTGCCTTGGACTGTTCTGCCTGAAAATGCCCCCACCCCAGGCGAAGCGTCCGTGGTCACTGTGTCGACTGGTGGAGGTAGTGAGAAGGACGCCCATGTGGCGGTTGGGAGACTGGAGCCACCACAGGAGCGATTTTCTGCAAACCTTGCTTAAGGAAAACGGGTGAGACAGAGGGTTGCAAGACAGGGACCATTGTACCTGGAGGGTCCACTGTAGAACCCTCATATTCAACCGGGCCAATGGCAGCAGAGGGATTGCAGCCGCCATAGATCCTAGGGCCCTCAGAATCAATTCCGCCGAAGGAGTTTGCAGTTGAAGAATGGCCTGCACGTGTAACATCAGGTTCCGAAGTCGATCTGGAGTCAAGAACGCAAGCATCTGTCTGGAATCCAGTCTTGCCCCTATAAAATCTAGCATCTGTGTAGGGATGAGAGAGGATTTGGTCATGTTGATGGTTAATCCTAATAGTGGAGCCAGACCGAGAAAATAGTCCCTGCCTGAACAAAGTAGATGCCTTGTTGGGGCTGTGAGGAGCCAGTCGTCCAGGTATGGAAAGACCTGAATTCCCTGGAGTCTCAGGTGGGCCGCTACTACCGCTAGGACCTTGGTGAACACCCTGGGGGCTGAGGTGAGACTGAAGGGGAGGACCCTGAATTGAAAGTGACCGGCTCCCAGCCGGAAGCGGAGGAACCTCCTGGAACGCCTGTCCACTAGAACGTGATTGTACGCATCCTTGAGGTCTATAGAGCACATCCAGTCGTCCTCCCGCAATAAGGGGAGGACGGATTGCAACGTGACCATTCGGAACTTTTGTTTGGGTACCGCCAGGTTTAGGAAAGAGAGGTCGAGGATGGACCTCAAGTCCCCCGTCTTTTTTGGCAACAGAAAGAACCTGGAGTAAAACCCTGATCCGACTTGATCTGGGGGGACGGGCTGGATGGCTCTTTTTTGTAGAAGTTGCTGAATTTCTGCAGCGGCCGCCTTCTTTTGACTGGGTGGGGCGTCGGGAAGGCTTCTGATTCTGGGGTTGGCTATGAAGGGAATTAGGTAACCTCTGGATATAATGCGAAGCACCCAGCGATCTGTTGTTATGGACTCCCATTTTGCCAGGTGCTTCGGCCCCGACTGCCTCCAGAGTGGAGCAGTCGGGAAACCCCTCAGGGGTTCTGCGTGGGCCTCTCAAAGAAAGGTTCTCTGGACCCAAAATTCCTCGGACCCCCTCTGCCTCTGGGGCGGCGTCCTCCCTGTCCTCCTCTGCCACGAGAAGACTGGTTGTCCTGAGCAGACTGAGATTGATGCAATTTTCGGAACCACATCTTCTTCTGACCCTTTTGGTTCTTGGAAAAGGACCTCTGGGGCACAGAGAAGCGGACTCCGACGGCAGACAAGGTCTTCCCATCTTTCTCGCTCTGGACAAGCGTGTCGCGAATGGTTTTGCCGAACAGTGCAGAACTATCAAAAGGGGCATTCGCGAATGACGCCTTAAAGGGTTCCGAGAAGTCACAGTGACGGAGCCAGGCCTGTCTCCTCATGACAAGCCCGGCTCCACCTGCTCTAGCAGCTCCCTCTGTAGCATGAGACAATAGCCGCATAGAGGTATTAGAGATAGAGCGGAGGGTGGCCATTCGGGAAGAGTACAAATCCTTGTCTCCCTCCGACATGGACCCCGGGGGGGAAGCAGCGTATTCCTTAATTAGATCCCGCTGCATCCTAATAACGTGTGCCATATAGTTCAAGGCCCTCATAGAGATGGTCGCTGAACTGAAGGCCCGCTTTCCAAGACGGTCCATCGCGCGAGACTCCTTGCTCGGAGGATGAACCGTGGGGCTCTCCTGAGCCAACTCTTTCTTGGTGGCTGCAGCCACCAACATGGCATCCACAGGGGGACCTCTGCTCCAATGTGATCTCTCTGCAGGGGGGCTCAAAATTTTGTCTGGGCACTTGGGTATCGGCTCTACGGTGTCCGGTTCCTTCCAAGCCCTAGAGGATATGAGATCCACCAGGGGGTCGGGTGGAGGGGACACCCAAGAGGTAGATGGTCCTGCCTCGAACGCCTCAAGGAATACGGACTCATTAGAGGAAGCCTTGGGGACAGACCACCCACCTCTGATTTTGAGCATTTCCATGATTTCTCCAAAGGAGACATCCTCAGGGGGTGATCTCGGGGAGTCTTCCCCTTCATCCAAGTCCGTATCTTCTGTGAGACTCTCAGGGGAGTCTATGTGCCTCCTTTTGCACTTTGCCTTGTGGGGAACCTCCTCGGGGGGGTTGTCCGAGGAGTCCTCACGGGCTGTAATCTGTTCCACTGGAACTCCTAAAGGTGCTGAGGCAGGCTGCCCGGAGGGCCGGGTGAGGGGAGCCAGGACCAGATAAGAAGGAGTGCAGGAGGGAGCCGAAGCCAGGACTGGAGGCCTGGAAGCACTCGACAGTGCCCTTTCCACCGCAGCGAAAGCCGAGGGGGAGCCTCTCTAAGACGGATCCGAGATCCGACTCCCACTCGGATCCAAAGCAGGGATCGGACCCGGCGCCGAGAACGTCAGATCCGAAGGACCAGTGTGCTCCGACCGGGACAGAGCCGAAAGTACACCGAATCCCTCGGATCCGGCTCGCCCACGGCTCCGAGAGGTCGGATCCGACAGACTCGAGGGGATAGTCGGAGCCGACGTGCCCAGCACGGTCGGCTCCGACCTACCCCCGGATCCAACGTGGCTCGGCTCCGAGCCCGAAATGCGGGTCGGAGAAGGGGCTATAGGAGCGAAAAAAGGGGTTGAGCTCCCCCCCAGAGGGGGGGGGGGAGGCAAGAGCACTCCCATCTGCATCTGGGCCTGGATGAATCTCCTCATCATCCGGTTCATATCCGCATCAGACATGCTAAAAGTGGACCTCGACGAGGCCACCGAGGCAGACCTGGAGTGTCGCCTCGATGATCTCGACGGGGACCGGATCACCTCCTCCTCGGGTCCCGGGGAGAAACAAGGGGATCGGATCCAAGGAGGAGGAGATCGAGAAGACTTGGACGGGGAAGCCCTCTTGGCGGGTGGGGCCGATGAAGAGTCCTCGGCCCACCGCTTAAGGTGCTTCTCCCGCCGCTTCTCTTTCCTGGCCTCCCTATCCTCCGGAGCCGAAGCGGGAGGTTGAGTCCCGGTCGGAGGAAGGGAGGCAGGGGTGACTGCTACCGGGGGGGGGGGGGGGTAGCGGGCACCGAAGCACCGGAGGCCGAAGCAGAGTCTGGGAGTAGAAGGCCCGCCAGAACTAGCTTCGACCTTCGATCCTTGAGTGCCCTGGGGTTGAACGCCACTCAAATCGCACAACCCGAAGAGAGGTGTTCAACCCCAAGGCACCTAACGCACCGAGAGTGGCCATCAGCCAGTGAAAGCTTGTGACCACACTCGGTGCATTTCGAAAAAATTGCCTTAGGGGCCTCCGACATACTGTAGGAAAGCACACTCACTAGGCCCCTAATTCAGTCACACACACACTACGACCAGCGGGGGAGGGAGAATTATTCTTAAATTAAAACAAGTATGTTATATATAAAAAGGAGAAAGGGTAAACCTACCACACACACAACTAGTCACTCAGAAGAAAAAATACAAAAACTTTTTTTTCCTCACAAAACGCCAAGAGCTCTGAACCTAGCTGTTGCTTGAAGAGCGGCAAACTAGATCTGGGGTCAGTTAGGGCAGGCAGGGGATTATGGGTAAGGGGGAGGAGCTAGGAGCTCGGATCTATGCTATGTTAGAAGTTGCCGGCTCGGATCCGAGATCGGATCCGTATCCCACAGGTTGCAGACAAATGAAGTTCCTACTTCAGATCAAGGGTTAGCCTCTAAATAAAACGGCTACCTTGAAGAGAGAAAAAGAGAGGGGGGTGGGACACTCTAACAGTAAAAACGAGTTTTCTAAGGGGATGGGATAGATCTAAAACTACACAGAGACAATAAGTACTAAAACTACTATAATAAAAACTAAACACTATTTATATGAAAAATTGTTGTATAAAACCTATCAAAAGACAAAAATACGACCTGAGCCAGCAAAAGCAACCTCATAGCAGAAGCGGCAAACGAGATCTGGGGATCTAGCGCCAGGCATTGTGGGATATGGGGAGGCCTTGAGCCAGTAAATAGCTCTCGAGCTTTAGAAGATGGCCGAGTTGGAGCCGAGGATCGGCTCCGAACCCAACCAGCAAGAATGAAGGCGAGATAGACAACTTAACATCTCTTTTTCTCTTTCCAGCAGGGAATCTCTTGTATGGTACATTGTGATAGTAAGTCTTGAATGACTTGTGGGAAAAGATGAAGCTGGTGGCTTGGAGGTTATGGGATGCCCATGAAAGGAGGGATGGTGTTCCAAGTCTGTTTTGGACAATAGACAGGACCTATTTGTTTGTGGTAATGCTTGTCCACGAGGAAAGGAAATGAGAAAGGTGCTGGTAAAAAGGGATTTCTGAGAGAGTGGCCAGGCAGTCACAGACTACCTGGCTTGTCCAGAAAGGGGGCCTTTTGCACCGGTGGCTAAGATCTAGGAAGAGTCTGTCTGCATGTACCCTTCTTGTGCGGTTGAAAAGGAGCACAGGTCTTTCTCCTTACAAAATCAGGCTTGGAAGGGTAGTCCTTATGGAATTTAGGAACTGGGGAGACAAAAATATGTTTCGGTTCCTGTAGTAATTTTCCTTTCTCTTGAAGGGATTTGAAGAGCGTTGCAGCATTAACACCAAATAGGGTGGTACTGTCCAGGGGTGCATCCATGAGTTTAGCCTTAAAATCCTTAAGCAAAGGGTGTAATCTCAGCCAAGAGTAACTCCTGAGGACAGAACCAGATGCTGATGATCTTGCAGAAAACTCAGCTGTGTCATAACTGCATTTTATGGAGTGTCTGGTAACCTGGAAAGAAACTGCCATGAGGGAAGAGTGCTGGGACTTGGCTGCAGAAGATGGAAGATCTGGCAGCAATTTAGAGGCCAGTAGTAGGGCCAGTACATACTTAGACCTATGTCTGATAATTAATGGCCCTAAAAGCCAGAGTACAGGAGGTGTAGACCTTTTTCCCATACTCTCCATCATTTTACTGCTCTTGCCAAAGGGCAAGAGGTTGGCGGAGGACAGTAACTTAGAGGGTTTAAGAGTGGAGAGTGAAATCACAGCTGGATCTGCAACGACATTTGTACAGATAGCTGCTGTCTGCTAGAACTTTATAAAATCTGTCTGGCTTTTTGGTTGCAGGAGGTTGCGAGTCAGGGTTTTTGGATGCTGAAAGAAAAACATCCTGAAAGGCTGGTAAAACAGGTGGGATAGCTGAAGGGGCAGGACAGCTTATTTGTAAGAGGTCATAGTACCTCTTTTGTACTTCTGAAACCTGAGAGCTTTCCCACTTAAAAATCCCTCATTCTGTAGATGGTTTCTCCAAATGTAATATCCTCTTCAGGGGAGTCTCCACCATTAGAATCAACTTCAGGGGAGGCATAAACCAGAGGTGAGTCAATTTGAGTGGAGTAGGCCAGGAACTCATCTGAAGATGAATCTTCTTCTTTAGAGGCCTCTTGTTGAACAGTAGCACTCCTGAATGGAGGGGAAAGAGGAGATACTGGAGTAGGATATTGCAAATTAGAAGGCCTAAGTTTCAAAAAGGCATTCAAGATTCCTTGAGTAAAACCCTGCCAGTGTGGGGAAGGATGTTGTGTGGAGACACATGCTTTCGTTTGTGTTTCCTTTTAAGTGGATGGCCTACCCTAGGTGGGGATGGTTGGGCCGACGTAGGCCTAGGCTCTGACCACAACATCGGCAAGACTCAGTCAAAAAGGCAGGACAGGAACTGCGAAGAACATCTGATGGAGCGAGCCGTGGTTCCCTCTTGCCTTCCAAAGCAGATGTCTGCGATACCTCTTCAGATGTAGTGAAGGAACCCCATCTAGCAGCTTCTAAATCAGTACCGGCCGAAAGAGGAGGACCAGGCACTGTATGTACCTCCGGGCCTTCACCGGCCTTGAAAGGGACATCCGGGATCAGAGATGCAGCCAAAGATTCAGGCCTTACCTTTTTCTCAGGGGGTCACCTAACAGACCTGGAGTACCTTCCATAGTGAGCGCTAGTCACTTTAGTCTCTGTTTCTCAAGAAATATGTTAAGGGGAGACAGGCGACTGTTGAGTGTTTTAGGAATGAACACCTGACAAATGGCATAGGCCTTGTAGTCATGATCAGAACCCAGACAGAAAAGAAACTGGTTGTGGTTGTCTTTGTGTGGAATCTGTCTTCCATAATAGCACTTGCCCTTCTTGAAAGACATTAGTTTCTTACAAGCATGTAGTAGCAAAAGTATAAATTTTTTTCCCCAATAGGGCACTTATCTGACTGGAGAATAACTTTGGCTATCAGACGAATGTTAGAAGCTATCATTTGGACTGGTGGCACAGAAATTCTGAGGATGGTATGTGCAGACGTCCCTTTTATGGCCGGAGTCAGCTGTTTCTATGTGTAACGTCACGTGTACCTAGCAGTAACTTAAGTCTTTGGTATACTGACCAGACGTTCAGGTCGCCTAGGTGAGGAATCCCTCACAAGGGATAATTGGCTAGGTTTAAAATGGCTCGCAAGAGCAGTTAACTTAGTACTAACCTATGAACCTATGAACCTATGTTATGAATACTGCAACATGGAATTCATGGGAATAGAAGGAGATCTGCTTCATGTTGATGGTGAACTTATTCCACAGTGAAGGATCTTTTGAGACACTTATCAGTCTCTCCAGTATGTTCTATTTATGTTACAGGCAAAGTTCAGGTCCTTGGATCTAGTGTTTCCTGTGCATTTTTTTTTTTTTTGCAAATGCTGGATCTGAGGATGCCTTATGCACTAGGCATAGATCGCCCCTCAGTAACCTGAAGGGGATTTAGTACAGAAACACGGCCTTAAGTTGATATGTGCAAGACAGGATATTCATACTCTGGATTCTCCTGGTGAGGAACCTTTGAGGGTATTCTAATGGTTGCAAATGCCTGGTTAAGTACATGCCAAAGGGGGCACTGCACTCAATGATGGGTCTGATAGGTGCCAAGTAGAGTGGTACTATAGCTTCCCTGGACCTGGATGCCATACCCTTGCTTATGAGTTGGGCGACAGAGAGATTTTCTTACTATCTTGGTTACATGCTGGTCGAAGGCCAGATTACTGACTATGTATTTTTCGAGATCCCTGACTATCGGGAAAAATCAGTATAATCATCTCTGGTGCAATTAAGTGTGATTTAGTCAAAGTAACTACACACATCTTTTTACATGTATATATTTATATGCCACTGTAGTCAGAAAGTCCTTCTATGCGGCACATCTCATTACTAACGGTTTCGCATCCAGAAAGAAAGAGGCCAGTGTCTCCCTCTCCTCTTCACTCATTAGGCCAGTCATTGAGTACAATGCCCCATTTGGCATGTACCTCACTAAACACCTGCAACAACTGGAGAGGCCGCAAAAGTACATCATGAAGAGGATCCTAGTCCTTACACATTTGTCCTATATGGACACATTAAAAAAAACTCCAACTATTCTCTGTCTCATATCGCCTACTTAAGAGACAATCTTTGCTTGACTTTCAAAGCCATATTTGACCCAGCTCTGTTAGAAATGCTACATCTAAAGAAATCCCAATCCCTCCGCACCACATGCTCCAAAGACCTCAACCTCATTATCACAATCAACAGAACATGCTGGAGGGACAGGTGCATAACCCAGAGACTGCCCATGCTATGGAACAGACTTCCCATGCATTTCAAGCACAGCACCACACTGGCCCTCTTCAAGAGAAATCTTGATGAGTGGATGGGAAATAGAAAATTCACCCCAGGGATCACTTCAGTGGATTTACTCGACAGAGGCACTGGGAACTAAGGTCAGGTGGCACAATGCCAGGGTAATCCTATGGGCTAGGATTGTAAAGGGTCCAGTGCCATTAGCCCAGTACACACCTATGAACCGACATATATATATATATATATATATATATATATATATATATATATATATATATATATCTATGGGTTTACTTCAGAATACCAAAAACCCATACCATCGAATCCTGCTTCATCCAGACGACGTCATCCAATCTGCAGTACACTGAACTCCCGGAAAAGCGAAAAGAAACCCTGGGAAAAGAACCACTTAGCCACCATGGTGAACCTTGCCCTTTCCCCACTGCAGTGCAATCTCATAGTTGGTATATTTAAGCAAACGAATCCACTGGAAGCACCACGCAGAGATGCAATAGCTGTAATAAAACTTCTTTATTGCATACAGGAACAGACACAAGCGCTTTCGCGTAGGTATACTACGCTTCTTCAGGTGTAACATAATATAAAACCAAACCACCATTTATACAAAAATTTTTTACAAAATTTTGGCGCTCAAACTTAACTAGTAAAGCACTAATTGAATAATTATATCACTCATCCTGCATTAGTTTAAAGAGACATCAACAAGAATGAATTCAAGTGACTGAACAATAAATGAATAAACAGAGACATTAAAAATGTTTAAAGTACATGACTGCCATACTTTAACTGAACTGAAATACTTAAAGCATGTTCATAGTATATTAAATAAACATTGCTGATGCAAAAAAGAAAGCATGACAAACTCTAACGCCAAAAAGCGGCGCCGGATAACTACCTTACTCACTGTCGACACAGTCATCAAAACACTACTAGAATCTTTCTGCAAGATGTACTACTTGAATATATGTATATTTAAAACAATAATATCATAAAATAGATTAAAACATGTACAGTAACTCTCATATTCTGATCGCTAAGCTATACTTATCAATAGCTTCTAACGACAGAAGTATCTGGGCAGAGAAACTGTAAGCACTTCTTATAAACCTTCTAAAATGCAAAACAGCTACTGAGAACAGTAGCTGAAATCTGTAGGTAGTATTTTAAAAAATGTCGCTAAACTAACTAGCAACCATACTTATCTACACAATAACTAGTCACAAAAACAGACTATCCTACTTGTTATGGACACAGAGATCACTGACATCAAACCAAAACAGGATCCGCTGTAAGGTTATAGTAAATATACAAGTACTAACCTGGATGGTAACTACTGCGTACCCTATACTAACAAGTCGACTTCCCTTCCAGACGATGTCATTAAATCCCAAAAACAGTAAAATCCTGTTTTATAATTCAAAAAAGAGAGATCAAGTCAATGTAACCATGTCATCAAACGCTGGTGCATCAGTACAAACTATCCTACGCTCAACCACTACTACACAATTCCTTTTACTATGGAACACGTGTTAAGGCAGATCTTTCTGTCTGCATGACAAGCAAGATTGAACCTAAGCAGATATATTAAATGTTAAAAAGCAACAAACCTCTGGATGCGAACCAACGACAGTCAACAAGCTGGTACATCAGCACAAAATCTCCTACGCACAACCACCACTACGCAGCCCCTTGTAAGGTGGAGCACGTCCCAAAAATAAATCTTCCCATCCACACGACAGACATGACCAGACCCATGCAAAGCAAGTTAAACATTAAGAACAGCAAAACTCCCGGTACGAGTCAAAATAAGAAGTTATGTACCTACCATAACGTTCCATGTTAGTTGTCTTCTCTCGCCTTCTTTCTTGCTTGATGGGTTCGGAGCCGATCCCTCGGCTCCGACTCGGCACTTGCTAAGCTCGAGAGTCACTTTTACCAGCTCGAGGCAGCCCCATATCCCATGATGCAAGGCGGTAAGTACCCAGATCTCGTTTGCTGACAAAGGGCAATAGCACCAAGCATAAAATACTTCCCAAAGGAAGAAAGAAAACTTACAGATGGAAGAAGGACCAGGTCTGAATGGTCTTCAGCATAACAGTTTGTTATACAAGGTTTGTCCAGGCCAGGGGGAAGGAGGGAGGGTCGCAAGAAAGAAGGCGAGAAGACAACTAACATGGAACGTTATGGTAGGTACATAACTTCTTAATGTTAAGTTGTCAATCTCGCCTTCATTCTTGCTTGATGGGACCGCGTCCCTAGCACCTCTATCCTGGGTGGCTCAATGGAACAAACTCTTGAGGACTGTAGAGCCAAAACTGGCTCTGTCCCTGGAGGCCAAGTCCAATTTGTAATGGGAAACAAAAGTGTGAGGAGTAGCCCAAGTGGCCGCTGCACAAATAGTGTCCAAAGGAAGTCTAGCTTGAAAGGCTGTAGAAGTAGCTAAGCTCCTAGTTGAATGTGCTTTAGGTTTTGAGCACAGCTGTTTTCCCCTGAGCGTATAAATTCGCGAGATGACCGAAGAAAGCCATCTGGACAAGGTCACTTTAGATACAGGAAGGCCTTTTATATTATCCGCATAGGAAACAAAAACTTGATCAGATTTTCTAAATTTTTGTTCTGTCCAAATAATATCTAAGTTGACGGTGGACATCAAGATAATGTAGCTTTTGTTCAGCTCTATCTGAATAGTTAGGAAAAATACAGGAGATCAATGGATTGATTCAGATTGTTCTTTGAAGCGACCTTAGGTAAAAAGGATGGATTAGTTCTCAAAGATACTCTGTCTTTGTGAAAAACCAAATAGGGGTCGAACCGAAGAGCATGAAGTTCAGACACCCTCCTGGCAGATGTAATAGCCACTAGGAATAAAGTTTTCCAAGAAAGATATTTCAGGGAACAAGAAACAGCTGGCTCGAAGGGGGGAAGAATCAAGGATGTCAGCACTAAATTTAGATCCAACTGAGGAGGAGGATTCCTGATTGGAGGCTTTAGTAGGAAAATTCCTTTCAAGAAGGCCCTGCAGAGTCTATGGGACATAATATTATGATCTGCTATCCCGACATGAAAATTAGAAATAGCAGCCAATTGAACTCTGACTGTGGAAGAAGAGGAGCCTGCATGAAAAATCTCTGCTAAGAAGTCCAGGACTGCCTGAACAGGGGCAGTAAAAGGATCAATATTTTGGGCCTTAGCCCAATAAGAGAAACGTTTCCATTTGCTTGTATAAATCCTCCTGGTAGAGGATTTTAGCGGTTACTATGATGTCTCTAACTGGGTTAGAGATCAAAGGAAGCCTGGCTAAGGAAGGAAGTGGAGCAACCATGCTGTGAGGTTGAGAGAAGGGATTGACCGGTGCAGCTGACCCGATTGGTGAATCAGAAGGTCTGGTACTGGGTCCAGATGCCACGGCTGCACCAAAAGGTGATGATGGAGGAACGGGAACCAAACTTGTCGAGGCCAGTAAGGGGCAATGAGAATCAATTTGGCTCTCAAACGGTAGCTTTCTGGATCACCTGAGGGATCAGAGGAAATGGAGGAAGGCATAAAGAAGTCCCTGGGGCCAATCCTGGGTCAGAGCGTCTCTGGGGATGGCCTGATAGAGGAAGAGGCTGAAGAAGTCTGCACATTTGCTGTTTTGGGGAGTAGCAAAAAGATCGCAACATGGACGACCCCATTCCAGAAAAATCTCTTCCGCTATAGATTGCTTGAGAGACCACTCGTAAGGCATGAGGATAGCTCTGCTCAATCTGTCCGCTATAATGTTGGTTTTCCCAGGGATATGCGTTGCTACCAGAAACCGATGAGAGGAGATCGCCCATTGCCATAGTCTGAGCGTTTCTCGACACAAGGGGTAGGACTTGGTTCCGCCCTGTTTGTTGATATACCAAACTACAGACATGTTGTCTGTGTGGACTGCAATTGTCCCTACGGGAAGAAAGTCGTTGAGGGCTTGCAACGTTAAAAGCACTGCTCTCATCTCCAGGACATTTATGTGCAGATGGTACTCGAACGGCTGCCACGTCCCATGAACCATCCTGCCCTGATAATGACCCCCCACCCGATCAGGGAGGCATCCGTGGTGACAGTGGCTATCGGGGATGGGGGTACAAAGTACCTGCCTTGGTGAACCTGAGACGATGTGATCCACCAAGCAAGATGCTCTTTGCATGTCTGTGACACCAGAATCTGGTGACGCATTGGAAGTTGCTGGTATGACCACTGTGTGAACAGCATCCACTGAAGAAGGCGCATGTAGAATCGAGCCAGGGAAGAAGAGTAATGGCCGCAGCCATGAGACCTAATACCTTTAGAACCATTCTGGCCTGTATTTTCTTGCTGGCCAGAATGATCCTGACATGAGTCTGAATGTCTGAAACTCTTTGTTCTGTAAGGGTAGCTGACATCCGAACAGTGTTTAAGTTTGCCTATGAAGGTAATAGACTGGCAGGGCGATAAGGATGACTTTTCAAGTTGATTGAGATGCCCAAATGAGAACAAAGGTCTATTGTGTAATCCTGGCTTGTATAAGCTGATGCCTGGTGGTGGCTGACAGGAGCCAGTCGTCGAGATACGGAAACACCTGGAATCCTTGACGTCTCAGGTGAGCCGTGACCACTGCCATGCATTTAGTGAACACTCTGGTGGCTGTAGTGAGACCAAAGGGCAGGGCTCTGAACTGGAAATGACTGGACCCCAGCCGAAGCGGAGAAATCTCCTGGAGCGTCTGTGAATTTTGATGTGATAGTACGCATCCTGAAGATCTATTGAGCACATCCAGTTGTCCTTCTGTAAGAAGGGCAGAATTGACTGAAGAGTGACCATTCGAATCTTGTCTTCCTCACAGACTTGTTGAGTCTGCTGAGATCCAATATTGGTCTCCAGTCTCCCGTCTTTTGGGGACCAAAAGAACCTTGAGTAGATTCCGGCTCTGAATGGTCTATTGTAACTGGCTGAATGGCTCTTTTTGCAGTAGTTTTGCGATTTCTGACTCTGCAATCTCCCTTAGACCGGTGGTACATCTGGAAGGGAACTTGAGGGGAAGGGACTTTCCTCGAAAGGAATTATGTAACCCTTGGATATGATCGACTGTACCCATCTGTCTTGAGTGAGGGAATGCCAGGCTTCTGGGTACAGTGATAATCTTCCCGACTGCCTCCAAGGAGGGACAGCCGGGCAACACCTCAGGGATGCTGAAAGGGCTTGTCAGAGAGAGGCTCCCTGTTTCCCTGGTTCTTCGGACCCCTCTGCCTCTAGAGCGGCGTCTGTTGTTGTTACCCCTCTGCCTCTAGGGGTAAACTGACCACGTGAATCCGGCGTGACTCCTTGGGATTTACGGAACCACATCTTCCCGCCCTTCTGTCCTTTGGGATAAGGTCTAGAAGGGGTGGAAAAACGGACTCCAACAGCAGAAAGAGTCTTGCCGCCCTGCTCGCACCTGGTCAAGGTTTCCTTCACCTGAGGGCCAAACAAAGCTGACCCATCAAAGGGAGAATTTGTGAAGGACGCTTTAAAGGGATCCGCAAAATCACATAGCCGCATCCAGGCTTGGCGTCTAAGAGCCACACCTGTACCTGCTCTACTCTCCATCCGCAGCATAAGATATTAGCCGCATGGAGGAGTTTGCAATGGAATTGAGGGTTCCTAGCTGCGAAGCAATTTTTTCTTGAGCCCCTGCAGCTGTAGGATCCTGAACTACTTCTCCCAGCTCCTTCAGAATATCTCTCTGGAGTCTGGTGAAGTGACATAGGTAATTCAGCGACGATAGCAAAGGTCGCTGAGGAAAACATCCGCTTACCGTACCTATCCATGGTCCTAGAGTCCTTATTAGGAGGATGGACGGGCACGGAAGGATCTGCAAGTTCCTTTTTGGTGGCCGCAGCCACCACCATGGCATCAGCGGGACACCCTTAGTAAGGAATTGTTTGTCACTCGGGCAGTGATAAATTTTGAAGGCCTCCTAGGGACTGGCTCTACAGAGTCAGGAGCTGCCCACGCCTTCGTGCAATAACCTGCATAAGGGGTCGAAGGCGGAGACAACCAGGAGGTGGAGGGCCGAGATCCAAACGACTCTAGATATAATGACTCATGCTCAGAGGGATTGTTGGTGGGCCAGTTTCCTCTGTTTCAGAAGTTCTAGGATGTCTGAGAAGGAGACATCCTCAGAGGGGATCTAGGGATCCCTCTGACTCATCAAAGTCAGTATCCAAGTGACAGACTCGGGGAGTCTACATGCTTCCTCTTACAAGTCCTCTTCCTAGGAGGATCTCCCGAAACATCAGGAGAATCCTCGGAAGAGGGGAAATTCCCAATGGGGAAACCTGAGGCGGAGGATCTCTGGGTCCTGTAGCAAGAGAAGTGGCAGAGATGTCAACAGGTACAATAGAGGGAGGAGCTACGGGAACAGACTGCTGACTGATACCAGGGGCCAGTACACTCTTCATCACCTCGAATGCTCCTCCCAGGCAGGTCCGAGAGAACCCGCCCAAGAGCTAGGAACTCCAGGGACCACCGAAGGGAAGTCTCGAGGCAGATGTCGGAGCCGAGCTCACCAAGGCCGAGGCTCCAAGGGGAAGAGCGGTTCGGACAAGGGTCCGATGCCACTCACCCCTCGGAGGAGACCATGGAAGCCCGACCACCGAATCCCTCTAAGGAAGGTCTCAAGAGGAGATAAGAGTAGAGGCTGAAGGAACAGAAGGGGTATCCATCCTCCAGCCGTAGCAGTAACCATTCGAAGACTCCAACTCCAAGCTCTGGGGTAGAGTTGAAGGAGGAACTGTAACGGGTGTGGACCAACAGTCGCCTGTTGAGACGGACTGTGTAACATTTGGGCCAGTACCTGTGACTTAAGTAATCTACTGACCACTCTCTCTAGGTCATGATCTGACAACCTGGATGACCTTGAAGATCGGCTCCGATGGCTCCGTTCCGATAGAAGAGGTGAAGCCGGAGCCGGAAGTATCGGCTCCAAGGAAGGAGACCTCGACCTCTTCCGGGAAGGAGCCAGCGGAGCCGATACTATAGATCCTGTCGGAGCCGTCCTCGGAGCCGACAGGAAGCCTCGATGTATCGGCTCCAGCCGGAGCCGATACAGCCACCAAAGTAACGGTGTCGGAGCCGATCGGAGCCGACACCGATGCCTGTGCCACATGGGTGTCGGAGCCGATCAGAGCCGACATCGAAGTGGTCAATACAGATTCGGCACCGATAGCCATCGGTGCCGAAGGCTTTGTTAAGCCAGAATCGGCTCCAGCCGGAGCCGATCTCGACTCAGTACGAGTCGGAGCCGAGGCCGCAGGCTTAGATACAGAAGCCTGGGCCTTGGAAGGTTTAACTGATTTGGATGGAGCCGACTTAGCCGGAGAGCCCTCCGGCTTAAGAAGGCCCCTAAGAATCAGTTTATTACGTCTTTCCTGCAGGACTCTCTGGCTGAAGGAATGACAAATAGCACAGGAGTCCTGCAGGTGAAGAGGGCCTAGGCAATAAAGGCAAGAAGTGTGACCGTCTGTCAGAGACATCTTCTGACAGCACGAGTCACACTTCTTAAAACCTGAGACCCTCTCCTTTGACATGGTGCTTGAAACAAACACACACACACACCAGTCAAAAATTAACTTAAATAAAATACCCAAAAGGTATTTCTATAAACAACACACACACCCTAACAGGGAGGGGATGGGATGGGTAAATTTGACTAAAAATAATTAGAAAAGACAGGGATTTTCTGTCACAAAAGGTAAAAAATTAACTAATAACTAACAATTAAGGGTTTTTTTAAGAAAAGGGGCTTAAATATCCAAAAAGAGAATCACTTACCAGGAGCTGGTAAAAGGAGGACCTCATAAGCGAAGCGGCAAACGAGATCTGGGTACTTACCGCCTTGCATCATGGGATATGGGGCTGCCTCGAGCTGGTAAAAGTGACTCTCGAGCTTAGCAAGTGCCGAGTCGGAGCCGAGGGATCGGCTCCGAACCCATCAAGCAAGAATGAAGGCGAGATTGACAACTTAACATCTGGCAACAAGCCAAACCAGGATCAGCCACAAGTTGACGCAAAAACACAAACACACTTGAACCAACTAAATGATGGACCAAACGTCCTAAACTAATGAACCAACTTCACTTCCAGGTGGTATCATAGACTCCCTTCATTGATTCAATCAAAATAATCTAATATCATGCATATGTCAACAGAAGAATTCATAGCAGCGCAACTCAACCAACAAAACACTGGTCCAACAATTTAGGATGTTATAAACACAACAGCTGCTAAACCTTTCCTTCTAAAGTAAAAAGATCTTCGGCAGACATTAAACCTTTATATCTGCGTAACAAACCAAGTTGCATCTAAATAGCATAGAAATACATATTAAAAATGAAACTCGTGATGTAGAACGCCCAGGAGCATACAAACAAGGCAGTATATAAAAGACTAACAACTATTAACATCTAAACGTCCAAAAAACAAGGATATATAATGTGATGGAAACTACAAATAGTTGAACAATACTCTAAACTGTCAGAATAATAATAATAAAACTAAATAAATATAGTAGTATATAATTTATCAGATCAGACCAAAAACTGAATCTTACTAAGAATATTGCAACAGACATAAGCCACCAATGTGCTGTCAGCTAGAGTCATGTGTAAAACATAACAATATAAATATATTAAGCTCATTAATTGTCATTGTACAAAATGCAAACATTTATGAAATAACCTGATAAAAAATATAATATACAGAAAAGGTATATATGGACTTCATCCAGCCCAATGAGCTAGCAAAAAAACATATAGAGAAGCAAATAAAACACAACAAAAGTAGCAGCATGTATATCCTGCAAGTATAGTATAAGGTAACAAAACAATAGGTTCCCCCATTCATTACCTCATATTAAGGACAGGTCTAACTGAAACATACTGATTAATACCCGGATGAAGATGGGCCTTGAGTGTAAAGATCCATTTAAGTTCCCTAAGGGCTAGTTGATTCATATTGTCTCCTTCTCTACGGTTGATACCCACCAGTTCGAGAACCATAAATTTGAACCTGTGTGTACTGAATTCAAGAGTATGTTTGGCCAAGGCATTGCTGTCATTGCCTTTCTTGATATCATAGCAATGATTATATATCCTGTCACGAAGTCTTCTCTTAGTGAGACCTACATAAAAAGCCTGACAGGAATC